>NC_059487.1:3976541-4612791 GCF_018139145.2 Gymnogyps californianus | reverse complement strand
CCTAACAATATTGGCAGTTGTTTGAGGAAAGCCCCTCAGTATTTTCACTATATATTTCCTGTAAACACTCAACACAGCACAATATACATTCTTTTTCCTATCAATATTTCCATGTGGGCTTCCTTAAAAAGAAGACTTTCTGTGCCAAGCAGTCCTCCCCCACATCAGCATGCTTGGAAACACGCTGCTCTTTCCAGTGGCACCTCAGTGACAAGCAAAACGAAACCGGTGGTGGTCCCCAGACGTATATACGCCGGCCATTAAGTTCCTATCAATAGCTGGAGAGCTGGGTCTTTGCGTTCATTGAACACGGCCGCAGCCACGGAGGGCTTTGCTTTAGTAGGACACAAGGCCAAGCACAGCTTACAGACATGATTTAGGAGCAAGCCAGAGCATTAAAGCTAGACCAACTCAGCGCTTGCTTCCCTCCACGTGGTTCTTGTGCAAAGCTGCTCCTTAAGCTCAATTCCCCGTGCAAGGCAGCAGGACTTGGAGGCGTTTTAGAAAACCTTAATCCAGAAGCTCCATAGAGCAAATGCTCTTTTCCATGTCTGCTCCACACAGCTCTCTCAAGACTGCCACTTTTCTGCATTAAACTGTCCTTGCCTGGGTAGATTTTCAAACCCAGAACTTATGTGGATAGCTTCTACGTTCACTACAAGTTTGGGGTTTTTCCTCCCCTCTCCATTTTTATTCCCTAGCATCCTACTTACCAACCAGGCTCCCGAGGCGAGGCAGCCGAGCCCCGCTCTCGCTGGCTCTTCCTCCACATCCATGGGCAGCGCGGGCTCTTCCAGCCCCCAGTCTGAGGCGTAGCTCCAGACCGGGCACTGGGTGCACCTTCGAGGATGCCTTGGAGCTGCAGAAACTGCTCAGCCCCCTTTTGCTTTCCGAGGGTGAAACCTCAGGTTTGCCTCCTGCTTTCAGGTCGATCGGCGAATCAGTAAAAACAGACACCCTGGGCTCTTTGCCATCAGCTTGCCACGCAGAGAAGGGAGATGGACATTTCAGTTATTTTGAACTTGAAAATCTAACTGTGATTTTGAATCGAGTTAAAAATCAGAAACTAAGTTCAGGGCTCAATTTCAAGCTACACACCAAAACAAGCCGTCCCCTTTTAACCTAGTGCAATAGAGAAAACTACTGAACAGCCTGTAAATCTGCAGAGAGCACGCACTAATTGTATCAATTCATTTTTTTCCTCAGATGAAGTCTGTATACATCAAACCATGAGCAAAGGTCTCCCCTCAGCTCCCCACTGACTGCACCCGAGACAGCGCAGACACAAGCTCGAGGCAGCACACAGGACTCTAGAGAAGACGATGCTTGAAGACAAGGAAATTTTATTCCTTCAAGAATTCATTACATACCACTCCCCTCTCCCCTTTGCTCTCCCAAAGAAAAGTATCTGCTAACAAAATTTATCTCTAGCATCAGAGGAGCAGCAGGATCCCTGCCCTTAGGCAAAGAAAGAAAGATCAGAATGGGATTTCTGTGCAAACATGAACTGAATCCCAACTTCCCTCGCAGGAGAGCAGCCCCATCTTCTGAGGCAGGCAGTTAAATATTGAAGGAAAAGCATGCAGCAGCTCCGATTATGTGGAACAAAAATTAATTGAGGGCATAAGTCTCCGATTCGGCTCTCCATTTATTTTTTCCACAGCACATTATATGTGAAAGTGGGCTGCAATGCAGACACCTGCAGGGAAAGCAGCCCGACCCATCTGTGACAGTGATATTACCTTCTTTTATTTGTTTTTCTGGTTAAAGCTTCCGTTTTTTAATCAGCCCTGCAACAGACAGATGTGTGGAGTCTTCCAAAACGACATCCCCCTTCCTGACGTTTTAAACTACACATTTAGAGAGCTGTAATTTGAAAAACAACAACAAATTTTTCCCCAAGACAGGCTTTAAAATAAGACATGGGAAAAAAACAAAGCTAATTTCCAACAGAATCTCAAAAACACCATCGTGAGAGCCCACACCCTTCCCTTAAGATACAAATTAAAGCCCTATTCGCCCGCACCCCAGTCTTTTTAACAGAAATCCTTCCATTGTTTAAAGTCACTACACATTTTGACCCACGGAAAAAAAAAAAAAAATCCTGGGAACAGCCCTATTCTGGCACAGCAACAAGCTAGATAAGTGCCTGGATTTTCCACATACAAGCTCCTAGGCACCTCAAGCCGTGCCAACATGGGATGTTTCAGCGGCAGGGCTTTTGCAGGCTCTCAGCTATTGACAGAGACGTGCTTTTCCCAGGGGATACCCGCTCTCGTCGTCACCTCTGTGCGATGCACCTCCGGTGCATCGCACAGAGGTGACGGCGAGAGCGGGCATCCCACCTGCCCCCATACAGCTACGCAGCCTGCCGTGGCTGTGCCTTTCTGCAGCAGGCTGGGGGACACAGCATCCCCCCAGGGCTTTACCATCCGACGGGACTACGTTCCTCTATTTTTAATTTTTTCTGGTTTCTTTGCCACCAGAAGAGAGTCTTGCCTTGTTCTTCTCTTCCCAAGGCGAAGGCATGATTCTGCCAGCTTTATGGCACCGCGGTGATAATGTCAATGGCCAAGGAAGCCACCACCACACCGATCAGATGGGAGGAAGGGACAACGCATGTTGGGTTCACACTGCGAGATGATGCTGGTGTGCAAGAGAAGACTTGTTCCTGCACATCCATACTGGAGTTTGCTATACCAACGTTGATGCTAAGAGATAATAACTACTTCCAAGCTGGACACCTAGACCATAGCACACAGTGATCCAAGGTCAGGTCCAGCGGCATGCATCAGCTCGTGCAGAAGGTAGGAGAGGTCCCCAGACTACCAGACCACAGGAGCAAATACCATGTAGCCCGCTAGCACCAGGCATTTGCCCCCGGCCATGGGACAGACGTCACCCGCTGGGCACAACCACCACCCAACTCAGAGCACCCAGATGCCAGAGCCAAACGTGCCAAACAGCCCACCGTGGCACGAAGAGAGGTTTTGAGAGACTGGTAAGAAGCACTGCTGTCAGGATGATGTGGTGCTTTGCGGTGGGCTTGGATACGACTGGCAGGATTTGAAAGTGTTTGCTACACACCTGACAGGAGGAGTATTGATTTGTGGGAGATTTAAGAGGATGCTCTTCCCAACAATCTGATTTATGCTTTTTAAATAGCAGTTGTAGTTAATTATTGCTAACAAAATGCTTTCAACTCTAATGCTTATGGACACTATTGAGCATATCTATAACCACTCCAATAATCCTCAAAAGATCTTAACCAAATAACACAAAAAGGTCCCCTCTGACCCATCCTGCATCCATCAGGGAGCCCGTACATCTACTCAGGATGGTGTTGCCCACCTGCCTCTGCTGTGCAGGGACCAGCGGGGTGCCCGCAGGCTCTGCTGGGAGAGTAAAGAGATGAGACTTTGGGAAAAATGAATTATCCACGCTACAGTGTGGGATGTTTTGCTCCACACAGCTCAAACATCTGGATTTGTTGTCTAAGGCATAGCCCTTAGACCTTGGTGAACTCCACAATGACTTACTTATTCCACTGCTAAACCACGCACATGTCACCCTTCCACTCCAAAAAATTCATCCTCCTGTCCACCTAGCCTTTGCAGGTCAAGGTCAGCCACCAGCGTGCAAGAAGGGGGCCCTGAGGCTGCTGATCTGACACTAAGAGACCTCCAGCACAGCGGGTCAGGCTTCCCTGCAGCATGCCGACAAGCAGCATCGTATAATTGCTATAGGGTACCGGTATCAGCCCATTTCGCAACGGCAGCAAAGATCAGCGCCACCAGATACTGTTACCGCAGGGCAATCAAGACTGTTTTCCCTTGAAACCTGCAGGAATATTATAAGTGCATCTTCTAGAAAGTTGAACCATAATACTTCAAGAGGACAAAGGCTCCTTAAAATGCCGATCAGCAGAAACCCTGCACAGGAAGCAGGCTGCTGCCAGCGGGCCTTGGCTGAGGAAAAGCATCTCTGCCAACAGCCCCACCACTGCCTCTCGCTTCCACCTCTGCCCAAGCACAGCTCCAGAGTAACTTGCCTTATCTTAGATGCAAACCAGCAGATTGAAACAAAATGTTTTGCTAGCAGAACGCTAACAAAAATTTAGCACAGCTTTCTGCAGTGCCAACATCGCCAGTTTCAGTCTTAAATCAGACACTCAGAGCAGCTTGCCACTGCCTTGCTTGCGAGGCAGATTTTATGTTTCTAAAGTACCTTATTTTTAGGCGCAGTTATCAACCCGCACATCACCATACATGCCCTACTTTCTGTGTTTTCTGCATCTACTCTTGGCCAGTCAGAGATGGTACGTTGGCTTGACTTGCTGCTCTGACAATACAGTTGCTCTTGACATTCAGTTTCATCAAATATTTACCACTTCTTAGTTTGAAAATATGATTTTTGGATACTTTAGGTTAACTTGACTATGAACACGGTACCAGAATTGCTGGTACTGCTCTCCTCCTCATCAGTCTAGTTCTTACTTTGCTTCCGCCATTTCTGTGATTACGAGCACCAGGGCTCTGCTGCCACAGGCCAAGGAGAACCTCGTCCACCCATAAGCACAAGGTTTAGCCATCCTTCTCTGCTGTCTCGACATGCAGCCATGCCTGGATGCAGCCAGACCTGCCTAGGGGAGACACTTTTCCCAAAGCTACCAAGATTTAAGGGCTAGAACTCAGCTGGGAAGAATGGCTGCTCTTAAGGGAGGCTTTCTGGAGGGCTTCCCGGGCATGGGTACCCACCCTGCCGTTCAGTATGTACCTCAGCTGAATATTTGTTCTGAGAAACAGTTTTATTTGGATGGGAGAAAAATCAGTGTTCTGGTAGTGAAAGTCAAATTCAGGTAGCAGGGGCATCTTAAAGCCAGAAATCTGATCTGATCCTGCAGATGGTAGAGATGGCCCTTCTGCATCCTGCTGACAGATCTACAGCACAGTTCCCACCAGCTGCTTTGGTGGGTTAAGCAAGTCAGCAAGCAAAGCTCACCCGGTACAAAGCCCCTCTTAATTTCACATACCAGATGAACTCTTGCTCAAGACCTCAGTAAGAAAAAGCCAAGTCCTACACAAATCCCCAAATCTCCGCTTAGCACCATGAAGTAGAGAAAACGATGGTGGGTATTACTAGACACTTCACAGCCAGCACGGGGCTCACGCCTTCCTTGGTCTTTCTCCTCAGATGGGTATTTGACCTTTGAGCTGCTGAGCAAGTAATCAAAAAGAATTTGTGCCCATGAAATGCTGCCAGCCTCCAATATTGCCACATGGAGCCACTGCAGAGCAATGCCTCATACTTGGGGTTTTCCCATACGGATCATTAGAGATGCCATGACTATGCCATAACGTCACGTGGAGCAGTTGGGACAAAATTAAGGCAACTGGCACCGATGAGCGAAGCTGCGCATCTCGAGCCTTCCCTCCTAGGCTGTCCCCTCTCTTCTCTTCCAGAAATACCCAACCTCCAACTCCTGTCCCTTCCAGCTCAAGGGCAAAGCATCAAGACGCAGTGGGCCGAGCAGCCCCTCACCTACAGCACAGAGGCAAGAGCTAATGAGCAAACTCACGAGGGAGGTCTCTTGGCAACACAGGGTGAGAGAAAAGGAGGGGAAAATTGCTGCCAGCTTGTTTGTGTGCACTTAGGGTGGCATTTTCAACGCTGTAATTGTTGCATAATGAATTTAGCAATGGAGTTCAAGAGGTATGATTCATTCAGGCCAAAAAAACATGAGTCAGCCCCCAAAGAATCATGAGATGTTAAAATTATATACATTTAACTTGAGCTTGACAAATCTGAAGGAGCAGTGTAACAGCAGAGTGTCTCAGCACAACTCAAAACATCATGCAAATATCCCCACTCCTCCTCCCAGCCAACGCAAGACGAGAGCAGCACGAGAGCAGCGCCGAGGTCGGCCGCTGCAAATAATTTACGCCTGCCACGTATGCTCAGCTCAGGTTATCAGCCCCAGCTCAGAAGAAGGCACCTGATGCTGCCTCTTACCTAGTGCTCACACTGACGCACCGCGAAAGGTGATAAGGTCCCACCCAGCCTAAGAAAAGATCTTCGCACAATCTTGCCGTGGACCTCTGGGGAGATGAGCACTCAGGATGCTCATTTCACTGTGCGCGACCAGCACGACAGCCGGACAGCGGAGGAGACCAGAGGTGGTTGCGGGAAGCTGGCAGTCAGGGTGCTACAGCAAACCACAGAGGTGGGGTGGGAAAGGAGTGCAGATCTCTGCAAGGAATCGAGCAAGAAACAGGGCAGATTTATTACAGAAAAGGATGCCTAAGTTAAGGAGCGCGTGCAGATCGCTGGGAGGCGATGCAGAGAAGACCTCAGGAAAAACAAGATGTTTTCCTAGCTCTGTTGGGTGATCTTGCTTAAGTCATGCCCTGTATTCTGTGCTTACGGAGCTCACATATATGGAAAGGAAAGTTAGTTTGAAGTGAGATAGGGTGCGAATTCAAAGCAGAACAACTATTCTGGGTTAACTCCCCAGGTGGCTTCTTATTCTAGAGTGGCAGTCCCTTTTTCTAGTTTAATTCACTTTAAAAATAGATTAGGCCAATGGTTCTGATCTGCAAGGCCACGGTAGCTGGCCTGCTGCTTTTAGAGCACCCTTAATTAGAGCCTGGATATGGGGACACGGGGGGCTCCAGGATGCCGATGTGAGAGTCCAAATTTGGAAACGTTAACTTAAACCAGGAAAGAAACACCTGCCTGCAGGAGGGTCTGCACAGACACCGCCGGGGCAGGACCTGCCGCACAGCAGCTATGCCGCAGCAGGCACACGGGGAGACCCCTCGGCGGGGGACAGCCCATGCAACGCGCTCTGCCAGCCATAAACCAAACAGCGCTAGATGAAACCCGCAATCTGCACTTTGCACACAACCAAAAGCCTTCTTATAAAGCCATTTTTGTTTGAGGTTCATTTGAATTTACCATTTATCAAGCTTCCATTTAGCCTCATTAATCACAGCTTATCAAGCTCTTTCAAATGCAAACATAGAAAAGTACCCAGCAACTGCACTTCTCAGTTTATCCTTCTCCTGCTGGAATTATGGAAGGCTACGAAGCAGGAATGCCAACCCACCTGTCTCCTGCTTTTCAACCACTTCCCATGGGATGAAATCAGCTGACTATTCTGGAAAAAAAAAACTACACCGATCTCTTTCCCTGCCAGCTACCAACATTCAAGGATAGCAAACAATGCGTTGTGCAGGAGAAAGAGCATCCCTGTGGAAGTCAACGGGAGAGGCAGATAGGAGGCTCCCAGCAGCACCAGTACCTGCATCAGCACGTAGATGTTGTCTCTGGAAGGAGAGATGGCCAAGCCACCTTTGTCAAAGGCTTTGCATTTCCTACCCGGGGCCTCTAGAGCCAGAGATCTCGCAGCTCACCTAATCCACGTCAAATAATATACCATTTGTTTGCTTTGTATGGGTATTAAGGCTTAGCCTTTCTCAAGCTATTCTTTTTTTTTCCTTGGTGCCTACGTGGCTGTTAACCCCAGTATTGACACGCTTCTGTGAGACCTGCAAGGAAAAGGTCCATTAGGAAGAACCACATTACTGTGAAAGTAACGTTCACCCCAGCTAGCAGAGGTGCCGAGGGGTGTCACCGAGTTCAGACTCCGTCCAGTATCATCAGTTCTCACTGATGAACCCTTTCCCGCTTTGCCATGAGAGTCGGGGTGTAGCATTCATTCCTCTCACCTCCCAAAGTTTGACAGTTTTTTCCACTGCCCTTCATCTGTGCTCTTTGCTCAAGCCAAGTGCAGCACTACCCCCCGAAGCGGGAACTATTCTGATTTCAGAGGGGAAGGTGCAGGCAGCCAGTGATTCACATCCACAATTACCAGTCCCTTACGCTGCTGCCAGCAGCAAGGCAAGCTCTGCTCCACGCTGAGCCCGCCGCCGAGCAGGACCTGGCGTAGGAGTGAGCTTTGGCTTACTCAGAGCTGGAGTCTGACTGCTCCTGGGTACCGGGATTCTCCTGCACCTCCACCCCAGCTAGCAAAGCACCTGGGCTCTGCTGTCCTTTCAGGGGTGTCAGCTTCAAAAATAAATTTTTAAAATATAGTATCTATCTATACATATATATAAAGAAAAACCATGTTGGACAGCAAAAAGTGACAGTCTACAAATGAACATGGCCTAAACAAGACTTTGGCAAGCGGCACAGCTGGTGTCAACTGGCACCAGCGCAGGCAGAATGGTGCGGTCGAGATGAATGAGCAAGGGAGCACATGGAAAGGAGCTGAGGAGAGACAAGTAGATTAATAGAAGACAACAGATTTCTAGTAAGATTGCGATAAGCCTCTTTAAACTTCCCTAAAGGATGAGCCAGCTGGCAAGGCCATCCTAGGAGGTGGTGTAACTCAACTAACAGCCTTGCAAAAAGCCAACAGCTGACCCCTTTCACACATCCCGGCTCACTCCTGCAGCTCTTTAAGCAAGGAGGGCTGAACACACCATGCCTGGATGCTTCTATAACAGCACTAGCCTGCAATTACAGCCCTCCTTGCAGAGAAGCCGCCAGCCCTGAACTATTTTCAACAAGCAAACAAGCAGCGAGGTCGGGCTGACCGTTAGTGCCGGCAGAGCACCCGGTCCTGCTCCCCCCGGCCCCGACCAGCCATACAGCACGTTTCATGGCATACGCGGGGGCTAATCCTGACCTGCGTTCCCAGTGTCAGGCCACGAAGCTGCCAGGCACGTCTGGGGAGAGGCACATCGCCCTCAAAAGGGCTTTGCCAAAGCAGGGATGGGGACAGCAAGGTGATGAGCGGGGCCCCTGCGTCATGCTTTCGCCTCCTTCCTAAATTCAGCTCTGCTGGAATCCCCGGCAGAGCCAAGTCCTCCAAAAACATTACAGCAGTTTCACCCTCCGAGGAGGAAGAGGAGAGGGCTGTCCACAGGGGAAGGCAAGCTTGAAATGTTAAGATTTTTTATACTTTAAGGGACAATACCTTCCAAACCTGCTGGAGGTGGAGTGGACACCATGCAGAAGTATGGCTAACAGAAAGAGTTTACTACGTCCCCTTTCCAGTGCCTCAGCAAAACCCCATAAGTATTTGAAACTGGTGATATCACCTGAGGCAGCAGAGAGTTTCAGGATGAAGAACAGCAGCAGCCAGTTTGTTTGATATCAAGCAAGTTTTTCTTCTTAGGCCAATTAGCTGGTGATATAATTTGCCCACTAAGGTCACTGAATTGTCATTTAGCATTTTCAAAGGAGACAAGATGAACTGCAGGCCAACTTTCCCCCTCCAGCTCAATGAGTGATTCAAAATGCAGTTAATGATAGTGGTTCATAAGAGTCTGGCAGAGGATTTGAGAGGGCAATTTATTGCCCAAAAAGAGATTGACCTCTTTCACACCAAAGCAATGAAGCCTGTGAAGATGTAGGACCTGATTTTGCTATCTTAATTCACAACCATTAAATACACGAGAGCTGCCAAACTTGAGTCAGACATTGGTAAAAGCAAAAAGGAGAAGCAGACCCAAAAACAGGTTAAGGAAGGTGACAGTTAAAACCCACTTTGTCACCAGCGGGCAAGAGACCTTTTTAAGGATGGCGATAAGGAAGGAGTAACATCCCCAGAAGAATTTCAGCACAAACCCTGCATTTTCCTGAGTTTATATAAGAGAAAAATGAGACATCCCCTCATCCACAAAAGCTTCATTATTTGTCAGCCTCAGGCTCCGCAACCAGTAAACACTGGTTGATGTTTTTCTTCTTACTGGATGAAATGTGCCTAGAGGCAACAGGCATTTTATAAATTATTAAACCAAGGGAAAATAAGGTTCCAACAAAGTGGCTGCAGAAGTGATGCAGAAGCACCAAGGAGCCGGTACAATTGGTACCACCACACTCACACAGAGTCATTTTTCCTGCAACGACAGACTCAACAACAAGACATTGTTAGAAATGGGCAGCCTGGACACGTGGTCTCGATGGCAAAAAGAAGACACGGTATCTCAGCGTTTCATCATATCCACCACAGATATCTGAAGTTCAACACTTTAAACCTTATTTTTCTTATGAAATAGTCACTTATGTTTTCCAGTCAGAAGGAAAATAAGCTGCTTCCCCCCCCCCCCCCCCCCAATCTCATGAGAGATCTCGGGACATGAACAAAAAGCATAAAAATAATGGAATAAGAGTATTTTCAATATCATCCCCAGGTTTTGGTCCAACCCATTGTGTAGAGATTAAACAAGGAAGGGAAAAACATAAGTGAAAAAGTATTCTTCACCGTCAGGATTTAATACATTCGTTCTTTCACAACACACACGATCCCCCTCCAGACTAAATTCAGTTCCAGCCAGAAAAACCCCTTCTGCTTTCTGCCATAACAGCGCTTAGCCCTTCCATCTGTGAAAAAGCACTTAACAGTAATGGCAGGGCTCAGGGCACCCGGGTCAAGGAGGGCTGGGTCAAGGTGACAGCCAGGGCAGCCCAGGCAGCCGCTGCTCCCGAGGTTCCCTGAGCATTTCTTCGGGAACACAGGAGGGCTCAGAGATGGGTTTGGGGTTTTTTTTTTCCAGGTTTGTGAACCCGCTCCTCTCCTTGACTATTTGTGAAAAGCCACTTTTTCTGCTACTCCATTGTAGCTTGAAGCAGCCTCCTCCTCCTCGAGCAGTTATCACAGTGCACAAAAGATCTTTTCACCGTAAGTAAGCAAAGACATAAACGTGAACTTGTTGGCTTGTCAACAGAGTCAACTGAAAGCATCTCTACCACCACCGACACCTCAGACTCTGGAGCTGGAGAAGGGGCTGAAGTTCACGCTGAAGTTCACCTGGTCTGCCAGTATCTGAAGGAGACTTTCTCCGAGAAAGACCTTCACCATCTCACACAGAAACCAGCACTTGCAATCCTGATGCCATTTCAGAAATTACGGTTGCTTATATTTATGCTACCTCCAGTATATTTCTTCCACACCCGAATCATGCTGACAGGGAGAGGATTTCTAAATGCAGTAAGCAAAACCCATCCACAAACAAACGCAAGACATTCACATCCTCAGTGTCTTGGGTTTTGCATGATGACCCACAGTACAAATGTGTACTTAAACACCAACACCAATCGTTCAATGGGGGAAAAACTGCCTTAAAGGGGTAACTGCATCCTCATCATTAGATGCGTCCAAGGCAAGGTTAGCCAAATTTACTGAGGGATTAGCCGGGTGCCTGATGCTACCCGGGGAAGGCAGCGGACTACATTATTTAAGTGACTCTCGCCAGCCCGGTCTAGGATTGCACAGGGCTGGAGTTACCGAAACTCCGCGGCGCGATTGCAGCCGCTGCCCTGGCCGCCGCGGGGACCCCGCTCCGCGCCCGCGGAGCGCTCCGCGGCCCTGGCTGCGCCCGGGGCAGGGGACACACACACACACACGGACACACGGACACACATACGGACACACGTACGGACACCCCCCACACACACCCCCCGCTCCCCGGGGGAAGGAGAGCGGGGAGCTCCGGCGCCGCGCCCGCAGCATCCCGCTCGGCCGCTGCCCCCGCCGGGCCGGGCCAGCCCCGCTCCCGCTCCCGCCCCGCCGCCCACCCGGCCCCGCACTCACCCGCGGCAGCTCCGCGCGGCGCAGCGGGCCCGGCCGGCGCACTCCCGCCGCCCCGGCAGGCAGGCAGGCAGGCAGGCAGGCAGCGGCGCCGCGCAGCCCCGGCCCCCGCCCGCCTCCGGCTCCGGCTCCGGCCGCAGCTCCGCCCCGAGGCGGGGCCGCGGAAGGGGCGCGGCCGCGGAGGGGGCGCGGAGCCGGCGCGCCGCAGCCCGCCCCTCGGCCCGGCCCGGCAGGTGGAAGGCGCGGAGCGGGGGGAGCATCCCCGGGGATGTGGCAGGAGCGGCTGGTGCGGAGCGTCCTGCCGGCCGCGGTGCGGGGAGGGCCGTTGAAAAACGAGGGCTTGGCCGCATCTGGGCGGGTGGGGCCGTTTGTGTGGCTGGGGGGGTGTGTGTGTGTGTAATTAAAATAAATAAATAGATATTAAAAGAAAAAGGTCTTCGAGTTTTGGTGGAAGGTTGCAGCCGCGCCTCGGCCTTCCTGAGGCTGCAGATAGGATTTGCCCTGGCTTCTGGCTGGGCGCAAGACGTGGGATGCTGCTGCCTGCGCTGAAGTTGAAAGGTCTGGGGAGGATATCCGGGTCAGAAACCGTTTTGCCCTTTTTTCGGCATAAATAGCCGAGCGCGGCAGCAGGTTCCTGTTTGCCACAGAGGGAGTCGATGCTAGAGACGGGGTCCCAGAGCGTTTTTTAGGAGAAACTAAAAGCCGCCCCCAACGCAACGTAACATTCACATCAGGCTTTTAAAGCACAGTGACTGATGCTGAAAACAAACGCCATTCCTGAAGTATGCCTCATGCCCATTTTGCAGACGGACAAAGAGAGGCAGATAAGAGTCTTTGCCGGGAGTCAAAGCCAGTCACCGGCGCTGGGAGGGAAGCCAAGAAGCCTCCTGGGCCAGGGAGCGGCACTTGGGAGCCCACACTCACCCCGGCATGGGCTGGGAGCGGAGCCGAGAGGATTCCTCATGCTGCTGTCAGATACTGTGTCTGGGATCGGTTGCCTTTTCCGGGGTGAAATAGGTTTCAGAAGGTTTGGAGGATTAATCACCATCGGCCCTATTTCGCCTTGGGAAAGGGCCTCCGCCCAGACCTAACAGATCAACGGGGAGACAGCTCTGACCGTCGAGCTGCGGGGTTTCATTAAAAAGTTCTAGCTCAACAAATGCCTTTTGGTTTGAAATGTGACTCGCTCCTTTGAACAGGACAATGTGTGGGTAAGTGTTTATGGGTAATAAACCTGGATCTTTGCAATTGTACACGAGTGTGAGAGAGCATCCAGTGTGTGAAAGTCTGATTAAGGTAGGAGTTTGCTCTGATGGGTGTCTGGGAGCTCTGTCCAGAATTCACATATTACTGCCCCAACATGGCAGAACCATGTTTTAAGAGTCACCAAGTGACACATGGAGCTGTGCCTTAACTGTACAAACTTGTCTTATTGCTGCATTTGTCCAGGCAAAAATGTGGAAAACAAAGCTGATGAGAAGAAAGTACATCCATGTCCTCCTCCTTACTGGATCCAGAGAGATGTAGGTGCAGGATGGGAGGAATGGCAAAATTTTTAGCCATGTTAAAGGTTAGTTATGGATCTGGGACTAGACTTAGATCCTCACCAGCCAGAGACCTTGGCAGCCCTGGGCTGCGCAGGGTGGAGGAGGATTTCCAAAGTGCAAGTCTGGCAGCTGGAGCCTTAGCCCAGGGCGCTGGAGAGCCGAGCAACTTTGGACCAGCCTCTGAAGTCCATAATTCAGTTATCTGTTTATTTAAAACGTGTTGTAAGCACAGCTGCCTTGAGGCACATATGGTAATGATGGGGGGAGTCGCATAAATAAACTGGCTCTGTGCCAGACCAGTGAGTCAACGTAAAGAGCTGAAATGCATCTTAACAGTTAGAGGATCAAAAAAAAAAAAAAAAACCAAAAACCAACTCATTTTCTGTTCAAATTTGGGTATGTGCATTGCGATTGGGAAGATAAGGACAGCTACCACGTCAGCAGGCTCCTGTGGTGCCCAGAGCCCAGGAATGGAGAAGGTGGGGATCTTCAGGGCGGATGGAGGGCTGAGCACATCAGAGAGAGCCCGCAGGCATCCACATCATCCTCATTTTTGCTGGCAAATCAAGCTCTTGCTTCAGTTGCCAGTACAAAGATTTGGAGCTAGAATAGAAATACAATTTGTTTGTTTTCTAATAGAGTCAAAATTCATTGCATAAAGGTTTCTTTTTGGGGGGGAGTGTACAAATTAAAAAGATTACAAAGATCTAGGTTAAGAAAAAAGGTATTTCAAAAGTAAAGTTTCATAAAAAGCACTACTAAAACATCCAGCATTTTCAAAGACCCAGTTCCTAGCATCTCCTTCCTCATCCAGTGTTCAATCCAATTTCACAGGTAGTTTTGGTCCCTCAAATTCCTTTCTTGAGCAAGTTCACTATTTGCTGGAAAGATTTCACCCAGGTCTAAGAACAGGATTTTTCTCTTGTGCTTTTATAATACATAAGTTACTCAGCAGTCAGACTAGATGCTGGCAACCAATTGAGTCTTCTGAATTAAAAACATAGGTAGAAAGCTGCAGTGGTTGAAGGACACTGAGCAGACCTCATAACTCGGACGCACAGAAGGAGCTGCCAGTCTTGGGCTGTGCTGGGAGTTTCAAAATGTAGAAGTGAGGGGACGGTAAAAATCACATCCTTGTTCTGCAGGCGTACAGAGCACGTGTGCTTGTGATTGCTGCTTCATCGTATGCTCGCGTGGTGACAGCTTGTCAAAACAGAAACCGGCTGAGCGTAGGTAGGCTGCAGCAGGAGCCAAGTGCCGTAGGAGGAGCTGTGCCAGCAGCCCCATGCACGAGCTGAAGGTGTTGCCCCATTTTTCCCCTCTCCTCTTCAATTTACGCTTTCATCTCTACAGTTTTAATTCCCTGGCAAAGTTTTCTTTTCATGATCTTTCAAGGTCTCTTGATGTATTTTATTCCAGCTAAGAGTTGCTGTCACTAAGAAGCAAGGCTGAAGGCAAGCACGCAGACCTACTGCGAATGAGCACGAGCCTCTGCAAAGCAGCGGAGCCACCTACGCTCTGGTGTCCCAGCGCCGCTGGGTAATGCTCACAGGCAGCATCTGGCAGCACAGTAAGGGCTGGGGAGAAGAAACAAGAAGTGAAGGCAGAAGTTGGTCAAGGTTGGTGAACGTGGGCTGCTTCGAGCACTGGGGCTTGCCCAGCGCAGGAGGCAAAGCCAGCTGGGCAGGGGAGGCATGGAAAGCACTGGGAGGGTGAGGGAGATGAGGGTGGGAGAGATGGAGATGGGGAAACAGAAGGAAATGGGCAATCTTGCAGTCTTAACGGTGAGGACAAGAGGTTTCGAACAGAGATGGTGGGAGGAAATCAGTGGTGCAGCGCAAGGGGAATCATAGGGTGCTGGCAGGGGAGGAGCGATTCAGCGGTGGGGTGTGGGTTGTCTAGAAGGAAGCAACGAGGGACAAGAAAAGGAAATGACGCTCAAACCAGGGAGCTGCCAGTGGTGAAACACTATCTTAGAGAAAGATACACGAGCAAAACCACTGACATTGATTATTCTCTGTAAAAATCAAACAAACAACAGATTCAAGGGCTTGGAAAGTGGTGAAATCAGTAAGAGAAGAGAGGACACAGAAGGACACCAAGGGAAAGCTGAAAGTAGCAGCAGAAATGTGGGACTAAAAGAGATAGAAGGGTAGATCTGGGATATTCACGCTGATTTCAGTGGAAGGCCATGAGAGGAAATCAAAGATTAGATGAAGAATAAACGAGGAGGCAAAAAGAGAGGGTGCACAAATCTGGCTCCAATGTGGTACAGCAGAATAAAAAAGTGCTGTAGCAAGAGAAGCCAAAAGTAACTCATCTTTCATTCTTGAGCATCAAATCAGTAAAAAAACAACTTTGCAAAGG
This sequence comes from Gymnogyps californianus, assembly GCF_018139145.2. NCBI lineage: Eukaryota > Metazoa > Chordata > Aves > Accipitriformes > Cathartidae > Gymnogyps > Gymnogyps californianus. The sequence goes on along the minus strand of NC_059487.1, from coordinate 4,597,275 downwards.
CTGGCAGGAGGGGCCCTGACCTTGAGGACCATTACTCCATCTGCGCTAGGAAAGCCTACGCCAAACTGGGCATGAGCCAGTAAACTGGCACAGTGACTTCCCAACAGTCCAACAAGTTATCCAAGTGTATCCTCACCACTACAGAAAAATTAAGACTTGGGATGGTGCCAATGCCAGTTTGTACCTTGTAAATATACCAAAAGAAGAAAAAAGATTAATTGATCAACCCTCAATATTTGTCCAGCTCACCCTTATCAAAGGCTGGCACTCATTCCTCCTCTTTTCCGTAGGCACAAAGGCCAACCCTCTACAAGCAAAATGTTCAGTACCAGCTCCAGCAGCAGCACTGACCCAAAGCAATGCTGCAGTGTTAGCACCCAGGACTTTCCCAGAAGAAGAGCCATTTGCAAACACAAAAGCCAGGAGCAGGTTTGGAGAGTAAACCTCTCCAAACGCATAAAGAGCCAGGACCAGGTTGACCTATGGAAGATTTCATGCCTTGACAGGAAAGAAATACTACGGACTGGTGGCAAAGATCCACGGCTTGCAAGGTTACGAGTTAAAATCCCTGTGGTTAGGAGCTGGCCACCTGCCCAGCGCTGAGTGTGAAACTGTCTTCCTGTTATTAACAGTGTGCTCCTCCTCATCCTCAGCCTTCAGCTGAAGGAATGGACACCTCTCGCCCCACCTCGTCACTGATGCCTGTACCGAGAGCTTTCATTAGAGGTCCTTCCAGTGCCCTTGCATCAGGTGAGCACGCCCATAGGGTCACTTGAGTGCTTGGCATGAAATCCTATGGGGGTTTGCTTTGGGGGGGGGGTGTTAGGGAAGGGGAGAATTGCTTTGGTCGTGGTTTCCTCCTCCCAACTCCACACAGACGCTGCGGCCACAAGCGAGAATTACACTGCAGCGGAGCAGAGCCCACCGGAGCAGCAGCAGACCTTCAGTAACGGTGGCTTTAACCTCACAATTAATCCCTACATCTCTTCTAATGCTTAAAGTCCCCTGCTGTGGCCTCCCTGCAGCAGAGCAGAGAAACATGTTGGGTAGGTGCCATCTCCAGCAGTTTCTGGGGGAAGACCACCCGGACAGCACAGCATTTCGTTCTGCCTATGGTTTGGGGGCTGAAAACCTTTTATGTTATCACAGCTCTGCATCTTGTTTCTTTCCTCCAATCCTCGGATGGCAGGTACTGCCTGTTACTTACCTTCTTCACAGCAGGTTGGGAAGATTAATTAGAAAGATTGTCTCAAGATGCAAACTTTGCACCTGGCTGGAAATTCTGAAGGTCAGAAATAAGCTGGTTTAACCCAATATCTCTGTGCCTGTGAGAATGTTTGAGGGGAAGATGTTTTAAGGGCTAGATATGACACAGTCAAGCATGGCACACTTCTGGCACTGCACAAGCTCTTTGGACTAACATATTAGCAACAGATGCCGTCTTAGGGAGTTTGAAAGTGACAGCAACTCATGAGGAGGGGAACCTCAAAAAACAGCCTCCAAAAGGACTTTGAATCAGAAGCAAGACTCTCTGGCTACTTGAAAACAGGCGTTTCTGGACAGCCCTAGGGTCAGTGCTGAAGGCTTTTAGGAAGAAAAGATCACATTAGGCAAAGCAAGATGCTCCTAAAACATCTCAGCGCTGGACTTTACTGAAGGATGGTTTAGCTTTTAGATAAAACAATGCTATTTTATTTGCAGCCATGTCCACTTCCTTCCCTTGACTGAAATAAGCCATCACTCCTGATAGTGTGCTTGAATTTCTCAGTTTCTGGCCTTGAAGAAATCATCCAGCCTATAATTCACTTGTGGAACAGGGGTGATCCTTCACCTATATTTCACGAAGCCGACAGAAATTTGGAAAATAATTGCCATGCTCCTGTTCTCCAGCCTGCACTCCAGCCTGGGGGCTACACCTAGAGAAAGCAGTGACTTGCACAGAAACCCAGAGCGGAGCTGTGCTAGCAAGTCCATACATCAGCAAAATGGGGGCTACACCATCCTAAGAAAAATCTGCAGCACTACATGTTTCTCTAACCTCTGGCTTCTTTCATCCATTAAAAGTAGTAAATGCATGGAGATAATCCAGACCCAAAGGTATACCCCTAGATCACAGGAACATAACAGCATTATTAAGTCTGGTGATAAATACAGAGAGCAGCACTGACGTTGAAAGCAAACGTCAATTTTGCAGAGGATTGTGGTGGTTAGAGGGAAGGTCAGAGCACTACAGAGGAAACATGACATTTTCTACCCAACTGTCACATACTGGTCCCATTAAAGGGCATTCCACCTTCTATTGGACACCCATTGATTGGCAATTAATTCACATATCTCCTGTGTACTGCACTTGAAACTCATCAGTGCTTTGTCATAATCTGTGAGCTTTCTCCCCAGTTTAAGCAAATATTGTACCATAATCTGATTTACGCTAAGTGCACAGAACCTTTAGCCATAAAATCCTCTGTGGCATTCAGGTATTTGACAAGCTGAAGTGTTTAAGGGTGTGCCTGGCATTTCTGTTTAGATATACAACTGTTTAATGTATTTTGGAATCCAATCTCAGAGAGAAACTTGGCCTTAGAGCCCTGTGGAACAGAGAAACTGCAAACAGGTTTCCTAAAACCCCAAGCCCTTGGTTTGGGCAGGCACTTGCATCATGTAACCCTTGAAATGACGCAGCCATGCTATGTCTTGAAGCCAGCTGTCCTGGTTTCAGCTGGGATAGAGTTAATTTTCTTCTTAGTAGCTGGTACAGTGCTGTGTTTTGGATTTAGTGTGAGAATAATGCTGATAACATGCTGATGTTTTAGTTGTTGCTGAGTAGCGCTTATCTTAAGGGCTTTTCAGTTTCCCATGCTCTGCCAGCAAGCAGGTGTGCAAGGAGCTGGGAGGGAGCATGGCCGGGGCAGCTGACCTGAACTAGCCAAAGGGATATTCCATACCATAGAACGTCATGCCCAGTATATAAACTGGGGGGAGTTGGTCGGGAGGGGTGGATCGCTGCTGGGGCATCGGTCAGCGGGTGGTGAGCAATTGCATTGTGCATCACTTGTCTTTTCTTGGGTGTAATTTCTTTTTTTGTTATATTCCTTTTCATTACAATTGTTATTATTATTGTTAGTATTATATTCTATTTTACTTTAGTTATTAAACTGTTCTTATCTCAACCCACAAGTTTTACCTTTTTTTTTTCCCCCGACCCTCCTCCCCATCCCACTGGGAGGTGGGAGGGGGAAGTGGCTGTGTGGTGCTGGCTGGGGTTAAACCACACCACCAGCTCAGTCTCCCAGTTCTGCTGCCTGAGGAGCTTCATCTTCTGCTTTCCAGATGAGTTTATTCATGGGGAGTTTCTCTCCATCCATTCCCATGGCTCTGGTGCTTTCACTCAGGTCCTGCTCCTCTCCCAAGAGCAACCCCACGCTGTTGGTTACCTGGACCAGCACCCCAAAGAGCAGCCCATGAATGGCCAGCATCCCCCCCCTTGACGCCGAGCACGTCCTGACATTAGTGTACCAGATAGCCATACCTGGCTGGTCTGACTTCAGAGATGCTCCAAGTTCTTCAGGTCTTGACCAGCTGAAGCAAAAAGAGCACAAGGAGACTTTTAATGCTGGAGCTGCTGCTCAGAGCCCCGGGCAGCACACATGCCTGCCCCATCGGGAAACGGAGATCCTGACAGTTCATGCATCTTTAACGATGCTGCTCAGCAGAGTACACATTTGATAGCTGAAGGCATAAAAGCCTCACCAGGAGCAGGAGTGTTAGAAGCCTTTGTCCATCTTTCAGGGCCAGATCTAGTTTCTACAGTTAATGAAAGTCCCCCCTTCAGTTTTAGCGGGACTAGACTCAGGGCCTGAGCAGCTCCATGCAAGGAAAGCTACAGCTCAGACACACAGCTGTGAGAATCAGGGACCAGGTTATAGGGATTTAAACAGAGATATCCATGTTTCGGACTTTCTCCTCCTTAAGAAGGGTGGCTTTACCAATCAGGTGCCCTGATAGTGATGTTACTGCGCAGACACAAGAGACTGTTGCAGCAACACTCAGATAACCACGGTTATGTTCTCAGCAGTATCAGAGTCTGGCCTGTCACACGTCCAGTGTTTCCAAATGACGATATAATGCCTTTGCTCTTTAAATCCATAAATGAACATTTAAGTAATCAGCAATTAAGAACAGTGAGAACTAAGCAACATCAACAGACACATCAGGAGGCACCAGAAGCTCAGCCCTTTATCAAAGTTATTAGACATTAGAAATACAGACTGAAGGTTAAGGTATCTAACCTTAAGTGTATATTCAGTATTACACAACTCACACAGCACTAAAAGTAACATCAGGATTTCTTTTTCCCCCCGAGGCTATTGAGACCTGGTTTAATGATGTATCAAGCCAACCTGACAGAGCAGGAGAACATACGCAGAACAAACCCTGTGCGTAAATGGTTATAGGAACGCGCAAGTCACTCCTGCCACAAACTTGGGCTTTATTTTGCAGCATCCCAGACTTTTTCCACTTTTCCTGAGCTTTAGCAAAGCAGATGAATGTTTTCTCCTTTCTTAGTGCATTCGGCAGTCAGTCTGGGCATGGCTCTGCATCTATTGCAGGTCAAGATTTTTCTAATTGCTTTCATATGTATTCCAGTTAACTAGCTTTGTTAATGTTATAGAATAAATGAAAGACCATCTTTCCATTGAGATCCTAATGAGTAAAAAAAAAAAATCAAGATAACAGCTGTAACAAGAAAAGTGCTGATGACATGTACACTGTGCTACAGTATTTACAATGAGAAAAATTGTTTCTAATCAATATTAATTGGAAGTTTCTTGCTCCAGGAACTCGCGTGCTTATTGTCTGGTTCCCAGTTGTACCAGCTAGTCTGATAACAGACATTGTGTCCTACAAAGTTTGTCTTTCTAATATGTTTTGACACAAGGATGAACTTACAGGAAAAATAAGTACTAAGAAAAAAAGGAACAAAGAGCAAGATGATGGCTGGTTCACAGACGAGTTTTGTTCATATACTCCTCCGTTTCCTAAGAAATAAAACTGTTACTTCCTAGTTCCAACTAGAAGATTTGCTCTCTGATCAGGCAGACCACAGAGGGCTTCATTTCGAGTTTTTACCGACATCCCGTGTCCCCTCTTCCCTGCAGGGCACTCCTGCTGCTTGTTTAACACTACCAGAGTTTAACCATGCAGTTATTCAGCTGCTACAAAGGTGACTGTATGGATGAAAACTCACACCACTAGGGATGAAGTTATCAGAACCGAGCCTTTGCCGCTTACATTACATAAACATCTGCAACATAAATGCCTATTTCAGTTTGAAAGCATTAGAGGTGTTGACTCATTAGCAAGGCATAAACAGAGAGCTACAACACTGCTCGAGTTCCCAGGAAAATAGAAGTGTAGAAGGGAAGATGGCATTATAGAAATATAAAAGGACATTGGGTAAAGTTATTACAAAGCACGAGACGCTTCTAAATTTTGATAACTGCTTAGCATTTAATTTCTCTTTTTTTTTTTTTAATTCCACCCACAGGCAAAGGAATAAAGCCCTGATTTTTGAAATAAGTCCTCTCTTGAATGCTCAGTGCAGAATCCCAGCAGAGTTAACGGTGTAATGACGGTGCTGGTTACCAGCAGAACTTGAACTGGGGACTTGCAGCACCAAACACACCCCGAAGGGAAGGGGTCAGCTCGCAGCAGTGCCTGCTTGCCCTCAGTACTCTGCAAGCCTAACTAAACTACTCTACCCTAAACCCACTCATTTTCTAAGGCTTTTGAGAAGGATTATTCTGGAGGAGAAGGAAAGAAGGGGAAATTTGTGATGCTTAATCTGAGTAGTCTTAATTTCTTAAGGAGTTACAATATTTTCACACTCACAAGAGAAATACAATTCTGCAGATTGTCTGCTTAGAGTTTAGGAAGAATTTGGGACCGCTGTCTCCCTGGCTGGCTTACAGCGGGCTGGAGTGTGGACAAGGTGTTCCTCGGTTTGATAAGATGCTTCAGCATCCGTGTTCAGTTATTCCCAAGGGGCACTTGCAGTGGTTGAAGTGGGAGACTTCTGGTCCGCCTCGTGCCAACAGACCTTTACATCCAGACTTGCCAGCTTGGGATGAAGGCTCTCATAAAACAGCCACTGAAGCCTTCAGGTGTGGTGGATTAAACTACCTAGCTCTTCCTCAGAAGCCCCTACTCAGCATTTCAGGACGCTAAATAAATATAACACAAAAAGCTATAGCTAAGCTTCTTTGGTAAGGTCTTAAATTTTCTTGGTGATGGTATTTTAGAGGCATACGAAGGGGGAGGCATCAGTGAAGTCACCAGAAATACAGATTTATATCTAGTAAGTCTCACAGCTGTGGTAAGTATTCTCAGTAAAAGTTATTTTCTTGGCTGTACCTTAAATCATGCTCTAAGAAGTAATTGTGATACCTGGACTACAGCAGTCTGATGTTAAAATATTGGTACCTTGTTTCAAGGAGATATTCCTATCCGTGACCATGAAGCAGAGAAAAAAAAAATCTAAATCTGAAATAAAGTAGGAAGAAGTAAGGCTTCCAAAAGCAATGAATATTGGTTTAAGTCTGCTCCCATGGACATCAACAGAAGCCTTGTCTCATTATCAGCCTGAGCACTTACAAATCCCCTAGTAATGCCCAGTCCTGAAATATCAACTCTGCTGAGGCAAGGGACAAGATCTTGCCTTTTGCTGTATGTGGTAGGTTTCAAGTCCTCAGTCAGGTGTATATATATAAACATGCACATACCCACAAAGTGTAACACAAGTTTCAGGTTTGACTTTCTTTAAAAAAAAGAAAAAAAGTCACAGTCTGCAGCTCTCACGAATGCACAGATATTGACTCACTTTGGAAGCCAGGCTTTGGCACACCTCCCGGCTTGGTGGCATCGCACCCCAGTACGTGGACAAAGCCCTGGAAGCCGCCTTGCAGAGCCCAGCCTGAAGCTGGGGAGATGCTGCAGTGCTCCCCTGGGAGTGCAAGCACTGCGGCTTTGAGCTGTGCTATTGTCAATTAAAAGGTGTAGGAAGGGATATAGAAAAATCCTCTCCTGCTTCTTTTTACTAATTCAAGCAGGCAGCTCTTGTTTCATTTCTTAAGACAAGAACTGGAGTTAAGGGGTTGCTGTAAATTCCTTATTACTGGAAAGCTGATGCTTTCACTGTCTCTGCTCGACATAGGCACGTAGCAGTACTGGAAGAGAAGAGTTAGCGTGGTTTCCTTTGGCTCTCACACGTCTATGGCAAGTGGCACTATGGCCTGAGGGACAGCCGATTTAGAGATAACTAAGAGCTCTTGAAATAACAGGACAGGCATGAGACCTGCCCCTTGCCTGGAGGGGCTGCAGGAACACAGCAGTGAATCAGCAGATATCCCAGATGAAGACAGACTGGAGGTGTGTACCTGGTTGGCCCCAAGCTTGCCCTAGATCACAGCCTTATTTGTCCTCTGACCATCTCAGCCGGGTGCTACAGGAAACCTCTGTCTGCTGTGAATTTAAAAATAACCAAAGACTCCTATTCAAGGCTCTAAGTGCTCTAGCATGGCACACAACATAATGAAGCCTCAGCAGCATTAACCCCTCAAGAACCCAGCCAACACGCTTCCACCTCTTCTCCACTGAGGGAATCATCCACTTCCCCTCCTTAAAGTCCAACCAGCTGATGCCTTCCACAACGTGCCAAGAAGGCCATCAAATCAGATTTGTGGGTGTCAAAGACGCCCATGATCAGACACATCAGTGTAGATCAACCCAGCATCCAGATCGCTAGCAGAAAAATAACTTGAATAGTTCATTTGTGTCCTCTACAGTGTCCCCCCTTCACATGCATTCATGCAAGATGCCAGTCCCTTCCCTTCGGCAGCAGTGGCCAGCACAGCCCTGCCAGGCTGCGGCTCAGCGAGTCCCAGCAAAACTGGCAGGACCATAAAGGAAAGTGCTCGCTTGCTGGCACACCTGACTAAACTTGTTCAACCTGCATACTCTGTGTCAGCCCAAGCCTTAACGTACCCGCACCGCCACTAACAGACAGGTCCCTGACCTCCTAGCACCGCTTGGCACCAAGCCCATGAGAAATAAGCACTGGCTTCATCAGGGCATTCAGCAGCATTGCCGAAGCTGTTGCAATAGAGATATAATTCTCTACGGGGCCACCAGGCTGTTGTCCACACTGTGACAGACATGTCAAAGCAAGAGGAGAAAGCAAAGCTACAGCAGCTGTCTGGCTTTTTCCCTGCCATTTTATTACCCTTAACCACCTCCAGCGCTCAGCGTGGCCATGCGCAGCTATGGCAATAGTGTGGGAGGGTTTCTGGGGGTGAAGATCAACAACCTCAGGAGCAGGAGAAGCAAAGCATCACAGAGGGGACTCCACACTACATATTATTTTCAGCCAGCTGAGAGCTAGGGAAACAGTCAGTTGTTCTGATGGTGGTGGTCCCTGGTGAGATGCTTCCCCTCCCTTCTTCTCTTTGGAGCTCTTCTCTAAGGAGCTACAGTGGGAAACACTATGAGAGTCATCACTAAGCCTTCTCTTAATTCAAGAGTTACAAGAACATTGGCTTAGACCTGTCTGCAGCTTTCTTTCCTGTTGTTTTCTATCTGGAAACATGTATCTTCTATCTAGAGTAAACCTCCTTCAAGCAAAGCAGAGGGAATCTGCGACCATTGCAGAGTTTCTGCAAGCAGCTCTGCTCAGCAGGAAACAGAGGCCAGAGACACATACCCAGCAAAAGCACCATTCGAATCCCACCCACAGCAGCCACCCACCCCACAAAGTTTAAGCCAAGCAGGGAATTGAGCCAGGGGTTTAACAGGAGTTAGAGCACTCCTTATGAGCACCTGGGGTGGGATGTCACTAGGGTTACCCCAGTACAGAAGGAAAAGCAACAAGTGACAAAGAGGATCAGTACCTGTTTCAGATGAGGCAGCCTGTTTCCTACCTCTCCACCAGCAGCCATCAGCAAATGCAAATCAACAGACCCAGAATTTCTGAAATCACACAACTGAGAATAAAACCACTGTGAGATAAAGCTGTGATTCTCAGCTGGACACCCCACATGCTCATTTCCCCCATGCTAAAACCCATCCCCCTGAGCTCACCTCCTGCTCACCCACACCTCACCCACTAACTGACCCCCCACCACCAAGAACTCAAACCCCCCAGACCAACCAAACACCCAGCACAGCCACAGCTGGGCAGAATCACTTTTATTCTGCAAGGATTAGAAGCGCTCCAATCAAATGTGCCATGTAATTACTGCAGTAATGTTATAACGCAAAGTGGAGGTAGTGAATAGTTCATTCTACCTTATTTAGTGGCAGGTGATTAGTTAAGTTGCAGGTTTTTTTTTTTTTCTTCTTCATCTTTCCCTCTTTTGTGAACAATTCAATTTGCCTTAAGGCAGCATTGAGAGCTGATACTGACCTAATCCCTCAGCAGCCCAGACCTGACCTGCTGCAAATTTCCACCTCTATCAAGAGCACAAAACCACATTCCTCTCCCCAACAATACAATGGCCCCTGGCTCCACTTACCTTCAGGCCCTGCTTAAAAACTGGGCTGCAAAACACATTATATAATTGGGAATCAAAAGTCAAATCCGTGTGAGCCAGCAGGTGAAAATGCTATAATGCGTTTTGCTTGTTTGGCAAGCCCTAAAAAGCATCATTAAATATTTTCTATAGTTCTTTCTTTAAAGGCTTACAGTTTTTCCTTCTCTTTTCCCTGCTAGGGTCTTAAGCCCTTTCTGCTCAGCAAACATTAATTTTCTTTTGTCCTGCTAGTGCTAAAATGGATATCACTGACACTTTTCCTCCCTTCCTGGTACACCTAATTGACCATTATTGCTAATAATGGCAGCAGAGGTCTGGGAGGGATACTTAATACCAAAGTACTCCTGGGGAATCAGCTCAGAGAGCAACTGCAGGCAGAAATAAGCACTTATTTCTTCTTTCAGCCCTGCAGAAACAGGTAGCTTGAAGTACACTCTCCTCCCTCTACATTCAGAAGTTTAAGCAAATAATTTGAAGGTCGTATTCTAGAGCACAAGTTGTTTCAACACCCTCTTGATGATGCCCTGCTCTGCTGCATTCTCCCACGGGTGAAACACGAGCGTAATAGTGGCCTTTTCCTCCGGAGAGGTGGACAAGTGGGTGTCAGCATGCAGCTATGTAGAAGGAAAAAGTACAAATGTATTTACATTGCACCAAAAATTGGGGATGGTGGCTAAGAGCTCGGAAGAGAACCAGCCATGTGCGGACAAGGCTACGGCACATTGTATCAGGGTACGGATGAAGCACATTGCAGCTCCCACGTAATTCTGCTCCTGCTGAAGTCATTAGTGCTGAATTTTCACCAGGAGAAGATAAATGCTCCCAGGCATGAGGACGTAATGGCAGAAGATGTGCTGTACGGAAGATAAAGGGATGGGGTATCATTGCTGGGATCGTGAACCCCGTGGTTGCTGGGGTTGTGCACCAGGGCGTTGCAGGGACAGGCAACGGTGCCAGCTGCATGGGTTGCTTCACCCGCGGGCAGGGCGGCTAGCACGGAGGATCTCCCTGGTTTGTACAAGTGCAAACTGTAAAGATGCACCAATGCACCTTTCCAGAGCATCCCCGATTTAGATGGCCACACCGGCGCGCTTGACGCTGAGGTGCAGGTACTTGGAGGTGGGTGAAAATGTCGCCATGCGCTCAGGCTCCCACGTTTCACAAGCCTTTGCTGAGATGGTGCCCGTGCCCCAGCTATGAGCCACTCTGAAAAGAATAGGCCGAGGGGCTGGGCATGACAGCAGGGTCATTTCTACTTCTCTACAAATTTTCTGCTTCCCAAAAAGGCTAGTAAATGTAGCTTAGGCAAAAATGGGAGGCAATACTGAAAAACGGTGCGTGTCTTCTGGAGAGCTCTGACAACCGAAGGCTCTTCATTCTGTGTTTTCCAGGAAATGGTGCTGGCAGGAGGAAAAGGGACGACTTGGGAAAATCCCGTTGCTCCCGCCGCACCTTGTCTGCAGCCAGGGAAGGGGGATGCTGCAGGCACAAAAAGAGGCTCCCTGGGATTCTCTCTCCACATCTCAAGCAAGGCATTTTGCATTTTATATCCTGCTTCGATCCTATCTAATGGCTTAAACTTCTTTTTCCAAAAGCTAAATTATTTAAGAAAATCTTTCCATTTAGTCATTTGAGGAAACTCTCTTTTCTCTGGAGAAATTATTCTATCTTTATGTTCAGTAAGGAAGAAATTAAACATGATCATATTAATTATGGTTCCTCATTTAACATAAAACTATAATCAAATGGCTTATATGTCCAAACAGTTGTGGCAGCAGTATTAAGAAATTATGACATTAAAGGCTTGCACTTAAGTTCAAAATGTTTAAATTATACATCTCAGAAGAAACTGATGCCACATTCAGAGAGCTACAACCTTTTTATTTTCAAGTAGAAACATGAAGGAGCAAAACACTTTCAAAATACACATACTTTAGCTTTAATTTCAGGAAAGTCCTTAGGATGCCTATGAAACAAAACTAGATTTTTTTTTTGCCTAGGTTTAAGCCATGGTGCCTTCTTTAAAAAGGAAGAGGCAGCTTGCTTGAGCATCTTCTGACAAAGCCCATGAAGCAAAAATATGCCGAGGACATGAAGCCTGCAAAGCTGGAGCAACGGCAACTGTCGCTTCTGGCAGGACTTGACTCGCTGGGCTTCTACCAGCCTGGTGGGGACTTCTGGTGTCTGTGGCTCCAAAGAAGTCAGCCTCAGATTTGAGGACTGATTTCCTAAGCCAGAAAACCCTGGAGCATTTCTGTCTGCATTTCAGGAAAAGACTTCCTTCAATTCAGGAACTGGAGCTGCTCAAACACCCTTCTAGAAGGAAGAAAAAAGGGAAATTGTCAGTATAGCTGCTCAGAACAAGCCGTGGGGGGGTTCCTTCTGTGGGAAATACCAAATTGCTATTTTGGGTTCAAAATGAGAACAGTGGGGGTTTGGGCGGTATTTTTTTGTTTGTTTTCTTAATATCTGCTTCTTGCAGAATAGGGACGTTCAGATGTGAACCACCTCCACTTCCCGCGTGGCTCTGTGCGGCTCAGTCCCTCTGCTGCTGGCCCATGCAGCAGGATATTGGAGAGTACTTGAAAGTTAAAGTTCTCCTTGAAATGGTGACCGTCTACTTAAACCTTCTCCATAAAGCCTGGAACTTGAGATAAAACCCCTCTCGATGAGCCCTACTTCCCAGATTGTAAGGCTGTACTTCGATACCTGATAAAATCAACTGTTCGTGACTGCTGGCTCCTGTGATTGAAATGACGACCGCTTGTAAAAACTGCCATCCATAGCTCGCTAAATTTGCAATTAAAGACTCATTTCCAATCTCTCTGTAAGGCATACAGCACAACCAGTGCTTATACATATTTCAGATCCCAGCATGTAAAATAGCAGAGTAGGTTGAAGGTGATATAATATTATAAAGTGCATTTTGAGTTGGGTAAACACGCTCAAGGGCTTTATGGCTCCTGGGAACTGTCGTCTTTGCTGCCTGGGAAATCTGTTGTGCTGTGAAAAACAGTATTCACTGGAGTTTCTAAAAAGCATTCAAGAGAATGGGCTCAAGGGTAGTATAAATATGAATTATCCCCTCCATTTTTGCATCATTATAAAAGTTGTTTTTGTTCAATACCCAAACGGATCTGGGGCAGAAACAAAGCCTCCTGTCATCAGGAACTATTGCAAAAGGTATGGATGTGTAAGTTTTACAGCGCATTGGGAAGTCAAGCCCTCAGGAGCTGGGGAATCATCCCTTCCAGCCTCAATTCAGCCCTGACAAGAGGGGTCGGTGGAGCGGCCGGCGTACCCCCAGGACGCCGCAGACAGGAGGCCTGAGCAAAGCTCCCCCAGATCACGCGTGCTGGCCATCTCCCAGCTCTTCCAGGCATGAATCTGCAGCCTGAACCCAGTACAAAAGCTCTGCAACCTCCTGGTTCTTCTCTTCCTAGAAAAATATGACAAATTCCCATAAATGCCAGATTCTTCTTCGCATCTTCTCCGCCCGCTGGCAGTGCAGCACCATCAGCTGCTCCTGCCTGAGCAAGAGCTATCGGCCATGTCTGCTGCTGACATGGGACACCGCTGTGGCCGAGGAGGGCAGATGCTGGGCACAAGTCATCAACTTGGGGACAGTCCATAATAGCATGTGACTACTTTGTCTTCCCCAGGCGATGGAAAGGTCCATCGCTGCGTGGTGCCACCACGGAAGGGCACCAGCCCTTCTTCCCGGGCTGGAGGGCGCCTGCGGGCAGCTGGGCTCAACTCTTCCTGTTCTCAGGCCAGAGGACACTCCCGGGGCTGAATATCAAAGGCCTGCTGCGAACAATGTCGGCCAAAGTGCATAAACAAAACCTAAAGAGAGATCACAGCAGTTCCCACAACAAGAAGTTACCAGCGATTAACAAAGGATAAAAGCAAAAAAAACGAGCCCCTGGCCCCCAGTTCCTTCCATCTGCACCACCCCTGAGCAGGAGTGCGTCCATCACTAGTGAAATCAAAGCTTTCCTCTCCATTGTTTCCTCAGCAGCGAGAACAGCTCATGGCCCTCTGCCACCGTGGAGCTGGATGAAAGCAGCCCGGGGCCCCCCCACACCAGGACCCAGGGCCCTTGCTGCCTTTGTCTCTGCCCCGGGGAGCTGCAGTAAAGCCCCGCTCCCGAAGCGGGAGGCAGAGCGGGGCTCACTGGCCAGACGCAGCGTCCTGTCCCAGCCCCTCACCACTGGAGAACAGCTTGGGGCTATCACAGCAGCTTCGCTGCAGGCTCAGAAACATCCACAACACAGCACAGTGCCTCCGAAGCAGACGTTCACAGTCCAGTGTGGTGTTGCTACTCCAAAATCCACATCCTTGTGGAGCTCTGTAATTTGGATACCTTAACCTGTCCTTTCAACACACGTGAGAGCGCAGCATCCTGCGATGGTGATGGATCCCATGTAAAGACAGACTCCAGGAGCACTACGTTCATATGTCTCCCTGGCTACGCAGTATTAACCAGCTGTAATTATTTACAATACTCTTCCTGTTTTACACACATATCGCTACTGCTCCTATTCTTATACTCCTCCCTCAACGTCTCCTGGCGGTCACTACCAGGACCAGGCTGGAGGAACCTTTGATCCAGTGCAGCTTTACGTTTATTAGGGTAAAGTAATGACTGAGCCTGGAAGAAAACTATTTTGACTTAACAACCTTTATGTTGCCTTGTCTATATGGAGAGTTTGTCCATATTGCAGCAACTGGTAAATCTTCAAGTGCCAACAGCCCAGGAGTTCCACTGGTGTCCCTACCTACCTTTGCAAGGATGCAAGTCTCCTCTGCTTCATCCACAACGTCAGGAGCTTGCTCCAACACGGTCTCCATCAATGGCAATACTTACAACAAGGCCCAAGCAGAAAGTAGCTATTGAACAAGGAACTAAAACCTCTGTTCACCATTACCAGCAAAAGCAAGGTTTGCCATGCGGGGACTATCTTTCAGGGAGATCTGTACCCTAAATGGGGCTTTTCATGAGAAATCCACTTAGTATTCCTCTAAAATTCCAGGAGGGTGAAATCCCCCACTCCTTCATCTCATTAAGGATGAAGGAATGCCAGGTATGTGGCAGGAATCTGGGGTGAGGAGGAGGAGCGGAGTATATTTTAACCAAACTATAGTGTGGAAAAAAAAAATAGTGGTCTAAGGATCAGGATTTGAAATCTATTTCCCAGCGCTGGGGCGCAATGCCAGCCAGAAGCATCGTGCTAATGCACATGCTTAACCCAAGGGACACAAAAGTAAGTTTAAAGATGACAAAAAAACCCACAACCCTGCCACATTCAGAAACCAAAGGTGCTTTTCCCAACACTAGACAAGCTATGCAAGGTGTTATGCAAGAAGCTTACTAATAGCTCAAACCCAGTGCTAGCAGATGGCATCTACCTTGTGACAACCCTCCTCGCGCGCATGGTGGAATCCCAGGGGCATGTCATTGTGGATGCATCTAAGAAAACAGTTTGGGACCTTCTTAAGGCATTTTATCTCTGGAGCGCTGACAGCGTATTAGTTGACGGCTTCTGGATCAGGTGGATTTATCCAAGCATAGCAGACAAAACGCTGGAAGGCAGCTGGTGCTCAAGGTGAGAGGGGTGACAGGGGAGGTCACCTCCGAGGAACAGGGACCTGTGTGCCCCAGGGGACTTCTGGTCATTCTAGCAGTGACTGAAGTTATTTCTGAAATTGTGTGGAGGAGCCCTGTGAAAATCCCTGTTAGCCCTCAAAGCAGAGCAGGAAGATCAGACCAACAGGACTGTTTCTTATCTGGACGTGGTTGGGCTGCCATTCAAATGCAGAAACAAGTGTCAGTGAGGCAGGCTAGTTTTTCTTATTTATTACTATTCTCCTTTGAAGAGCACGAGAACACCCTGAAGAACAAAATCTCCACATCAAAATCTTTAGTGGAAAGATAAGACTACCCAAAAACTGTTTGCATAGACTGGAACTTGCCTCCATGCAAGCCTCAGACAAGGCAGCGAGTCCCCAGCCTCCCATGCTCGTATGGGACAGTTTTCCCACTGGGCATACGGAGCCATTTAGGAGCATGGAGGATGCTCCAGGAAGAGGTGCAGAAACAGGGTGATAGTTTGGAGAGGAGGAAAATCAGCCTCAGCTGCAGCCAACAGCCTCCCACCCCTCCCGAGCATCAGGGCACTCGGGAAAGTGCCTACACAGCAGCCCTGTGTGCCACCGCCATGTGCCACCATGGCAGCTATGAGGCTTTTGGGGCTGCAGGTTGCCATCACCCCTCAAAACTTCTCCCACCCAGAGGTCCACCACACACCCTTGCCCTTCATCTAAGTAAGGAAGGCACCCAATGCACTGTGGTCTTCCTGCTATCCAATACTTTATCATCCACCGTGTTCCCAACTAGTTTAAACATGAGGAGCCTAGATACTTGGCAAAGGTGCCTCTCCTCTGGAATTCATTTGACATAGGTTTCAATAAAGCCACACTTTTTCCTTGCATGTTGTAAAGCTCATTTGTCCAACCAGACCTGCCAAGAGCAGCGCACCGAGCTTCCCCAGGGATGAGCTTCCTCTTGATGTAACAGCCTGACTGTGGCTACTGGAAGTGCAGGAACCGGGATGCCTTCACAGAATCTCACTGGCAACATAAAAGATGCTTTCCCCATCAGAAGAGCACATTTATTTCCTGACAGATGAAGGGAGAAGCTGCTTCATACTTCACCTCAGTCCTGAAATAAATAAAAAGCTAAAAAAATACTGTCCTGCCTAAACCCAGGAATTTTAAGAGCATAAAAGTATCTGAGTCAGATGATAAACCCAGCCTGCTTCATATTCTAACTGACAGTGGTCAATAGCCATTGCATAAGAATAAAAGCATGGAGTGATTCTTACCATACAGCATGCTTCTTCCAGCTTCTGGCAATGAGTGGTTTGAAGACCTTCCACTTGGCCCGTTGTGCATTAAGCATAGAAGGACCTATTCTCCATGATTTTACTTGACCTCCTCTCCTTCCCCACAAACCCCTTTCCAGCCTTCCCACCACCCTTACTGCCTTCTACAGTAACTATGCACCCCGTGAAACCCTCTGCTAGCACCATTCTCAGGTTAGCTCTGCTGTGACAGATGCTGAGGCACAGAACCAAGGTCAGAGCAAACAGCCATGAATTGTCATGAGTAGACAGACACGAAAATGGATCCAGGTCTCCCAGCTCTCGGTGCAGTGCTCTCATCACGGTCTCTGCTGCATTAGGAAATGGAAACCAAGCCCACTGCTCAAAAAGAGGAAGAAAAGATCCCTAAGGATGTAAAAAACCCAATACAATTTAAAAAAAAAAAAAAAAAAGAAACTTGAAACTATGGCACTTTGCCACCCTAAGAGGTAGGGCTGGGCTCATGTGATGAACAAGGAGGGGAAAAGATGTTTGTCCACTAAACATAGGAAACTGAGCACCTGAAAAGAGGGAGCAAAAGGAGCTTGAAGAACTCTTGGCAAACCGCGCCGGGGGAGTTTGAGCCACTTAAAACTGCAAAGTTTTGTTGAAGCTGATGCTCAGGGACCGGCTCACTGTCTGCACAAAGCAGTGGGAGTGAGCAATGGGAATCAGCACAGCTGCTCTGTGCCTGACGTATCGAACCGGGGTGGAAATCCCACCATATGACTTTGGGGATAATGTTAAATCCATGACAGCATTCTCCCCTCCCCTGCTCATCCCACACAAGCTTCAAAACTTCTGGTTTATGACTGGCTGCTAGAGGATCATTGCAGGCTGTCTCTGGAGGGATAATCCTAAATTTTAAGTGACAGTTCACGGGCATCTTCTCTTTCTTCTGAAATGCTGTCTTACATGGCACATTAAGTATTTCGGAGATTAATAACTGGAGCAAAGAGTTCTAATCTTGGTGTCCTAGCGGAGATTTAGCAAAGAACGGTTAGTGTTTGAAGTCGCCATGGCACAGGAAACGTAAGAAGCCTTGAAGACCAAAAGCAAGGCTCATATGCAGCTCAAACGGAAATCTGGGACATTAAACACGTGATCTATGTTTAGTCTCCAGGGCTGCTCACTGACGTGGTGTTTCCACTCGGAGCAGGTCTTGGGGACCCTGCAAAAGGTGGAACCCAGTTTGAGCTCTCTTTTAGATTAAATAGACCAAGATCACCACGCCTGTCAAATTGCAACTCGTACTTTTGTATTCTTTGACCTGAATTAGGTGATAACTGAATTGTACAATAAGGTTACAGGTTGCTTTGAACTTAATATACTGAGGACCAAATGGGAACCACTTGACTACCTCTGAACTGGCAATTGCACTTTGTCAGCTTGCAGGACACTCGCCAGGATAAACACACTACAGATTTTGAGGCTGCCTGCGGAGCAGCTCACTCAACAGCAGCTCTACGATCACTTGGCAAAGGCCCTCACAGCGTCAGTTCAAGTTTCCTGTCCACAGAATGATCTTTTCTTTTTTTTTTTTTCCAGTAAACAGTTTCCTCGTCGTAACAATTCCTCCTACTGCTCCTCACACAACCAGAAGTCCCATTAAAAAGGAGCCAAGCAGGTGCCTTATTGCCCTGCTCCCTTCTCAGGTGGCATAAACCAATGCACAGAAGAAATTGTCCAAGCCTCTTCGGGGTTTGGAGAGTCCTGTGCCAATTATATGGAAAACTACCAAATTCTGCACATGGGTATGAGAAAACCTTGCCACAAGTGTCACAGTGGTGGAGCTCCACAAGGACTCCGACCAACACTACTGTCAAAAGTAATGCCGTTGTGTCCTCCTGCCCTCAACACCACGCGCTCCTTCCGTTTTTCTCCTGCCAGCACCAATGCTCACGTAGCGCCACAGCAAATCGAATCGGGGAACTGAACTTGTAAATGGGTAAAGTCAATCCCGTTTTGCAACGTTCACACTCTTCATGGTGCTACTCCAAGCAACTGAATGCCCACCAGCACATTCAGAACAGCCTGTGACTGTGATCACGTTGTCCAAGTTCATTAGTTGCTCCAGCTATTGTGGGAATAAAGTAACAAATGAACAGCTAATATTTAGGAGATTATAAAATTATGCTTCCTTGAAGCTGTTTAAGCAGCTGATCTGGCATCTCTGTACAGAATTAGACAGCTCTGCTTTGAATTAATGCAAGTGAAGTGGCTGGCACAATTTGGCCAAACATTTGAACGTAATATAACCATCTACTACAGATGCCGTTTTAGGCCTTCATTCTGGAACAGTTTTATGCACAACACCCTCTTATCTATTTAGCAGCCAACACGAAGTATCGGAACAGATTTCTGTATCTTGAGCGACCACTCTGCCACGATAGATAAAGATGCGTCAGAAAGGGGTCAAATAGCAATGCGACATCATACACTCTGCTCCAGGTCACCGATATGAACTGAGAGCAGAAAAGACACGTTGGGGTGTAACTTTGCCGTGTTTCAGCACAGCACGTCTTTCCACATTCTTTACCACCCATAGAATTGCCTTAATGGTCCTGAAAACTAGTACGCCTCCAGGCAGCTAGGGATAGGATCAATAGTCCAAACTTGAGGTTACCTGAAGGCAGCAAGCTCCCTTCTCCTCCTCCTCCCCTGCCCACCAGCCTGTTAGGACCTGGTGGTCCAAAGGTCCACCAAGACCTGTATCCCACCTGAGAGCGACCAGTGCTGGGTGCCGCAGGAACCACCTAAGAGAGCAGGTCTGTAACAACGCTTCCCTCATACGCTCGCTGAAGAATACGTGACTGCAGGACCTCCTACACACAGGTGAGACCTCCGTATTCGATAGCAGATTTTTCTTTTTTTAAATTGTAGATCTGGGTAATACTTTTTGAATCCAGAAATGTGTGTATCACATCCTGCAGCAACAAACTCCTCACTTCAGCACCAACACGCACCTCATGTCCTTTGTTTTGAGTCTGCCAGATGACAACTTATCTTGATGCTCTGTGGCCCTTGGGGACAGTAAACCACCGCCTCTTCACCTTCTTTATACCAGTTCTGGTCTGGATATTTTCCCCATAGTCTTACCTTTTCCAGCCTAATAGTTTACAGCTTTTGCCAAAGTGATGGAGTCTGCTTAGGTTTCAGTTCAGCATTTAGTATTGATTATTCTTTTGGGAAAGCAACAGCAGGTTGTTCAGTATGACAACTGAATCCCCAGTCAAATTTAAGCTAGAGCGTGTTGTGCAGGACAGGGGCCTGGCTGCAAACCTGCATTTTTCAGCAAGGTGCAACCAATCAAATACATCCTTATTGCTGTACTCTTTAAAGAGGTCAAATCACTGAAGCACATAAGTTAGTGGTAAAGCAAAGAGTTTGCTTTATTGCTAAAACAACTTTTGATAAAAAAGTCCCACCAGTCGAGAGCTGCCTTGCTCAGCCACCACTCTTGCAAAACCACTTCCAGACTGCGCTTTATGGAGGGTTCTGTCTTTATAGCTGGACAGTGCTTTAGGTGACCTGGTCTCCAGTTTCAACCAAGACATTGATATTAGTGACATAAATTATCTCAAAAAGTATCTGAAACCCCACTGCTTATTCGGCGGTGGTTTAGCAGAAAGTGTGTAGCAGGAAGGAAATCAAACAAGACGCGAGCGCAGGTGGCCTCAGGAGGAAAGGCACAGATCTGCCCCTCCGGCCTCCAGCAGCACGATGCCTCCCAACCAACACATCCAACCAACAAACGCTCGCTGCAACGAGCGAGGGAGACGCCTGCTGGCCTGCCTCGCTTGATACAAGCCCAGCTTCTGGATCACGCAATAAAAGCGGTATAAAACCAGTACATTTTAATTAAATAAAAAAAAAAAAGCTGTAAAACATACACTCTCAAAAAACCCTGAGTCTTACTATGAAAGTTTATAAGATGGTATTTTTCTCCGGAATGGACTTCTGTTGCGTTCCTCCTTGCCGATGCATACTCCTGTGCTGCGCATGAGCGGCGCTAAGCGTTGCGAGTGCTACGACCATGCCAGCTGCCGCCCCGGCGCGGCTTGTCCTCCTCCTCCCGGCAACTGGATGAGATGCTCAGTGCTCTCTGAGCAGCCAGCAAGGCTAGGCTGAGGCCTGCACTCCATGCACAGCTCACACCACACGCCAGTAACTCTTCTTTTCTCTGCACTGTCATCTCCACCCGAGGGTCTGTGCCACAAGCGCGGTGCTATGCCTGCTCACAAGGATTGCCTGTGCTGGATGTCAGCGCTCTGCTTGGTGCTAATGCCTCTGTTGTCCGCGGGGCCTGCTTTGGAAGGCGAATGGGAACATAGACATTTGAAGCACAGTGTTCCTTGAGGTATTCTCCCCCTTTTTCTTCATAGTCTTTTCTGGTTATCCAGCCTTCCTCACGGGTCATGTATTCCACTGCCCAATCCCTAGCCCCATACCAGGCATCTAAAACAGGACTGGAAGCAAGGTGAACCTGGATGGAAGGAAAATAGAACAACAATGTCAATTCAACACAGGAGATAAAAGCCCTTTTTACCCTGATTACAGCGGTATGTGACACAAACCACTGAATTTCAGAAGTTTGAGCTGATTACTTTTCCCCAGAGGCACTGAATAATGTTAGGAGTGGGTTTGAAGTGTGTTTTCACCTTGAGATCAATTCTTCATGAGCCTGCTTTGTTTCCACAGGCTGAGAAAGCACATGGGTGTATCACATTCACAACCAACAGCCCTCACAGCTGGAAGCCAATGCTGGAAGAGTTGGTGGTACTGCAAAACAAGTATCAAGTGCTCCAGCAAAACTTCCTCCTTGAAGTAGCAGGGAGGAATACTGCAGGCTAAGAAATGTCAGTATGTGGGAAAGAACCGCATGGGCTCTTTCCAATGATGTAGATTCATACTTCCATTTAAACTACTCCTATTACTGTAGCATGAACTGCTTTCCTGGTTCAGCTATGGGCCTCCTAGACTAGACACCACGTAAATCCCATGTGTGATACCTGTGAAGTGACAGATTTCTGACAGGACCACACTATGGACCATATTTGAACGGAAAGAAGGAAGCTCTTATTCAGTTACAAGCAGCGACATTAAAAGCAGACAAAAACGCACTGATTTTCTTCCTACAGACACAAGTTACATACTCAAAACTTAGCAAGCAATATCGTTTCTAAAACTACCAAGTATATGGCTGTAACTAAGTTTCTGTCAGTCACACCTGGCCCAGAGCTACGTACAATAACCGTACAAAACAAGGGTTGTGGAATTACAAGATTATATTTGCACTGATTTTTTTTCTCTCCCTAGTTTATAACCTGATTTTCTATTCAAGAAGATAGTAGATTTGAGGAGACAAGGTGGTTTCAGAACAGCAAGTCTCCTTACAGAATGCATGGCAAACTCGGGGACTTGCCCAGCTTGTACCGTGCTTGCTACTAAAAAAGATGCAAAGGATCACAGGTTTGCAAGATACTCACTGAATCTCTTTTGCTGCTGTCCCAGACAGTCATTACATGTAACAAACTGAACATGTAACTTAGTTTTGAAGTGAGCACAGTTTTTCCCAGCAACTACTCCTAACAAAGGTCGCTTGCTCCAGATAGTAACTGTCCCAATCCTAAGAAATCAATCTGCAAATTTCCAGCCAAACATGCTTGTGTGTGCATGGTCCTTTAGCTGAAGCAGGTTTTCCTTTTCCAAGGCATCTACCCTACTCTCTCTAATGTCTTCAGAAACAGCAACTGTATCTTTGCTTAACCTTCATCTTCTCAGGTCAAGAAAGCTGTTTGCAGTGTCTTGTCATAAAACACTCTCCATTCCCATGCTGTAAGTACACCCCCTCTGTACCTCTCCCAACCCCAATTACTTTTGAACATAGGTGAACAGGCTGTTCACGCAAGCATCGTGTCAATACACGTACCTGAAAAGATGACTGGAACGGCCTCATTTCGAGGAGTTCCTTCTGGACTCTGGCTTTCAGTCCAGGGTACATTGTATTTCCACCAGTGAGAAAAACATTCTGGACAAGAATAGCTTGTTGTTCCTTTGGATACCTACAAGGAACAAAAAACAACTTCAGTCTTTCTCAAGGACACCTCTCCTATGAACTGAACAGCTATGGGGAACACTGATACCTTGTCTTCAGGATTCACTTTGAGAAACTTCCTTCACCTCCCTAGCATGCAAACCTGTGTTCATTTGTTTTCTGGAAATTCAGAGGGTGGTACAAGAAAATCCTTAAAGCACTCTGTGCACTGTACCCCGTAAATCAACAACTCAGTAGAGCTGCAATTCTTACATTTCAGAAAATGCAACCTTCTATGTTCATACAGGTCAGGGGTGACATTTTGCTAATGCTAAGTTGTCTGGAAATAGTTGTCCAGCAAGCGTGTCTATATCATAACTTCACAATGTCACCCCTGATTTTGGTCTCCCAAAAACAGAGCCTGCCAGCTCATTGTTCCATGGGATGGACATTTACAAGGTTTGTTGTTTCCCTCTATAACAAGTTGGGCCAGGGGTCTCCAAAGCGGGGTGTGTGCAAGAAGAAGATATTTTTTGTACCATTAATAAATAAGGAAATTACAATAGTGTTTATTTCACCTTTATCTCATCCTTTTTTAATTTCTATTTTTGTGTACGTTTTAAAATGTACATAATATATTAGTTCAGTAGTACCTGTATGTAATTTATAAATATAGATATATTGGAGGTGTGTGCTCAGAAATTTTTTACTGATGGGGTAATCAATCAAAAAAGTTTGGAGACCACTGACTTACGACAAGCAGAGTTACATGTGGTTTTCAGAACAGGAAGACATGTCTAACCTGCAATGCTCAACCCCACCAAAAAGGACTATTCAAACATATTTTCTCAAATTACTGTTAAGTAACCAGTATTGCAAAAGCTGATATCAAAACAAGACTAGCTTGTTTGAAGTAAGTGCCAAGCAGCTTTGTAAACTCACCTTTCAAGGACATATTGCATGGTTTCTGCTATACCAGCCTGGTCTTCTCCTATCAGGGAGGGCTGGAAGACAATCTCTGGAGCCCTGATTCTTTCAGTGCCAAGGAAAAGCTGGTGGTACTCTGCCAGGTTAAACACGGGCTTTAAAAAGATGAGATTGAAAAGTAGTGGGAAATTATGTTAAAGAACAGTAATATTCTAGAATAAGCAAAATTTCCAAACAATTCTGTACAAAAAACAGATCGTAACACTCTCACAGAGAAAGGGCCATGCTGTAAAAGGTTCCAAAAGGCCAAGGAACCTGGACTTTTCCTATACTTTATTCTGTTTGGTGCCACTCAATCCTAAGGCTCAATGTCACAAGTTGAAAGCTGTGTCCACTGGGATGCAATATGAGGCTATGCATCACACAGAAAAAAACTGGAACAGGGCTTTTTTCCCCTAATAACGTGGCACTGCTACAACAGGCACTGTCTGCAGAGTGAGCCAAGTGGGTATATTCATGTTCTAAACCATCAGCTAAGATTGCAAGGATTTCTCCTTTCTTAATGTCCTGTTCAGATAGTTAAACATCTCTTCCAAGAGCAGGCAAACAATGTTTGCGTTTGGAGAAATGTTAGCAGACTAGTTGGACAACTGGGAGGCAGCAACCTCTGGCACGAGGCATAGATACAGAAATCAAACCTGCACTGCAGCAACAGGCTTCTCAACCTCAGGCTGTTCCTCAGCAAATAAAGGTTCAAACTCATTAATACTTTCCACATCCTCCAGTGACTGTTCACTGCCTAATGGATCCAAATCGGGAGTCTGGAAACAGAGAAGATATATTATGGCAAGTTAGCTCAGGTGTGCTAGACACATATATGACTTCAATTCTGGTGACACATTTGCAAAATTCAACGCTGATTTCCTCAAATCTCAACTTTTTAACATGGCTGAAATCAAATATGCCATTCTCCAGCACTGAAGACAAAAATCAACATGGTGAACAACCCAGAAAACAAGTTAAGACAGACATTCACTCAAAGCATAAAAATCAAACACTTTCAATAAATTTATCGCGATGCCAGCTCAGAAATTAAAGGCCTTAGTCAACAGGCTGACTGCCAGGATCCTAGCCAGCCACGTCCTAAACATAACAACATACTAAAACTTATTAAAATAACTTTTCAAATTGGTTAAAACTTGGTGCACTCCCAGCACCTCTAACTGCTCTATAATTACCATTAAATTTCATGCCTTGCTTGTGTGGGACTGGAAAACAAATATTTGCTAGCTACAAAGCCGCCACACAATTTTTGACAGTTTCAACCGCCTAGCACTTGCACACGGGATATACCAAAAGCCCCTACATTTTACACAGATATGAAGGTGCTCCCAAAGCTCCTTCCTAATGAAAAGCATCACTCAAAATCCTAGAGTACTTCACTCTTGTGAAGTAGGAGCAGCTTTTTAATTATTGCCTTCATTTTTGTGTTACAATGTTACCTTTAGGATTTTGTTGCTAAAGATTTGTTTTTGTTATTTTAAATTTGAAACGTTTGTTGCAATGTCTAGCAAGCAATATGAGGATAAGATAAAGCTAGATCATTTAAACATTAAGTATCTAGCTAACATCCACTTAAAACCCAAGCAATTACTCAAACTGAAGTTTAAGCAGTGTTCATTATTACAGCAAACAAACAGTAGTCACCTGAAGTTATCTCCAACACTTACGCTTTGTTAAATCCATTTCTTTTTATGTTTTAAAAAAACCCCAACAAACCAGCAACAGAAAGAAACATAGAACTCAGCTGAAGACTTGGCACAAACCCTATGACAACATAATTAGCTTTTAGACTCCTTTACACAGCCACAGAGGGATGGCCTATCTTCACAAACAGATTTGGTGATAATTGCAGGTGCTCTCACAAAGCATAGACCAAACAAAAAGGCTTGCGGATTCATTCCAAGGCCTGAGACTACACCTAGTAAAGAAGAGGAGCGTGGGATCCAAGATGGACTGGTTGGAACTTAGGCATGTTGGAACTTAGGCGCAACCACTGAGTGAAATTACAAGAAGCTGACAGTCTTTCAATTATCTTTTTCTAGAACAATTTCTTTCGATAGAAGGCAGAAAGATTCTTTACCACAATGGTACGTCCATCATCTACCTCAATTTCACTCAAACGCAGTCATTCTGGTTCTTACACAAGCTTTACTGACAAGGATAGGCAAAATATAACACCCAGAAGATATCGGCTCACCTGCTAGTTTTGGCTACATCTCAAGTTCCATGTAAGACATAAGAACTCCTATATCTGGCACCACTCTTCTCTGTGCTTCAATTTTCTGTTTTTCTCTCTACCTTTTCCTGAGCAAAGATTTATATAACTAAAAAAGCTCTATCTTATGTGCCTTGAAAGGCAATTACAAGTAAATGCACGAACAGCCTTACACCATCTCTTAGAAGGAGCTGCTATGTGCTGGCCCTGTATTAGTCTGGCAAAGCAGCCAAATAAGCTTCTCATCTTCAAGACAACTCCAACGACCAAGTGTAGCAATTAATCTTTCATTGTTAAGTAAACAAAATAGAACATGCTGACTAACTGCACCAAAAAAAGATAGCCAGAATGAAGACAAAGGGTTAGCTGTTTACCATAAAGTTCTCTGCACCTGAAAGGGAAGAACAGAAAGGAAAACAAA
Source organism: Gymnogyps californianus (assembly GCF_018139145.2). Lineage (NCBI taxonomy): Eukaryota > Metazoa > Chordata > Aves > Accipitriformes > Cathartidae > Gymnogyps > Gymnogyps californianus. The sequence goes on along the minus strand of NC_059487.1, from coordinate 4,571,099 downwards.
TACTGTTTTTAACAAAAAGCTTGACAGGTTCTTCTATATCTTTAATAGAAGGCTACTGACATTTAAGGATGACTGTCTTGGGATTATAATCACTTGAGGTTTAAGTACTTAAAAATCCATGTCATTTAATTGTCAGACACTGAAGAAAAAAAAAATTCTTCAACATACCAGGCCCATTTATTTCACCAAAATTAATGTAAAAGCAGAGTTAGAGGTTGGTTTAAAGTATGAACAAAATCATTATGTTAGCTGCTGCATTTACAACCTCTAAGCAATTCAGCAAGCCTTAAGTAAGGACAGTGGCTGGCATACACTACCATGAGTAATTACAAAGGGAAGCAGTGGTATCTTCAGTGGTGCCTTCTCTGACCTACAAGGGCTATTTTCTTTTTTCTCCAACTTTTTAAAGGTGTGCAAGAAATTTTTAAGGAAACTTACTGATTTCATATAACCGTACTTCAGCTACTGTCAGGAAGCCTAGAGATTATGCTTAGAACTACACGGAATCAAACTATAAGATATGTCCCAGAGCACAGTGCAGAACAGCACAAGAAGGGTTACTGATTTCAGGCGTACTCTACAAAATCAAAACTGTCACCTTCCGTAGCTGCATAGGAAAGCTGGAAAAGAGAAGCAGTTGCCAAATTAACAATGAGTCGCCGTGTGTTAAAGGAAAAGCTTAGTTCATCAATAAAAATCTGAAGGGACACATTTTCAAGCATAGAAACTTAATTCTCTCAGAGATAAGAAGAGGACTGACTTGGTGAAGAAATTGTACCTCTGGCTTGCTGTCCACAACATCTACTTCAATATTGACTTCTGCCTGTAGGATTTTCTGCTTCGTTTGTTCAACAGACAGACTCAATTTGTTGATATAAGACTGAAGTTCTTCTGCAGAGTCCATGTTCAGCTCCACCAAAGCTTTGTGGAACTGATCCATTTGACCATCTTCTAAAAGTTCCTACAGACACATCAGAGTTAGATATGATGAACAACACAGAGTAACCAACTATCTGTCAACTGTGCGTGTACAGGTACTTTGCCTTCATTACTAGATATTATGATGTGCACGCTTCAGCAGCGCTCAAAATATTTCACAAAAGAAGTACTGTTCAGAACCTGGAAGCATCCTCTGCATCGATAATCCCTCCCTTTTATCTTGCAAGTAAACTTAAAAAGCTCCTGTCAGAAAATACACAGGACCGTCGTAGCTTCTTTACAGTGATGCATGACCTTCTGATAAAGCTCCGAGGGCAGCCTGCCCTCCTCCCACAAGATCACACAGAAAACTTTGCCTTGATTACCTGTATGTATAGTAACCTGTCCAGCCTCTCTTGGTCAAGTTGCAGCTTCTCTTCTCGACGACGTGCATTGAGTTCTTGAAGTCGACGTAATTGCTGCTGCCGCCTCTCCTGCTTTTCCTCTGATGTCAGAGTGCTTCCCAGCAGTTTGTTAGAGAAAGGCAGCTGCATCTTGTGCATGTTGTTCTCATAGTACTCCGGGGACCGCCACTTCTGTAGCTCTGAATGTTTTGAAAGCAAAATAACTGTCTTGCCAGGCTGAAAACGATGATTTGTATGTTGTACGCACTCCACGCTAAGTTCAGACTTAGAAGAAAGAAGGCAACAACGGTCCAGCCTAGGATTCTGTCACCTCTTGGCAGCTGCCCCCGTATTTAGCTGCCCCCTCGGAGCACTACCTTCCAGTCACATACTCAGTGCACATGGTTCTTAGTACTCTGATCTCCAGCATGCAGGAAACACAAAGTACTAAGAAGTGGGAAGTGCACACTAACGTCTCTTCTCTCTTCCCAAGGTAAGGGAGAGTTCTCACATATTTCTAAGGACTCCTGTAGGCTCTTTCATAAGTGACAAGTTTAAGAAAACACTCTTCTTTGGCCACTACTTTCCACATTTACCATGGAAATTTAAAAACTTCTTTAATTCACAAGAAGTCATGAGAAGCGTCCTCTGCAATTCTGGAAACCTTAAAGCAGGTAAGAAACATGGCCAGATGCAGAAATCACCCCAACCAATTTAATGTTTTGTTGGAAGTATAAAGTAACTAATAAAACAAACTAATTTTAAATTATTTTCCTCTGAAATAATCCCAATTTTCATTCACAGAGAAATTTGAACTCATATAGATTTTTTTTTTTTGTAATTTAATTTTATTTCTATCTTAATGTTAAATTCGAAACTGTTGTCAAGCATTTCCCATGAGGTAGATTACCAGAAAGACAGCTACAAAGAAAGCAAAACAGTAGTAGAGTATTTCTGCCAGAACCCAGCCAACTTGAGAACAAGGGATATAGAGGACAAAACTAAGTTTGCATGAACACTATCTAGCGGTAAATTACAGCTGGTTTTACCTTCTATATAGTCCTCTGCAATGTAGCTATGCTCATGCAGTATTTCCTCCATGCGACTGAGAGTGATGGCAGCAAAATGTCCTGGGTATTTCAGCTGAAGGAGGCGTTGAAGATATACAGCTGCTTGACACCCTCCAAGATTAATACGTTTGCAGTTTTTAGCATCCAACCTGAAAATGCAGAGAGACACAACTGAGATTGGAGAGATCCACAAGTTCAGTGTAAAACAGACCTCCTGCTTTCCCCAGGATTATTTAATTTCTGATATGGTTGACAGATGAATATTCACAGATAAGTATTTCAAGATTCAGTTACCAGTGAACCTAACACACCTGCTTTTCTCAGACAACAAGCATAATCACTACTTTGTTTATTGCAGATGCTTTCTGAAAGGCTCTGTTTGCCCTTAAAAAAAAAACAAAACAACCAGTAAATAATTTTGGCTACAGCAAGGAAATGTTCTATTTTAAGAAGGGAAGTGATGGTTAGTGGAGCTAAAAGTAGTTCCTTTAACCTTTGTAACATTTCACAGTTGGCGAGGTGTAACCCTCGAAAATTTGAAGCATCTACCAGATAGAATACAGCCATTTCCTCCAGTAAGGATTTAAAAAAAAAAAAAAAAAAAAAAAAAAAAAAAAAAAAAAAAAAAAAAAAAAAAAAAAAAAAAAAAAAAAAAAAAAAAAAAAAAAAAAAGAGTAGAGCAACATAGCAGCATAATCAGAATGATAAAAGCCTCAAGAACTGCAGAAATCTCACAGAGCAGGTTTTTTTTTGTCCCAAAGCTGCCTTAAAACCTAACATATGTTTTTTAACACCTGATCTTACTTGGGGCAGATATCCCCTTCTACTTTTGAAAGTACAGATCTATGCATGAATAGTAACTAAAAATACAATATGTACAAGGACAGCACTGTTTCTTCAATTCAAAATTCAACAGAACTTAGCAAATCTGCAGACCTAGTTTTAACTCGTCAGTATAAATTAAGACCTGACAAGAACTTATACTGCAGGAGCTAGAATACCTAATGCTGGAGGAATGGGTGTTTGCATCCCTGACAAGTCAATGACTGACAAAGAGAGGCTGCACCATACTTAAGGCACCAAGAACTCACCTGCCTTCTAAGACTGGCAAAATGTGCGTACACTGATAACCTGAAGATATTACCAAACCACTGCAGGGCCAGTTCTGCCTTCTGTTGTGGTAAAAACTGTACAAGCTATCTACGCCATAGGACACTTTTGGCACTTGATAACATTCGAAGAGGAGCTCTGACATCATTTGTCTCGAATACAGAGGATTGCACACCGCTTCTGTCAAAACAATTGGATGATCAACACAACCCTGTAAGAGACAAGAAAAAAGAAAAATAATAAAGGTGTGAAAGGAAAATCCAGGGATACTTATCCTTGCCTCTTCTTTTGAACATCAGCAAGAACTCTTCCCAAACAGCAATGAGAAAGCACTTTTATGTACAGGCTATTGATCATGTAAGTTAAATTATATCTAATGCTTAAGGGAGTAAAAAAGAAGTCTTGTCTATAGCGAGGCTTCCAATGTTATTTCAACCAAAGAATAAACCCCTAAGGGCGGAGGAGAATGGATTTTTAAAAGCATATACTAATTATTAAAAATCTAAGTAACCAAAACCTATGTAATGAGGAGACGAAGTGCGAGTGAAAACTGGTGGAAGTTTAGTTCAGCACTAGGTAAAGCTTTCAAACTGGTGTTGTCATGCAGGCAAAGGCTTCATGGTCTGAGGAGCAACTCTCAACTCAGTTGGGTACACAAAACAAGCAGGCAACGAGCACTACTAATAAGAGCAAAACGAATAATGTTTAACATCCTTCTCAAAAACTGATCCTGGACACTGGTTCTCGGCCACAGCCTGACAAGATGCTGCAGTCCAAGCCTCTCGCCCTGCAGTTGTATCCTCCTGCTTTCCTTTTACCACAAAACTATGAAGAAATCAAGAGAATAGCGGGGTTCAAAAGACACCCCTGGGGAGCACCTGGCCTGGCCAGGGTCGCCACAGCAGGTTGCCCAGGGCTCATCCACCCAGGCCGTGACTATCTGCGAGCAGGGGGACAACACCACGTCCCTGGACAAGCAGGTGATGCTGGGCCTCTCCATTCCCATCACGCACAACCTCCCCCTCCACCCAAGCCCCTCGCAGGGCCGGGCCCGGTTTCACCGGCTTCTTCAGGGCCTCACCCCGGCCCGGCGTCCCCCCCCCGCCCGGCGGTACCTGCGAGGCGACGCCGAGGCGCTGGAAGACATGGTCGAGGAGCAGCTCCTGCAGCTCCAGCTGAACGGGCACGTTGCGGTCGAAGGGCGAGCGGAGCAGCCACCGCAGCGGCTCGGGGCTCCCCAGGTCGTTGCCCACCTGCGTCTCGGCGCCGGCCCCGCCGCGGGCCCCGCGGCTGCGCGCCGCCAGCGAGCGGAACCGCAGCAGGGGCTCGGCGGGGACGGCGGGGTCGGCGGAGGCCCAGCCCGCCCGCGTCTGGAAGGAGCCGTTATCGATCACCAGCGGCACCGGCTGCGGCGTCCGCACGGCCGCGCTCGGCTCCAGCACCGGGTCGGGGGCCCAGCGCGCATCGCGGAAGGCGAACACCCGCGAGGCCGCCGCCATTTTGCGCCCTCCCCGGCTCCCTCCGGCCGGGAACGCGGGCGCCGACACACGTTCCGGGCCGCGGGGCAGCGCCGGCTGGTGGCTGCGGCCCTCGGGCGAGCCGCAGCCGTCGACCGGGCCGCGGGGGTGGCGGGCCTGCGCCCCCCAACTCCCCCTTCACGCAGGGACACCCGCGCCCTCTGCCACTCCGAGTTAAGCTTCGACCTTGAAACCTCCCCGGTGTCTGAGGCCTGCGTGGAAGTGAACACCCGCGGCCCTGGCGTGTGCCAGGCCGCCCTGGGAGATCCCGCACACAGCGGCTGCTTCGCCGAGGCCTCGCCAGCACTCAGCGTGCACATCTCCCTGCCCAAAACAGGGCGCCGGCCGTGGCTGAGGCGTCCTCGCCTTCTCAACGAGCTTCTGCCGGATCCGCGCCCTGCACCGGGCAGACGGGCACGCAGGGTGGGAGCCCTCCTGCCACGGCGGCGGAGGGAAGGATGGGCCGCTCGCCAAACCTGGCCGCCAGCTCGGCTCGGTGAAGAGCCAGCGTGGACCCCGAGAGGTCCCAGTGACAGGACTAAGAGAAACACTTTACCCTTAAAACTGAAGAGATCACAATTTCTGGATTCTGCTCCTTCCCGTCGCTCTTGTCACGGCATTTGTAGACAAACCACTAACAGCCTGATTCTCAGAAATGCCACCAACCTGCAACCCCCGCTGTGTGAAATGCGGACTGCAAATATTTAGCGTCCTTGAAGCTCAGGGCATTAATGGCTTTTCTCACTGGTTTACCCAATGCACAAAGTAGGGATAATAGCTTTCTTTTATCATGCAGGGGTGTTATTAACGTGAATTAATAAGAATTTGCAAAGTTCATTTAGATCTTGGGATTAAAAGGCTCATTTCAAGGGGCTGTTACTACATAAAAACAAACACATGCACACAAGCAAGAACGTTAAATGCATGCAATCATTCATAATGTGTACTTACATAGCTGCTCTCTCCTGAGGTTTACTGAGAGCTACACAAACAATTAATTTAGCCAAACAACCCCCTGTGAGGTACGTGATAGATAATGGTTTTATTTTATTGAAGAAGAAACACACAGTGTGATAAATATCAAGTTACCAAAGTCACATATCTGTTCCTACTTTGATCGCTACTGAAATCCTTTACTATTAAGCAATACATTTATAGACACATACCCTATGAAGCATGCTAGCTTGCCTTTCTTGGAGGGAAGGGAGATAGAAAGGCAATTAAAATACAAAGGTTTATTTTCCTAATGGATTAACTAATAGATGGAAATACAGAGAGTAGGCTAAAAATAGAGTCCATGTTGATATGGGACATATTTGTGCTCCATGTCAAATAAGAGAGCCTGGGAGAAGTAATTTTGAGCTAGTCATCCTCTACACATCTCTACAGGGTTGATTCTGCTTTATTGATTTCTCAAAAGCAACCTTGGCTGCCCAGTTTCAAAGTGGCTGAAGTGCTTGATTATCTCCCCTATATCTGAAGACATAAACATACCTTTAACTACTGTTTTAACATAAGCCTTGAAAGCTTCCTAACTTGTATTTATCCTTTAAATAGCAGCCGAAGGAAGGACAATCAAATCAGATGTTTTCTCAGTTGTTCTTATCCCGTATTTAATCCTTATTACTCCCTCCCTGCATAGCACAGGGCTGTCCCTTTTGCTAACCATGCTGAGTACATCAGCTGTCTTCTTGTGATTAACACAGTGATGCAACGAGAGTTATTAAAAGGCAGTTAGTAAAGCAGAGCAGGCAAGCTGTTCTAAACTTAGTGTAGCCTGAAGCAAGCAATGAAGTATCCTCTGGTTCCTTTGGTGAATGATCTGACCTTTCCTCTTCTTTTCTTCTGGTTTTGTTTGCCATTTGTAATGCTGTTGATCATAATGATTATCTGGCTACAGCTTCTACTTAATGAAGGTAAGTTCTGCAGTTGATCAGATAAAATGCTCCTGCATAAAGGCTTTATCTATTAGCTTCATCTTTAAAGCACTCTGCTAGCTATTTTTAGGCTAATGCCACTTGTCACGGAAGGAAACTAAAGGGTTTTTTAGTACTGTTGGTAGCATATGGAAAACCAAACTCAAATGATTATGCTTTTCTATTAAAAATGCTTATAAGACGACAAGCTGCTGCCCGCTGTTCTTCCTTACCCTCTCCCTTTTTCTCAGAGGTACTTTAATTTAAGAAAGGCAAAGGACAAGTAATTTTTGTAAATTTCTATTAAAAAATCCCCCAGAGAGCAAACCTAACCCTCTAATTTTGTACACTTTCAGACTCTGGCATTATAGTTCTCTTACACTACTTCTTTTTTGGGGGGTGGAGGGTGTTACCAGGGGAGCTGTTAAGGGATTCTTTTATCAATGCTGAGGCTGATAGGAAATTTTTGAAGGGAGCAGGACGTGCATCTTCATTTATTTGTGTATTTTGCTCCTCTTTCCAGTTCATCACTGATTCTTATTTCTAACATGTCAGTAACTGATAACAGGCTTTGGTTTAGGCTAATAATAGGCTTGTTGATGTACTCACGAGGATAAAGCCTTGCTAGTTTGCTCTAATGCTGGAGCACAAGCAATCCCGGCTGAGGAATCAATCGTAAGTTCAAAAGCAGTGATTCTGCCTTTGCAGAACAGCTGTAGGAAGGAAAATAAGAACAAAATTTTACTTCAGCAAGCTTTTACTTCTATTTGGTAGAATAGAATTGGCCCTCTGTTCTCACTTAATAGCGTGGTAGCCAGTCCTATAATAGATCCCATAGGAATAGCGACAATGAGACAATACCCCCAGACAGCAGAGGAACAGGAGGTACTCACCACAGCACAGGTTGTCCTCCTCCCTCCTTTCCTGTCCTGCCTGTGTGTGGATGCTGAATTTTTTACTTCCAGCCCCCATTTTGCAGGCTTAGCACACAACTGATGCTCATAACAGCCTCTGCTTGCTTCAATAGTAAAGTATCTTCCCTCCACACCTCAAGTGTACTCTTGGGAGTAACCGAGCACAGTAATTAAAAAATGCAGGTTGTAAGAGGTTGTGACAATTGTACAAGGTACCCTGAGCAGCATAGGCATGGCTTACTGCTGACGTCTGCAAAGCAGAATAAAATATCTGTTTTGCATAGGGAAAGGGTAGCTGTGCCACATACTTATACTTTTTGCCCAGACAGAGCAACTCTGGAATCTCTTGATGCTTTGAATGAGATTTTCAGGTTATGCGTACTACATTGACCTTCACAATTTCTGGCCCTATAGTGACTGTTATTAGCACCAGGCCTCCAACAATTTCCACAAATGCTCTAAATTTCGTTTTAATCAATAAGACTAGACACATTACTAGATTTTTACATGCTAGTGTGTTTACAGGATTAGAACATTACAGTGTTTCTCAATCGCTCTTAAAAGAAAAAATAAAACAGTGCTCTTTTTAATAACTTCCTAATTCAGTCATACCCACTTATTTTATACTAGTTCACAGCAGGCACAAGTAAAAAGTGGTATGTGTTTCAGCTCCTCCTTTAATATAGTTGCTGATTAAGAGCTAATTGGTTAAAATCAAACACTTGTACAGGCCTCTTATTGCCTAGTTGGGTTTGGAAATCCTTTATTACAGCTGAAAAAGATTTGCAAGAAGAACCTTGCCCAGCTCCTAGGTAGAACATGCAAGGCATACAGCTAGGGAGAAAAAGTCACGTACAGGTATTGTACATGTTCTTTTTAAACCTATTTCTAGCACAGATGCCCAGTGCAGAAGAAATAAAGAAACAATCTTCTGATGAGCCTGATTCTGACTCTAAATTTGAGGATGAACCAACAGAGGAAGAAAACCAGAATAACACATCCAGTACAGAAATGCAAGAGGAGGTGCAATCCAGTGGATCTGTGGGAAAACTGAGGCCCAAGCCTGCTTATCTGAGTTCAAATCCAAAAAGCCAAAAGCAAAGTCTTTCTGCTGTAATCTCAGACAGCTGGTCTCAGAGCCAGGAGATAAGATATTCCCACATTGAGAAGAGCAATTTCTGTAAGATCATGATGGTGAGTAGTGTGACCAGACTACCTCTTTGCATATCTACTGCTTTTGTGCCTCAGCTCTGATTTTTTTTTTTTTTTTTTCCCCCCCACCTCTGCCTGACTCCCTGGCCTCTTGGGTAAGAGAAAGCTGTAAGATTGGTTTCTGCTTGGTTAATGACTAATGAGAGTTTTTTCTGTCTTCCCTATTTGGAATGACTCCTGTTGTATACAAGGTAAAGGTAACACAAAATTGTACAGAATAACTATCATATGTGTGTACTGTATAAATATGTGTGTATATAGATTTAAAGGTATGTATACATATTTTAAAAGTCCTTGAGAATTGCATTTGAAACAGTGAAAATTTCTACCTATTCCTCTAAGATAAGAAGTTTAACTCAACTATATATAGAAACTCCCCTGGTATGTATGGCTGATACTATGTATTTTTAAAAGCTGCTTCAGATTTCTTACAGGGGAGTGTGTGACTAAAAATTAGACGTATTTCCCATGCTCAATAAGAGCTGAAGCCAGAAGTCTCTTTGCAAACATGGCAGTCCTAATCCTCAGGCTTTATAGAAATCCCAAAAGATATATTTGAAGCAGTGGAAGAGCTTAATGTCTTGTGTGTCTTCTCTTTCTCTGTGCCTTGACTGTATGTTCCTTTGCAGAAGGGGCTCAGAAAGGAAAGCTGCTCTGTGCCTCCACTGTCACTATTCACAGTCCTGTCTACTCATTTACTTTGCTGGTCTTTTTGAATTGCGGCAGCTGAGGTACTCACATTTACTTCCACCACTTTTGCTGGAGCGGTAACCTTTGTTAGGCTAGAATAGCGAAGGACTGGTGTCATCTTAAATTGCTGCAGTTGTTTAACTAGCACACCCTGAAGCTGACCTTTAGCATGGAATCAGTAATATCTCAAGTCAAAGTATTTTTGACATCGTTAACACCACCAAGGCAGTACCAAGTCAGTGTAGTAACACTTTTTTTTTTTTATTGTTGTTTGTTGTGGTTTAACTCCAGCCGGCAACTAAGCCCCACACAGCTGCTCACTCACTCCCCCCGGTGGGATGGGGGAGAGAATCAGAAGAGCAAAAGAGAAAAATCGTGGGTTGACATAAAGACAGTTTAATAGGTAAAGCAAAAGCTGTGCGTGCAAGCAAAGCAAACCCAGGAATTCATTCCCCACTTCCCATCGGCAGGCAGGTGTTCAGCCATCGCCAGGAAAGCAGGGCTCCAGCAGGGCTAATGGTTACTTGGGAAGACAAACACCATCACTCTGAATGTCCCCCCCCTTCCTCCTTCTTCCCCCAGCTTTATATGCTGAGCATGACATCCTATGGTATGGAATATCCCTTTGGGCAGTTGGGGTCAGCTGTCCCAGCTGTGTCCCCTCCCAACTTCTTGTGCACCCCCAGCCTGCTCGCTGGTGGGGTGGGGTGAGAAGCAGAAAAGGCCTTGGCTCTGTGTAAGCACTGCTTAGCAGTAACTAGAACATCCCTGAATTATCACCACTGTTTTCAGCACAGATCCAAAACATAGCCCCATAGTAGCTACTATTTTTGTTCAAAGGCTAGAGAAACAATGCTAAGAATGAGCTTGGACTTGTCTAGGGTACCATTTGGTTCTCCTAGAGCTCTTCACATATACAAGTATTGATTTGAACACAGTAGTTTGAAGAACTGGGATTTAAACTTGTCTCTTGTAGGATATAATACTCATACTGAAAGGCTTGCTAGTTGTGTTGGGTGGATGAGGGAAGGGAACAAGCACTTGTGGTCTCAAATCATTTATATCCTACTGAAAACTGAACCTCTTCTGAAAACATCATTGCCATGACAATTCTGTTCCTCCTTTTCTTCACCAGCTGTTGTGCACCATGCTTTCTTCTCTCATCTGGAACTTTGTCTGCCAGTTGCTCCAGATCTCTAATGTCCTGAGGATTCAACTGCTGCCATCCTCTCTGACTATCTGCATGGCTCAGCTGTTCGTTTTGCTGGGTGAAAAAGTTGTGAAAATCCTGGGCTCCCTGAGGCTGGAGAGCAGAGGGCTGTTGGCTTCAGTCTTGGGGAGGAAACTGGAACAGAGTGATGAAGCTCAGAGAACCACCTCAGGGTGGAAATAAAGCAGGTAGTCCCACAACCATTAGCAGCAATCCTCCTCAGCATCAGTGAGAGCTACTGCAGCATGGCAGAGGGAGGTTGATTCTCTGAAAAGGAAGCTTACTCAAGACTAAGTCGACACGCACTCGGGTCACAACAGCTATTTTCAGAGTGAACAGTATTGACTGGCTAAATATTAAATGGATGACAGCAGCCAGCCTCTTGTCCAGTGCTTGGGTGCGTACCCTGCTCCCCTCCCACTTTACAGAGGGATGAGTTCCTTTTTTATATGGACCAAACACAGTGATACTCTCTGTTCACTACTACTAATTGTTGATTTCAAACAAATAAGATCAAGGCAACAGCTCTCAGTAGCGGTTCTTACTGGAGCTTAAATGCAGTACAGCCTAGTGATTGTTTTACTCATACTGCAGTTAGCACTCTTCTGATCTCCAACTTGTCAGTTCTCAAAGTACGAAACAATTTTTCAACACTCAGGTCTAACAAATGAAATGAGCCTACCTCCAATATACAAGAAATAATTAAGCATTTAGCAGGTACTGAGCATGAATTTCCTTCATTTCTGCCCAGGATATGCTTTTTCAGCACAGCTGACAGGCTAATACAAGGTTAGATTACAGCCCGAAGAGGCACTCGCCAACAACTTGATTTAACCAGTTGGTGGGACTGGGATGAGCCATAATTTTGTGGCTTAAGGGTTTATCCAGTCGTCGGGCTATGAACAGAACAGCTGTTTGCTCCTGGTGTTGATGCACACGTTCAACAAACTCATTTTTAAAGAGGACCTGAATTAGGAAGTCGCATCCCAAAAAGCACATTGCCGCTTGTGAAAAATGTTTGTCTCTGCTCCTGAAGTAACCATGTCTCTCTGGAGTCTTGCATGGGCAGACTGTGTAACAGTTACACTAGCCTGCACTAATTATGAAGTATGCCTTGTTCATGTTTACTTGTCTTTCCCTCCCCATCCCCTGAACTCCGCATGTCCAAATATTTGTCCAGAGCAACATGCTCTTAAATAAAACTTGTTTGTCCATGTCTTTATTTTCGCAGGTCCTTTATTTAGAAAAAAAAAAATAAAAAAAATAAAATTTGCTGTACCTCAGCTGTTTGCCGAGGAAATCTCCGTCTCTCCCCGGAGGGTGACCCCGGCCTAGGGTGCTTCTCCTTTGGGGACGCCCCGTTTCTTCCCCGTCTGCCAGCGGGGAGCGGGCCGGGGTGGATGTTTAAGGTAGATGCTGAGGGACCGGTTACAGCTGCTGTTGTTCGCGGGGGCGAGCTCGGGCAGCGGTCCCGCGTAGGGTCCGCCCCGGTCCCGCCTCTCCCGGAGCCCGCGCAGGGGCCGCTGCGGGCCCCGGGGCTCCCCGCGCAGGCAGGCAGCGGCCGGGCCGGGCCCCCCCCACCTCCGGCCCCCCGCGGGCTGGCCCTCGCCTCCCGCCTGCGCGGGGCGGAGGGAGGGGGACGCCTCGCCTCGCCGCTGAGCTCCGCGCTTGTCCCGGGGCTGACTCCCGGCCAGCGAGCCCAAGGAACGATTCGGGCTCCGGGGCTGCTACGGTGCCGCTGCCAGCCCGGGAGCGGCTGCGGTGCAGCTCGGAACAGCGGCGGGTGGGTGCGGGCCGTACCGCGGGCGCGGAGCGAGGCGCTTCGGCTGTCGTGCCGCGCTCGGATGTGGAGAGAGCTCCCGTCTCTCTTTTTCTCTTCTCCGGCTCGGCTGCTATTGTCTGCGGCGCTGACCTGACCAGGTAGGCTGATGCTCGGTGGTGGGAGGGAGACTCTGGCTGTGCCCCAGAGGTGTGGGGTCTCTCTCGCTTGAGGTGCTGTAACGCGATTCAGTGCCAAATCGCTGCTTTTCCTGCAGAATTTGGCTTCTCCTGCCTCATTGGGGAGTGGGGTTATTTTTTCAGCTACAGCCCCCCTACTGACATCTCAAAGCTGTCTTCCCTGAGCCAGTGAGAAGAATGTTTTCTGGTAGTCTCAAGGTTTTTCTCTTATCCTTTTCCACTTAGTCTACATGCGCTTAAAAACATGTTGGCAAGAAGGACTTAATTTTGCAGCTGAATCACTGGGGTTGCCTCCTGTCTCTATGGGATTTCACTTGTTTAGGTTACTGGAGTATGTTGGACTCTCTGTTAATCTCAGTTCAATAAGAAACCTTACTATCTTGAGGCAGTTGCCAAAATGCCACAATTGAAGTTAAAAACGTTTTACTGGGATCATTACTGCAAAGAAGTAGATGAACTGGGGCGAGTAGGTAAACTATCTAAAGGTCTAGTAGAATATTGATGCTTCTTGTATTGCATGGTGATGTTTTAAAGCCTGGTAATACCAAAGTATATGCTTTGGGTAGTTTTTAGTCTGTGTAAATACACTCGGAATAGCTTTAGCTTGGCTGGGCTGGCTGTCTCTTGCAATGTCACTGTAATAGCAGGGAGGCTGGTGCCAGCGTGCAAAACCTGCTTGAGAAACCCAGTTTGAGGATTACTAGTTCCTGTGGAGTTCCCCAGTACCACAGCTATGCTGATGGCAGTAGTGGCTTATACCTGGTTTTCCTGTCTCTGAGCTATGAGAAATAATGCACAACTAAATATTTAGCTGTTAAGAACACAACTTGTGTGTGTGGATTTGGCTAACAGTAGTACGGAAAGGCCATTTTGGCTCTGCTGTGAGTCTGTGCTTCTTGCAAGAGATTGGTGATGTGTGAACCTGACCTGGAGAATGGGCCCAGACCTACAGACGTGGGGACTCAGTTTGAACCCTGTAGACTTCATGCTGTAGTTCACCTTTGTTAAAATATTTCCCTGAATCTCGCTGTAATGCCTGCCCCTGTGCCTATCTTTGCTCAGCATTTGGAGTTCACAGTGTGAATGTAGCATGACCTTTCAGCTGCCTTGTAGTCTGCAAGCACTTGAATAGCACCAGTGAATTTGTCCTTTAATTTCCCTTTGCTGTTGTGTGCAGAAGCTGTTTTCTGGGCATCAGCAGGAGTGTTAGAGCTTGCAGACTTGGATATCGTAGTAGAGCTCCTGCCAGTGTGATTGTTTGCGGTGATTGCAAATAGATGCTTTTTGTTGTTGTTGTTGTTTTTTAAATTAAGGCTTTTCTATAGTTTTGGATTTAATTCACCTGTAAGGTCTCTTGTTCACCTGGTGCAAAGCATCATTTCTCATATGCATCCAGCAGCCTCTGTCCCAGGGCCCTTCTATAGTGTAGCAAGTACGTAGTTTTCTTAGCTGAAAAAGTTTGATACCAAAACCTGGACTGAACGCTTTGGAGCACAGCATTAGTGAGAGCTGTAGTTTGGTAGTTTCTTTTGGCTGAGGTTAAGCCTCCTGGAAGACGGAAGCCTGCATTTCTATATACTGAACTGTACCGTAGATGTTTTATGACCTTTTGCACATCACTTAATCTCTATTTTTTTTTCCCCTTCTTATTTGTAAAGCATTTACTTTGCAGGCATGTTACAGGGATGGGGTTTGTTAAACATTAAGACTCCATTGGGAAGCACTGTACGTTGAAAAACATAGATATCAGTTTCTTTGTCCTCTGAGCTCAAAACTCTGGAAGAAGTTGGTAAAAGACCCAAACTCTAATCCAGTGTAAACTCAAGTGACCTAATGCTTTTTGATGGATTTAAGTGATAAACATGTCTGAAAGCAGTATGTCAAAGCATTTCGGGATAAGGTCTTGCAGCATGTTGGGATCCCTAATTTGTCGGCTGGGCCTCTCTTGGTAACAGCTGGGTGAGCTGTGGCTGTTTATGTCCTGCTCCTGGAGGAGTCATGGGATGATTTAACTTGGCCGACATCTGGTTTTAGTAAAGAGGAATCGGGGTTCTTGGGTCCAGCTGCATGTAGAAAAATAAGGCTGCAGATTTGGCTCATGGTCCCTTGTGCCCCAAGAGGGCGCAGCGGCAGCAGCATAGCTCTTGGTGTAATCAAGACAGGGTTTTTGAGATGCTGTTTTTCATGCTGAAAGGAAAACCCGTAAGTGTTGTTTTCCAGTTCATAGCGTCTTAGATAAGTTGGATGGAGAATCATGTCACTTGTCAAAGCTTTATAAATTGAAACGGGTGAGGGTCCAGCTTGCCTTAAGGAAAAATACCACTCCCTGCGAGTACAGGAGAGTGTTGAAACGGAGGCCCACAGAGGTTGTGGCACCTCAGCCCTTTGCAAGACCCAACTGGCCAAAGCCCTCAGCATCCTGGTCTGGCTTCTGTTTTGACCCTGCTTTTAGCAGGAGGTTGGATGAGGTGGTGACCTGAGGAGCCCTTCACATGTGCTTGTGATAGCACCTGTAAACTGCTGCGGGGAACGGTGCCCTTCTCTGTCCGCACAGAGCGAAGGACCCCCACCCCTTTAGTGCCCCATTAAAAATCACTGTGTGACTTATGCTGGGGTCTTCTGCTTTGGCTGGGTGAGGAGGGCACTCAAGGTTACAAGTGTATGTGCTATACACTCTCAGCTTTTTTTATCCTTTAGAAGTTAGAGGCTACAATGCATGACCAAGAATACAGTATATTCTAGCTTCGTATGGCTGTTAGGCTCTCAGTTCAGCAAAATGTTTGCTTAATTGGGGATGTTATGGCCCATATGCTTCTATTCCAAGCAGTTTAAGTGCTTTCAGTTGGAGACATAAAAATGTCTTAGTTGTGACATGGTGTTTGAGCCTTCCTGCTGCAGATGTAAAATCCATAAGGCAGTGAGTCTTAATTGAAACCTGCTGGAGTTATTTTTCTCCTGCAACGTATTATATGAAATATTCTTTATGCAGCTGGCTTGAAAGGACTACCCTTAATTAGATATTTCTAATCAATTAGTGCTGTTCCTTTTTGGTAATTCTGTTCCTAAGAAACATGATTTTGACTTATATAAGGCACTTTGATTTGATATTCTACATATCAAATATGGCCTGTACGATTTATTCATTATTTTATGCCATGGACTTTAGGTAGAAGTCATTCACTGCAGCATTGTTAATCGTATGGGTAAGTCCTTCCAGGTGTGTTGTGTAGTGAAAAGCTTGTCTGAAATCAGAACTTGTTGCTTGAAAAGTTAGGTCTCTAAATAGGTTTTAGATTCAGATGTGTATAATACTTTCTGGTATTTGTTGCTGTTTGGTAAGACCATTAGGTCATTTGCAGGGGAGTATGTTTTGTGATTGCAAAGAAGTTTGGAGAAAGAAATAGAAAAGCTGATGTAGCTTAAAGCATATTCCCCGAAGCAGATTACTCCAAGAGTCTGGAATGTGTCGGTGGGAGGCTTCAGTTTTAGTGAGATGTTGCTCCATGCATGCAGGAGTCCTTCCCCTCCTAAATAATTGTTTCCATCTGTATAGCTTATTCCATCAGCCCCTGGGCTGCTAGTGCCTGGACTGTTGAGCTGTCTGCAAAATTTGGATCTCTTGTAAAAATGAGGATCTTTCTCACTAAATCCTCTGTGCTAGCTATGTATGAAGGGAACTTTGCTGTTGTCAAACAGGAAAAATAATAGGGCGGCCCCCACTGGGGGACCTTTTAAAATAAACAATATTCTGGTCTTTCTTTCATGTCCTTTTAAATTTTTAGAGGGAGAAGTTTCAGGACCCTCAAATCTTCTTGCATAATGTCTGGCAAGCCTATTATTAATTCACTAATTGTCTGAGAGTTGTTTAGTTTTTACATAATACGAAATTTTGTCCATCTATGATAACTTGCAATGCCCTGGCTACTTGAATTGACTACTGTGGCTTATGGTCTGTGAGATGCCCACGTGAACATACACGCTCCCATCATATGGTGGAGCCTGAGCGTAGGAAATGACACTGAATGCAACATAGTTGAGATCCCAGCATCTCAGTAAACAGCTTGGCTGAGACCCAAGCACACTTCTAGTGCATGAACTCCTGTTTGGTGCTTTCGCGGCACTAGTGTACTTATCCCTTTGTCCTGTTTTGCCCTTTTATAGAAGGTTCCTTCTAGGACTTTGTTGGCAGTGGAGGTTGGTACCGACACATGTTACTGTTATGCGTATATTGGGAAAGGACTGCCAAGGAGGTGGTGAGGGCAGTGGCAAGAGCCTGCTCGACCATTATACGCTGATGGTTCAGCGGAAGCATAGCAGGCAGGCAGTACATTGGTGAAGCAGTGACAGCAGGCTCCTGACCAAGAGTTATTGTTTTATACTTCTCAGTTATCCCTGCCTGGGACACCTAATGAAGTACAGGAGAGACATCATTGTAACTAAGAAACAGTAGAATGGCAAAAACGCAGAGTACTGTTCACTCCCTTGCCTCTGCAATCTTCTCTCTGAAGGGTCTCATTTCTGAATTAGTTGAGGTCGGTTGAGTGCCTGTTTCCTGGAGGAGGTGGCATAACAGATGTATTTTTCATTAATCTTCAGTTCTTGGTGAACCTTCACTGGACTTAGCCTGTGGTGGATGTGGAGAGCATACACACGAGGAAAGGAAGTCTGCCTGTTGAGGTGCTGGGGCATTTGAAGGGCTGTTCTGTAGCGCTGCTGGTTTGGGAAGATGACTTTTGCGTGATGGCTCTGAAGCTTGTGCATGAGGTGTCTTGCTGATGGTCGTTGCCATTCAACTGCTCTCAAAACATTTTCACCGCTGCTGCCAAATTAACAGTTATGCCAGAGTCCTGGGAGCTCGGATTTCTCAGTGTCTCTGTACGCAACTGAGCATGCTGCCAGTGCTTGAACCCCCATTTCTGCTGCTTGATCATACTCCTGACAACCCTAACCAAGGGACCAACACTGGAAATGCAAGCGGTATTTCTTGCCTTGAGGATGCGTGTAAGCTCTTGAGTGAACAGGAGCCTGTAACTCTTGCAAGGTCCGTAGCAGATGGCCAATATATAATGGAACTGGAAGGATATCCTCTTTAGGCAACTAATAAATACAGCTTTGCTGATGAAAGTTGTTTTTCTCGGTCAAGGTAAAGCTCGGACAATGTTAATGTTTGAAAACAGCAGGGCTAACACAGTGGAAGGAAATCCTTGCATGCCTCATAGCGGAAGGTAGACATGAAGCTGCAATATATACATCCCTGCAGCTGATCTGAGATACCGTTGTTTTGGTCAAATAGTCCAGAATCCTGGACTCACTCCAGCTTGTGCATAAGAAGGGTAAAAGTAGATAAAGGTAACAGCTGTATTTAGATGCAGTATTTCCTTTGACTAACAGGAGAGGAAGGAAAGCTCCTGGGAGCAGTCCTTCTAATGATACTGCTAATCCAAGGGTTTCGGAGTTCGTTCACTTCGCGCTTCCTACGCTCTCCTGGCCAGCGTAAAGCAGGCGTGAAGCTGCCGGATGTTTGCAGGCCGGGAAGAGTTTGGAGCAAGCACAGAGCTGCCAGGTCAGTTGGGAGAATTCAAGGCTTTATTAAATACCAGCACGCATTGTGGAAAAAGCTTTTTGGAGAATGGCTTTTTGTGAACCTTATTCTAGCTGCAACGATGTGTTAGCTGGAAGAAAATCTAACCAGGGGGCAAATCTATAAGTAGGACCAAGGAATTGCTTCTTTAAAGCTTTCCTGTGAACTCTGCTAGTGAGGTCTGTGCAATTTTGTAATGGATTAGCATTCTCTCATTGTCAGTGTCAACAAAGCAGATGGGAAAGAAAAACTAGTCTTTGTAAAGGTCAAGAAGCTGCCGCTTGGTTGCTAGCTGGGGATCTATGAATATCATTTAACCCCGTACGAGTACTTTTTCTGACAATAGTACTGAGTCAAGTGTCATGGTTCATTTGGACCTCTCAAAGTTATGGGAGGACGTACCATGTGAATCCAACTTTATTACATGAGCTTATTAGGTAAAAATCAAACAAGGGCTCAGTCCCCTTTCAATGGGCTGGTGTAACTTGTTAATTCCCTAATTCATTACTTCATTAATTCACAAATTCACTAACTCATGTGCTTATGAGGAAGCCACTTGCCCAGCTGATGGTGAGAATGCTCATCCTTCCTCCTCCATCACGGTGCAGGTGTCCCAGTATCACAGTGGGAAGCCTGGGAGCCTCAGCAGTGTGGATGCTGATGGGCCAGCTTGAAAGCTTTTTGGGTAAGGTGATGTACTTACACCTTCCGTCATGGATGTTTGGTTTCTACCATTCCTGTGGGTTGTTCCAGTTAATTCTGAAGAGTTTCAGTCTTATCAGAAAGTGCCCAACAGTTGCTTTTGCACAGCTGCAAGGACAGCAGGTCTTATCTCCTCCTCTCCTTTGTATCTGGCATACGTGTAGCTCTTGCTTTAGCCCAGCGGTGCTGCTCCCAGCATAGATCAGGCTGAGCTGTGTCAGCGTGAACTGTGTGTGGGCCAAAAACTGAGCAGGAGTCAAGTCAGCAGCCACAGTCAAGTGATGCCTGTGTCAGAAAATGTCCATTGTACAGAAGTTTGGTTGCTTAGACCAGCTTGGTTAAAACACATAGTCCTGAATGTCAGTTTGGCTATAACAGTTCATCAAACTTACTAGAGCTGTGAGGTAAAACATAGTTGCTGTAGTTCATCTGCTTGTGTATATATCTTTAGATTTAATTTTATGAAATCTTTGTAGTTTTTCAACTCACTTGTGAGTCTGAATTGAAATTCTGCTTGTTTAGCTTGTGGGATTCACTGTGCTTATTCAGTGGATGATCTATGTGCTGTCGTCTTTTTGCCTTTGCAATAGCACTGTGTTACTCTGAACTTGCACACCGGGTGTAAACTGAAGTATAAAAATCTGTCTTGCAGCATCACTTGATATTGATACCTGAGACTTCATATGTCCGATCTCCTCTTTGGCCCTGCAGTTAGAGCAGTGGGTTTTTATACAAGAACAAAGAGCATGTGGGGATTTATAGGCACTACTCTAGTCTCTGACCGACCTTTGAGATGATCTTGCACCGCTAACCTCACCTGCCCTGTGTTCTTCCTTTAAATCCTGCACTACAAAGTTGTTTGGAAATATCTGCAGCAAGCTCTTCCATCCCCTCATTGGCCCCTAAGTCCTACATCATGCCTCCAATCTTCCGATCCTGGTTTTCATGAAGACTCATGTGATTAAACTTTGTCATGAATATTTTGGAAAAACAAGACCTCTCCTAATGAGTTAACAAACTCTTGACTACTAATAGCTCTGTAAGAGCTGTGAGCAGTATTGTGCAATCAGGTTCAGCATCTCAAGCAGTTTTGTTCCAGCTGTTGCATCGTTTATAGATGAAACTAGTACAAACAAGCTCTGCGTGGTGACTTCAGAGCAGAGTGCCAGCGTAGCAGAAATAGTGACAGCTGACTTTTTTTTTTTTTTTTAAACTTCTGAGCCTTTAAAGCAGCAGCCCAGTTCTGTTTCTGTCCCAGCTCTCTTCTAGAGGGCAAATGAGGAGAATGCCCATAAATATAAATTATGGGCCACTTGTAATCTGTGCACACACAGAGAAGTTTGGATTCCTCCTGATGGACCTGTTACTGCTAAAGAGATGATAAAGTAGAGCAGAAGCCTGTTAGGATAAGTGATGGCACTTTTGAGTGCAAACACAACTGTTGCTTATGAGTGGAATAATTAGCACTTACTATTGCCTGACTGCTAAACAAGAACTTCTGCTACTAGGCTGTATTCAATTTTCTTTTTATTTTGGAAATAATTGATTGAGCAATCAGGATCTGTAAAAATGCTACTCCCTTGGAGAAGGGGGTATCACTCTGTTCCCCTGCTCAGAGGCTGATGGATGTCCTACCCACAAATGAGCACAGTGGCATTTTGTTCCCAAGTAAATGCCCTATATCCATGTGTGTAGGAACAATGTGTGGGGACCTCTTTGGCAAGTATTTTTCTCTGGATCATGAATTTGGAGTATTTAGGTAAGAGGATTTAGTTTTTATTGTAATCATTCAACAAGAGAAGCTTCAGTAACACAGAGGGGGTTCCAGCCTAATCTCTGAAGTAGTTTCAGCTAGTCTGACCCAATATAAAAACTTCTGGGGACATTTTTAAAACTATAAGATACTAAAATCTATCAAAAAAACCCTAAGTGTGACATTGCTTTGAAAACTGCATTTGTACTTAGTCCACACTCTGGTCTTTAGGTGTTTCACTTTTAATCTTAATAACTAGCTTAGTTGTGTAGCTATGATCAGGTCACTCTGACTTTTCTCCTCCCCTTGTCTTACCATCCTTGCTAAAACTCTAGCTTATCTGAGTCAAGCTATCAGTAGGTATTTTTTGGCTGTCTCATACCCTTGGTAGCTCTGAACCATTTGCTCTGCACTGATTGTGGGGCCATGCCATGTGCATGACTTCTTTTCTTTCAGGAGTGGATGTTTGGCATTCTTTGGGCAGTAACTCCTATGGGATGCCCGAAAACACACTGACTCATGGTGAGTTCAGCCCATGGAGCCCATCCCGCTGCTTGTGATTATGGTGCAGGAAATAAACAAGATGACAACCTAATCTATCACTTCTTTGGGCTGAGAACTGGGGCAGCAGAATAAGATAGTCTGTTTCTGACACTCTTCCTATTTGTAGCTCTGTTGCGCCATCCATTTCCCAGAAGGGAACAGAAAATCCAACTTGCAAAAATCAAAATGAGGTTTGTGAAATGGGCTGGGATGCGAGCTTGGGAATTGGAGCTCTTGCATATTCTTTTTCCTTTGAAAATTAAGGAGGTGCAAAGCGTTCCGTGAAGGTGGTGCTGGGGGCAAGCTCTGCAGTGTGGGCTCCAGTCCCGTGTGAGCTCGACTGACACAACTGGGCTGGCATGAGATGGTGGTTACTCATTGCAGCCAGAGAGGGAACCGACTGCTGATCCTTTGTCCCATCTGCCTCTCTTCTATCACACCTTAGAAATGATGTGTAGCACTTTGTCAGCTGGTTGCAGTGATGATAGGTCCCTGTGTTTGAAGGAAGTGAACAAGCAGCTTGGTGATTATTAATCTGGTGCCTGTTGCTTCTTTCTCCCTTGAGTGTCCAGCAAGAAAGATACGGTTTTTGCAAGGCACAGCACCTGGTAGATGTCAAGCATGTGTTTGAATAGGGAGGTAAACAAGGTCATCCTCAGAAACCCGCTAAGACTTCTAATTTTGTACAGTCTGAAAATGCCCAGGAGGCAGAAACATATTCAATTGAAATTAGTAAGTCTTGGTTATTCATCAGAATAAGTGGTTTTGTGCATTAAGAATAGCTACTGTGTCTTAGCGCTTCCTCCCATTGTTACAGCTCTTCCTTGAGCAGTGGAAATGTTTTGGGTGGTTTAAATTACATTTACAGTAGTAATTAGGTTTAAGCAGCTTTGCAGTTTGCTTATCTAAATATACATCTGTGTCTAAAGAGCGTATGATTTTTTTTTTTTCCTCCTCCTTCACTCCCCCAAGCCATGACGTTGTCAAACAGGGTGGGCAGCTGGAGGCAGTCATGTATGCAACCACTGGCCCGTGTCTGGTGGAGATCTCTGCTCAGAGCTGCTGCTTCTGATGGTAACATGATGAAGTGGCTCTGGCTTTGACTGCCAGCCGGCTAGTCCTGCTCCACTACAGCATAGCATCCCACCAGATACCAGGGGTTCCTCCTTTCCCCAATGTTTTTTTCTTTTTTCTTAAATGTGAGATTAATAGCCATCTGCATGCAAACAGTCTCAGCTTAGGAAGCATCTGTTCTTGCTGTTTGTCTACCACCTGAAGTCCTAATCCTCTGTCGCAACTCTTGGGTGCAGTAAAGCAGATTATATGCTCTGACATACAGCTTGTGGCTGCAGGCAGGTTGGGTTTTACAGTAAGGAGAGTCTGACTGTTCATCGTCAGGTCTGAGCCACCCTAAGCGTGGGTAGAGCAGGAGGGTCAGGGGGGCGATGCTGGGCAGTCGGGGAAGGTGATGCTTTACCTCTCCACTTGCACTGGGTTGATACCCCAGCACCCATGGGCATGCCTGTATCTCTCCCAGTAGGATGACAAATTAGATCTCGTCTCGTGAAGTAAAGTCACGAGCGGAAGCGCTTTGTAGGGTCTGAGTGTTGCTGTGGCTGTTTCTTGACAGCTGTTGAGCTGAGAGATACTTGTTTGGTTTCCCAGCTCAGGGCAGAGCAGAGCCAGCGTTGCGGGGCTGGCTGCTGGGAGCCGGTGCCTGTTACCCAGATGTGATTGCAATTTAGCGCTTCGCCCCAGGGCACAGCCTGGGTGCTGCCTCCCTGGCAGACTGGGAACAAGCTGGGACTTGGATAATCTCACCGCCTTGGTGACTCCAGAAACTGTAATAATCTCTTAATCTTAATGGGTCCACGTGATGAATAGGTAGCACTACTTGAGGATTTTCTTGATATGTGACGGAGCGGAGAGGAGATAAATTATTTTCAGGCTTTCCTAATATTATGTACTCTGTAAAAATAAACCTGCTGGAGAAAAAAGAATTGTGTGTTAGGGATTTCAGCTACGTTCAGGTTTTTCCACTCTACTGCACATTGCAGTGTCTTTCACTTGCATTTGATTTTCATGGTAACAAATTACTTTGGGGTTGCTTGAAAAATGTAATGCTGCCATAAGATCTGTGATGCAGCTCATGAACGTTGTGTTCAAGCCGCCCTGAAGGCACTGATGCTGAGCTCTGTCAGGCAGCGTTCAGAGGCAGGTCTCCCAGGCTGGTGGGGTCCCTGCGGTCTGGCAGAGGATTCCTGTCATCGTCAGGTCTCCGGCCTGCATGTGCTTTGCCCAGCTGAAATTCCCGATTATCCAAAAGCATGTTGGATGTTTTCCCCTCTCCTTTTTGGTCCTGAAAAAAATCAGGTTTACTGAGTGAGCCAAGTCATGTCAGTTTGGCAGGACGTGTAGATACCTTCAGAAATAACTCATGCACTAAAGCTGTGACGATAACAGCGCTGGGTCTGGACCAGTGATTCATTTGAACTAATTGGCTGCTGAGAGCATTGGTATGTCTCCTTGTCTCCATATTTGAGTAAGATTCAGCTCCTGTGATCCAGATGATCTCGTCCTAGTGAGCTTGGATCATCTCTGATGATGCCAGGAAGACTGTCCTGGAGCATGAAACGTGCTGGAGAGCTCGAAACTAGAGTTGGAATATTTATCCTGATTCACTCCGTCCAAAAATGCAGACTCAGCTGGCCTCATGTCCTATTCCTCCACCTCTTTTTTCACAAGCTAGGAAATAAACTTGCTGATTATTCCTCTCAAATACCATGAATAACCAAAGTCCAGACAGGAGTGAATACATGAAAGGCCGTAGGTGGTAGTGCAGCTGTTATTATCCACAGAGATCTTAAACTTTCCGTAATGCTTGTGTACTGCTTTATATGAGTAATCAAAGCTGAATGTACTATTAAAGAATTCTGTTTTCATTCTGGATACTTTAAATTCTCCTCATTTTTGCAACAAACCCGCCTGAATTATTACTGCTGCGTTAGAAACCTGCGACGATGAAGCTCGCTCGTACGAGTGACTGGCAGTCTGTCTGTCTGAAAATCTGCTGGTCAAAAAGGACAAGCAGCTGGCTGAAGTTATTAAAAGAAATGTAATGAGAAGGAACATAGCTGAGGGATAAAAGAAATGTAGTTGTGGGCTGTTGTGCCCATCTACTTGCAGTACTGGCAGCTTAGATGTGCTTTTGCGTATAGGAGAAGCAATGGCCTGAAACCCAACCACTTGTTTCAGGCCAAGGTGCGCTTGGTGGAAGGCCTTTTGGAAAGGCTGGGTGCTCCCTGGGGAGAAATAACGCTTTCCTGAGTTTGTAAAAACAGTGACGCTTAGAGCAGGCACATATCCTCTCATAGATGTTTTTGTTGTCGTCCCTCCTTGCTCTCCCTTCTCATGTCTCAAACCCTGGGCAGTTTGTGTGGTCACATATGATGGTGTACGCTTCTGTCCGATGTAGCTTTGCAGCAGCCGTTGTCTGTGTACCTGAATAAAAGCATCAGAATTGTTTTGATTTGCTTTTTGCATGTTGCTAAGTTCTTCGTTATTGGATGAATTTTGATAATTAGATATTAGGAAGAAATTCTTCACTATGAGGGCGGTGAGGCACTGGAACAGGTTGCCCAGAGAAGTTGTGGCTGCCCCATCCCTGGAAGTGTTCAAGGCCAGGTTGGATGGGGCTTTGAGCAACCTGGTCTAGTGGAAGGTGTCCCTGCCCATGGCAGAGGGGGTTGGAAGGAGATGATCTTTAAGGTCCCTTATCATTCTATGATAATATGCTGCCTACGTATAATTCAGTGCTGTCGTAAAAGCTCATGGATGGGCTTTGGTTATCACTGTGAATTTCACAAGCTGGTACGTTCTGTGGGTTGTCTTGGTTTGCAGCTAATGGAGGAGGAGCTATATGGATTACCTGAGTTTTGAGAATCGTAAGGGATCAAATTCATTAGGACCACTTGTAGTGAACAAGCTAAATAAGAAATATAACACGCAATGTATATGCAAGGCCTGTGGGTTTACTGGGAACAGGAGTGAGCCAGGGGAAGCCAGCTCTAACTCCAGCTGTACCCAAGAGCTTTCCCACAGGCGTGTTCGGTTACCTGGAGAAAGACCCACCTTCAGCAGGGTGGTTCCTTCTCACTGGAGGGCTGTCCTCTTGGTTTGCTTCACAGCGGCTAAAATTTTGGGAGGAGGAATAAAATTTTGCAGGAATTGGGGGTAAGGAGAAAAAGGGGTGGGTGGGGGGGAAAGATTCCCATGAATATTTTTGCATACTTAGCATGGGGAGTTGTAAGCGTCCCAGAGCAAATATCCTGCCTGCGCCTGCCCGGGGGGACTGAAGTTTGGGCAGTCGGGCAGCGTTCCTTCTGCAGCAGGTCGGCACCTCGTGTTCGCGAGGTGGGGTGAAAGCGGCTGGACTAAAGCAGTGGCTGGAAAAATACCTGTGTTAATGGGTAAGGAACAAAAGTGAGAGGGCCTCTTTGCATGCTTTTATGAGGGGTTGTCTTTAAAATAGCTGCTGCTGCCCTTTAAGCTGTTGCAGGCAGAGCAGGCTGAGCCATAGATCCAGTCTTACTGGGAATATTGGAAACGAAGAGCCGGGTTATTACCTGCGCTGGAGAAGCTTTGCGTGTCTTTGTTAAGGAAACGTAAATAAATGACTTGTCCCTTTAACTTCAGGATTATGAATAGTAAATGTTAGAGGAAAGGGAAGTTACAGAAACACTGTGAAAGGAGGTTTGGTGGAGAGAATAACAAGGAAAGAACAAAACCTGTTATGACGGCTCCAGGGAATCCGATTGCTTTAACCCTTTGCTTGCTTGTGTGTTGCTTGTTGATGAAATTTTAAAGAAGGATCTGGATCTTGCAAAATATTCTCTGTGGGTGTTACGGGTTTGCGCTGCTCTTTCAACACCAGTGTCTTACATCCAGCTGGGATTTACTCACTGCTCAGCTATGGCAGGAAATGCTGAATTTGCTTTTTTAATAAGCGCTTGAGTTTTTTGCTGCCCCCCCTCCCCCCGCCCCGAGTCCCCAGGGAGATATTTTGTGCTTTTCTTGATGTTCTCTTACTTCAGAGAAGTACAGTTTTGAGGAGCAAATACGCTGTTTGACTCCTCCTTCCCAGTGCTGCTTTTGAGAGTTACTTTTTCACGTAGCTGAGGCTTGAGTTAATGTTTAGCAAGCCTTAGCTTCAGCCCAGGCTTGGAACTAACTCCTTGCTATTTTCTGCTTACTCCGAGCGCTGGATGCTGACTGTGGGCTGTGTCCTTCAGCCCGCGTCCCAGGCGTGGGCGGCTCAGCCTCGGGCAGCGCTGCCTTGAAGGCGCAGGTGGATTTACTGTCACTTCTGCTCGGTCCGCCCAGGCGGGTGGATGCAGGGAGGGAGGAGAGGATGCTCACGGCCACCCGATCGGCACCTCGTGAGTGACGAGGAGTGACTCTTCGTTATCAGCCACGAGGCTCGGCAGCCGCTCCTTGACTGAACAGTGGAGGGGCACGGATGGACTGACCACCGCTCTCCTCCCCATCCGGACATGGATGAGCGTGGCACATGTGGCTCCGGGGTGGCCAGAAGTGGGATCCCCAGGCCCCGGCTGGTGTTGGCGCCTGCCCGGCCAGCCAGCTGCGCCCGGCTTGGCAGCCTCGGCAGGTACGGAGCGCCGTCGCGGGGTACGGGGCGATCACTGCTCTCCTTCCTCCTGAAGGCAGGGCATAGAGGCAAGGCAATGCCTGGGGCGGGATAGGTGGAAAGAAGGTAAATTTCTAGAGGTGAGCAGGCTGTAATGTGCTCTTCAAAACTGTGCTTTGACTGCCTTGATCATGAAATGAAACCTACTAAAAAAACTTGTTGTTGTTGTTGTATTTTTTAATTAACTCTATAATTGGGATGAGTGCAGCAAGCTGTGGAAGTGGGACCTGGGGGGTGCGTGCGTGGCTGGGGGGCTAAAATGCAGACTGCGTGTTTGCTTGTGATTCAGTAGTAACGCTGCCCTGGCAGCTTGTGGGGTTTGAGGGCTGTTCAGTGATTTGTAGAACCATATGAAGGTAAGAACTGCATATTTATAAATATTGTGCAAAGCACACATACTAAAGGATACAACTGAAAACTGAACTACTTTGCTTGGCAAACACTGTACTGTTTGTGTGCTTAAATGACATTAAATGACTTAAGACTTCATCTAACATGTGTTTGCATCAGCTTAGAAGTTGCACCAAGTTTCAGAACTCTCTGCTGCAGTAATCAAAACCTGTTGGTTTTGTGTGAATGTACTCACAGTGATTTTATTTCTAACCATAGCTCACGTTTTCATGTTTCCATCTGATTTATTTTTCCTGGTCTGCTTTGACCTTGTATGTAGAAGCAAGAAAGGAAATCTTTAAAAGATCCCAGGCAAAATTTGAGATTAAAAAAAAAAAAAAATTAATAGTAATCTTAGGGGGAGTGACACAGGAGTAACATGGTAAATTACTTTAAAATTACCCATGTGTAAGAGGACTAGACTAGCATCTTGAGTACTGCAGGGTTTCTTTGATAAAAATCAAAATATTCAGTAACAACTTATGGTTTTTGCCAAACAAGTTAGTTGAGTTCCAGTGTCTGTACTGGTGCCAGAACACCTCTGTGGTCAGATCTGAAGAGGTACTACAGCAGGAACACCAAATTTGCTCCCTAACTTTGACCAAAACACTTAACTCCTAGCAAGTGGCAATTCGCATCTGTTCATTCAGGCCTCCCCAGCGGGTGAAACGCGTTCCATATGTATATGTGTAACTAAGCCTCTCTGCTAGGATTGACCTAAAATATGCCTGTACAATAAGGTGATGATACGCCAACCATCCTGGTCTTCTAATTAATTGACTTTAATGACTGTTTATTTTTGCAGCAGTAACTGTGGCATGCTTGTTGTTTCCCATTAAGACGCCTACCGGCTTACCCGGCAGTGGTGGTGTCATGCCTCCAAAGCACTGCTGAGAAAAAGCCATTGCTGAGCCAGCTCTCCCTCCCTCGTGCTCCTCCTCTCGGTGGTGTAAAGCTTGTGGTACCCAAGGTGGCTTGCGGCTGGGGTCGGTGGCCCTGGGCTTG
Organism: Gymnogyps californianus; assembly: GCF_018139145.2. NCBI lineage: Eukaryota > Metazoa > Chordata > Aves > Accipitriformes > Cathartidae > Gymnogyps > Gymnogyps californianus. The sequence continues at coordinate 4,542,498 of NC_059487.1, read as the reverse complement.
CAGGTGGCGATCCAGTTATTAGTTATAGAATTATTTATAAATCTCAACCAAGGGGAGGCTTTTCATGGCAATGTAATAGCCAAGCACTTTGTCTTATGTGTAGTAACTCTTACCTGAGAAATCCAAGCAAGGAGCTTGTGACTGTCCTTCCCATCTTCCGGCATCCCTAACCCTCTCATGCGTGAAGCATAGCTGGATCCCAGCACATCTCTCAGCCCCTCCTTACTTTGTGCTGGTCAGCAGGTTACTCTTGTGATCTCTTCAAAGTCTCTTGCCTGTTCCCATACATCTGAGCAACAACTTATAATTACTTATTCTCTGCTGTGATGTAGGTACAGCTGGTAGAATGGGCTACAAGAAGAAATGAGAATGAGTTCTATCATCCTGATATACTCTAAGCTCAACATTAAAGAACTTGTAGGACAAATATTCAGTGTGTGGGAATCTGTGCTTTTATAAAAAGACCTTTGCATTAATGAACGATCACACAAAAAATAAATTCACAGCCTTTTTATAAAGGATTCAAACACACTAGCAGTCTTTCCTCTGAAAGCCATGTGGTCCCTCGCCCCCTTTGTCCCTAAGCTGGGCAGCTGAGGTGTACAGAGGTTTAACATCTCGCCTGAAGTCACAGCAGTGATGGAAATAAAGTAAGGGTGTCTCGTCTGACGTAACAGTAGCGTGTTTTGAGGATGCGTTTAGTAACTGGGAGGTATTGACTCATTCTGGCCTCGGCAGAATCCCTGGCAGTGTGTGCTACGGGGCTGTGACAGCCAAGTCACTAAAGGGCAGTCAGTCCGTGCCAGCCGCTTCATGGGAGTGCCATGCACAGGCTCAGCCTCGCGGCAGCCGGAGGGAGCCCAGGGCAGCTTCTGCACTGAGGAGGGGGTAGTGAGTAAGAACAAGTATGCAGGAGGTCCTGTCTGCACCCGGTGCCGCTGGTCTGTGGGTTTTGCAGCCCCGTGCTAACTGGTCTGTGGGGTTTGGCATCCTGGTGTCGTGCTGATAGGTGGAACTTGAATGGCAGACTGGATCTCTGTGGCTGCTGGATGGACAAAGCTGCTTGTGTGTTTACATGAACGTGGATTCAGTGGAGTGTTTGAGGATGGAAATAGGGATGAGAATGCCACCTTTTAATTAACAATTCTCATCTAATCATCCGGTAGATCAGGCTTATGAATTCACAGTTGCATTAAAGATCGCAGTACTGCTAAAGCTTTGTTTTGGCCAGGTACCCCTTCCTCGCAGCCGGATTTCCGTGTCAATGAAAGCCCTTTCCTGTTTGGCTTACTGTGCTAACGCAGGGAAAGTGAACAACGGGCTCGTCTGCAGTGACCTTACAGTGAAACAAAAAAACACGTACAGAGAGCGTGGCTTACGTCTTCTGAGGCCAAAACGAACGCTGGCGTGACGGGACAGACACCCAGCTAATAGACTAAACTAAATATGGCTTTGAATATTTTTAATTTGGCTGTATCTGCCTGGGCTTATCAATCCGGTGTTTGTTCTGCTCTGAGTCTCGGTCTGAGACACCTCCAGGCCGATCTGTAATTACAGGCCACTTTTGCTATTCCTTAGCTTGCTTATTTAGACCCTTACTAGACAGAGCAGAGACAAATCTATTCCAGATGAAGGCCTGAGACACAGACGTTGAAATGGAGTTTCTTTGCCCTTAAATACTTTGATAGAAACACTTATTGTCAGGTAAGTTATAACCTATGCTTTATTTAAAACTCCCAGTGCTGTGGTGGAGGTAACCTCTGGAGTCTGGGTCCAGCACAGAAAGCGAGAGAGGTGCTAAGCTAAAGCCGTGCGTTACACAAAAGCGTCAGGATTCAAGTCTTTAGCTCCACGTAGCACCGGGCAAAGGATGGCTGGTTTGTCTTCCTGGTGTCACTAGGGATGCCAGGGCAGGAGTTGGGGAGTGCCTTGTTGTTGTTGGAGCGGGGAAAGCTGGAGCTGGTACGAATTACTCCACGCATGCAGAGCTATCTGGCACGTCCTCTTTATCACTTGCAGAACAGGCTTCTTCAAAACAACCTTAAATGACGCTGCTCCCCGAGCTGCTTGCATAATGGAAGATCTTGATGAACTGATAGCTGTGTTACTGAAAACAAGCTGTAATCTTATTAGCAAATTGTAGTAGTGACATCTTAGCTATTCTTGCTGGTGCTATAGAGACAGACCTTCAAGTGTGCCATCCCATGGCTGTGAAGTCCTTGATAAAATGCCTTAATGCGAACATAAGTGGTGGTTGGCAGCAGTGCTATATAAAATAGCCTGGGCTAAAGGCACTGTAACTTCTCGTAGGGGATGCTCTCAGTGAAACTACTAGGTATATGAGCACATCCCCTATGGTTAGAGGTATGCAAAGACGTGTGTCAGTAGTGGCAGCCTGCTTCTAAGATTGCTTTAATTCTGGCTCTTTAGCTGCTTTGGTTTAGTTAAGCCAGGGAAAGTAAAGCATGGTAAGAGTATATTGGGTAAGTTACTGTTCATCGCTGCCACAGTAATTTGATAATTAGTCTGTCTTTGCTTTTACGGTCTGGTCCAAGGAATTTGAACCAGCCACGTGTTTTTCATTTTCTTCTAAGAGTAAACTTCAGTAGTGCTTTTTTGCTTCTTGTTGTGGGGAGAAGGGAGGAATTGGTAGTCTGTGGTGTTTGTACTTTGTGTACAAAATTTGACGGACTGTAAGGGTAACAAAGCTAGGCTTTCAAGATTTGCAGTAGAGCTTTCTTTTGGTTTAGACCTTTGGAAGAAAAGTTGTGGAGCTTTTGTCCACAAGGCATCTCCTGGATAAATTTGCTATCTGTGTTGGGAATAGAGTTTTGTGTAATTCTGTGTGTCTGAATGAAATAGCTGATTATGCATATTTCATCTAAGATTTTGATAAGAAGTAGATTGACTTCTTCCATACGGGGACCTATTCTTATATTAGCATTGATATCTTTGAAAGACTGAGGTTTAAACTTCCAACACTTTCAGTAAGCAAAATATATATTTTTTTATATAGCTATAGGTATGTGACTGACTGCTTCAGGATTTTCTCCAGTTTTTCAAATACTCCTGTCTGTTGTTTCTGGATGCCTTTATCCTACTACATGATTTTTAAAGAAGAAAACCTGTCACGTTATGAATTGTGGTGGGCTGATCTTTAGGTGATTCTTTCTCTTCAGAATTAACTACACAGTTCTTCATTTGGGTTTAAACTGCTTGCTTAGGGTTGGAACTTGGAAGCAACGTGAAGAGGGACTTTTTCCTGCATAGACTTTTTTTTTGGTTTCTTTTAATCTTGTGCTTTTGTACCCATCAATTGTTTTTGACCTTGAAGTAAATTGAAAGCAGGTAAGATGTGTGTGTGTTGTGACGCTAATGTATTTTTGTTCTCTGACTTAGTGTCTTTATCTGTCAAAATACTGCAACCAGTTGATAGAATAATTTCTCACTTTTTTTTTTTTCTTTCAAAAGAGCTTGTGTTTCATGCTAGTGGTCTGAATTGCTATAATGCTGTGACTTGGTGTGCTGCTCCCAACTTGCTCTTGAGGTTAAATTGGACTCCTTCCATCTGTTTCTTTGTTTCATGCATATCTTTACGCTTGCTCCAGATCTTTGGAAATGTCTTGATAAACTAGGTGCTTGTTGTGTGGAAGGACTGCCTTGTATGAATTAATTCTTCTGTTCTTGTTGCTTTTTTCTCATCTTAGTTTTTCTGGAAACAGTATTAAATGAATTCCATTTTCTTGGCTTACACTTGTCACCTCCTGTTCTGTTTGAAATGCTTGAGAAGGAACCTCTTTATTTATTCATCTACTGGAGAGGTATTTCAATGAGGGAAGGGTGTTGAGCAAGCAGTGGAGTAGTCTAGGCAGCTAGAGATCCTTTGAGAAGCTCTCTGATGGGAATGATTCAAGCCTGGAATGAACAAATGCATAGCAACAGTGTTTAATTTATTTTGATATTCAAGAGGGCCAAGAGTTGCATGAGTGTTTGCAATATATTTGCCGTGTGTTGACAGTATCTAGGATCAGATCAAAAACTACTGTGAGACTGTGTATTCTAGCCCAGGATTGGTGAGCCACCATCACTCAGAGTCAGCGCTATGCAGGCATGCAGATCTTGCTAAGGACTACCAGTGCTCTGCATGGAGGGGATTTATAGAAGAAATAATATGAAAATGAACTGTATAAGGTCCATGCCAGTCTAATTTCTCATAACTGTGTTATTAATACCGTTAAGTCAAGGTTAGACTGAAGGTGTTAGGCGAGTCAGCTGAATGAATCTTGAGCCCCATTAAAACTGGCTCTGCTCTTAAACAAGAGGAGAAGGTTGCGTTAGGATGGTCGGTCTTTCCGCAGAGTCATTCCTTTATGGTTGTCCTTAACTAGATCTTTCTACCAGTTTGCTTTTTGTTGGGTTAATTTTTAAAACTTTATAATCTTAAGCTTTTTGTTACGTTAACAGTGCAACTGAGTGAACTTGATTATTCCACCTACTCTTTGCCCAGTTGCAACTGAGCGATTAACATTTTAAGCCAACAATCTACACTTTCAATCTAAACTGTTGCTATGTTTATACGTCACAGATTGCCCTCCATTGACTTGGGAATGCAATGAGGAAGAACAATCTTGTAGGTGCACTGAATCTAAAATTAACCTTCCACCTGGGTAGTTGGATTTGTAAAGCACTGTGTTCAAGCAAAAAAAAATTTAGACCAGAAAATAAAACATTTTCTAAATTTAAAGGCCTGAGTTTGCTTTGGTGTTGTCCTGTGAGACAGGAACAACAGAGCTAGCTTAGGACTTGTAGAGCTAGGCTTTGGATCCTCCTACTGGTGTGTAGGGCTGCTGTGTGACATTAGCATCCTGCACCTTGGTGAAATTGAGTTTAGTGCATCAGTCCATGGGGTTGTTGAGAAAAAAAGGTAGGATGGCTTTTGGGCTGTGTGACGCACAAGTAGTTCAAATATGGCTCTCCTAGAGTAGGCATATAGTGTGACTGGTGGTGGAGCTTTTTGGTGCAAGCACTACTAGATCATCTGTATTTCCAGCTGTGGAAGGAAGCAAAATAACTATGGGTGGTATGGAAGCATGAGTCAGAGTGGGATGGGGTACAGCAGTTCGCTGTTGTTCAGCAAAACTCCTTGCACCAGTACTCTCTTGTCTTGATACGGACTGAAGGTGCTGGTAGATCAAAAATAGCTGCTGGCAAGGCTATAGCCTGAAACCTGGCCTGTAAGGATGTTGTGACCCTTCTCAGGTGTGCACCAGGAATATGCCCTAATGCCTTAGATAAATATTACTCCACTTGGTCGTAGTATCTCCTGGACTAAAACTTGCATTCAGGATCTGGTATCTGGGTAAGTCACACAGAACATCCAAGTCAAGAGTCACCCTTTTGAAAGAGCTGAAGACTGTATTTACATTGGCTTAAAATTTTGGGTTTTTTTTCCAGGCAGGCCTGTGGCAGGTGTGGGGAAGGGGTTGTCATAGCTATCTGTGACACAGGCTTGCCGCAGAGCACGTGTGCTGGGTGCAAGCTGCTGCTTGGGTCTAGGGTAGGTTCTGCTGGATCTGCAAACCAAATTCTGTTTTGGTGTGAATGCATGGAGATTTCTGGGATGTTAGATGAGCCGACTCTAAACCAAGCTGAACGTCAAGGAAAGGTACATCTCAGAGCTGCTTTGATCTGTATAACCTAGATCCCACAGTAGTATAGGGCAGTAACTTAGGGCAAGAAGAGGAGTTGCGTGCCTGCTGAGTGCCTTTAGCAGAGCAATTAGGAGAGCTTGTAAGATGGTTCCTTAGCCTGTGTAGTTGTGCATTGGGAGACTGCTCTTTAGGGCAAGTTCGGCTGCCAATGTTTCTGGCACTGATATGGCCAAAACCACGTTCCTCAAGATAATCTAAAATCCTCCTTCTATAGTTAGTTTCATGTTGCAAGTGATGGTTTCTATTGACTGGTGTGTAATAGAATTCTAGTGAGATATCATGGCAAGGTATTAAACAGTCTTTTTGATGCTAGCAGGGTGGCTTTGTTTAAATGTAATCCTCTTACGAGAAGGCTGTCAGCAAATGTGGGAAGATGGAGAGGAGTACTAAAGATGAAGAGTTAATGTGAGGGATGTGATCTAAATTTTTAACTCCTAATGGGTAAAGATGTAAGTAAAAAGTTGAAAGGGGAAATAATGATTTGGGATGGTAGCTGTAGTAGAAGTGAGAGAGATGGGCATGAACTATGAAGGTAAAAAAAAAAAAAAAAAAAATCTTAAATTGACTATTTAAGTGCTCTACCAGGCTATAAAGTGGCATCCCAACTGGAGGCCTGTTATTTAGATGTCCAGGAGTGGGAAAGGTGGGGATGGGTACTAAACAAGTGGATCACCTCTGCCCTTGTCAGAGGTGGGCTGGGTGGCGTAATAGCTCTCTTCAATCTTTCACTTTTGTGTTCCTGTAAAATAAACAAACAAAAACCTTATTCTTGTTCTCAGTGCCGTTGCTGTCTCCAGATGTTTGTGGAATGATGGTTATTGCTTTAGTTCTGACCTTTAGAAGAGAAGGGCTGCCTATGCGCATGTTAGAAAAAGCTACGAGCATAATATGCATGCACGTGTGTAAATATAAGTGCAGAATATCCTTCAACATAGGCCTCTTGGTTGGTAGATCTTCAAATTTAGTCTTTTATGACTTGAAATGCTTCTTATAACAGAAGCAAGTTAATGCCAGAACTGCTAATAATGGCTTTCTGGAACGAAAGGAACTAAAACTTTCCAGATATTTTGCCATCTATAACTTTCTAAGTCCTTCCAGAGTTGGGAAGCTAAATTGCATTTGGCAGTTGTTTTGTTGTCATGGTTTTCAAGGCGAAAGACTTGATCAGTTGTTTTTTGGGGTTTTTTTTTTGTCATAAGACTAAAAAGCAAGTCTGATCTGTGTCTGGTGGTGGTGGCTGTTCACGGGTGTTTTTCAAACCAACCAGTGTTAGCGTAGTCTGCAGGCTCTTTAATTTTGTATTCATAAGTTGAACCATTGAGGTGTTTTCACAAGTAGGTTCCACTTACCCCTTTTTTTTTCTTTTAAGTCTTTGAAAAAGATATACAGCAGGGTTTAAATGGCTTGCAACTCTTTGAAGTGAGCTAAAATTCATTTTAGGAGAGCCATTATTTTATAAACTGAGGAGAACCTCACAACTTTCTGCAGAGAGGTTGAAAGCTGAACGAGGCCAGTCAGGGACTTCGGCCGCCCATGAATTAATCAACAGGGTGGTAAGAAAATTCTGTATGTTTGGGTTTCCCAGGACACTTGTGCTCTTTCACAGCTGAAAAGTCTGGTCTGGGCAGGAAAAGAGGGCCTCAAACATCTGAGTTGTTTATTGCATGAGCTGAAGTGCAGGAGACGGAGCTGTGCCGGTTTTTGCATACGGAGGACAAGCCTGCTGGGTTCAGTCTGCTGTGGCTGCGAGTCATTGGACTTGCTGTGTGTGCCAGATAATCAGAGCACATGTGCACCAAGCTTGAAACATCTTGGTTGTCTGTGAATGTAGAGGGTGTCTGTGCAGGTTTGCAGGGGAGTCTTGGAAGCAAGTGTGGGAGTGGTAAGTGGTGTCTCAGAGGTCACTGGCAGGACAGCATCGGAAAACCCGTGTTGATACTGTGTCCTCTCACGTGTTTGGACAGCAGTTTTTCCCCTACTCTAGGGGATTTGATCCCAACCTTGTCTGTTATTGCTAAACACTAACCAAAGGAAGTCTAGCACTTACCTCTGTTTGGCTTTTATTGCAGTCATTAGTCAATGAAGACCGCTGTATTGTACATGCCATATCTGAAGATGTGTAGCTTAATCTCTGTCTCCTTATCTCTTCCTCTCTCAGCACCGGAAATTGCCCTTGCAAAATGAGCCAGCTTCCTCTGAAGAGTCCTTTGGCATCCCCGGTGTCAGAGGGCACGAATTCCAGGGTAGAGTCTTTGGACAACTTGTCAATGGACAGTTTTTGGCTGGAAGTAGAGAACATTAAACAGAGCGCTGAAGTCGAACAAGAGGAATGCAGCCTTGCAGATGTCAAAACACAAGAGGGTAGGTTGCCAAAAATGTTGGGAGTGAGGGGAGGAAGATGAACATCTTTAGAGAGAAAATTTTTTTATGCACCCGAATGATTTAGAAGCATGTTGGAATATGGTTAGAATATTACCAGTTAAATCAGAGATATATGTATTTATTTTTTTTTCATTGCGTGGTGGATAATACCCTGCAGAAGCAGAGTGCTGGCCTGGCCTGGTTTCAGCTTCTGAAACAAAGCTGTCTCTAAAGGTCAGTCAGGAGTACGTTCAAGGCTCCAGATTTTTGCAAACAGCCCCCCGCTAAGTGTGGGGCCTCTCACTCCCCGTGCAGGTGGCTGTACGGTAAACATGCTGTGGTAGCTGATGGTGTTTTGGAAGGCTTGTTTGTGTACGTGGTTCTGAGACTTCATCATGGTGGCTTTTATGAGAGCTGCTTTTGTGGAAGGCAGACTCTTTTCCCTCTGATTCACTATTCAAGAAACCATAATAAACATCCAGAATGACTTGAGTCCATCCACACAAGATTTTTCTTGTACACGTCCTTTTGTTTTTTTCCTCTTTCTTTCTTTTGAAGACTGCTTCGTGTGCATGGGGTGTTTCTAATGGGCTTTCTGTGGCGCTGATGTTACCCAGTATTTTGGAATAACTGGAAGCTGGACCAGTTGCCTTTTGACACGGGAGGTACAACATCCTGGGCTGTTGGAGGGACAATAAACTGTGATAAGCACCCAGCGATCCCATGGGTCGCATATCCCGGGTCCATTTTGAAGAATGCAATTTAGTTGGCGGTACATCCTCTTGAATGGTCGGCTTTGCAGCCTGTACAGCCTACAGCGGTTGTGCTGGCCTGATATGGAGAAGGATCCATGTGTGTGATGGGGAAATGTTTGAGTGAAAGTCCCAGTGTGCTGCCGGGCTTGGGAAGGGTAAATAGCTATCCTGGGTGCATGGAGGGGGCTCTGGAGAGCGGGGTGGGAAGATAATCATCAGTGTCTGCCATAGTAGACAAGACACAGTAAACGTTAAGGTCTGCTGTTAGTGTCCCTACATAAAGGACATAAGTTTCTTTTTTAGAACTGGAAGAGATGCAAAAGTGACTCAGAAAATGAGTGCGCCAGGAAGGAGACTCTGGAAAAGAGGCCATGCCATGAGATGAAAGGCTGTCTGGGATATCCGAAAGACTGATATGCTAGAGGCAATTTGATTACTGTGTGTAAGCAGGGACACAAGGAAAAGTGTCTTTTAATGCTGTATATTAATCTGACAGGCAAGAGCTGACTGCTTAATTGGTCATTGAAACCAGACAGACTTGAAATAATGCTCCAAGTAGTGAAACCTTCCCGGCAGGCTGGGGAGGGAGGTGTGACACGCTCAGCCTCCTGGTGCCTTCTGCAAAGGAGCTTAGTCAAATAAGCATTGTGCTGGAAGCGTTAGTGGTAAAGGGAAACTTCAGATGGTGTGGATGCAGGATTTGGCTGGTGCCTCTTGGCTTTCATGTCTCTGCAATTTACGGTTGGAGCACCGCGAGGTGGCAATGCAGCACAGAGGCTTCAGGGCTCCTCGGAGCCAAAGGCACCATCTCTCTTTGCATAAAGCCCAAGAAGTTGCGCCTGGGCAGCAGCTAGCAGCTCTGTCTGGAGACGGCGTGGCTCAACCTGACAAATACCTGATCGTAATCGCAGTACAGGGACAGCGTGGAGGCTACGTGTAGATAAGGCGCTGCAAAAACGCTGACCCAGTTGGAGAACACTGGTCTCCTGTGCAAGCCCTGTGTAAGGGGTGGCGTAATGGGAAGCTGCTTGTGACCTGGTGTTAGTGGGAGGCCAGCGTGTAAATTTGCAGAAGAACTGGGTCAGCAGAAAGAGTGCTGATGATCCTTGTGGCCTCCCTAACAGTTGAAAGGGGCAGAAAGTAGCTTTTTCCTGAAATATGAGCAGCATTGTCCTTTCCTTGCTGTCTGCTGTTCATCTAGCTCTCTCCAAGGCCTGACAGTACAGCAGGCTGATAACGTATGCACTCTGTGCGGTAGTGCCACTAAAATATCTGCTGGCATCCTTATATCATGTAGTCATGTCTGAGAAGTGTCTGCAAAGAGTGATTCTTCTCTACCTTCAAAAACTATGTAGGAAGTTGTGCTTAATGTGTAGTCTGAAACTGCAGGATGCTGTAGCTGTCCTTGTTAACTTTTTGGAAACTAAATGCTTTATTATGAATGGTATTTTTGGCTAGCTTATGTTTCAAGTAAGTTTTTGCAATTGGTGTTCCCTAGTTTTGCAAATTTATTCCCAGTTGTGCCCCCCTGAAATGCTGCTCGTCTGGAACTTGCAAGACAAATCTTAGCAGCTCTCCAGGCTTAAACCTGCAGCTCAGCTTCTGTGGATTGCATGGGTCTGACCTGTTTCTCTCTGATTTCCCCCTTCTCCCCATAAATAACCTATTTTCCTGGTTTCCTTTTGTGTTGCTGGCAAACATAACTGGGCCAAAAATATTAAATAGAGGAATTAAAACCTGGTGTTTTGGCATCAGATGGGGCAGTAGGCTCACACGGATGTCTGATTTAGGGCCTGCTGTTTAGTATTGTGTATTAGATTAGTTTCCTGTTATGACTGGAATTGGGTATTTTCAAAATTTGCAAGCAATACACTTAACTTCCTTTAGTTTCCAAAGACAAAATAAACCAGAAGTCTTGTGTGCCGTGCTGCTGTGAAACCACGGATGCAGGACAAGTAGCTGTACAGCGAGGAGTTGTGAATGGGACCACGAGCGCATGAGCAGCTGTAACCAAGCGAGCAGTACCGGGGGGATGCTCTTACCTGTTAGGTTCTGTAGAAACAGACATGGGAAAAGATCCAAACTTAAGACCATGTAGGAAAGCTAGCCAGTTGGCTAGAAGATTCGTTAAAGGAAACGCTTTGCTTCAGGTCCAACTCTATTTATCGTGGGGTGATGCTGAAAAAAGTTCTGTTTTGTTACAGTGCCCAAGAACACAAAGAGCGTGCTCTGAAGGCTGAAAAGAGTTTTAATGGAGTTGCAATATGTTTTTGCAAGTTGCATGAACACAGAAGTTTCCACAGAAAAATTAAATCATTTAATCTCTCAAGAAGAGCTGCATGGCTTTTTTATTATTGATGCAGCAATAATAAAACTTTGCCTGAGCAGCTGTGATAACTGAGGAGACACCGGTTTGCATAGGAAAGGAAGAGTGGGAATGAACTGTTCGGTTTCTGTCAGTTTAGTTGTGATTTTTCCTTTTCCCAGTATAACCTTTGGTAGAGCTATGCTGGAACTGCCTGTAGTGAATGAATGTGGTACGTAGAATTGAAAAGATAAAGGCTTTGTGGTGTTCACTGTATTAAAGTTGAAGGCACCTGCTAAATTGCTTCTTTTATCCTTGGATTTCAAGTAGCTGCCTTGCTCAGGGCACTTTCTCACTTGCACAAAGGGTGCATCCCATAAGGAAAAAATTGTCTTCTGTGTTTGAAGTGCAACTTTGTATATGTTGAAGAATGAAGTGGAATTGAGCTTGTTAGAGTAATGCTGCTGTACTATCTCCAGGCTTCTCACACTTCATTCTGGAACTGGAATGGTCTTTAATTTTAGTGGTGTTTTGAATAGGCACAGACATAAAGCGAATGCACAGAGTAAGAATAACGTTTTTGCTTTTGTTGAATGACTGTATGGATACCAATCCCCTTAAAAAAGTAAAGAATAGGGATGGTGTATACAAATAGTTCTGCAAGTATATTAAATAAAATACATTTGAATCTACCAGGTCAGTGTCTGGATATTTAAAAAAAAAAAAAAAAAGTTGTTGGTACATAGGCATGCATATAGATAAATAAAAATTAAAAGAAATAGCCAAATAATTGGGAAGAGTACAAAAGCCAAATGTGCAGTGTTGTATGTTGTGGCTTCTCACAGACCTTTTATCCATTTTCAAAGCTGTCAGAGGATCAGGCGTGCTCCAGGGAGGCGCTGCCATTCATTCGGAGTTTGCTGTGCGCTATTGCCTGCTGCCAGATCTCCCCTTTGCACAGGCAGTCCATGTAAAGGCAGATTTAAGCAAGTGCATCTGACTTTCCTCCGGTGTCCTGTGAAAGCCCCCACTGGGTTCAGTTCCTGTTGCAATCCTTGTGCTAAATACCATGCAGAGTCACACTTGTGCCCAGCTTCTACGGGAGCCTAGGTTCCTGGCAATAGCCATGCCTCCATAGTTTTTTCTTCTCTTTTTTTCCTCACCTAGGATGAGGAGAAAGGAGGATGTGGGCAGTTAGAGTGCTGCCTCTCCTCCGGTTTCACCCTGATAACCCAGCTGGGTACCTGGCAATAGGGCTAAGATTTTGAGCATAGCTGTAGCTTCCTAACAAAGATGTGGCTCCCTTCCAGTGATGTCCCATTGCCACCCCAGAAAGGGGATGGCTCAGGCTTCTGGTTTTCTGTCTCTGAAGTGTTTCAAGCACTCAAATTGCTGTTATCCTTTCTCTTCTCACTCACCCCTTTCATCCCTTGCCTTGCAGAGGGAGAAGCTGAAGCCGAGTGGCTCCAGGACGCAGGTCTGTCCGACCTCCTCGGGGACCGTGCCTCGGAAAACGACAACATCGTGCTGCTCTCCACCCTGACCAAGACCCAGGCTGCTGCTGTGCAGCGGCGGTTGGATACCTACTCCCGGTCTCGGAGAAGGAAGAACAAGCATCCTGTGCGTGATGTCCGAGACATTTTTGGAGTGGTCAGCTCGGAGGTAAGTTGATTTAGTGGGATCTCTTGAAAGACTTTGTTGCGTCGTGGTAGCTGACTTGGCTTTCTGGATCTAGGGCTACTTTCATTTCCAAATAGATGACTTCATCTCTTGAGCTGAAATGAAGTTGAGATTGTAGAAATTCTGTATCCAGGTTGCAGCGTTGAGAAGTTGCTACAAAACCTGCAGATGCATAAGCTTCCCAGAGACTGCTGGAAGACTTCTTTGTAGTGCCTACAGCGCTGCAGCCTCATGGAGCGCTGGTATCGTTTGGAGCCCTCTTGTGTTCTCTTTATTCCAGTGACATGTTAAATCATTAACCAAAAAAAGAGAGAACTTCCTAAGTTCAGTTCTGGTAAGCTGACCTTGTACAGCTGGTAAGCCTGGAGGAACACTAGCCACTGCCTTTTTTTTTTTTTTTTTTTTTGCTAGAGAATACATAACCATTAGCTTTTCAGCTGCTTTCCTGCTGTGCTGCTCCTCTTTTGCTTGTGGCCACAAGGTACAGTATCCTTATTTTTTCTAGGGGCTGCTGGAAAGTATACCAACAGGGCTCCTTATGACTTTCTCTACTCGGTCAAGTGTCTAGTCAGAAGATATTGAGCTTGACCAAGACCTACCTTTTTCACTAGCGTGGGACCCTTGCTCTTTACCAGAACTGATTACTCCTTTTTCTCAGCCTGAGCCTCTTTGAAACTTCTTTTACTATAATGATATGAATTATATGCAAATAATCCCTTGAACGCCTTAAGGGAATGACCCTAGCAGTCTGCAACATCACTGGAAACTGCTGGGGTTGTGTTCTTTGTAACTGCCCAGTGTTGAGGTGCAGATTGCTTCCTTACTGTGAGTTGCACTGAGACAGAGTCACGGTTAATTCTGTTTTGCAGAGCGTTACTTGCATTCCTGCTTGAATGAGTGACAAAAAGATGACATTTCTGAAAGCAGTAATGCTGCAAGGTTGTCTTAGGTGTCTCAACTGAAATTCAGCAAGTTTTTAAACTTGCAGATTAAAAAGGAGCCTGTTGTATTTCCTAAAATAGTTTTACTTTCTGCTGTATAGGAATGGAGATTTTTGAGCTCTTAATCTTGTGTCCACTCACTAGGTTGCTAATATTTGTATTTGATAATTTGCATTTGATAAGCAACTGAGATCAAACCTGATGTTTTAAAGTGACGTTTTGGTATAATGAAGGCATGTACAAAGATGCTAAAGCTGCCTGTTTAAATTGCCTTAATTTAACTGGAAGTGAAATATTTTCTCACTTCTTACTTTGGGCAAGATCACTGGACTCTTTTCCAATAACTCTGCTGGAATTATTCATATTTTCTTTGGCTTAATTGTTTTTAAAGCTTTGCAGTTGCCTCTGAGATCTACAGTTTTTAGCAGAGGTCACTGAAACAAAAAACAGTGTTGGTTTTTTCCCCCCTCTCTTTTTAATGAAAGTAAGAAAATGTATTTTAAATTAGTCCCTTTGACTGTTCCTTCTTTGCTGAGTGGCCATCAGCTTAACCTCTGTATTCCTTGCTTGTCGTTTACTGTGTACACAAGGGGTGGTGTTTGCCCTCTGTATTTCATGGGAAGTGACAGATGCTCAGCTTAGGCAAATTGAGAGTGATTTTTATGTAAAATGATAAACTTCTGAGACGTTAGGATATGATACTGGATGTAGGCACTGAGCAGAAGTCATCTTTTACCTTTGAGTAATTCCTGGAGCAGTCCCAGAGGGAAGCAGGCTTTTTGGTTAATTTTCCATGCTGGTTTGCTGTGTCGTTCCAGTTCCGAGCACAATTTTGCGGCTGTGAAGGACGTATTCAGGAACCGTATGCCAAAACAGACCTGGTGTTGCTATAATGCTTGTTCAAGGCATGTAGCAAAACACGATAAATCCTTTGTTGCACAAAAGGATATTTGAAATCTTCACTTTGTAAGTGAGGAAACAGAAGTGCAGAAAAGTAAAGTTTTTTTCCCACAGTCTCAGAAATTCCTGATTTGGAACCCAGATCCAGTATCTGTGCCTTTACTGCTCAGTCAGGTTTTGGCTGCTTCCCACTACTGACTGCTCTCGCAGTGCGCTGGGAGCAGAACGTTTGAATGGGCTCTACTTGTGGAAAAAACTGTGTTCAGCAAATTGAGCTTAAAGCAAATTCAGTTCAGCTGTGACTTGAGTGGAAGCAGCTCAGGCTGTGAGAGTGCAGGCAGTGATGTGTCAGAGTAATTTGGATTTTTATTCCCATCAGTGTTTCAGGATGGATTTGCAGTTTGCCTCCTGCCCACCTCTGTCATGAGCTACTCTCAGGCATCAAAGCTGCTGGCATTTCTGTCAGAGCCTTTCTACATACTTCCCCTATATTACTGTTCAGTATGGCCTGTTTACACAGCAGCTGGATCTGAAGGTGCTCTGGCAGTAGTGTATGATGTGTGGTTCAGCCAGATGCGAAATGAATTGGTTCTGCTTTCATGGCAGCTCACCAGTTGTGCACCTACTCTAAAGATACAGTACATCTTCTGTACAAATTAACTGTGCTTTCCATTTGCTATGACTTTGCACAGGTTCCTTTTAACTTTCAGTCCTCGGTCCACAACTCCGTGTCCTAAGCAGGTTCTCAAGAGGTTGCTAACTTTTGGTAACAGAATATACTTTCCTATAGTCTAACTAGTTCTAGCAAAAATAAGGTTTTTATTAACAGAATTGCCTGCCAAATGCCTCCTTATACTTTTAAAGATTCGCTTCTCTCTCTGGACATGAAGAGGTAGGTTACTCTAAAGCCCATGAAGGGAAGCTTTTAGGTGCTGATGTCTACTTAGTGTGTTTTTTCTTGTGAAAGAGATCTTGTGATCACAGGCAAGGGGTAGATCCTATGCAGCTTTGTTGGTACACTGTTTGTTAGGCCCTCAATGCATGAACTAAAAGGGGGGAATTGGCTAATGATTGTGTGAAAGGAAGAATTGGCTCAATGATGTGCAGATTTATCACGAATACTGTCTATGAGGTAGTCATCTGTTTTCCACCTGCCTGCCAAATCCTCTAATTATGATTCTTAATTTCAGAACAGTCTTGTAGCCCTGAGCCTGAGCAGCTTTTTTTTTTTTCTTAGACTAGCAGACAATGTCAGATGTGTGTTTTCTGCCAAAATCAGGTTGTCTTATAATAACTTCTGTTTTGTGTAGGTAAACATGTTCTGGTTTATTTTTCAGGAGACAGCAGCAGAGAAAGAGGAGTCCAGCCCAGATCAGTTGTGGCACAATCTACGGCCTTCAAATGTACAGAGAAGTAAGAAGGAAGTTTTTAAATGTCGAGTAGGACTGAATGGGGAGTAGGATCTGAAGTAGGGCTGGAACTGGAAGGGAAGTTATACTAATCTGGGCTCTGAAACATTGGCCTTGCTTGTGGTTTGGGTTTTTTTGTTTAAATACGTGATTATCCACAGTTGTGGATTTAGTAAACTTTTCCAGGCTCTAGTGTTGTTCGGAATTGCCGCTCAAACTGATAACTGTAACTCTTCAACTGTAACTAGAAGATGCAAATAAAATCAGTCTAGCAAAGATCATATGGCGAAATCCTATAAACGCCATACGCAGTTGTGTAAAGAGAAGTTAGCCGTAGGTATGTCCTTTAATTTAAGGCCATGCTCATGTCTTACCAGTGATCTAATGATTGTAGCTGTAATGTTATGGCTTTAAGCTATCTTACCCTATTGATCAGTCTCAGGATTGTGCTATGAGAATGCTTTTCAAATGTTAACGTAGGATTTTTTGAAAGCAATGGTACCCAAATCTGTCTCAAACTGCTTTTTTAGCACACTTGTTTTCCAAGCTTCACCGTTCTGGCTTTCTGAAATTCAAGACAATTTCTCCTTCTGTAGCAGAAACCCAGGATTACTCCTGCACAGTTCGAAACCCTGGAAAAGAGGAGGTGTTCAACATGGATGTTGCCTACTCGGAGCAGGCGGCTGTCCTGCTCAAGGGATCGTTCTTGTCTGAATCTAGGAAGTTAAAGGATGGAAATGCCCTAACTGTAAGCACTGAAGGATTTTTTCCTGTTAGAACTTATTAGTCTTTTCTTGTCGAGAGGGGTACAAGACACCTGATTCAATTGTATGATCAGCTCTTGGAGACGTCCTCTAAGGATAGTGTTGCAATGGGTCTATATTGGGTAGGTATTTTTGGACAGGTAGTGCTGTTACCTTGCAGGGTTGGGCAAGGATAGCTGTTGTGTAGTGGAGGGTCAAAAGAAGTGAGGCTTATGTGTGAAATTAGCTATTTTGATACGGATCTGGGTCGTTTCCACTGAAAAGAGAACAACTGGACTTTCTTACTTGTAATTCTAACAGTTTTCTTCTCTGCAAATATACTGGACTACTTCCAAAGTTCGAGTAGGGTGGGTATCAAGCTGTCTTTAATTTAGACAAATTGGGATCTCCAATATGATTAAAAAGCAATACTGAAAAGGGAAAATATTTATTCAACTGCGGATTGAGTAGAAGTAGGAGTGGTTTTGGGCATTTGTCTGGTGTTGAAAACAGGAGAATGAATAGATGCCTGGTTATGGTAAGGAATGATAAAAATGCAGGAAAACTTGATAACTAGTAATAACTTGCACTGAACCTTTTGAGTGTGTGTGTTTTCCCTTAGAAATTTAAGATCCCCAAGGGCAGACTAGGAGTGACCAGGATTGGAGATCTGTCTGCTCAGGACATGAAGAAGATCCCCACACTGGCCCTTATTGAACTAACAGCTCTCTGTGATATTCTGGGCTTTGAGCTGAAGAGAAACAAAGCAACAAAACTGAAAACAACAGGTTAGTTTTATGTCATCTTAATTATTTTTTTGGTGCCTTTTTTTTTACACTGATCTTCTCATCGTTTTTTTCAAATGTTACAACAGAGAGGGTCTTTGATAAGAAACCTTGTGACAGGTGTGTTTTCCTTGATCAGAATTTCTCCTGGAAGTCACTGGATCATGACATCAAGACCTAGCACCACATTTATGTCTGACGATCAAGTGCACGTGTCCTGTTTAACTATTCCTCTCTTTTCTCCAGTATCTATGCTTACAAAATGTGCCATCTTAGTCTGCAGTGGGGGATATATCCCTCACACCTGTATTAGAGGGGATACAGACTTATAACATGTTGTTTCTGTTGTAGAGAAAAGACTCTTTGGAGTTCCACTCAACACTCTGTTGGAAAATGACCAAAAACTGCTCCCCAACACCAAGGTCCCTCTGTTACTCCAGGCAGTAAGTTCTCTTCTGGTTTCACTCACACCTCTGATCCTCAGATTCAGGAAGCCTTTGAGGCCTGTGATAAGGAAGGGCTGACTTCTCATCCTCTGTGCCTAAGAGCTTTTTTTTCCCCCCCCTTTAATAGCTGCTGTCCTGCTTGGAAAAGAGAGGACTTGAAACAGAGGGCATTTTGAGAGTTTCTGGGTCCCAGACCAGAATCAAGGTAGGAGCTCTTCAGTAGTGTTCGAAAGTGTCAGAGGTGATCAGGGAGCATGTTGCTGAAGAAAGTATCTAAATAGCCTGAATTGTCTCATCTCCCTTCCCAGTACAACTCGAAATGTCCATTGCTGGGAAATCTGGGAGTGTCTGCTGTGAGGGTCTCTGCACTCTTAACTTGATGGGTTGCCCTCCTAGTGCTCAGCTACAGAATTTCCGTTGTATTTGCTTATTAAAGCAGGTAATAAATTCCATCTTTTTCATAGAGTCTGGAACAGAAGCTAGAAAGGGACTTCTATACTGGCCTTTTCCGCTGGGATGAAGTCCACCAGAATGATGTATCTGGGCTACTGAAAAGGTTCATAAGAGAGCTGCCGGCCCCACTGCTGACAGCAGAGTACCTCCCTGCTTTTGCTGCTGTACAAAGTGAGTCCCTGCTTTGGCTGTTTAGCATCGGTTTGCTGGTTTGTGCTTTTCTTGCAAAGCTCTACTGGTCTTGGGCTCTCCTGTCAGGTGTGTTGGGAGCCTGTGGATTCGATGGGAATACAGAGCACGATGTGAACTATAGCCAAACCCAGTGTGCTGGGTGCTATATGTACTATTATGTATCAGCCTGAGAGTCGTAGTCACTGGTGCTTGGTTGCATACATCTTTGTGTAGGAACGCTGTCCTGGGGTCTTAAATTATGTTGTGTCATTTGAGGCTGCAAGGTTGCTACCAAGAATTAGGACAACTTGATAGATGATGACATGCAGGCTGAGCTGTGGCCACTGCCCAGGGTGCACGGTCTTGGCTTGTCTGCAGGTGACGCAGTGTTCTGCGAGCACCTGATTTTGAGGTTTGTGCCTCAATAGATGGTTTGAATGTGTCAAGCTAACTGTTTAAGTGCACAACTTTTTTTGTTCAAGAAATGGGGAATAATGGGATCTTTTGATGACCTTCAAGGGCATCAGACTTGCTGGTAGACTGTGTACTCCGAAGCAAATCAGCCAGTCTTCTAAAACATAGGTAGTTCACTTCGTAAGGGCAATATGAGCATGATTTACTTCTGTAAAACAAGGTCTCAAATCCTAGTTGACAAACACTACAATAAGTAATTGCCTTATTCCTTGCGGGATTCCCATGCTCAAAATGAACAGTGTCAGAAGCCTGAATCCTCTGTCCTGTTGTTGCTCTCCCTCTCTAGATATTCCAGACCTGAAACAAAGATTGCAAGCTCTAAACCTCCTGATCCTGATTCTGCCAGAGCCCAACAGAAACACTCTAAAGGTAACTACCTGTTCCGGATTTAACTGGAAAAACATGATCTCATTCCAGGTTTTTATTCGAGGAAACTCTATCAGCCTCTGTGAATAACATACGTCATGCTATTTGGTTTTATTTCACTGACTTGAGAATGGAAACCCATGATGGGGGGAGCAGGCAAACCTCAAGGCTGCGCAGTGAACGTAAGCTGTAAGCACAGTCTGCCTTTTGGGTACAAACTTAAGAGCAGTAGGAATTCATGTGGTCTTGGAGCATCCCATTTAGAAACATACTCTTCCTCTTCGGTGTGTTAAAGCACTTCACTATGGAGTGAAAGATGTATGGGTCTTACATTGTCTGTGGGCGTGCTAAGGTATAGGGAAAGAAATTCAGTCTTTTGATTCATGGTTTGTGGTATTGTCATCATCTATGAAAGATAATTTCAATTCTAAAAAAATACAAAAAAAGCTACTAAGCTTATAACTTCCTACCTTTTTCTGATCAGAAGGCATTTCAAATCCTTTCACCTACTACTTTTTGAAAGAATAAATGCTGATGGGATCAGCTTTGCAGGCAGTGCATGACCTCTGCCTTTCTGTGCTTTATAAGAGCTGTGGTGGTTGCTGCTGCCTTCTTTTTTTTTTTTTTTTTTTCTTTTCTTTTTTCTCCCAAGTAGTTCAGCTTCCAGGTAATAAAGGCAAGGCTGACTTAGCACCCTGCAAACTTTATTTAGAGTGCTGGAATACATAATGCAGTCAAAGATGATCTGTCATGCATTATGGCTTTGGTGGAAGCGTGAGGCAGAAGAGATGATCCAAAAGGGTTTATTTTTCCACACCTGGGAACAGCTTTGAGGGGATATAGGGGGAAGGGGGATCATCTTTGGATTCTGTAGCTTTTACAACTGGACTTTGTAAATTGCCGCCTGCCAAGGAGTACGAGCTCATCTACTTCCCACGCAGACTCTCTCCTGATTCGTGAGTGCTGGACAAACTACCTCTCTGCTTGGTATGGTTATTTGTTGCTATCCTAGTACTAGAAGTTGGTCACTGAACTTCCTGACTGGAGAAATAGGATTTGCTCATGGATATCAAGAAAAAAAGCTAATTAAATGATCGCTCCAGCAATTGCTACAGTAGTTTCTTGAGCATTATTAGTAATGGATGTCTTAAGTCTCTTCCCCTCTCTTTAGGCTCTACTTGAGTTTCTCAGCAAAGTGGTTGCCAGGGAGAACAACAACAAAATGAACCTCTGGAACGTTTCCACAGTCATGGCCCCAAACCTCTTCATGCACAAGGGGCTGCCAAACAAGATCCCTGAAGGGAAGGAGAAACAGCTGGCGGAGGGGGCGGCTGACGTTGTGCGGATGATGATCCATTACCAGGATTTGCTCTGGACAGTAGGTTGCACCGGTGTTTTGTGGTATAGTGTAGCAGTGTCTTGGTCTGGTTAGAATTGGAATAGGGGAAGAAGGGGTAGTCTTGGAAATTTTAGAGGAATTCGATGTCTGTAGGCAGAACCTCTGGCTGAATTCCAAGACTACCTGTTTTCAAAGTATACAGATATTTTGTCTATTTTAGGAGCTTCATAAAGTGATGTTTAGGTTCTTAAATGGCATCCTCATCTCTGCTTGATTTGTTTTAATTCCCGTTTTCTCCCTTCTCCCCTGCCCAGGTCTCCTCTTTTCTGGTAGCTCAAGTGAGAAAGCTGAATGAGAGCAATAGCAAAAGGTACCAGTTCTGTGACAAGCGAATTAAAAATTTATTGCGGAAGATCCATGCTGATAAAGACAAGGTGGAAAAGAACCAGGCAGAGGTGAGTTAGGGCTTGGGAAAACTGAGCCCTTTCATAACAGTGTCAAATGCTTTCATGAGAACTTGGAAAACTGTAAGGAGTGATGCTCTTTAAAGAGCAAGAGGGAGAAAAATCTGCAGAACAATGAGAAACAGTTTCCCAGACACTTTTGGCCAGGTTGTGGCAAAAACTGATCCCAACAGCAAGAGTACGAAATAAATTTCAGGCTACAAAACACTCAGTTAAGATGCTGCATGGTTGCAGGCGAGGGGGGAAGAGACCAGGAGCAGAAATGCTGGTCTTTACCTCACGTGAAGCGCAGAATTCATATGGCTCTAGGTGTCGTATGTGTTTAGACAGGTATGTCTGCCATGATAAAGGCAGACTTATTTTCATGAACTTAAAGCAAAAATTTAGGCTGTTACAGTAGTATAAAAGTACACTTTGCGTCTAATTTTCTTTTTGCTCTATAATGCTGCTGATCTGTATGGGAGGGTTTGAGGACTAGGTTCTTGCCACTTAAAAGGAGAGAAGTTAGTTCCCTGATAAATGGAATGGCTCTACTCCTTGTGTTGGTGAAGACTGAGATTTTTAAACAGATGTTGCTACCAGATCTGTTTGAGTATCTAAGTTGGGAAAAGATCCTTGGAGTCATTCTGACTTTTTTTGGGTTGCCACTGTTAGCTGAATAAGTGTAGGTCTGTAGGAGCTAGGTTACATCACGCAGTGCTGGATTTTAAGTATTGCATAGCAGTGGTGGTGCAACTGGGATGCTCTAAGGACACGAGCTAGATGGAGTCTGCAGGTAGAAATAATACATTGAAAGCTTAAATCTGCATACCTGAAGGAGAGTTTGTATTGTCACAAGCCAGTACATCCCCCGCCTTTCTATACGGGTTGGGATATTGAGATGATGTATGCCTAAAATTTGGCTTCTTAAGGTGGCATGTCACTGTTGAAGGTGCTGTCACTTCGAAGACGGCAACTACTGTTTAGGCAGTCAAACAGATGACCCGATGCTTAGGAAGTAGTTAGCACTGTTCTAATGGTGTCGGTGTTCTGCGCTGCTTTTGCAGAGGATTTGGGATCGCAAAATTAACTTGCTGCAGATCAGACCCTGTTAGAACAGTTCAACGTTCTCCACAAAAGTTCTGGGAAGTTACTTCATGAAGGAGTTGATGAAAACAGTCTTGAGAAAATAGCACTTGAACTCTGCTCTGTGATGGCTCAGTGCTTCTTTTTTTTTTTTAAACTACCTTTCTGAAATTAGGTAATCTGCAATTCAACTGTCTAAACTCCTTTTTCAGTAATTTAAATGAATTCCAGAGAAGTCTGTCAGACTTGTGCAAAAAAGTTTGTCAAAATTTATTCTGATAAATTGCAATTTCATCAAAGCTTGTGTCGCTTCTAGTGCCGGTGCTGTATTTGAACAGCAGAGAGCACCAGTGCACACTGATGGAGAGCGGTGCTTTTCTCCCCAGCTACAACACCGAAGCACTGATGATTTGTTTATAATGCTCACGTTGATGCTTCTATAAGCTTCCAGCCTGGAGTATGTGTAGAATAAGAAACAAACCTACATTCTCTGGACAGCTGGGTGGATAGGTTTAATTCTTCACACTCTCCAATCTACTTTGAAACTTGATGTTTTAGCTGATAAAGTCTTTCTTTAAGCACTTTCTTCTTTTTGCCTCTCTGCCTGCCTTGTTCAGCCTTCCAAGATTGTGAAAGTCCACGCTTCGCTTCTCCTGAAGGATTCACTAGAGGTGCATTTGAACAATGCAACCAGAGTTGCTGATGTCTTGAGGCAGTTTCAAAAGAACCTGTGCCAGAATGGCTGGAATATTGTTAACACTGTCAACCTCATCAAGTGGTAAATGGCTTTTTCTCTGCTTTAAAAAAAAAAAAAAAAGAAAAAAAGTACTAGGTAGTCTAGTTGCTGTTTTCTGTCTTCTGGCAGAGCTGATGTGGCGGCACAGTGAGCCGTTAGGAGACTGCTCTCTGCTCCTCTGTGCTAAGCTTTGGAAATAGTGTGTTGGATGGGGCAAGCAAATGTTAGTTCAACTGAGTGATTCCATCGCTGTGCTCAGGCTGTCAGGAGGTCAGTAGTCTCCTCTGGGCTGCTGGACAGCAAGTGAACTTGAGCAGCCTTGCTGAAGGGAAGGGAAAGTGGAATAGCATTGACCCTGCAAAACAAACCCTCTCTAGCTCTCCTGGAGAAAAGCGGCACCTATGCAAATTATTTGCCGGGAGTAGTATTTCCAACGTGCGTATGTTCATAAAGGGATTTCCTAAAATAAGCTCTGCAATTCCCTCCTATGCTCCAGTGGTGAATTGCTGAAATAACCCAAAAAATGAACAAAAGAATTTCTGCCCTGCTCGGTCACCATGCCTGCAGACTGTATTTAGTAGGTAAAGTGTTAGTGCATCTCCTGATTGTGTCCCTGGGCAGGAGATGTCTAGATGAGGGTGGATGGGAAGTTGGCTGAATATGGGTCAGCTGGGACTAGTATCTCACTAACAAGCTACTACAGCTGCCGAAGTCTTCCTGCAGGTGAGCTTCTCTTGAACAGGCCATCACTTCTAGAGGAATGCTGCCAATGAACTTTGGTATTTATGCCTGTTGTCTTCTTATTGAAAAGTTAGTGTTTGCATATAGTGTGCTTCTCGCTAACAGTAAAGAATATCTGCCTTGTTTTCTTTTTTCCCATTTTGGGTGTCCTTTTCCACATCTGCACTGTTCAGGAGGATGAGCAAGGTCTCTGTACCATGGCCTGTAGCTTCCTTGACCGTTGCTGGTCTCTGAATCATAAGCAATTTTTGGGAAGAAACCTTACTAAACTACATAACCTGCCTTTTGCAGAGCTTTGTTAACTTCAAGGTGTTTTTCTTTCTGCAGTAACAACTCAATGGAGTGCACAAACTTGCTCCTGTATGAAGTGGGAGGCAATATTGGTAAGTCTGGGTGGTAACTGGAAGTAAGGACTCTGATACCCAGTTTTTTATGCTTAACTTATCTTAGGAGGGAGTTAAAAAAAGGATGAGATTTGGAGGGCACTCCAAAAGTTAAAAGACGAATGAACAAGTGTGGGTTAACCTCACCCACAGCAAACAACACCTGTCAAAGCTCTTGTGTTCATAGTTCACGTGCCTTCCAGCCATCACTGCAAAGCCTTTTTAGTGCAAGTATGTGGGAAGGTTGAAGCCTGGACTTCCAAAACTACTAATCGATCTTATTCAGAAGCTGCCTGTCAAGAAAGGTGGAAACTCAAGAGTCCAGAATTCTTGCGGACAGAGACATGCAAAACTTTGTCCATCTTAAAAACAAACCTCCCATTCTGTTAAAAGCACCATGTTAAACTCCCTCTCCCTTCAACGATAAAGGTTCACGTTTGGGATGAAGTGCAGAACTTAAAACCATAAACTACATTCATCTAAGTAAAGGGCAACTTGATCCTATGTGACTAGGCTTTTAATTGTGTGCTTATCTGGGCTGTAATTAAGTGCGGTAGGGTGGCACATAGCATCTGTGCTAATGACTGCCAGCTCCAGGTGTGGCTGCTGTCTGCTGCCTTCAACTGTCTGACAAAAGAACCCCTACTAACTTGGGTGGAAGTTTCTCAAACCATGTAGTTAAACAAGTTGATGACGTTCATTAGTCACCAATTTTCACTCATCAATGGGGTAACGTCATCAAATGGAGGTGACTTAATATGATTGCAGCAGCAGATTAGGGGTGTCTGAAAACGGAAAGGAGTTCTTATGCCCTGTTACAGGTGCTTCTGGAGACTGTTGGTTACTGGAGTGCTGTGGCTGCCTCTTAGTATTTCTCTTAGTAGCATCTGTAGAAGAAAAGCTCTGTCATTGGAAACAATTCAGTCTCTGGATTTGATCACTAACATATTTCATGATGGTTTTCAAGTGCTGAAGTTATTGGGTATTAAAGTTAGAGTACCTTTCCACAAAGGTCAAAGCTTGGGCTTAGTATAGTTTTAACAAACATACATTCATTTTAACACAAATAACTAGAACTTTTCCAGATTTGTGGCAACGCTTCTGAATGGCTGTGATATTGAAATCAATGTGAGCAAATACCAGTTTTTAGGGGGGAAGAAAAACCCCAACAAAACCCAAAACGTAGCAACTATAGGACTAAGGCTATAAGAAATGCTTTTTTTCTGAATCTCTTGTTTTGGTAGGTGAACGTTGCCTGGACCCAGACACTTACCTCTTAGACTTGTACCACATCAATCCCCATGCTGAGTGGATAATTAAGCAAAATCCATCTTATCCTCGGATGTTCTAAGGATAGCGTGAGCAAAACGAAGCATTTGGTTGAAGTTTTTGGAAGGCATGGAAAAGCTATAGAGATGTTCCTGGTATAGTCACAGACTGGACAATGCTTGTGTCCTTGAAGGAAAACCAGCTTTATTTACTACTTCCATGACAGCTGGCTGTGAGAGTACACTAGCCTACATGCTAACAGGGGTGTTGATAATTGCTGCTTGTTATGTAGCAGAATTTGCAGGAGGTATGATTATTCTTAAACAAAATATCCCCCCAAAACAAACCCTGCAAACAAAGCTACAGTGGTTGAGCAGCAAAGATGGAACGGAAGAGAAGAAACATCTTTTTGAAGATGGTAGCAGACATCTGTTTCTTCTGGATTTGCTCTTTCTTTTGATCACATCCACATTTTGGAGGAGAGACAGTCAAATGCTGCAGCGGTACTAATTACACGCCTTTGGTAAGCTCCACTATTGACTGTTGCACATCACCAGAAGAAGTTGTGATCCTGGGTTTCACTAATAAGATACTGTTATGTTCTTTGAAGAATGAAAAAGGATGCTTCCAGAAAGGCCAGATGGGATGTGAGGCCAACATCCTGTATTTAATGACTACAGTTAAATTCATATATGCAACACAAGAAAATAACATTCCTTGGAAAAAAGTATGAGATGGACAGCAGCCTTTCAAATGTACAGTGTGATAGGAGAGACGCCTGTCCCATACAGCTCTGCTGGTAATACAAAATCAAATGTACAGGTTGCCATTGATGAGGGTAAAACATGCATTTATTTTGCTGGACAACCTATATATCAATGGGTAACCAAGGAAATATTCTGAAGGTAATTTGAGGTTAGTAATCTGACCTGGCCTCAGGAACTAAACTTCTTTTTGGAAGACTCTGTGTAAACATGTCTGTTTAAAAAAAAACAAAACAAAAAACCCCTAAGGTATGCAGTGGCTGAAATAAGAGGTCCGTGCCTGTACCTGGTCGCACAGTGGGTACTGAATTGAGGCTTTACCGTTCTGACTGCACGTTTTCATCCTGCACAGCACAGCGTGATCACTGTGGTCTGGAGAGACAAGGGTAGAGCAGAACGCTTGCACCTCGTATCACTGCATAGTCATCATACAACCTCAGCTCAAATTAGACTGCGCTTGTGGAAGAGGAGTGCAGAAGTATGTTTTCCTTTGTGGTGATGCTGAAATACCTCACGTGAGGGAACCTACTATGCAGTTACGGGGGATGGAACATGCACGTTTCTGAAAATACTGACATCTGTTTTTTTATATACTGTTTTCAAACACTTTTGGATATTTATTCATGTGGCAGAAGCAGGGCTGCCCTGCAAGTCTATACTCAAAGTATTTCATTTGCCAAATCCTAGCTGCACTAGTGACAATCTCCAGTATTATTTCCTTTGTTAAATGAATTTGTTTCCATTGCAGTCTGAACTTTCCCTCCTCTGCTTTTTTCCCCCCAGGCTGATGTGCAGCTATCCCTATTCATTATCTCAAAGTCCTAGTTTCTATTGTAAGGGCACTTCATTCTGTGGTTTGTCTGTCTGTGTGGTTAAATTCTCTTGGTGGTTAAGATCCTTGAGGAACGGGTGAGCCGTAGTCCATATTCTTTCTGACCTGTTGTGAATACTGTGTGAGTGGTGCTGATGTCTTGAAATGATGCATATATTAGAGAGTCTGTCTGCTTTTTTTGGTTGAGATGATGCGGATGCACTGACTGGTGGGATCATCTTCATAGCTGTCTTTTTAAGAACCCGTAACAGAAACTTGCAAAAAACCCCACCTCCCAGCCCTGACCCAGAACCCCAATGTCAAGCCTTCTTGAGGTGCCTCTGTTTTATAGGGCTTAGATTGTGCCTAAAGGGGCCTGATTCTTGTCCTTGAGGATGGGTGATTTGTGTCTCTTGAAAGATCAAGCTGCTTTAAAATTGGGCATTAAAAATCGATGGTACCTATTCACTCATCACTTCTGGAAATGTTTGTTGCAGTGATGGAGCTTAGCAAAGAGCAAATGCCAGAGATGTGATACTCTAGGAAATACCTAACACATAAAGGTATCAGTGTAAGCTCAGAGATCCTTTGTAAGCTGAATTGCATCCCTGCAAATCACGTAACGCTGCATTTTTTTTTTCCACCCTTCATATGCTGGATGTTTTATTAAATATACTGGTTTCCATACATATGAGGGGGAAACACTACATCACTGCTTCTGTAAACAACAAATGAGTGGGGTTTTTTGAACACCAAACAATGTGAATCAGTGCTGTGAAAAACAAGGTTGGTGCGAGGTTCTCATGAGACAAATGTCAGTTCTCAAATATGAAAGGAAATGTAAAAAAAAAAAAAACAACTCTTTCCAGATGATGGATATGCTTTTTTATTTTTCTTTCCTATCTTTGTACCAAAAAGTAAGTATGAATTCTTCAGTCACTCATGTGCAACCTACTTCTGAATGCTGGCTTTTAATAACTTTTTTATAAATTTTTAATTCTGTATTTAAAATTCATTTATTCAATGAAACAATAAAAATATAGTAAAATCTCTTGGCTCCAGTTTCATTAGCGGCTGAGAATCAGTCAGCACAGTAAATGGCACCACGTCTGTGAATGCCAGCAGGATTTGCCTCATGCCTGAAGAGGGATGTACCTGGGGTCTAAGTGAGCGTGACAGGAGTTCCATGCTACAGCTTCGGGAGAGGTTCCTCTTTGGATGATCCTGTGGATTAGCTTTGAAAGAACGATCCAGGAGGAGGAAGAGGGGGTCAGTGTTGGGTTTAGAAAGCCCAGAGAAAGGTTTGGAGCTGGTGGCTTGACAGGGGCTGAAGGTCTTTTTGTAAGCACCAAGGATTAGTGAATTCTGAAGGACAAAGAGCTGCTGTTAAAGATGTAAGCCTAAGGAAGGCCAGATGTCCGTGTCCCATGAGAAGTCCCCTTCCCACCCCCTCAGTCCCTTCTCGGTTGAGCTGTGCTCAGTGACGTACGTGCTGGGAGGACTGGCCAAGTTGGCCAAGAATAATAGGAATCCAGCCTGAATCTGGTTAAATTATGACTAATATTTTAGTGTTCAATAGTCAGTGATGAAATGTGGCATAAATCCACTGCTATGTGTTTAAAAACAGTAAGAGTAGGAGCCTGTCCAGTATTGGTGATAGAAAAGCAGGACTTGCTGTCCTGTCCAGAAACAAAAGGAAAGGGAGGAGGATCCAAGCAGCTTTAGATAGCTGTGTAATGATCAATCAAAAAAAGCCCTTGGGGATGGGAGAGATTAGCACTTTGATACTACTGAAGATGAATGGGTGAAATGAGTTTGATAAGCCAGTGTTTTCCTCAGATAATTGCTCTGAAAGCTATCTCCTCTGCTCAGAACAAAAGCCCAGTATTTATTCTGTATGCAACTTAGTCGGGTGTGCTGAGATAACAGGACATAGCATAAAAGAATCTTGCAAATGCTGGTTAAACATATTTGTGGATGAAGTGGAACTGAAATACTACACATTAAAAAAAATAAGTAATTTGCTTCAGGAAAAAATATTTGCAGAAATACAGGGTCTTCACAGGAATAAATGAAGCTTCAACTCTTGGAGGGAAACACCACAGGAAAACAACTAAATGCACTTCATGGAGCAAAGTAAGTAAATGACAGCAAATGCTGTTGTAAACAAAATACAGTTGCATTTGATTAAATCTATTTCCCCCAGTGTTCAAAACAAGACAAACGACATCTGTGCTTTTGCATGCTGAGAGAATGAAACTTTAAAGTTCTCTCCAAATCCTGTCTGGTCTTGATTGCACATGAGGATTGCATATGTCTTCACCTTGGGGGAAAAAATAAGAGGCCGTAGTTCAATACTTTAAGTTATTAGAAAAGAAAATTTGCAGCTGCACTGACTTGTCAGCCAGCAAATGGCCCTGGCAGGATCAGTTCCTGTAGTCTTCCCCAGCCACCTCTGTTCCGTACAAACTCAGGCTTGTATGCTTTGTTTTTTTGGTGTGGTGACAAACGCTTTCTTTCTCAAAGCAGCTTTGCGTTGGCTGTTCCTTCTCAGTTCCTTGTTGTCCAGGGGAAGGCAGATGACCTCACCTGCCGAGGTGCTTCTCCCCAGCACCTGGACCTCGTAGGATCTGCTGAGGTCATGGAATTGAAACTTTTTTCCCCATGCTATGTTCTGTTATCTAGCTCTGTCCAAGGACTGGTCTAAAGAATGGGGGTGGGGGGAGGAAATCCCTTTTATCCTTAGTCCTTGGAAGGGAACTTGAAGTGGTGATGTTGTCACTTGTCTGACCCTCTTGGCTGTCCCTGCTTGCCTGGCTGGTGAAGTTGAAGGAGTAATTAACTAGGGGATAAAGGAAGAAAGGAGGAAGACGACCAACAGAAACAGAGGGTGTAGGTGTACCTGTGTGCGTTGTTTGGTTTTTTGTTTGTTTTGCAGGGTTTGGAAGAGATGCAGATGCACACGATCTCCGCTGTCCTCTCCTCGCTCATCCCAAACCTTGTTCTTGGCAGGCTGCAGCGGAAACCTGCTCCAGTGGTTGCCCATCCTTTGCAGGCTGAAAACCAAAGGCTGGTTTCCCTTACCTTCAGCTTTCGCTAGCCTGCCCTTTCCGTGCCGGGAGGGTTAGGTGAGCCTTCAGTACTGAATGTACTTCATGTTGGTCCGTGCGTGTGGATGGATGCTCCAAGCTGTGCATGGACTGCTTGTTAGTTGTGTTGAAACTGAATCTTTTGAGCCTTATCCAGAGTTTTAAAAGGCCCGAGGAGCATGGTTATATGTAACCCACCTGTGTTACCACCTATCTCGGCTCTTCACATGTGCCTAGTCAGTGCAGGCAGAGAAAGTTGCTTTTAGCTGTGCTGATGACTCTGTAGTAAGCTGCCTCTGGACACAAGAGGCAGTCAGAAAGTGGAATAATTGCCTTTTACTTATAACAAACCAGCAGAGCTGGCTCAGAGTTTCCAGAGAGAAAATTAAAGACATTGCATTGTTTTCTTCAAAAGGAGAAATAGACCTGGGGGTTCCTAATAGCCCTCCTGATTCTGCACTGCGCTCTCAGAGCACGTTGTTGTGGGTTGCATTTATTATGAGCCACTTATTATCCCTAATTATTTAGCAGGGGGGAGGTCTCTTACTAACAGGCGAATTTGTGACTTGATGAACACTCAGCTGTCTGTATTTAAGATAAAATTACTGTAATTAACAAATCGATCAACCCTACTTCCACTTTGCCTGGCTGGGACAGAACAAATGGGCTGGATGAGACCTATTTAGTACAGAGGTACAGAAAGGGGTTTGCAGACCTCGGGATACACAGGCTTCAAGGTTTTTTTTCCACACGCTGCTTTTAATGGTAATGTCACATAATTGTCTCTTGTTAGATAATTTTGTCTCCAACAAAAAGCACTCACGCTGTGCTTTCTTCAGCTTAGCCTAGCAAGGCAGAGTCACGGCGGGTGAATAGCCAGGTGGGTTGTTTTGTTATAACCTAAGCCTTGAGCAGGGGTGGGTTGGATTCCCTGGGTGCTGTGCTGTGCTCTCTTGTGACTCTTACCTGGTTGTTTGCAGAACTTTTGTCTTTGAGAGCAAGATTAATCCCTCAGGTTGTCTTATGGTTGGCAGATGTTGCCTGCTCCAACTCCCCCCGCTGCTGCTCTTCATGTCGCTTTGCTGTCCGAGGGTATATGTGCTTCTAGCCCCAGCCAGTCCTCCCAGCTCTCTGGTGTGGGAAGAACTTGTCCCCAGCTCTTCTTCCAGGTAATTGGTACCTGCTAGCAGTTGCTTATATGGGAAAGGAATTTAAATAACTGTTCTGCAGCTGCAGTTTAGCCCTGGATTTCTGGACAGGCACCTGCCTTATGCTGGCATCTCTCAGGCTGCACCTAGCATGTTCTGAAATAGCACAGGGTGCAGAATAGTCACTGGGCTTTGAATTCGTGCCCTGACTTAGTTCATGGTAGTTACCTAATGAAAACAACACTTGGAGCCATGTGCTGTCTAGAAAGCTTTCAGCTACAAGAATTTTTCCCTGTTGAAGCTTTTGGGGTATGTTTGTACACTCTGGCAAGCTCACACTGCGTGTGTTGTCAGCCCATCCTCGCTGCCTTGTCAATCCAGGATTGTGTGGCATCCGCACATGTATTTAAGGTGATCCCATTAAGCAGAC
Organism: Gymnogyps californianus; assembly: GCF_018139145.2. Taxonomy (NCBI): domain Eukaryota; kingdom Metazoa; phylum Chordata; class Aves; order Accipitriformes; family Cathartidae; genus Gymnogyps; species Gymnogyps californianus. The sequence goes on along the minus strand of NC_059487.1, from coordinate 4,510,759 downwards.
AAGATACTGGAGGGCCAGGAGATGATCTTCATTTCATTGTATTCTGTTCTCCTGTGAAATGAACTGGTAAAGGGTAAATCTGCTATAGAAGAAGAAACCAGCTCTGGCTGTCAGTATGAAAATGGGGAGGGTAACTAAGTGCCTCCTCAGAGAAATGGGGCTGTCCCTGTGATTGACTCTATGAAGGGAAGATCTGGCGGTGATGGAGGGAGAGACTGTCCCAGTTACAAAATGGGACTGCTTCAGCATCAGCTGGTTGCTCTTACAGGAGAACAAAGATGTCTATGGGGGAAGCTGGTGTTCCTTGCCAATGATGGTGGTTCTTGCTACACCTACTCATCTAGCAGAAGAGGGGTTTGCTTACACATGCTGTGTAAGAAAATCACGGTCAAATTTATTTCAACAGATTGTTTTAAAAAAAAAAAAAATCTCTTAAGTGCTTCAAGGAACTGGAACTGCTTAACCTGGAGATTTGTCTTAGTCCCGTCCCTTTTTGCATATGCCAGTGGGGAGGTTTATCCTTGCTGTACCCATACCCACAGGCAGGCAGCAGCTGTGGCATGATAAGGGTATTCGGTCTGATGGATAAATCGGTACTGGAGGACATCTGGTTTGGTCTGTAATGCCGATAGCTCAACGATTCAGAGGGCCTCATCATTGCTACCTTGTTCCGTGGTGTGCGTGGCTGCCCTCCATTTTGGAGGCTGGTTGTGTCTGTCGGGTGTTGTGCTGCTCTTCTCTGATCCTGTCCATCGCTCTCCATTGGGCATTTCCCCCGTCCAGCTCCGGAGACATCCCTGGCTGGAGGGGACAGTGAGTTGCTGCTGTAACTGTCACATACATGCAAGGAAAACCCGTGTTGAACCGTCAAAGGCAGAGCCAAGAGCATTTGAAAGCTTCATTAGCCGGGCTTTGTTCTGACGGCGCAGTCAGGCGGGGAAATAATGCTGAGAGTGTTATCAGCCATGTGCAGGAGGTGGTTGCATAGCAACCCCGATTGGGGTACCGCGCTGCTTTTCCGAGAGGAAAAAGAAATATTCATTTTCTTCAATTTAGAGATATTGCAAACAGGAATTCATTATTGACGAAGGATTCACTTAGGTTTTACATCTCTTAAAGAGATGGCAGGTGGTGTTGGCCTCGTTTTAGCATCGTGTAGGTGCAAACTCACAAGTTAAATGAACCTGGGACAATCTAGGTTTTGTTTGTGTTTTCAGCTGCTGTTTTTCATCCCTTTGTCCTGCTGGGGCTCAAAATGGGATGAGGACTGGAAATTTCATTGCTCCTTTCAGACCTGATGTAAAGGCAGCTCCAGGGAGCCCTCCTTGGTCTCACAGTGAGATTATTACAGGTGAGAAGGGTGACCGTGTTCCCCCTTCCCTCCGAGCCCTGTTTAGAGGGTAAAGTGCAGAAGGGGGGTGGTTCTGCTACTGCATCTCCATGTCAGGCTGGAGAAGTGGTCAGGCTTCAGAGCCCCTTCAAATCTGCAATACCTGTGAGGCTAAGGAGCACTGGGTAGGAAATAGATTCACCAACCCGCTTCTTGTCTGGAATCCTAGATGGTGAGATTGAGGTAAACAGAGACTGTCCAGGATTGTTTTGAAGAGTAGCATGATTATGTGGCACAAGCCATGTAAGAAACGAGTTGCAGCGCTGAGAAGTGGGATTGCCAAGTGTTGCAGGTAGGACAGGGCATCCCATCGTCTCCCTGTCCTGCTGCAGCTCTAGCCGTTTCACACAGAAGGGGCCCAAAGAGCTTTTTCAAACGTCAGCTTTGGTGGATATTGTGTAATAACAGCGGTGGGGTAGAGGCAGTCTGCCCTGAAAGAGGAATTGGGCTGCTGAGGCATCATGTGGGCATCCCTAATGAATCTGTCTGGATTTGGTGACTAGGTACAGGGAAGCATGCTATCCATGTGCCAGTCATCTGGACAAGGTACCTGGCTTTCCAAACGAACTTGCATGGACTGGAGCACCTACCCTTCTACACTCCTCTCTGGGTACCTAAGACAGTGCTACCACAGAAAGGGCATGCCGGAGTGCTACCAAGAGAAGATATTAAATAAGGAATTAACAACTGCTGGATGTTTATTATGCTTCTGCGGCTCTGTATGGTAATGTGGAAATCACTGTTTTATTTTTTTTTCACCTATTAATATCTGTATTGCCAGGGTGTGCAGATAACAGCAGAAGGGTGGTGGTATTGGCAGTAAGATTTGGGATCCGTGAAGGAGGAGACCTGAAATGAACATCCTCTCTGCGGTCTCACCTACTGAGAAAGCGGAGGCATTTTCTTTCACTGATTAGCTAGTGCATCAAGTGACAGCAAGTGGAAAGAATATTATTTGTATATTGTGAAACTCCTTTCTTTGCTCTGTCCTCTAACTTCAATCTTTCAATATTAAACAATAATACATCTTCCCTTCTCATTAGCAATTCAGTTTGCAGACTGATTCAGATTAACTTGGACTCTCACTGTATTAAACACTTAAAGAAAAAACCATAGGAGCTCAGGATGTTTATGAAAAGCAATTTCCTCAATGCCAGGCAGTTTAATAACTCTACAGCCATGGCATTCAGGCTCATTTATTTTAAGCTATGTTTCCAAACTGTGACGGGTCAATAATAAATAAGGCTGTGTGGCAGATTTTGCATGGAAGAGAACTCATTTCAAAGGAAAGAACACAGGCAAGTTCAGTCAGGAGTGCAGAGAATAATGTAGCTCTTAGGTCTGCCAAATTAAAGGCTCATTTGAGAAACCGAATCTTTTTATAATCAATAATTCCCTGCTGAACTAATGACAGCAAGTGAAAATTTGGAGATGTATATGGCAAAAGGGAGAAAATTCTGCTCCTCTCTCATCCAAACAGTTTTGCTTCTTGCAACAGTAAAATTGTTCTTCTACGTATTGCTCTGGATTTTTCCTTTAATCAAGTTCATGGTGGAGAGAGGCGTGTAGCCCCAGGCAGTCTTTTGCACCTGAGACCTCAGACCTATTCAAGCAATAAATACACACATCACTGTGTTTCCAAGGACTTGTTAAAAATATTGGAAATCAGTATCTTGTAGGAAACAAAGTGAGTTAATACTATTTGTTGAAAACACCTTTTACAAACCACGTGGGACATTGAGCAGGTCAACTGGAATGTGTAACAACATTCACCTATTTCCTGCTTCCCTCTATGGATATTCAAGCAGAGATGTTGGTGGGTTTAGGTTTTATTATCTCCCTTTGAAGCATGGAGCATGCTGAAGAACAAAGCTGAATTGCTTTGCTTTGTGTCCCGCTCCACTTAGGGAAACTTTGGGCTCTCCAGCTCAGGAAGGTCTCTTCTTCTACATCTACCATGTTCAGGGTAGCAGGTTCAAAATGTAAATAAGCTTCAAAAAATTGGAATAGCCAGATTGTCATTGATATACAGGGATTGGGAAATTGGCTTCGGTTGGTGAAATTTCCTTTCCGATTACTCCCTGGTAGAAGGATACCCCCTTCTTTTCTCTGTAGAGTGTGAAGTGCTGTGGATTGTTCCTTGCTAATCAAAATATTGAGCTTGATTAAAGTGTTATCTCACTAATGTTTAAGACATATCTGTTGGATAACTTCTGTGAATAATCGAGCAGGTAGGTTGTCCCTGCCACTTGTTATGAACCCAGCTGGGAGGTTTCGCTGTGGCTGGCCAGGGAGGTGAGCTGGCTCTGCTTTTATTTTGGTTGAACAGTAAATTTATAAATCAGGTGCCCAGCATGAATGTTTATTTAAGAGTCCTGACTTTTTCATAATGTTCCTGAGTGCTCACTTATTAGAAGCTCACACTGTGAATCCCCAGGAATTCATGAGATGTTTTATGTATCTGTGTACTTTTAAATAAAGCTCACAAGTGCCTGCAGGACTTGGGTAGATGTACTGTCTCTGAACAGGCTTCCCGCACTAACCTTCCCCTTCTCCAGCTTGGCAGAAAGAGCTGCACCAATATCTCATGGTCTTTTGCCTGTTGATGAGCTTACATGCAGAGTTTCTTTTTTGAAACAGGGGCTTCAATGGTAATCAGGGTGACGCTGTCTCCAGTGGTTGTGTTTGAGCAAATCCAGAAATAGGTCCGTAAGAGCTAATGAAGAAATCTAGTTAGGTCTATCACTGCCTGTTCATGACTTTAATCTATGTTATCACAAATAATGTTAGGGGTTTTTTTTTATACTGGACAGTGATCTGCTTGTGACACTTGGTGTGTCATTACCCTACAAGCATGGGTACCTACAAATGCTATCTCTGTGCTGTAGCATTTCAGTAAGCCTGCTTCTGAGATCAAGACTTGGATCTTTAACGAAACGAACCCCTAACTCCTGACCTTCTAAGAAAGGTCAGGCATAAAAATATCTTCACCGCTGCCGCCTTCCTCCCCTCTATCCTAAAGCCCATGATCTCTATGACTGAATGAATCTAGACTCTTGGCAAGTATCTCCACCATCAGAGTGCTACAGCTGGCAGGCTGAGACAGAAATATAATCCATCTTGAACCCGCATCCCCTCCACCGCTCCTGCTCGGTGCACACAGTTCATCCTGTTCTGCCTGCACCGTCTTGGGTATGGGCATATGCACGTGTGAACACCTACACAGGGATACATATTGCTTCTCTGATGGTTAAAGGGTTTTATTTTCTTAAAGCTACGATAATAAATTGAGTCCTATAGCCTGCTTACACTGGCAAGGATTAAATGGAAAGAATGCATTATGCCTCATCTTCCCGCAGTCCTATCCGCAAGGATGTCTCTGCTTTCAAAGCCATTTTGAGTCATTGCTTGATGAATTTGGCTGCAGGGGCATTGACTAACTCCCCGGCATAGTTCGAGGGTTGCAGCGCAGTATGCCACGAAGGGATACCCACTGTTACATCAGGTGACCGGGAGCGTGCATTGCTGACTGCTTCTTGGCTTCTTTTTTTATTCCTTTGATTTAAAGGCATTCTGCCAGTGTGTGGGGATTCATTTTGCTTAGATATGCTACTTACGGAGTTGTAGAGAGCAAGAATTGTCATCTAAATTGTTTGTAATATTTTCAGGCATAGCTTCTGGTTGTGGGTGCTTATATGTTTATTTTCTGTTCATGTTTTGGCTCACAGGTGCTTTGCTTTCTATCTAAATTTGGAGGGATATGACGACTTTGTCTGATTTTCCTTCCCAAATATCCTGTCTACTGCATACTGAAGGCTGAGGAAAACTTGTAAATCTGAAAAATTGTACCTGATTTAAGGCTTCCCTGCCTTAATCTCTGGTCAGGTAGCTGGAAGCTTATGTAAAAATGATACAGAAAGGAGATAGTCTGCCAGTTTTAACAGTGTGCAGCTCTGGTGGTGACATCCTAGCTGTTTCCAATCTTCACCTTGCTAGAGAACCCATTTCCATGATGATAATCATTTGACAGCTTTTAATCTTCCAGTGCAGATGTGACAAAATAGTTTCATAATCCGCTTCTGTGCATTAGGCTGCTCACTTCTATTCCTGGAGATCAGTGGCTGACTAATGTATAGCTTTGTCCGATGGTATGTGACACAACCGTGCCGGCTTGAACTGCTTAAGTCAAAGGGCTGTCATGTTACAGCAAATGCCTTCAGAAAGCGGGTGTGTTGTAAATATATCACCATGATTTTTAGTATAAGTTGGAAACTTGAAGCAAAAAGGCACAAAAACCCATGGATAGCACCCTGAAAAACTTTTGTATGAATCATCGTAAATAGAAGTAACAGAATTTGGGTAGTAACCAGGGAAAGAGCAGAGGACTGACATTCCTCGTGCTATCTGTCTGCAACATGACCGTTCTCAGTAGCGTTAGAGGGATCTGTAGGCTTCAAGCCAAAAATACGAAATGGTGACTCACTCCTTCTCCAAAGGGGTGCAGAACAGCAGGCAATAGCGTGCTCCCCTCCATCACAAAGAATGCCAGTTACTCAAGAAATCCCCAGAGACACTTCTAGAAGTCATTTGTGGGAGGCAAAAGTACGGAGATGATGGGGAACAATTTGAGCATTGTGTCATCTGAGGCGTGCTTTCCCACAAAACTTGTGGGAAGGGGATAAAGCATTAAAATCTAACAAAGCTGCATCGAGAGGAGTGTGGGGAGACATCTGATTATATGTCTGAATGTTTCATTATAACTTGCACATGTGGTCATTTGACTCTGCCTGCATATCAATTTACACTAACAGTACATTAATTTGATCTCGTTAAAGCCGAATGAAAGAATGGTCAGACACTTATCCCAAGTACGTGTCTACACGTTCACTTGTTCCTAGATGACCGAGTGTGTTTAATTAAAAAATAATTAAGATTTCAATAAGTCTCAATGTATAGACAGCTTAAAATGAAGATGAGACATGGTTGAAATATGATCAATATCTTGGTCAGTCCTTGAATTTATGTTTTGGGAAGTGGCAGTAAGCCCTACAGGGGAAAAAATGGCAAAAGACTTTTCTCTTGAGACCACGTCCGATTAAACAAGAAAGTTGGTAGAAAGAAAAAGCAATTTCTGATTGTGCCTAATGAATCTACTAAAAAGCCTGTGAAAATATGTGCATGGAAGGTTTTGACAAAGAATCCAGCAGTTGTTTTACTAATAGTAATAATGCTTAGATATAGGTAAAGATGGAAACTAGTCCAAAGCTGAGTCTAGGCATAAATCCTATCATTTATCATCTGTGTTCTTCTAGAAACAAGAAATGACTGACATACATGCTTAATTCAAACTTAATAGCCTATAAAACAAGTTCCCCAAGGCTAATAATAATAATATCAGGAGAAATGAATATAAGGATGATTGAATACAGGATACACTGAAGAGTGAATATGGAATACAGATACATATCATGCTGGCAAGAACGGGCTGGTGTTTACGGTATGCTCAAAAGTCCAATCCATCATCTGACCAGAGAATGTAATGCAGTTAGAATCAAAAAAGATGCCTCTGTTCAAAGCAATACATGCACGTTATAAACCAGCAAATGCAAATAATCAATCAAAAGCAGCAAGCGGGCAAAAGTGGAATATCATCAAGCAATAATTCAGATCACAGCTGTGATTATGAGAAATAACCTTAAATCTGCTATTTAATTAACATTAAGCTTCTGACGCCCTCTAGGATGGGGCGCACAAACCTTCTCAGGCTAATATGATAATAGTAAGAGAAAATTTTATGTTCCTTAGATATTTCAGAAAGTGAATTAACCATTCCTCGAAGGCTCTCAGATCTGTGTGTATAAACAGTGTTCTCTTCACCCAAATGCTGGTCAGGCAATGGCTGGTTTCCTGGGATCAAGCATCCCTTGTCAGAGACACCAGTTCACACTGGGGCAATAGAGGAGGCTCAGGACCCCGATCACCTTTGGGGTCCCTCTTTTGGTACTGATCCACGGCTGCTGTGTAGCCTGGTCTTTTGTGCTCCCCAGGGAAGAAGAGAGATCACCTGCGTGACCCTCCTGAGCAAGAAAGGCTGCGGCTGCTCCTTGTCCAAGGCTGGTGACTGAAGGTTGGTTGCCTTAGCGTAGGATGAGGGTGCCCAACTCAAGGACCCACCTTCAGAAAAGGTATCTGATACCTTCAGTAGCCAAACATACATGTAGAGAAGCGGCTCAGACCTGCTCCCATAGCCTGGATGTTCATATGTGTGCAGATCTAAAGAATGGAGCTTTTTCTAGGTGAGTGCACTGGCTGTAGATAGATATGTCTTTGCAGTAAGGTTGTAAATTTGCATCCTTAATGGAGTGACTGTGATTCCCGAGTCTGGGAATCAAGCAGCTTCCATCACCTTCCCCTGTTTTGTGAGTGTGTGTGTGTGTGTGTGTGGTAAATGACCTTTGGAATGAAAATATTAACAGAAAAGGAAAACATGATTGTAATTTATGAAATGTTAGCCCGGATGCCTCTAGGGGGGAACAGACCTTTCAGTCCTGCGAGCTGATACATCGCGGGGCGCCTGCATTGACACAGGTGCGGTTAAAGAGTCAATTAAGGGGAAGCTGTGTATTTACACAGCCTGGATTAATTTCGTGTTTTGGCAACTTTCTTTTTAGGCAATATCAGTAGTCTCAACCGTTTAAAGCGGTTGCTTGCTCAGGAAGTACTGGAGAAGGTACCAGAGGAAAGAGGGGGAAGGACAGACCTCTGGTAACGAAGCATTTAGGTGGACGCTCCGTTCTGGGAGACCATCAGACTGAACAGCCACTGCACGTGCTGGAGCAACCCTTGATGGTGGGATTTGGGCTCTTGGATGAAAACGGTGTTGGCAAATGGCTGCAAATAATTGTCAAATTTCCAGGGATGTTATCTGAAGGAGAACAAAGAAAGCGGGTGCTCTCCTGGCAGTTGCTTTGTGCAATTCAATTTTCTGGGTAAAAGCCCTGAGCTTCTGTCTTCATTACTGGCCAGGAGCTTCCACATAGGGCTATAAAAACCTTAAAAGACTCTCTTTGAACTTTGAGGCAGATCAATGCAAAATGGAATGGGGGAAAATTGTTTATTGCTGCGGAAAATACAGCACTGTGAATAATAAGGAAGAAAATGGAGCTGAGGGCTCAAATTGAATCTCTATTATGCCTATGATTAAAGATAGTGTGCTAGGAAAAGGGGATTACAGAAAGGTTTCTGGGCTAGGTTGGATGGCTAAAACCACAGTGATTGTGGCTGCTGAGCCCTCATTGGCCTGGGCTTGATATCTAAATTATAGGGCTATTACACAGAAATGAGCTTGATGCTCTGCCTGAAATGCAGAGCCCCTCCGCTGCCCAGCTGGCTGGGGGAGACTGGTCCTGCTCGAGGCTTGGAAACTCTATGTCTCTTTATTTGCCTTGACAACTAAGGATTTGTAGTACTTTGCATGACCGCGGAGCTGGTAGGGCTCCTTCTTTGTCCTTTCGGTGGTGGTAAACAGGAGATGAGCTTGTCTGATGCAGGAGAGCATTTACATCCCTGCTGCTGATCAAACGCCTTCCTGAGTTACCTGTCTCTCCCTAGTCGGTGGCACTGAGCTGGTGCCTTTGCTCCGAAGCGCTCTGCGGGACTAGGACTTGAATTATCTGAATCGTTGCTTTCCTTGAAAAGCTCAGAAATACCAAATCAAAGGAAGGGGAAGAAACTTAAATCTGACATAGCTCAGACGCATGAGATCCTCCTCCAGCAGGACCAGTGGGCAGAACAAGGGGAGGAGAGCCGTGTGTTGAGTGAATGGGATGAGTCTGACAAGTTGCAAGGGTTGGACTTCATTTTGTTTTATTATAAACATCACTACAACCTTGAACACATCACTGGCCCTCTCAGCATCTCTGATACCCTGTATAGAATAGGATAATAATATTCCTTTCTTTTGCAGGAGTATGTGTGTATATAAAGGGGCATCAGATTTGGTTAAGCTTTCTGGACTGTAATAAAATACAATAATGTGTACAGCATCCTTGGAAGTAAACACAAAAAGTGATAGAGACCTCTTGACAGTCATCTGGAAACTATCAGCGTGTACTCTGCACCCCTGTACAGGGGTGTGGGTCTACAAAAAAACTGCTTAATTTTACTTTAAATCTTAACACTAAAGCGCTTTTTTTTTAAAGAGGCTAAAAAAAATCAAATACATATAGGTTCTTACAGTCACCCTACACCCCCCCATAAACCTCCAGACAGTTCAAGAATGACTACTTTGTTTCCAAACTGGGGGGTTTTTTGTTTGTTTTAATGAAGTCTGTGTCCCTTTATCGATGAGGGTAATGTATGGGGAGGCAGTGCAAGATTTATGATGTTTTCAAGAATAAACTTGCATGTTTTTAAGTACTTAGGGTTGTAAGTGATGGCTGAGGAGTAGTTATTTGGCAAACTTAATTACATTTGAAATGTATCTGGGCTTGAATTTGGGAGATACTGCTTTCTGTTTAAAACAAAATTGTTTTCTGGGATGAGAAGAAGATTTCAGTGACATGTTTTTATTTAGTAGGCTCAAGGCACTCTTCACAAACTTCAGAACCATTCAGCATCACAAGTCGTTTTCTCCAGGAAATCTTTCCTGTTCTGCATCCTCAGCCCCCACAAGCCTTGATCTGGGAATTGCTGCTATCAGCTGCCTGCAGTCTTCTGCTCCCGGCTTATCTTCTCCTGACACAGAAAGGACACTGTCAACTGCTAATCAACCTCAAGCCCACAGATCTCCCAGAAACATCAACAGTATCTGTACTGTCCCCTCTTCTTTCTTTCCTTCTCATCTTATTGGGGAGCGAGCATCCTTTACTGTCTGCAATTTCCCTAAGTTTAAAAATTGAAGCACAATTTATTATGCTTATTGAGTTGCTACATTGACATTTAGCTGAACCTTATTTTTAAGCACAGAGCTACTTAAATTTGGAGTTACGGGGCACACAGTTATCCACTTAGTTTTCAAACATTAAGGTCAGATCTCCCTCTGGCACCAGTAACATCAGCACTTGTACCATGGCGCTGGGTGGTGTAGCACTACTTGCACCCTGGCTTTGTCATCGCTTTAGGGGACGTGCTGCAAATCCTGTTCCCTTGGAGTCCCAGGCTGGTCGTTGGCTGCTTGGTGTCACCTCTGGGTCACCCTCCCCGTTAGTGCTGAGTACTTATTTGGTGACCTGATTCTGGGATGTGGGTGCCCCGCAGAGCTCAGTCAGCACCTCTGCAGGTGCCAAGGGTCTGGTATGACAAACTGTAGCTCCTCAGCAAAGGACAAGAGTAAAGATGCTGTAGTGAGAACTACATCTTCTGCAGGAGGACAGGCCAAATTGTAATTTGTTCCATCACCCACGCAGGTATTTTGAATTGGAGTATCTAACCTGTGCTAAGCGCACACTTTCAAGCCTCTGTTGACCTTGACGTTCCTTGGATTATTTAGTTAAAAAAACCCCACACAAACAAAACTCAGCTTTTCTTTCCGTATTCCTGTCGCCACTTCTATTTCTTCTGCTCCTCTGGCTGCCTTTGCCTGAGACATTAACATCATAGTTGTCGTCACTGTGCCAAAATGTGGCAGGAATAGCAAGTGTTTCTGCAGGACTGTGGGGGCAGAAGAGGACTTGGGGTCCTGGGGACTGGAGGTGTCAAGGGAGAGTTTGGCTGATGAACCTAAGCATGTGTTTGGAGTTTCTGTGATTTTACTGAAAAATCAGGTAATATGTGCAAGGTAAACCTCCACCTCTAAGTTCTGTCCAATTTTTACTGTCTTTAAAGGAGGAAAAATGATTTGAAGTCAGAAGGTGCAGCCTGTGGTGTTGAGCTGTAAAGGCTCCAGTCACTGGTGAGCAATGCAGCACTGGTCCAGTGTGGTTGGAGACCCGCAGTCGGGTGATGCTCAGCTCCATAGTGAGGACAAGGCAATGACATCTGCTTGGTTTTATGGGTCTTGTATGACTGGTTCCTACGAATTTTCCAACATGCCTTTGTGGCTGATGAAAACCAGCATGTGCCCATGGTGAGGTTTAGTCTGGCTATGCTAGACCCCAGCCTCTACCCTTCCGTGTCTTGTTACTTAATGTGAGCAAACAAGGTCAAAGGTACAATAACTCCCCCCTCCTTCTTTCACAATTCTTCTGCTGTAATTTTTTAAGAGCCAGTCATGTGTGAGATCAGGCAAAGGTTAAATTGCAAGGTTCTCTTAGCCAAGGAAAGATTTGACTCCTAGCCTGAGGCAGGGGTATCTAACCTGAGCTGTTATATTGCTTGTTAGATTCTGGGTTTTCATAGGCAAAACGTATCGACAGCATAACCTCACTATCCTTGTTTGCTGCGAGGAGTGACGGATTTTAGTCAATCCGCGTAAACCTGATCTAACACGCCCTGGTAACGTGTTATCCATAATCCATCCAACTTCGGGCTGCCAAAAAATGGATGGCATTGTACTTTTACTGACTTATACCAGGTAGAAGTGGTTTGTCTCTCTGCATCTAGTATCTGGTTAGTGGAAACTGGGAATTATCAGATGTCTTTTCAGATTTATGTTACTGCAGATGAAGAAGACTTGTGTTTCTTGTGTGTGTATACAGGGTACAGGGTTGGCTTGTGACATGGCCGTGAGTGCTGGCTGATTGCCTCTGCTTCATAAGGGAATTGAGAAAATTTAACTTCCATTACATAAGTTCACCTGCATTGAAATTTATACAAATGCAACCTGAAGGCATATTGCTGCAAGCACCTTAGGTGGCAGATCTGCTTGGGTGTGCTGACAGACTGAGGGGGAACCTGTAACTGAATAACATCGCAGACTTTGCTGGTCCTGACAAGCCTTTATATGGCTTTTCATATAAAAAGAAAATGCAGTTGCAGCACAGTAAACTGCATTAAAACTGCAATGTAGGACCATCCATATGGCCCATCTGGCAGACCCAACTGAATCGCTGAGCCTGCAGGGCTCTGTGTCCAGTGACACGCGGAGGGAAACCATGCGTAAACAAAAGCATTGCTCATTTTATCAGCAGGAACAGTGCTTAAACATGACAAAGGATTTTATAGCGACAATCACCTTCTATGAAATCTGTTGTAGTTAATTTTTCTTCATGGTGATATAGGCAGATCTCGGCTCTACAACATGCTGTATTTTTCTTGACCCTGCATAGATGCTGCTGTACTCCATTTTCTGCTCCCTCGTCTCCTGATGAAGGTAGTGGTTTTTCTACCTGATCCTTCCAGATTTCCTGAATGTAGGTTAGATGTGTAACCAAGGAGGAAAATTGCACGAAGTCCAACAATGTTGCTTAAGTGTCAAATATTCTTTGAGATATGGCTCAACGGAGCGGTGTCTCAACAGATATGGCTGTTTTCTTTCTGCCTATTCCTTCTCGGCATCCCTGTCTAACTAATATATTCATAAAAGAAATATTTTGGTAATCAGTCCCCACATACTGTTACAGAATAGCTCCAAGCTTCTTTAAGAAGCCATAAGACCCATTTTTGTGATGAGTGTTGCAGTGGAAGTGCGGGCCGTGGTACAGCTGCAGTGGCTGGGGGTGAAAGCCCATCCCTGTTTCAGCTGAGGCTGAAACATTGATAGCCACCTTCCAGGTGACTTATTGCCTTCTGGTTGCCCAATTAAAATATTTGGGAGCCCAAAGGAGCCAGAATTTAAGGCATATTAAAGCTGTTAGCATCTAAGGTGAATTTTGGAAGAAAGTATAGTTGACCTTTCTTTCCCTTACGTGGACTGCTTATTTCTCTGGTGTCTGTACAACACATGCCCCTGCAGACAGAAAACAATCTTTGCTTTCGCATTGGGATTCAGATAAACAAAGGCATCATCAGCTACCCCCAGAGAGGCTGGGCTGTAATTGAGGTTATTAGCTTTGCTATTTTTCAGAGTGCGGAGCAGGCTGGCAAGAAGCCAACCCCTCCCTACGCTAACAGCATCTCCGCTGCTCCTACAATTGCTGTGTTAAATGCCTCCCGCATCCCGACCGGCCCCCGCCTCCTCTGCTTTCTCTTCCCCAGACTGCCAATCCCCTTCTCACCAGGGAGCTTTTGAAATGGCAGTGTGTCTGGTTAAAAATAAAATGAAATTTTAATGACTGCAAAATATCCCCCTTTCCACCCAATTGCCCTCCGGAGGAAGGGGAGGGTTGGGAAGTTGGGGAAGGTCCAAGAGCTGACACAGGGGTGAGTGCCTCTCACCTGCTTTACTGGGCTGTGTGGTGGTAGAGAGGAGAAAAGAAATAGAACAGATATTTTAATTAACCAAATTTTTTTTTATTACCTTTCAGTGTCAGGGATGGAGAAAAGTGACTAGGGAATCATTTGTTTGAGTTGGTAGTGGCATACACAGGCAACCGACTCTGTTCATGTGGTTGTGGCGCAACTGGTGCCTGAACACAGAAAGTGTTTCGAGGCTCTGACCAGCACTGCCAAATGTGCCCAAGCTTGGGCACTTTGGGAGAGCCAGACTGGCAGAAACCCCTGAGCACCAAGCACTGGCCTTCAGAGCTTCACGGAGGAGTCCCGTCGGGGCACGCCAGCGGAGCTGCCGCACTGGCATCCCTGGACCTTGTGACTGTTTTTTGGAGGGAGCTCAGTCCTGCGGTAGCCAGCAGAGTCTGGTCAACCAGTCTGCTCGGTGTGCTCAGCCTAGATTGAATTCATCACTTTTCCCTGATTTTGCTCTTGGGAAAACACTGTGTTATAACATTTGGTGTTTGTGTTCACTTAACCATGGTGCTGAACCACTGCGTTGCTTCCTCCACCGCCCTGGAGACGGCTGTGCTCTAACATCTCCCAGCCTTTCTCCTGGTAGTATTTTGTGACCTATTTAATCATTGCTAAAATAAATGATTTGGAGACATTGGATTAAACTGTAAATCGATAGTAAGGCAACATGTCTTACCGAGATGGGGACTGGGAGGCAAAATAACCAGAGGTGTTACCGTCCTTGTAGGGTTAGCTGCGGGAAGAAGCGTTCCCTGTGGCAGAGCATTGTGATGACCTTCCACATGTGAAATCCTCCTGGGGATATGCGAACTCCAGCACTTTCTGCTCAGGGTTGATGAAAGGCCTTTCTCTGCCCGTATATCCTTGCTCCGAAGGCTGTACGAAGTCTCAAATCTGGAGCATCTGCCCCCAGGAAAGGATTGCCCAGGCGGAGCCGGTTCTGGCTCCTGCCCCGTTGGCTCACACGGCAGAGCTGCTGCGGTCCCACGGCCAGGAGTGGGTGGCCAGGGATGAAATGTGACAAGTTGCCCCAAGAATTGAATCCGCCACACAACATCTCATTGTGATGGCTGCTGGGGAAGCCGTAGGGAATCCCAGAGGTTACCCATCCTCCGTGGCTGCTCCTCTGCCAGGTATGTGCTGGCACGTTTCAAAGGGTGCAGGTCAGCGCAAGTCTCAGCCCTGCGGGGAACAGCAATCACATCACCCTGGTGGGATTCCCCTCCTTTCTCTACAAAAACCCCATCGTCAGCAACCATTTTTTCATCCTGTGTTTGCTCACAGTCGAAAAGGTAAAGCCATCATCGTTATTTTTGTGCTCTGTGACCTTGTAGATTTATGTGACATTTCTGACTGCTGTAATTTGATGAGGAAAACAAGGTATTGGCATCTAGAAATTAGTGATGGGTGCTTTACAAATGCCTGGATACCTAAAAATAGCTGCAGAAGACAGTGCTGCTAGTACAATTTAAGCACAAGAAGAAGCAATGAAAGCTTTCCCAGAACTGCTCGAGGGAATAGTAGACTTTTCGTTTAAGGCTGTATTAATTGGATAATCTGATTAAATATATAGGTTATGTGAGGACCTGATGCAATCCACTTTAGAAACCGCTGCATATACATGAAAATGGCATAACAGCCAATTGTATGTGAGGGAGAGTTACAATAAATGCTATTCTTGACGCAATTGCTCTGGAGAAAATGGTGGCAGATGCATTATGCCGCTATTTGGATAAAAGGGCTGTTTTCTCCCAGATGAATCAGTTTATGAACTGCAGTGAATTGTCCTTTGCCAAAATAATTAAGTCTGAGTCATTGATACTGAGTATTTTGTTTGAATTTCCTTGTTTTATTTATCCTGTACTTGATTTACATATATATATGCCAAACATCCATACTCTTGCAATGGCTCTGCTGTGTGAATAGATCTAAGCGAAAGCCGCTGAAGCTGCTATTAGATCCCCATGGTTTTGGTAGCAGTCACGCCGGTCCTGTGAGTTGGGTAAGCTGGATATATTTAACTCGGTGCTTTTTCTGTGCCTGAGCAAGGGATTTGCCATACCCTGCAGTTGGCTGTTTATTAGCATAACTTAATGGCTGGCTATAAATAGAAATAAAGGGAGGTGCAGACAGAGACCTGCCTTCCTAAGCCATCTCTTGGGTTGTTGTCTGTGATCTTCCTTTTTTTTTTTTTTTTCCCCTCTTTTCCACAGTGATAAATAGTTAAAAGGCAATTACAATGTTAATTTGTTGTGTTAATGTGCTACAGCGGGAAGCCAAAGGCAACCGCGCTGGCGAGCGTGGAGAGCCAGTCAGTTCCCATTAACCATCCAGGCTGCCGGGGGAGTCCTGCGCCATGGAAAAACGCGGAAACACAATCAGAGTCTTATCAAGTCTGACACTGAAAACGATGCAATCACGTTCAAGTGTCCCAGAAGGACCACGGCACTGAATAAAGATAAAGCCACTCAGGCTTTCCTTTCTTCACTGGGGTCATTGGGAAGGGAAGGATGCTATTAACCAAGCAATAAATCTCACTCCTGAGGCTTCTAGTTTTGGTTTTCTCCCCTGCAGCTCCTCAGTTATGCAAGGAAGGGGATGGCACCCAGCAGACCCCCTTGTCCCTGCATGGAGGGTCCTCACCAGGGAGCACCACGGCCATGAGACAAGGAGTGCAGCAGTCATACAGCGAGCACCGGTGGGAGAGGTGTGTCACATCGTCCCTCCATGGTCAGTCTCTTCCAGCTTTACCATTGCCTCTACCTACACTCAGCTATTGCTGGAGCGTTGCCCTTTGGGGACACAGAGACCAGAAAGCAAAACTTCTTGTCTCATCCCGTTCTTGCTGGCAGTGAGCCGTAGTGTGCCTGGGAAGAAATGCCAAAGCTTTGATGCTTTGCGTGGACCACGTGTGGACCACATTTGTCAAGAGCGAGTTCTAGTGGGGGATAGTCCTGGGGTTTATGAGCTCCAGCCCAGGTTATCAACCTTCCTTCAAGTCCGTCCTTTTTTTCTGCTTCTGCTGATATGTTATCAAGGGTTTCAGCTCCCCCTCACAGGTCTCTTCGTGGTTCTCTTGTGCTCCATCAGCAGCTGAAAGCTGTCCAGACCACCAAGCCATATTCCAGTGTGCACTGTTCCTTAAGGGGGGTAGCAGGTTTTTCCTCTCTTCTCCCCATTTGCTTTTGATGTTCCAGGTTCCCTCCCAAGGAAGGTGGCAAGAGGCAGAAGTGTTGTCTTTTCTGTTCTTCACACTAGGAAAATTTCTCTCGCCTTGGGGATCTTTTTCTGTAAAGGATGGGGCTGAGGTTAGGGGAGAACGATCCGCTCCAGACTGGGGGGGAGGAAACCAGTGAAATAACTTATTCTCCCCTGGCTGGAGTATGGCTGAACAGAGCTGCATAATTCCTCCAAGCAATAGTACCACCTTTTTATTTTGGGGCAGAACAGCAAGTAATTTGCAATGGCTGCAAGATCTCCACGGAAAAAGCAGCAGTTAACGGCCTCTCCTCTTGTGTGCATCAGGAATCTCTTTGCCTAGCTAAATGTTGGTGGGGATATTAATTTTTCTGGCTTCACATTTTTAAGCAATAAAGAATGGGACTGTACAATTTCTAAATGTTCAGGGAAAATTAGAAAAGGGCTACGTGCCCTGTCCCCCTGAGATTGCATTCTCCTCTGGTGGTCCCTTACCTAGTGATGTTCATTGGAATAATTTGCAGCAGAATCTTGACTGAACTGGATATTAATGCGAGATTTGCAAACGTGGACCATGGGCAGAGACATGGTAATGCTCAGGTAAAGAGCCCAAGTTGTGTATTGAAATCTGAAATTTTATTCTTGGCTTTAGTATGGGAGCAAGACCTAGCTGCTGTTCTTCTTGTAGTTCCTAAGCCACTCTGTGGGTTTATTTAGTGTTCTGAGCGTATGAAAATTGCTTGTATACCAGGGTGCTGGTAGGAATGCTCAAATTTTGGCCTTCAGCTAATATATTTATTCCATTCCACCTATCCTTCCTTTTGAATGTTTACAAAGTAAAACCTGCTCCAGCAGTAGTCCTTATAATCTCTTGAATGACAAAACACAGCCTTAATCAAATGCTTTTGGGGCAGGACATCCATAAATAAATAAACCAGTCTCTGAAACAGATGACTTGCTAGTAATAGAAAAATCCCTTTTTACTGAAGTAGCTGACCTTCCAAGGAATTAAAACTCATTAGCCTCTCCTGTTTAGAAAAAAGAAGGCTTTTAAACATCAATTTAGAATCCATTTGCAAGCTCTCTCGAGGCCCTGTATTACCACCTGGATGTAGTGAGATGTCTCCCTAATAAACAGCTGGAAAGTGCAGAAAAGCAGTAGGGGAACTGGAATTTCTGAAGTATTTTCAATTTTTTGGTACTAAAATAAATAATTGATTACTAAATTAGCAGTTAAAAAAGCCCCAATAACCCCCCCCCCCCAACAAACAAAAAACACCCAACAAACTTCTATGGCTTCTATGAAAGCTGTAGATCTGGTGAACACATTGTTGCCCCTTGGGATAACTGAGGAAGAAGCTACGGAGAGGTTTTCAGCTTCCTCACCTCGATCCTGCTGTTACACTGGAGCCAACAGGAACAGAGATTAGATGCTCTTGCAGCCCACGGTATCCTGTGCCAGCTCTGTCACCTCTACATGTCGTGTGCTGTGCTAAGGTGCTGCAGGTGGTGGGTGAGGACAACGGAGCATGGGAACAGCCCTGCTAAGGAATCCCTCGCCGTGGGAGAGTACAAGGCGTGCGGCAGCTTTCCAGGGCGGGGAGATAAAATTAAGTAAAAATCTAGATTGAATATTTAAATGTGGCAGCTAGTGTTTAAAAAGGGTTAGTAAGGACTATTTGTGTCCCACTGACCTCTGCAGCAGTAGGATTTGCTCCTCATATAGTAGCCTGAAAAGAAAGGCGATGTAAATATGTCAGTATATTCCTGATTTACAAAGATGATGTCTTGAGATAGCTCCATATGTCTGCTCTTTCCCCTTCTTACACTTCGTTTGGATACCTTAGGTCCTGTTCACTCTATTAGCATCACATTAATGAGCTTACGCTGCTCGTACTGCTTCCTTCACAGTGTCCAAAGGCACCTTGTATGTAAGAGCTAAAGACCAGGAGGTTAAAAAGACCCATCCCATTAGTGAACTTAGTGACATTAGTGATTGCTAACACAGTGTTAGTGTTTTCCTACAAACGGAGGTGTTTACAGTCCCAGTTGTAGCCAGAGTGGTGGTGATGGGAGGTAGCTGTTGCCTACGTCTCTTCTTGTATCTGGCTAAGGGTTGGCTGCATGTGTGTAACTCAGCAGAACAAACGCAGCGCTAGGTTTGCCATTTTTCTAGGGTATATAATGATAAACAGTTGGCTGACTCCAATATGGCACAACAAACACTGTTTAGGACAGAAGCGGGTGTAACACTGTACTTCTGGTTTAGTTTGGATGGGCAAAAAAAAGTAAAGGGTCAAACTATGATGTCTTTCATATAGATCTTTGCCATAAAATCCTGTTTAATGGTAGTATATCAGCATAGTAGAGGAGCAAGGTATGTCACTTGACTATTCTTTTTAAGGAGTATTTTTCTCTTTATGTAAATTTAAATGCTTTGCCGTATTTGCCAAGAGAGACAGATTGTTAAAGGCCGGAGAAACCCTCTCCCTCTCTTGGCACTCTGCAGGGCCACACAGCTGGTGTGAATTTTAATATTACCATCTTCAATTAAAAAAAAAATTAACTCAATTTTAGAAAAAAAACCCCAACCCTCAGGATTGTCCACTAAGCCTAGCTCATCCCCCTGCCCTTTAAAATATTATAAATAGAAAAACATCATCAACAAACTCCTTCACTGTGCAAGAGCCTAATTTCTTCCTCTCTGCTGGGATCTGGTGTGTTTTTCAGACTCCGTCATTAATTGTGCTGTATTGTGTGCATTTTCTGCTTCACTAGTTAGTCAGATAGGCAGCAAATGGAGTCAGCTCTAGGTCAGAGAACACAAAAAGCCAACTCCTGCTGCCTCCCAATCAGGTAGAGATATTGAATTGGGCTTCACATAATTGAAAACATTAGCAGGCTAGAAAATAAGCCAATTCTTAAACACACAAGCCTGAAATGCAGAAAAGAGACAAGGTCTGAAATTCCCGATGGGCCTGATCCGCCTCCCCCTGAGAGCAATAGAAATTCTCCCACCTCTTGCAACGGGATCAGAGCAGGGTGCGTGGAGAGAAATACTGAGGGCATAGTGATTTAAAGGTAGAGATCAAAATATTTAACAAACAAATGATCCTCCCCCAAAACCTGTGAATAAAATAAGATTTAGTGTTGCCATTTTCTTGAATAGGCATGCAGAGACAGAAAAAAATGTAGGGTGTTGTGCCATGTTTTTTTAGAGTGAATGAATATGGACTTTTTCTTATCTATGGATAAATAGGCACATCTTATTTGTCCAGAGCTTTTCCTTTCCTAATTTGACATCTAGAAGTTGCTTTTAGTCTATTTCCATCAAAGAGGAGAGTTTTGAAAGGCAGAAAATATCCCGCTGTTACATGGTGTGCATTTCCCAGCCATCAGCTCTCATTTAAATGAGACCTGGACCTCTAACTTTTCATAATATTGTCATGTTTTCACCCTGGGCTCCTCTTACAAAGGAAGCACAAAAGCTGAGGGCTATCGCCTGATGCTGCAGACGTTGACTTCAATATGTACAATGTTTGCTAACTAGGGGCTTCAGCCCAAGAAGAGCCGCACTTGTGAATCAGATGTTGGCCGTTAAATGAGCTGATGGAAACTTCTTTGCTAGTGTCTCTCTTTTCCAGCTGAGCAGATGCACATAGCAGGCTGACTCTCTTTTTTCCTGGATATTCTGTAGCTAAGTGCAAAATAGCGACTCTTACAAATACAGATCGCGACTGGTGCAAGACAGACACCTGCACTGGGTACAGTCACAATTTGCGTTAGCTGAGAGTGTCCTCCCGTGGGGGACAGCAGACCCCCTGTAGCAGGGGGTATTTTGATGGCCTTAGGCAAGTAAATATCCCTGGGTAAGTAGGTAAATATTCCCATGCACATATGTGTATAGGATAAGGTTTCCATACGTCCATAGCTACAAATATTTGACCTTCCTTTTCTTAGCTTGCTTTTTTGGTTTCGATGTCCGAGTCAGTGGTGACGGAGATCACCTTGGCCATAGGAATGTGCAGAAGAGGTTACAGTACCTTAAAATGTTCTGCTTTTTATTTGCAGTATAATGCAATTGCAGGAGGAAACCAGAGGCTCCAGCTCAGACTGGGGATGTGTTGCAGGTAGGGCAGGGAAAATGGTGCCCTTGGGGATGGGCTGCTCTGTATGGAGCAGCTCAAAATACCTGCACAAAGTCTCACCTCTCCTGGTAAAATATGGGGGAGGGAGAGACAGGGAGGGAAACATGCACCACACCTTTTTGTGCAGACAATTTTTTCTGGGGTAATTATCGTATTGCTTCCCACCTAATATCATGGCATTCAGCATAAATTTGCATGTTACACTATAACATGCAAATATCAGGCCTCCAGGTCTGGTCTCCACTGTGAATGCTGTGACACCAGCAGCCAATATATGCATTTTCATTAGAGTTAGTTGCATGTGCATCTCCTTACATCTAAGAAATGCAGAATAACGGTTGTGGCTATGCAAAGTATGTAAAGAAAGAAACTGTACAAATGTACGTGATGGAGCTTCCCTTATCAGGTGAGCAGCACTGGCAGATGCATCCTTCTGGGACCTGCCAGATCAGGGAATGGTAGAAATGATGACGTATGCTGAACGAAGGAGATAAGGCAAGGAATAATTCCCCATTGCCTCCTGCTGCTTCGGACCTCCTATCTACATCATCGCAGCCCTTTGATCTGTGTACACGGAGCATTTGGCGGTCTGTCACAACAATACCCAAGCAGCGTATCAGCAGCACAACCAAATGTTCTGGGTTCGTTGCTCTGAATCTCCTCAGCTCAATCGTTTTGAAAAGCATGAGTTGAACCTGGCTGCTCCTCCGTTATTGGCCCCCAAAGAGCAGTGTAATTCCCTGGGCAAAGGGGCAACAGGAATAAGGATGGATGGATGGATGTTGATGAGTGACTGTACCTGCAGTATCTGCCCGGTCACCTACAGAAAAGTGTCCTAGAGAGAATCTAAGGGCATCAGACAAATGGACCGAATTACACCCTACTGTAAATCTGTGGGAAAAAAAGAAAAGCTCTACTGTAGCCCCTGTATTCATATATATAGCAGTTACGTCTACATACAGGGCATATCTGCACATTTCGCCACCTCCACATTTTAAAAGACAATTAATTTTATTGTGGCTCAGGCAATAAACTTGGTTCCTTCAAAATACAGTGCTCTGCTAAAGGGGGTGTGCCCAGTCAGAAATGCCTCTTTACAACCTCAGGCACTTTTTTTGCTAATGCAAATCACGCGTTAGAGGCGTAGTACAGCAGCTCCCCAGTCTCATCGTGGGCATGGGGAAGTGCTCTGGTTGTGCAGCTGGATGCAAACCACAACTCATGGCATGCCTGTTCAAGCTTAGGAGACGTACAGGGCGTTGTAAATTCAAAGCTGATGAAATCTGTGTGAGGTGTTAAATGTTCAAACAGTAAAACACATTTTAGCTTTGAATTTTCTTCAGTATCACTCTAGAGAGCACCTCAGAGCTGTATTCCAGTTTCTGATAGCAGACTGATGGGGAAGAGAAGGGGTAAGCACAGCTATTATGCAGGTAAGTATATTAATGCTATGGATGATGCAAGCAGAAATCCCTTCAACGTGGTGATGGAAAGGGGGGTTGGGAACATCTGAAAGTAGCTTCCTGGGATGCTGCTACTGTCTGCACACTTTCACGCTGCTGTACCACTGACTATACAGCCACATGGTTTGTGAGGGTCACGGAAAAATAGCTGTTTGCAGGTAACATGGACATACAGGTCACCTTCATTAAGTTTCAGAGTAAACACCACATAGGGATGAAGAAGGAAGTTCACAATGCTCAAAGAATAGTGAAAGGGATTACTTTTCGGCTTTGCAACGATTTCAGAAAGGTGAAAATGAATCTCTACCTCGACGCGGCTGTATGCTGTAAACTGACACCTTTAACAATGTGCTTTTACTCCCGGTGTTGTTGCAGCTGAGGCCCCTCCACAGCTCCCTGTGTGAGGTGTCTGCACTCGGGTCCATGTGGGAGAGCAGTTGCCACCTCAGTGAAATGAGACGGCTCTCCTGGGCACGCTGGCAAAGGAGTGAACCTTGTGTTTTTACAGGCGTTGTAAATTTGGTGATGGCCCTGACCAGAAGCGAGAGGAGGATCTGTGCCTTGTTTCCAGTGACAGATTTCACCTCGTGGCTAGTAAACCCTCCCTCCATCCTTCCTCAGCGCGTTTCACAGCGAGCCTCTGCGCGCTCCTCATGCAGTGCTGCGGAGGTTGAGCAGAAATTAGCCCTCATCTGCAGGTGAGTCTGACTCAGGGCACCGGTGAGTGGAAGAGGCTGAGCCCGGTGTTGAGGACGAGGCACACGCAAGTAGAAAAAGCCCTTCTGTGGTTATTGATGTGAGTGTGGGGTCTGGTGCCATGTCAGGACCACCCTGCAGAGAGCTGTACGGAGTGGCTTGAAGGCACCTGCAGGTGCTTTTGAACCATGAGGTCTCCAGCAGTGATGTTTGAAGCCAACAAGTTTTGTTGCACAACAGGAAGAGGCTAGGGATATCTACACAGCTGCCTGCTGAGATTTGGGGGATGCACGGTAATGACTCTGCTGTAGTAACCCACTTACTGTAATTGTCTGTCCGTAGCGTGACTACTACTTCAGTCTGACCTGACACCCCTCACTCCTTGTTTGTAACGTTGCCGTGGTCTTGGCTTGTACTCATGCACCATGGGGCATCTACGTAAATGCTGCTGCTTAAGCAGGTTTGCTTCTATTTCGGGCAATAAAAGCTGTGTATTGGCCTCAAATCTTAGGCTGATGCTGACGTGCAGAAATATTAGGTTAAAACAATGCTTTTCTGTGCTATCACTAAGACATAGATTTAGAGCCTAGCAGAGTGTTCTGTGTGTACGTGTGCTGGCAAAATAGCATTGGTACTAACTGAAAATCAAAGGAAACAGTCCCAGAGTAACAAGGAACCAGAAAAAAAAAGAGATACATACAGATTTTGATCATAAAATAAAACTTTAATTCTTATAAAGCCCTGAATGAGACACAGAAAGGGCAAATATTTGTTCTGCTGCTGACCTTCTCAGGCAAATAGCGCGCCGGGCCCTGCGGGGCTGGAGGCATCGCACTGCGGGGAAGTGAGAAATCACCGAAAGCGAGAGAGGGCTGTAGAGAAGCGGCTGATTACTCAGGGGAGCCGTGATGAATTCCCCAAATTCCAGCATGGTGAGAAGCCCTTATCTGGACGAATGTGCCCAAATAACCCCCTTGGATTTTGAGAGTAAGGTCTGTCCAAAGAAGCCCACCCTTTCCCTGCCTGGTGCTGGCTGCGGGAGGGGAGGCACCGGCGCAGGTTCCGGGCACCGTCAGGAGCAGTTTTGGGCAGCCGTGTGATACTGGAGTGCCCCCGAGTCCCCTGCCCCGGGGGAGCTCTTCCTTATCAAATTGCTTTAAATGTGGAACACACTTACTGAGGTAGTGCTCAAACAGTGACTTGGCACAGACGGAAGAGCAGCTCAGTTGAAAATCATCAGGCAAATACATAACTCCTGAAGAATAAGAAGCTCTCTTGCACAATTGACAAAGCAATTGCTCTTACTTGGATTTACTAGAAACTTTATAAAGCTTAGAATGGAAG
Organism: Gymnogyps californianus; assembly: GCF_018139145.2. Lineage (NCBI taxonomy): Eukaryota > Metazoa > Chordata > Aves > Accipitriformes > Cathartidae > Gymnogyps > Gymnogyps californianus. Next base: position 4,486,235 of record NC_059487.1, on the reverse strand, counting down.
CATCCCCCTGGGTTAATAGTTTGTCTTCCAGTAACAAAATGGGTTTATTTTTGCAGTTACTCATTGCTGCTGAAGAGAGAGGAATTCATTTCCAGTGTGAGTCTAGAGTTGAAATTCAAACATATTTTCAGCATATGTGTAATTTTCTGCGTGTGAGTGGTCCTGCTGTCTTGGCTGCAGAATAGCTTTTAGTATTTTGAGATGAAAAATTATCTTCTAACAAATTTTGGTGGAATTCGCTGTTCCATTGCACTAAGAAGTTGATCTTGGTGATGTCTGTGCCTCCAAGGGCACGGCACTGCTGTCACACTGGGGAAAGGCACCCACCTGAGCTGGGCACGGTGCAGACTCAGCCACTTACTTTACCTACAGCTCCAAAAAGTGATTGGTTTTTTTTGCTCCTACCTGAAGCGCGTGGCTGGGGGGTGACACCAGCCACCAAAGCAGTGGTGGCTCTGATCTCTGCCCAACCTGGAGGTTAGGACAGGTTTAAGATGAAAAGGAGAGAAAGGAGAGGAGCTACAACTACTACTACCTGGCTGATGGGTTAATGGGGTGTGCGTTAAGGGCTCCTGGTCTCTTCGTCACAGCCCTTCTCATCCTGAGCGCACCCCTTAGTTGAGCCAGTGTCTTTATTGTGGGCAACTGATCATCTCCGTAATGATGCCATTTGTGACTAATCTTCCAGGATTAAAAATGAACTGTAGCTGCTGCGGCTTCCACCTTTGCCGCATAGCAACGAGAGCAGAAAGTCAATTAATTACCTTCTCGCTGGAATCCAGGGGCCCTTTCGTCCTCAGCTCAGCCGAGTGTGTAATGGAAAAGGGAACGAGGCAGGCTGCAGCTGGCCAGCTGGGAATTGCATGACAAAGTGAAAGATGAGCTCTGGGAAAAGAGGAGAGGGAGGGCGCTGGGGGGAAATCCTCATCCTACAGGTTCATTAAAAAAAAAAGTAAGATGCCGCTGATTACACAATTATTGACTTATTTCCCTGCTTTCAGCCCTAGCGATGGTTCTGCAGACACCCTTGTCTCCTTGTGGGGCACCTAGGGACAGGGGGTTACCTGCTCTGAACTCCTCTCTGCTTTGGAACTGTGCTTTCAAGAAGTTTCTTTCAGTAATGGTCACTTTTTGGCTGCCATAGCCTCTGATGTTGCCCAGAGAGATGCCACATAGCAGCTGTTTGGTTGCTCTGAGAGCTGGTTTCAAAGGTGACTGTTTTACTGCTCTTTCAGGTGGCTTTCTGTGGTGAAAGTTAATGGGAAAATCATTTTAAAGATTGCATTTCCTCAGAAAGATTTGACTGATGGGTACAAACACAACTGAGAAACCATGGGTGATGATCTGAACAGATATTAGGTTTGACTCAGAGCAAGAAGAGGTGTTACTTTTAGCAGCTTGTCTGTGATACAGGGACTTATAAGGTCACCCTCAGCCCTCCCAGACTGGGACTCAGTGAGCAGAGCCCTGTTCCGAGTGAAACCAGAAAAATGAACAAAGATAAGGAATATTTTAATGTCCATTTATCAGATCTGGCAGCTTCAGACCCCCCAGTAATCACCTGTTAATGAGAGCAGGTCAATGTTACCTTTGGCCCCCTCTAGTTTAGCAGTATCGCTCAGGTCACGTCACACGGGTTAGGAGTGGGGACATCATGAATGACACCTCCTGGGCCAGAAAAGAAGTGACAGTGGAAGGGAGGAGGATGAACTGGGATGTGCACAAGCCTCCAGCATGGCTAGTGGTTGAGCCAGGCAGAGCCATTGGGTGAGGAGGGGATCCCTGCAGAGGGCTCTGTTGGGACAGCAGCCAGCGAGGTGTTAGAGGGAATATCAGAGGGAAATTGGGCATCAGATGACCAGAAAGGCATCCTGGTTTGTAGAAAGAGTTAAACCTAGCGAGATCATGGAAAGTGAGACCCTCTAGTTCAACTTTACCTCCAGGCACTTCTGTCCTATTATCAGTTGGGGTGTGAGCTGAATTGGGCTCAAATGAGTTATCGACAGTGACAAAGCTTCAGTGATTGAAATGGGAACAAGAAAGCTTAATCTCTGCTTTCCTGCACAAGCTGGTAGAGTCTGGGATCCCAGATTGCCCCTTCCCCATCAGGGGTTTGCATCGTGTAAAGGAGTTTTTGGCAAAACAAAACCTCCAGCTTTATCAGCCAAAGAAGGCAAGAAGGATGTCAGCTCCTCCTGAAAAGATTGAGCGGGTGCTGTGCTCAGCTTGGTAAGTTCAATGACATTTGCAAGTCTTGAGGAATGAGTCCTGAGGATCGTCTACCCAGTGCAATCACCAAAACATGTTTAATTAATAAGTTAATCCTAAGATTATGTGTTTTAGTATTGAAAGAGAGTTCCTGAATCACAGTCCTGCTCTCAGACCGCACAGCCCTCTCCTTTCCCAGACTTGCAGTCGTCTTTCACTCAGTTTTCTGATGTGTTCCGTGGAGAACTAGTAACTTTAAGTCTCATTATTAATTTATCTCAGCCACAGTTTACATTTGTGCAGGGGGAAGTAATCACAGAGCTACCTTCCCTGCTGTTCTTTTCCTGAGGTTTTACACTCTCCAAATTTCTTTTTGTCATAAATCAAATTAACTAAATTGCTTAAGAAGTACTTTTCTGTTAGAAGAAGATAGTGTTATGATGCCAAAAGGTTTATTATGAGAACTGTCTGTTTAATAGTAATACTTTGAGTTTATGGGCTGCTATCTTCTCTTCAAAGTTTAAAGGCTTTGAGCATGCTTAAGACTCCCCTGTGAAATGAATATTCTGGTATGCATTTACAGAGGTCTAAACCAAGGTACAAATGGATTAAAAGTTATAAAGGTGGCTAAAACACTGGTCACTGTATTTGCTGAAGGCCCTTGAATCCTCGTGCAGAGCAGGAGTGGTACCTGGAGTCTTGGTGGACACTCATTGCCAGGACAATTAACAGTTCAGATCAAATCAAATGTAGCTTTAATTTAGGTGTGTACATGGCAGGGTTTCAGTGTTAGCCCAGCACACCACCTAACCAGACCTGGCTCTCGGGTGGGTGGACATGGTTTGACCACAGCGGCACACACTGGTAAGTCAAAGCTCTGGTTTTTTCACTTATGGCTTTGGGTCTTTAGTACGTTGGGATCTCTGCCCTTCGTTATATTTTATGATGGAGTTGTCATTTACGATGCTGGAGAGATGGAGCAGTGAGTAAATTCCTAACCCTCCTTCTCTTCGGTGTTGCCAGCAGAACTGGAGACTCGACGGGGCTGGGAAATTGTTTCCTCCTCCAGGGACCATGCCAGGGAAACCACACAAGCCACTTCGGTCACCTGAGCATTAGCAGCGTTCAAATAAATTCAGGGTGATGGACCCTGTGGTCCTCCAAAATATGCTCTGAGAGTGAGTCTGGGCCCCATTTAGCCTTCAAGCTCTGTAGTCATTGAGAGGCTAAGAGCCTGCTGCTCAGAGCCGTTATCAATGTTAAGAAGCCAGGCAGCCATAGCCGGTCCCGAATCGGTTTGCCAGCCACGTGGACATGTACAAGGTCATGGTCCTGACAGGCTGTGGAAAGCTCCTGAGCCACAAACACAGTAAGCCCGCCTGGTGCATTCATGGACTCTTCCATGGGACACAACGATGTGCTTCATGAAGCAGCATGTCCCCCTTTTTCTATTAGGAGCTGCCCCGGGAAGAAAGCAGTGTGGGGGAACAGCAAATCAGTGCAGCAAGATTCCTCAGCATTTGAGCTTCCAGTGTGGGGTAAGATGGAAAAGCAGCAGCATGAGAGGGTAAAGCCCCCTCCAAAATCTACAGTGTGTCCCGAACAGACGCACCACGCTGGGATGGGCTCCTGGTGCGCTCAGCGGAGGGGTGGCAGTGGCCTCGCTGGCACCACGAGCACCTCTGAGCCTCGGGCAGCCGTCCTGTGCTGCCACTCTCGACTTGCTAGCAAGGATGGAGAGAGCGAGCAGAAATGCTGCTTTAGTGCACAGAATATACTCCAGGGTACTGTGCGATCACTGCTTCAGTGAGCTGTTTGCTGTGATGGATTTTTAAGGCTAAAATAGGGTCAATGCAATAAAAAGAAAATGCAAAAAACCCCAAACCAAAAAATTTTTTTTTTTAAAAGAAGGTTTTTCAGGCTGGAAGAGCAGGGCATTTAAAAAGGAATCAGAGCCAATGGCTAAAGCATGAAGTGGATGCTCCTGTGATAAAGGCACAGGTTTGGGATTCAGACATTATTAGTGTGATGTCTGGTGTCGGGGAAAAAAAGTTCTGTTTGTACTAGTAATTTAGGCCAAAACTTATATATGCCATGAAGTGCTTAACTGCAGTTTTCTGCAGAGGGTAACGTGGGAGTTAGATGCGTATGTACCTGTTGTACCTGTCTCTTCATGCCTCCATTTATCGTGTCTGAAAGGCAGAAGAATAGTACTTTCCACCCACGCGGCAGCGCCGGGAGCACGATGCAGCCGTCCCTGTGAAAAGCCCGGGCACCGCTGGGGCGGTGGCTGTGAAAACACCTCTGGGCAGAGCGAGCACTGGACGGGGGCCAGAGAACTGGCATTCAGCATCCCCCCAGTGTGAGTTCTTGGTTTCTCAGCTTTCTCGATGGCAATAGGAGCGTTTTTGCTCAGTTTTGCAGGTGCAAGGAGGTAGGTGTCATGATGAGTACATATATGGATGTATATGCATATTTTTATATATATATGCATATATGATATTTTTGAATGGGGGGAGGGTGCCAAGCACTGTTATTTGTAAGTATTTTTTTTAATCCCATTTGCTTTCCCCTCTGTCCTGGTTTTGGCTGGGACAGAGTTAACTTTCTTTTTAGTAGCTGGTACAGTGCTGTGTTTTGGATTTAGTGTGAGAATGATGTTGATAACACTCCGATGTTTTAGTTGTTGCTAAGTAGTGCTTATAAGCCGAAGACTTTTCAGTTTCCCATGCTCTGCCAGCACGCAGGTGTGCAAGAAGCTGGGAGGGAGCATGGCCGGGGCAGCTGACCTGAACTAGCCAAAGGGGTATTCCATACCATGGAACGTCACACCCAGTATATAAACAGGGGGGAGTTGGCCGGGCGGCGGGATCGTGGCTCGGGAACTGACTGGGCATCGGTCAGCGGGTGGTGAGCAATTGCATTGTGCATCACTGGTGGTTTTTTGTTTGTTTGTTTGTTTGTTTTTCCCTTCCTCCCCCTCCTTTTTTGTTACATTCCTTTTCATTACTATTATTATTATTATATTTCATTATTACTATTGTTAGTATTATATTTTACTTTAGTTATTAAACTGTTCTTATCTCAACCCACGAGTTTTACTTTTTTTCCCCTCTTTCCTCCTCCTCACCCCACTGGGAGGGGGAAGGGGGAAGCGGCTGCGTGGTGCTTAGTTGCTGACTGGGGTTAAACCACGACACCCTCTTAATTCAAAGGCTTAAGCTAAATTCATGGAAGGACACAAAAGTTGTCCCTGTGACACCCATTAACTGGATACCCTTGGGCTCCTGGCAGCAGCCGAGCAGACCCCCGGGCCAGGACCACCCTGCCTGCACCAGGCTGGCTGCACCTTGCACGCTCCTGGGCCCGTTTCTGCCTCTCCCTGGTGCGGAGCAGCCCGCTGGGAAGCCTGACCAAAAACCCCACGGGAGGCTTGCTGCAGCGGTAACAGGTGAAATGTCTATTTTGCTGAAATATTTGCTGTGGGGTCAATGCGAGCTGCACAACTGAAGTGTATGTTGCTGCATCACAAAAAATACATCCTCTGCTACAGCTGTGATTTCCAGCTCATGGTCTGTTCCATTCTTATTGTCTCCTGGCAAGGGATAATTTCAGGCATGTCCCAATATCTGTTTTCTTTCTGTATGTTACACTAGATGAAAGAAGAAAAGCTGCTCTGCAATGGTCTGCTCTTCCCTCCATGAGGTCGATGCCAAGACCCCCCAGGGCTGGCTGGACTCCTTTGGTGCCCCTGGACAGGGAGCTGCTCCGGCAGCGCAGCTCACCTGCTCCTAAGGGCAATAAATATTACCCCGTCCCAGTTTTCCTAATCTGAAGTGCTGACAAGGAAAGCTTTCCAGGTCAGGGTATTTGATAGACTATATAGAAATGCTACATTTAGACTGTAATTAATATGTGCTGTCCCTGTGACTGGATCCAGAGTCAGCACGGAGGAGCTGTCTGCAGCGTGAGATGATCTGCTGCTCCGTTATGTCAGGAATTAGACACTTGGCAGAGGCAGGATGCAACAGCGAATTAAGACACTGAGATTAGCTGATCTCTTTGAGCCATGTAATAAACAAACAGGTTCTCTATTGCTTGTGTTAGACATAGGTAACCTGCATTTCCTTGCATTTACCCTCAGTTACACCGTTAGTCCCAGGAAGGCTGGTTCTGCAGCCGAGTCCCCTTTTGGCTGCAGAGAGCCCGGCACTCGCACCCTCCTTGGGCTGTAGCGTGTTTTCCCAGCGCTGTGCATTGCAGTGCTCACACTGGTACGTGTGAGGTGAAAGAGAACAACGTGTGTGGAGTCCTTCTGCAAAAAGAGGCTTTTTCTTTTTTTTTTTGTTTTTGTTTTTTGGGGGTTTTTTGTTTTTGTTGTTTTTTTTTTTTTTAAGAGCAGGACTCTACCCGCACTGCAGAGCGAAGGAAGCCAAGTCGAGTGCAGCATCCAGTCCTCGCCCGCAAGCACCGGTATCTCAGTAGCTAGTGGTGGGCATGCAGAGGACTCGCAAACACCAGCACGAGGTGAGGTTTTCTGTCTCATCCGCTCCAGCAGCAGGCGCAGCGGCACTGGAAGTGTTGCTGTGGGCTGAGCTGTCTTTGCCTTTGGATTGAGCAATGACGTACCTCGCTTTGCCCTTTGGTTTTCCTTCCGACACAGCAATAGCTTCCCGCGGCGTTTTTCTCAGCTCAGATTTTGACTGCGTCCTTTACGTGGCTTTTATTTCTGGCCTCTGGCAAAAAAACCCCAAACTAATTGATGATATCAGCACGCGGAGGCTGCGCATCCAAATCCTGCCTCTGGAAACAGCAGCCTTTGTGCATGAGGCTCCACAAAGAGACGCAGGGGCCATGTTCAGAGACCCGACTGCAATTTTGCTGGTAGCACCGGTCCCTGGCTTAGGTGTACCCTGCTTGTGTCACTCCAAAATGCTGAGCAAGGTCCTGTTAAAGGAAGATACACACGCCTGTGCGTGCTGCCTTCCCTTGTTAGCCTTGGCTGAATTGCCAGGAATATCACAAAGTGGGGGCCAGGTTTTCCCAATGTGCTGGTCTTGGCTTTTGGATGGGGCTGGGAGATGTTTGCAAGAGATGTGAGTAACTGTCTGTGCCATCAACCTGCTTTTATGGGAAACGGACACAAAATGGAGAAGGAAAATAGGCAGATGGGGGATGGAGCTGGCTGAGATTGAGCTGTCCTGACAAGAAACACCCCAAAGGCAAGCTGGCTGTCGGTGCTGTCCCTCTGCTCTGAGAGGCCCTTCCTCACAGCCTGCACAGATTAAATAAAACTAAGAAAAAATAATATTAAAACAAAAAAGAGAAAAAACATAAGAAAAAAAATACAGATGATATAAAAGCTCTCCAGTACTGGGGCATCATCTGACCACAGGCTGCTTAGGGAGAAATTTCCTGTACAGACCAGTCACCGTTCATTACAGCAGCTTTTATTCCGTGGTTTGAAGCATCATTTACCAGCCAGGACACGACCAGGTACAGGACCAGGTGGAGGCGGGTCGGATCCAGGCAGCAGCCGCTGGGTCCGGAGGCCGCTGTGCGAGGAGCAGAGCTCACCGCGGGGAGCAGGGCCGGGGTCAGCAGCGCAAGCAAGGGACATCGTAAGCATTTGTCCCTTGACCGAGCCGAGTGGCCGAACAGATGCCCTCCCGGGCAGGCTCCTCCGTCCTGCTCTGCTCGGGAATACGCCGGGCTAGGCTGAGCGAGACAGGCGTGGATGTTGCCTGTGCGGTCACTGCGGTTAGCCTATAGCTATAGGTAATGCTCAGTTCCCTGCAACTTGCGCTTTCATTGCAAGTTGACCCTAATTTTGTTAAAATTCATAAAGAAAAAGGGGAGGGAAAAAAAAGCAAACCCAAAAAATAACATTATGCTGGAGGAAAACAGCCAATCTAGGACAGGGGAGCACAATAATCTAATTTTGAAAAACAGCACTTAGACTTTACAACTGTAGCAGAAGAGCTTTTTATTTGGAAGTTGACATTAAAAAGCTTGGCATCTATGAAGTATGTGCTTTCCTTTCCTAGTCCATAATCGTTTCCTATGAAATGCAAGAGCATGTACATATATGAATATTTAATTTGACAGAGATGAAGCTTTATATATTAAGTCAATGAAAATGCTGTTAAGCTCGTGGGAACAATACTACTTGCATAGTGAGCTGGGAATTTGGCATCGCAAGTAACCAATGGCTATCACTTAATTTTTATGTCAACAATAAAGACAAACTGTAAGTTAAATCTAATTCCAACTTATTGGAAGTATCTTTGAGACCATGTCGTGGTCAAATTGCAATGAATTTTTAGTTTATAGATGATAATGGTTTATCGGGGCTCTTCCCTTCTGGGAAATGAAAATCACAGAAATTCATGTACAAACTGCCTCCCAAATTACAGATCAGAAGTTGTCTATTTTGCAAATAGTGAGGTTAAATCAAGAAGCCTTTATTTAGTTTTTACGTATTCTCCAGGCGAATTTTCTTCTTATAAGACATGTTAATGCAAAATGTTGATATTCACAGCCCTTTATATGCTCTGTCTTTGTTTTATGTCTCTATAATTTAGGCAGCCATTTTGTGTTCAGTAAAAAATTAAATAAAGAGGGGGCATCCATTGCGGACTTTCTCCTGGAGACTTTGCTTTTGGATTTTACTCTGTTATGGTTATCTTACTGCGACGTATCTGTCATTCTAGCTACAACTGTCTTTGTCTTGAACACCATACTGTGCATGAATTCAGCCTCAATATCCAGAGCACAAACCGAACAGCAGCTTGTGTGATTCTATATCCAGCATTTTCACTTTATACCCTAAATGCTGACGGCAAGCTCTAAACACGGGCAAGAAGGAGAAGGTGGAACCCAAGGCAGGGATGTTTGCTACACTACGCTGGGGCTGCTTTCTTGGGGCGTTTCCAGAGTGCTGTGCTGCAGACCGCAGCCCTTCCTCCCCTCCAAAACCCCTTCACCCTGCACCGTGTACCGACACTGATGCCTTTTCCTTCCCTACCCTCTTGAAATTCCCAGAGCTATATTAACTAGGTCACGGGAGCTGGTCCCAATCCAGCAGTTTATCTAATTGCCTTTTTATAGTATATTGTGCAACTCTTTATTATCCTGTCAGAGTTCCCCCGCGTGGTGCCGGAGGGGGGACGGGGAGGCAGAGCTGGGCTGAAGCTTGCTGCTGCTCAGCCACTCGTGGTCGAGAGCGGAGGATGAGCTTGTGCATCCCTGATGCTGCGGGGATGGTAACGGCCTGGGCAATAAACCCAGCAGGTGCTTTTAGCAACGGCTGGGGGCAAGGTGGACCGCTTCCCACTCCTGCGATCACATCCCTAGGTACACACGTCCATGTCCGGGAGGGGTGGCTGCTTCTCCAAGAGCGAGTGTCTGGGCTGACCAGCGTTAGGTCTGCTCTGGGCAGGCTGGTCCTTCGGCAGACGTGGCTGGGGAAGCTTCTCGGCTGGTTAGGCAGAAGATGCCCCCCCAGCCTTCTCGTCTCTGCAGCTGGCAGCTCTGCTGACGGTGGCCGGCAGTGGGTTTTAGGGGTGTGGGGAAATACTGTGGCATAAGCAAGGAGCCTGCGCAGGAATCAGGGGGTTACATGCCTGCATTCGGACACCTACGCTTTTCGTGAGTATTACAGAGGAGGATGAAGATGAGCATGCAGGAATTGCCTTAAGTCCCCTTTTTCACGTGGACGCATTTCGGCCGCGATTTGCAGCGCAGTGTGTTTGAGGCAGTTCACAGCCCACCGAAGCCCATGCGAATCAAATCCTTTGGGGTTTGGGAGCCTGACTATGCAGTGAACTAGGAGCGATGCTCGTCCTGCTCCCAAATAATTGCACCTTCATGCAGCTGCCACTGCGCTGTGCCGCCCAGCAGCCTGGCGACAGGCTGTCGGTGAGGGCTGCAGAAAGGCAACCCACCCGGGGTTGACCTTTCCTGCTTTCCTTAAATGATTTGGGAGCATGAATAGCTCTTTTCCATCAGTTTATTAACCAGAAGACCCAGCCGCAAGCCCACCCCCCCCCGAGCCTGCTCTGCGGAGATAAGGCAGAGTCGCTCCTCTGGCTGGATCTGCCGGTGCCTGGGGGGGGCGGGAGGGGGGTCTGAGCGAGCTGTTCCCCGCAGGAGCCGGGCTGCCCGGGGGGGGGACGAGACCCTCAGCCTGCCCCGGGGAGCGGCTGCACAGAAAGCAGTCAGTGCCAGAAACCCCCAGCGTCAGCCCCGGGCAGAGGGGAGGGCTACGGCTCGTTTGCAGGCTCGCTCTCTCCTTTTAGCTTCATCTGAAATTATTTGCAGCTCAAAGGCCCCCCCACCCCCCCCCCCTGAGAGCCGCTAACCTTTGGATAAGGTTTGGCTCCGTTATCCTGCTTGGGCTAATTAGGAGTTAGGGGGAGCCCAGGAGTGACGCGCCTGCCTGCCTGCCTGCCTGCCCTCCCTCCCTCCCTCCCTCCTCCCACCACCCGCCCCTCCAGCCTCCCCCCTGCTCGCTCCACTCCGGCTCCCCGGCGGAGCGGCGCGCTGCCGGCGGCGATGGGGAGTGAAGCAGAGGTAAATGCCCCGACTCTCCTCTCCATCTCTCCGGGCTTCGCTTTCCTCTCTTCCACTGCCTCTTTCCTCTATTCCCCCCGCCCCCTTCTGTGTGCTTTATCCCCGGTTTTAGCCACCTGTAGAAATTCAGGGGATTTTTTTTTCTTTTTTTCTCGGCCGCTGCTGCAGAAAGTCTTTTTCTTCCTCCTCTGGAAACGGGGCAGGAGCGAGCCGCCGGCCCGGGAGCAGAGGGATCCCCGGGGAGGTGTTACTAGCCAGGCAGCAAGGCAGGGTGCTGCCGGGGGTGGCTCCGAGGTGCGACCCACCCGCGGCGGGGGGACGCCGAGGGTGCGGGCTCAATTTCCCAGCGTTAGAACAGGGCGTGGGATTACCGAGGGGGCATAGAGGCACCCCCGGCACCCCCCACTCCCCAGCTCCTGTGTCCCTCGGACCCCCTGCAGCCCCTGAACTCCTCAGCATCCCCTGCATCCCCCTGGCATCCCCTGCATCCCCTGCACCCCCCAATTTCCTATTCGCCTCGGTGTCCGCCGAGGCTCGGCAGGCAGCCGGGGCTTTGCCGGGGGTGTTAGGGTGAGGGGTCCCTCGGGCAAGGAGGGGGCACTGCCGCATCCAGCAGCGGAAAGAAAAGATCCCCCGACCCCAGGGCATCCCTGCCCGGAGAAATGGTCCCAGTCCGCAGGCGGGGACAGAGGGGCCCACGGCCCACGCCGGGAGCCCCTGCCTCGGGGCACGCCTCTCCGCACCGGTGTGATAAGTCCACACCGGACTTATTTTCAAGCTCCCTGTGGTTTTTTGGGTTTTTTTTTTGTTTGGTTTGGTTTGGTTTTGTGTTGAGGTTGGGGGTTTTTTTGTTTGTTTTTTTTTTAATTTGATTTGGGGGGTTTTTTTTGTTTGTTTTATTATTTTTTTCCTAAGAGGGGTCTCCCGAGCCCGGCATATCCCTTACACGCCGGATGCTCAACGAGCAGCCGAAAGCCCGTCTCCTCCACCCTTGGCATGATGCCGGTAGCTGGAACCCCCTTACCCCTCCCGGCATCGAAGGGTGCTGGGGGCGGGGGGGTGTTGCGGCGCGGTGCCCCGGCGGGGCCGCACTGGGACTGCCCGGGGGCTGCGGCTGGGCCCCGCCGGCTCCCAGCAGGGGCAGGGCCGAGGTTTGGGGGTGCCGGGGCAGGGGAGGGGATGTGCTAGGGCTTTTTTAGGAAATATTCACGCACCAGACAGCGGTTTGGGTGAATTTTCGTTCCTTCCTCCCTGATGCCCCCTGCAGCCTCCAGAAACAAGTCCTCTTCACGTCTTCTTTCACAATGAACTTGTCTTAGGCTAAATTAAAAAAAAAAAAAAAGAAAGAAAAAAAACCCAAGACGAAATCGTTGAATTAACCCCCCGAGGTGTTCATCGTAGCAGTCGTTTTCCAGGAATATAAAGAGGCGAAACGGCGGCTGCGGCAGCCGAGGGCAGCGGTGACGGCCCGAGCCCCCCGCGTCCTCCTCTGGTTGGTTTTCATTTTCCCCGGTTAAATCCCAGCCCGCCAGGACCCCGCCGCGGCCCCGGCTGCGGGCAGGACGCTGCGAAACCCGGGGCGAAAGCGTGCCCCGCTCGGCTTTCTCGACCTATTTGTGCACTGACATGTAATAATTCCTCCGCAAAGCCAAGGATGCGCTTCGCTTAGCCGCCTTCCTCCCGTCGCAGAGGAGCGGTGGCTATAAAAAAGCCCCTTTTTTGGGGGGCCGTCTGCCGCAGAACCCCCGCCGCACTGGGAGCCGGGAGCAGCAGCTGAGAGACCCCCTCAGGGGGTAAAGCCCTCACCGGGGATATATTTTGGGTTTTTTTTCCTGACGCGTTTCAGCCGCTTTGCACCCAGTTTCCTTTTGGATTCTGACAGGGAAAAAAAAAAAAAAAAAGAAGTGTTTAAGGGTTTTTTCCTAGGAGCCGGGGGGGTTTCGTTCCCCACCTCTACTCGGTGCCGCATCCCACCTGCAACCGCAGCCCGAGCGCTCCCTCCCCGCTCCCTCAACAACGACATTAGGAAATAATTTAGCGCTGGCTTTTCCGCCCATCGGTAGTAAAAAAATGTCCTTTTTTTACCTTCCAAAGCAGCAAACGAAACACAGATTCCCACCCCCCCTCCTTTCAAGGAACACCTATATTTTATGAAACAACGATTCAAACGATCCCCCGCAGCGGAGGGGACGTGCTCTCACACACACCGCCCCAAAATGCCAACGCTCCCCCTGCCACCCTGTACTTGTCTTTGTCACAGCACAGGACAGGGATTTCTCGTTGCCGTTGTTTGCTCACCTCGGAAATACTTTAAATAAAGAAAAAATCGTAAGGTTTTTAATTACAAATAAGTATAAACGTTTGGAAGCAAAACGAAAGTATCGTTTTGGTTTTTTTTTTAAAGAAAGGAGAATCTCTACATTAGATCGTGGGCACCAAGAGGAGAAATCTGCAGCCGAGCACCCCCGCAGGGTGCCGGTATCCCGCAGCTGCAGGGCGGTGCGGGTGCGGTTCCGCGGGGCAGAGGCGCTGCCGCCCGGCTGCGAGCCCCGGGCGGGAGCGGGAACCCGTTTCCCTCCCGTTTCGGAGCACACAGACCGTACCAGTCGTTACAGGCAGCTAAGCCCTTGGTCCCTGTGCGCGGGTTTCCACACACCGCTGTGCTCCGCAGCCACGGCAGATACGCTGCCCAAGCTGCCCCCGCTGCTGCCCCCAGCCTCCAAAGGGGCCGCACGTTTTTGGGGGGAGAAAAAAGAAAAAGGAGGGGGTGCGAGGAGGAAAATTCCGTTAAGAACCGCTCGAGAGCCGTTTGTCCGCCTCTTCAATGGGGCTCTTTTGTTTCGCCGTGGGGAAGGGGCTGGCGGCCGGGGGCCCGCGGCGCGGGTGTGGGGCAGGGCGGGCAGCGCAGGGGCTGCGGAGCCGGGGAGCGGGGGGGGGGTCCGCGCTGCGGCGCTGCTGGCGGGGCCCGGCGGGCGTGGGTGGGGCGGGGGGGGGGGGGGAAGAGGGGGGGGGAAGGCTGGGCTTGGCCGGGGAGGCTGGTACCTCCCCCAGAAATGCAGCAATTCTCTCCCCTCTCCCTCTTCTCTCCGCGAGGTGGGCGCACTGCGATGGAGACGCGGCGCGCTCTGCCAGGGGCTTGCGCTGCCCGTCTGGTGACAGCCGCCGGCTGCTGACAGTCCCCCCCGTCCCCTCCCGACTCGCCCCCCGATCCCGCCGCGGGGGCCGGCGGAGCGGCGCGGAGCAGGCGGCGGGGCGTGCGGGCCCGCACCTCCCCGCAGCGGTGTCATGCCCCTGGGCACCCCGGCGCGGAGCCGCTCGCACTGCGCTGGGACGCGGAGGTAGCGGCTCAGAGCAGCCCCCCGCTCCCCCCGCCCCCCGCAGCGGCCGCCGCCCCTCGCCGGGCGCCGAGGTCCCCGTCCGCCGCCCCGCCGCTCCCCCGCCCCGTCGGGTCTCTCCGTCCCCGAGGGTCCCCGAGCAGCGGAGCCGGCCAGCCAGCCGCCATGGCCACCCTCCTCCGCAGCAAGCTTTCCAACGTGGCCACCTCGGTGTCCAACAAGTCCCAGGCGAAGATGAGCGGCATGTTCGCGAGGATGGGCTTCCAGGCGGCCACCGACGAGGAGGCGGTGGGCTTCGCCCACTGCGACGACCTGGACATGGAGCATCGGCAGGGGCTGCAGATGGACATCCTCAAGTCCGACGGCGGCGAGGAGGGCGCCGAGCCGCCCCTGGAAGGGGACATCCACTACCAGCGGGACGGCACCGGCCCCCTGCCGCCCTCCGCCTCCAAGGAGGCGGGAGTCTGCTCGGAGCTCTCCGGGCAGGGCAAGCCCAAGATCACGGCCTGGGAGGCGGGCTGGAACGTCACCAACGCCATCCAGGTACGACCGCCGCCGCGCCGCCACCGCCGGGCACCGGGGAGCGCTCCCCGGCCCCGGCCCCGCTCCCCGCTCCCCGCTCCGCTCCCGGCCCCGCACCCGGCTCGCCGGTAGCCCCCGGGGTGATCGCAAACCCACTTCGGGGAAAAGGAGGAAAAAAACGGAAAAAAAGGGGAAAAAAAACGGAAAAAAAAAAAAAAGAGAAAGAAAAAATAGGAGACAGATAGAGAAAAAATAAGGGGAGAAAAAAGGAAAGAAAAACGAAAAAAGAAAAAAAAAGGAAAGGAAAAAACGCCAAGCCCGGATCTCTGCCTTGCCCCCCGCCCCCGGAATACGGCGCAGAGCCAGGGAGGGGCGCCGGGCCCCAAGCCCCCTCCCCGCGGGGCCGGGCTGGCCGGTGTCCCCGTGGGGCTGCCCCGGCACACGGGCCGGGGGGCGAGGGGGACCCCGGGGGGTGCCGGGGCCGCTGGTGGGGCTGCGCCGGGGTGGGCCCGGGCCGGCCCCTCCAGGGGTCCCGGCTCTGGGGGTCTTGGTGCACTGAGAGGGGCTGGGGACAGAGAAGGTAGAGACTGGGGAAAAGCCTGGGTGCCGAAACTGTGCTCGCTTGTTCTGGGTGCTCCGGGGTGAGATTATGCGGGTGTGCGTGAGTGTGCGGGTGTGATTGCGCGGGTGTGATTGTGGGGGGTGGTACGTGAGAGAGGAAGGGGGGGTGTAATCGTGTGTGGCTGTGATTGTGTGGCGTGACTGTGTGACCGATTGCGTGGGTGTGATGGTGTGCAAGCGAGACAGCGAGAGTGCATGTGACTGCGACTGTGCGACTGCGTGTGCCCGGGTATGGGCGCCTGCCTGGTCCCCTCCGTGAGACGAGCAACACGGTTTCCATTTTGTCTCTTTCTAGGGGATGTTTGTTCTGGGCCTGCCCTATGCCATCCTTCATGGTGGATACCTAGGACTCTTTTTAATAATTTTCGCTGCAGTGGTTTGCTGCTACACTGGGAAAATCCTTATTGCCTGTCTTTATGAAGAGAATGAGGACGGGGAGATAGTCAGGGTGAGAGACTCCTACGTGGACATAGCGAACGCGTGCTGCGCGCCTCGCTTCCCCACCCTTGGAGGCAGAATTGTGAACGTGGCTCAGATCATTGAACTGGTCATGACCTGCA
Source organism: Gymnogyps californianus (assembly GCF_018139145.2). NCBI lineage: Eukaryota > Metazoa > Chordata > Aves > Accipitriformes > Cathartidae > Gymnogyps > Gymnogyps californianus. The sequence continues at coordinate 4,470,415 of NC_059487.1, read as the reverse complement.
TCCTCTATGTGGTGGTCAGTGGGAACCTGATGTACAACAGCTTCCCCAACCTGCCCGTCTCCCAGAAGTCGTGGTCCATCATTGCCACGGCAGTGCTCCTGCCTTGTGCGTTCTTGAAGAACCTCAAGGCAGTCTCCAAATTCAGCTTGCTCTGCACGTTAGCCCACTTTGTGATCAACATCTTGGTGATCGCCTACTGCCTCTCCAGGGCACGCGACTGGGCCTGGGACAAAGTCAAGTTTTACATTGATGTAAAGAAGTTTCCCATCTCCATCGGCATCATTGTCTTCAGCTACACCTCTCAGATCTTTCTGCCTTCCTTGGAGGGGAACATGCAGAACCCCAAGGAGTTTCACTGCATGATGAACTGGACTCACATAGCAGCTTGCATCCTTAAGGGACTCTTTGCCTTGGTCGCCTATCTGACCTGGGCTGATGAGACCAAGGAAGTCATTACAGACAACTTGCCATCCACCATTAGGGCAGTAGTCAACATTTTCTTGGTGGCCAAAGCCTTGCTCTCGTACCCCTTGCCGTTCTTTGCGGCTGTGGAAGTCCTGGAGCGGTCCCTTTTCCAAGATGGAAACAGGGCGTTCTTCCCCAACTGCTACGGGGGTGATGGGCGGCTCAAATCCTGGGGACTCACCCTCAGATGTGCCCTGGTAGTCTTCACCCTGCTCATGGCTATCTATGTCCCGCATTTTGCCCTCTTGATGGGTCTTACTGGGAGCCTCACAGGCGCAGGGCTCTGTTTCCTGCTCCCCAGTCTTTTCCACCTCAAACTCTTGTGGAGGAAGCTCTTGTGGCACCATGTCTTCTTTGACGTCGCCATTTTCGTTATAGGTGGTATCTGCAGCGTCTCTGGGTTCATCCACTCTTTAGAAGGCCTCATAGAGGCCTTCAGAACCAACGCTGAAGACTAAGGAGGGGCCAGAGCCGGTTGCAGTAAGAGAATCGCATCGAACATCCGCATAGCCAAATAATTCTGCATCCCTTTAATGGAAAGAGTCATTATTTTCGTTACGTGCATCCAACAAATTCTATGTCATAGAATCTGCAAATTAAACGAAATAAGAAGAGATGAAAGTGTTTGCCCTGCTGTCTTTTTAAATAAGCTAAGAGTTCAATATATTTTTTTTTATTCAGAATTTTTGGAAGGAAATTATCCAGTGCCCCACCCCTATCTCCTCACTCGTTGCCTGAAGCTTGGCCCCCCGTGAATGACCTGTTGGGAAACAGTTGCAGTTTTCAATACTCCTTACAGATATGCAATTCAGTGTCTCAGGAGCTGAAACACAGGTGCCGATCCGATGGGATTGGGTTACTGCGCTCACAGACGGAAGCAAACCAGCCATGGGTGCTGGGAGCAGGGACCTTCGTTTTACACTGTGCGAGATGGATGTAGATGAGACCCAGATTGTACGACCAGCCCAACAAGTCCAAGCAGCAGCTGATGACCAGCGATGCCAGTTACCCGCAATGTTTACATTGTAGTCACATAGATGTCAGGACTGCTTAATTCTTCCATCCGAATTCACATCAAGAAATGGCTCTTCCCATCGATTACAATGTTTTGCCTCTGGTTGAAATTGCAGACCTGGAGTCCACTTCTTGGTGACTTTTGTTTTGTTTTAACGATTGTTATTTCTAAATTATGAAAAGTTAAAAAAAAAAGAAGAAAACATTGTTGGATTTGACGTCATTCAGGATACAGGACTACGACACAATTCATTCTGTGCAATCTACCAGATCCGTGGAGCTGTTTCCAATGTACGTGTGGTGTCATTGTGGTAAATAAGATGAAAAATGTATATCAGAAAAAAAAAAAATCTATCTTTAACATATAATGTGGTACATAAATATATCAAACAATAAAGAGAAAACATAGTCGATGAGGCTGGCCTCGTTCGTGGGGGGCTCGGAGGAGCTGGGCAGGGGCAGCGGGAAGTTCATCCTCCCCGCGCCCGCTTGCATTCGGGGGGTACCACACATCCTCGGTGGTAACGGAGGGGCAGGGCTGGGTTGTCACCGACAGTGGGATGAAGCTGTTTGCAAGAGGTAGGACACTTATATTTCGGGAAGGGGTCTTCCTACAGTTGTGTGGGGGGTTGTGTGTGTGTGTGTGCTGCTTTCACACCCCCCCCCCAGCTTTGCTTTACCCCGTAGTGCTCAGACTCCAGGGATGGATGGAGTTTGCAGATGTACCCCGGGATTTTTGTTCTTGTGAAGGAGGGGATAAAAACCTCTCGCAAACAAACAAATGCAGTGGAGGAGGGGGGGAAATAAACGAAATAAGGAGCTGGGGGTACCCCTTGGCTTGAACCAAACTCACTCCGCACCCGTGACTGAAAACACCTCGATTTACACTGATTTAAAAGCCGCAACGACTAATTCGTTGTTGTCCGCCCGCTGCCGCTGCACAGCGGGGATGAAGATGGGGGGGAACCCACCGGCAGTGCTCCCGCAGCCCGGGCACAGCAGAGGTCCCCGTGGGGCTCTTCTTATTGTCCCCAAATCATGTCGAGCCCTGGTAGGGGCTGGGGGTCCCCCCTTCTGCCCGGCCCGAGCTGGCGGAGTTGCCCCCGACGGCAGCGGGCAGCTCCGCAATGCGGTACCGGGGTGGAGGAGCGGGGAGGGGGGGGGGAAGGGGCTGCGGGCAGGAGGGGGGGGGGTGATGTCCCTTCCCGGAGAAAACAGCATTTCGAGCGTTTTCCCGAAAGGAAAGCGCAGGGGAGCTCTGGGGTTTATTCCGCGTGGGGACAGGGACGTGTGGCGCCGTGGGTGGGTGTGGGGGGCATCGTGGTGGGGCGCCTGCCCCCCGATTAGCCGCGTTTCCCCCCTTGCCGGCCCCCTTTCCTGGGGGTATCCAGCTGTGCCTCATCCCCATTCTCAACCTCATCCCCATCCTCATCACCTTCATCCTCATCCCCATCCCCACCCCTGTCTTCATCCCATCCTCATCATCTTCATCCTCATCCCCATCCCCACCCTTATCTTCACCCCCATCCTCACCCTCACCCCCATCCCCATCCCGGTGCAGGTGACCCGTGATTACCCGCCCCACCGGCAGGCACCGGCAGCCCAATCTGCCCTCACCCCCTGCCCGCCCCTCCCCGGCGCTGCCTGCGGGGCTGCCCCCCCTGCCCGCAGCCCGGGGCCTCGGCGGCGGCGCAGCGCCCTCGCCCGACGGCGCGGCACGGCCCGGGAGCCATCCCAGCCACCCGCCCGGGCTGCGGGGAGACAGCCCGGCCGGTGGAGCTCCTCCTTCGTGGGTGCCCGCTGCTTTTTCGTCTGCCGTGAGCTCTCTCTTCCAGCTCTTGTTTTCGCCCCAGGGTGCTGAGAAGGGACCAGCATGGGAGGAGATCCAGCCCATCTTCTCCCTGCCCTGTGTGGGGCTGAGATAACCCCTCGGATCCTGGGAGTAAGCGGAGAGCTGAGGAGCCCTGGCAGGTTAACACGCTCCTCTGCACATCTGTGGTTTGCATCTGCTTTGCACATGGTTGTTTTAGGGTCCTTTTCTCTCTGTGTTCCCCGTTTGGACTGCGGGAAGCAAACGGATGCAGCCAGGATAGCTGCCATGCCGCAGTGGTAGCGCAGCTTGCTCGCCTCTCCTTGCGGGCAGCTGCCTGTGTGTGGATGGGGGATGCTCACAGACTAACCTATCCCGTGTTTTTGTGTTTTTCAGGGGCCAAAGGTTCTCTGGTTCAGGGCACAGGATGACGGAAACCGTTTTATGAAGCTTTAACTTTGCAGAGGTTTTAAACCTGATTCAGCGCTTTTTTTCCCCCCTTGTGAACAGAAATGGCTCCTGCTTTGAGTGTGTTTGGGGATGTAAGATGATTTGTGCCTTTTTTGCGACAGTGTGGGGAAAGCCAGGGCAGCCGAGGGCTCCTTGCTCCTATCCCTCAGGGTGCAGAGCAGGGGAGCACGAGCAGAGAGTGCCCTCAGCCCCTGCAAGGGCACCTCAAATCCCCGAGTCCTGCCTGGGCACAGCCTGCCCAAGCCCCTGCTTCCCAGGGAGCGGAGATACCGCCTGGCTCCAGGGACTCTGCGAGGCATTTCTGCCTCCCCTCTGATGCCTGGCAGCAGGCTGCGTGGGTCCCAGGGATGACAGGGCATCTCAGCATCTGGCTCGCTGTAGTTTTCAGCTGTGGTAAAGCCAGCGATTATCCAGAGAGCCCCAGCGGGCTTTGTCTCGCCGGCAGTTCTGCTCAAGCGCTTTCCTCCGTGCTTCTGCCGGGTGCCGATGCACACTCGCGGCTGACGTGCGACGAGCTTGCGAAACGAGCCCGCTCAGCAAGCTGGAGCAATAAGCCGAGGCTTTGTCCTCTAAACTTGTCCGTGGCTGGAATGAGTGTGGCTGTTGGTGCAACCCTTGTGACTTGGGCTTTAAATACAGGCAGCCCCCTCCAGCCTGCCCCAGCAGACATTTTGATGCTGTGCTGATGCTAGTGAAAGCGTACGTGAACCCAGTGTTGTGGGAGATGTGCAGCCTTTAAAGCAGGGGATGCAGCTGAGTGAGCAAAATAAACCCCAAAATAGCAGCCGGTTTAACTTGGACAAAGCAGAAATCTTCTGAAAAGCCAGCACGATGGCAAAGTCTGATCTCTGTTCCAAACGGCTTTTGTCTGCAGCTTCGTAGCTTCTGGTCATGTGCTGCAGCAATCCTCTAAACCTTCTCATTCTGAAAACGAGACAAACAAAGGCCCTCTCTGCACTAGCAGGGAACGGATTTATTTCTCTCTCTGTGTCTTTACGGTTCCTCAAGTACAATAGGGACCTCTATTTGGGTTCGTTCCCCGAGACATGAGGGTAATATCAAATCTCTGTTATCCTCACGCACCCACATGGCTGTGCCACCCAACAAGACCGTCGGTGGGAGCTGAAGCGAGGCGAGGGCTGAGCCCGCTCCTCTCCGCGCGCTGCCGCTGGTGCTGGAGCTCACAGAGGGGCAGGTATGGCTCTGCCTTCTCCCCACGCACACGGAGCTGGAGACCTTGGCTGCGGTGGCAGCTGGCTGTCTTGGCCTCATGAACCTTGGATGCTCCAAATCACATATTCCAGATTGTTTCAGAAAATGCTCATTTTGATGGTGGCACCAATGTTCTCCATCATCTGATTTTATACATCTGTGTACCTGTGTGTGTATTCAAATCCCGCCTCAGCTCACCCTTTTGCTTTTGTAATGGCCTGCCCGTCCAGTGACCCTTTTTCTTTCTCCTCTCTGCTTTGGGATTTACAGGCCCAGCTGAGACGGGCATGTGCGGATGGTGAGAGGTCAGTAGCTTGACAAACGCTGGCGGAACTGTGCTGCCATTCATGTTTGTTCAGAGCTGTGGGACCTATCGACCAGCTACATCGTGGTCCACTCCCACAAGAGGGGCAGGCGCAAAAGGGCTTTTGAGGGTGAAAGAAACCTTCCTGCGTAACCAGAAAATGCCTCCTGCATATGAAGTTTGTATTTTGGGTGAGGAGCTGGAGTCTCCACTAGTGACCAGCAGTGACTCCTCCAGCACGCTCAACCATCAAACCGTTATCTGGGCACCCACCCACGCAGGGATGTAGTGACCACTGGTGCTGGGCACCTGCAGAGGGGAAGGGAGAGGAACAGGGAGAAAATGGGGGAGGGCATGAATGGAGGGCAGCAGATTTTGGCTCCAAGAGGGCTCCTCTGGGCTCAGTTCTGATGTGCCCGTGGGGCTCGGTCCTCATCGGCTGCTCAGGGGCTTGTTCCTGCATACGTGTGGCCCAGGACAGGGAGCGTGGAGCCAGAGGAGGGCCACGCAGGAGGCAGAAGTGGGGTTGTAGGACTGTCGCACCTGCAAAGTTCAAGCATGTAAAAGTCCCTGGATCTCCCACCCCGGCCACAGTGTTGCCAGGGGACAAGGCTCCACCTCGCCCAGCTCCTTCCTTGCTGGCAAGCTCCGTGGATTGCTGGTGGATCGGCAATGGGTCGTGTCCACATGCAGGAGGTCTTGCTGGTGTTTGGGAGGTGACCCATGCCTCATTACCTCTGCTAGGATCCGGCATGTGACCCGGCGCAGCCGCCGGCGAACAGAGCACTTTGTTCTGACCCTTTGCACTTCCCTGCCGGCAAGCTGCCCTCTAATCCGCCCCAAGGAGGGATTTTTCTCTCCCACCCCAGCTCCCCGTGCCTCGGTCCCCTTGGAGAGTGGTGGCAGGGTAATCATTTACTTCCTGCCACAAGCCACTCCTTCGGACTTTTCCTTCGACCTTCAGACTGAATTGCCAAAATAAAAACAACAGGAGGGAGAGCAGTACACGCTGCTTCCCGCAGCTGGAGTGTGGCAGTGCCCACCGGCCCTGCTGCCAGAGCCCAGGAGCCCGGCTCCCTGCGCCTCGCTCTCTGCAGGTAATGTCAATGTACTTTCTCTGGGATGATTCCCATTTTCCCTTCTCTTAATGAGTTCCTGAACTGCTTTGGGAGAAGCAGAGGTTTTTGTGAAGGTCTCGTCCCTTGCTGCCAGGGACCCGGCTGGCCCGTGGGAGAGCTGCTCCCCGGGGTCTGGCTGAGGGTCAGCAGCTGGAAGTGGAGGGGGTTTGAGTTCCAGCAGTGGGTTTGTTTGCCAGCTGTGGAGGAATCCAGAGAGGAGACGAGCAGCCTCCTTGCTCCCCCTGGAAATATTGTACTAGGTGGAAAGGTTTCTTGCATTAACTGTGCCTCCCCCAGGAAACTTCCATCACAAGGAACTTCCATCACCCTGCTTGTGTCCGCAGCCCCACATCAGCTCACTTCCCCGGATGAGCTCCCGTGGGGAGCAGCCACAAGTGCTTCTGGCCCTGGGTGATTTCAGGAGCTGGCAGATCAGCAGAGGTAGCTGGTGACTGACTGTGAGTGTCCCCATGTCCCTGAGCCACCTGCACAGGGAAAGGAGGATTGGGCTGCACTGGGCTTTTGCAGCCAGCACCAGAAGGGTGAGGTTTGCGCCAGAAATTTCAGGTCATTTTGGCTGTGGTCTCCCAGGCTGCGTCTCTGCAGCCAGGCTGTGGTGAAGCCCAGGGGTGCTGTGTCCGGCATCCCTCTAATGGGGCATCCCCGACCCCCTTGCTGGCGGGAGAGGGAGGGCTGTTCCTGCTCGGTGCCAGAGCAGGGGAACAGAGGTGGGCTCAGCAGATTTCAGCGCAGATCTGCTGCTCTTGCATAGGGGCTCACAGGTCCTGACAATGCCTTGAGCAGCACTTGGCCCAGTTTGGACTGGGCTGCCCACTGGATCCAGTATATATAGCTCTGCTGGAGACAATCTCTGGCTGTGCCAGCACCAGTTGCCTCCCAGGTTTTGCATGTGGATAAAAAGGGGTGAAAACATGCATCCCATGCAGTGGAGCTGGAGTCGGCAGCTCAGGGGAACGGGGATGGGATGGGGATGGAGCAAGGCAGAGGGGAGGCATTCCCAGGGACGCTTTGCCCACAAGCTTTCCTAACGAACCCAGTGCTGTGCCAGTGAGGGGCCTGGTTTCGGGCTCTTTGAGCCGTCTCCAAGCTGCTAAGCCCTGCTTAATCCGGCTGGGACACTGCCTCTCTGCCCTTGTCCCCGCCAGGCTGGTCACACTCGGGGCTTGAGCTGTGGGTGGTGGCCCTGAGTGCGCACCCTGTGTCAGACTGACTGCGCTCCAGGAGAAAAGAGGCACTCATCCCTAAAAACACTTGTTCGTTTTTTTAAGAAAGGTTCTAAAACATAGGCTGTAATGTGTCCTGAAGCCCTCCTGGGGAGGAGAGGAGAGGACAGCAAGGAGGAGAATTGCACCTTCCCCAAGGACAAGGCTGGCGAGCCAGGAAAGGAAGGGTCACTTACAGTCGGGCTGCTTCCAACTTTGTGTTATTTATTCACTGAGACTGTGCCTATACTTAAAAAACACTTGGGAGCAAGAAAGTCCCAGTCAATTTAACGGCGATAATAAGATCAGGCATTTATTCCTCTGAAGAGGTAAAGGCTTTACAAGAGATCAGTAATATTCTGCCATGTTCATATTTGTAGAAATGGAGGCACAGAAAGCTGCAAGAGTTGCTCAAACCCACTTTAGCTGTCCTTTGGAATAAAAACCTGATCTTGAGTGGCCTCCTCTTGGCTCCTTTCACCAAAACATGGGAAACTTCCCAGCACCCATGTGGGACTCCTTGGCAAAATCAAGGGCAATGCCTGAGTCAGAGCCCTGGCTTTTTGAAACTAAAAGAAAAATGTAGAGGGGAAAAAAAAAAAAGAAAAATATTTTAAAGAACCCCAGTGGTCACCAATAGTCTATTTAGTCTTTCATGAATCCTCTTAAGATGAAGAAATAGGCTCTGACCTTTTAAAGAATATCCTATCCCTATCCTATCCTATCCTATCCTATTCCTTACGGAGCAGAGATAACTGAGTAGCCAAACATTTTAGGTCACCTTTCACTGCAGGTCGATGGAAACTTGCTTTGTGCTCTCTAGAGAAATGTTTGTTTTAATCTTATCTAGACCCTTCCCTGCAATTCTGATTGCTCAGGACTGTGTGGTTCCACTTCAGTGATACTTTTATGATTATGGTTATCGGTATTGCTAGATAGGGAGATTAAGATAGTACACCTTTCCCTATAAAATAGCATATATGCATAGCGTATAAAATATTATAATAGAGAGAGATGGGGGTACTTCTCTGTGTGTAGAGACAACGGGCTGGACCTGTTGTCCACTGGATGTGTCCTGCCCCAGAGAAGCTGCAAATGTGGCTTCCCTGGGGTGAGCAGGCACCGGCCAGGGCCAGCCCCGCCGGGAGGGACCAGGCTCAGCCGTGGAGAACCACGCAGCCCTTGACCCCTTATAGGGCTTGGGGAAGTGAAGGCAGCTTTCCTTCCTCGAGGGGGAAAGGAAAATGTTTCCAAGCCCAGGCAATGTCCGGAGGCTCTGAGCTGTGCCAGCGCAGCTGAAAAAATCACCTTTCTGTGCCCAGGGCTTGCTCCCACCATGGTCTGACCAGGTCCAGCCCAGGTAAGAGACGTGCACAGAAGGGGTTAAATTGCCCGAGAGCTGCTCATCACCTCCGAACCTAGGGCCAGCCAGAGGTTTTCCTGGCATAGATGTGCTCTCTGGAGGGCAGGGAAACACGACCCTCGCACAGAAGACCAGCAATGCTGGCAAAACCCAACACTGACACCAGCACGTCTCCGGCTTTACTAGAATTGTTTAATTTTGTTTAAGAACGCGCGGTGCTGGGCAGGGGAACGGGCCAAGGCCAGCCCTGGTGTAAGGGGTGCACGGCCATGCCTGCAGCACCTGTAGGGACGTGTGCCTGTGTGCCTATACAATGTATGCGCCCTGCAAGTGCTCTCACAACCAGCAGCCCCTTCAGCGTGGCACTGTGTCCTGTGGTGGGCAAGGGGCAGCGCTGGGCAAGGGGCGAGAGCTGCTGCAGGCTGCTGCTGGCCGTGGCCATGGGCGCACAGGGGCAGGGCAAGGGGGAAAGTCTCACCTCTTGCACATGGGGAGGGCTGCCCGGGTGGGCAGCATGCTGGAGGCTAACCCTGCTCACATCTACCTGTCCCACTCATGTCCTCCACCACGGGGACAACCGCTTGCCCAGAACACCTCTCCAGGGCGAGTCATGGAGCTCTCCAGGGCAAAGCCCTCTGCAGCTGCCCCAGGCATCTGGTGGCACCTGATGTTGAATCCCCAGGTGAAGACCTGCTCTATGCTGGGGATTTACTGGCAGTCCATGTGTCCCTATGCTTCCAGGGAATGTCGTCTTCTGTGCCAGGGAGCTACCGGTGCCAGGGCAGTCACCCTGGGTACAGGGTGGACGAATTGGTTTTCAGATCCTCAAAAGCATCAAACGACAAAATTCTTTCCTGAGAGCAGAAATCTGTGAATTCAACAGTTGTAGGGTAAATTTCTTCTGTTGTACAGAAGTCAAACAGCCAACCAGCACCACCCAGCTCTCTTCCAGTGCCCTCCATCCGCCAGTCCCAAAGCACTTTCCAGAGGAGTGCAAAGAGAGGGACACTGGAGCGGTGGCAGAGCACTCTGATGACCTCCACCAGACTGAGTGCCGGGTGGGTGCTGGCCAGATGAGGGTCAGGGAGCCGGCCCTGCGTCCCAGAGCCGTGCCCGGCTGGCGGGCAGCCAGCGCTGCACCCGAGGGCTTGTTTCTACTCTTACTCCTGTGCCCTTCACCTTTGCAGCCAGAGAAACATCTGCGTGCTCTGCTTCCGAGGACGCCCGGTGCCGGTCGCTGAGCTCCTGCCCCAGCCATAAGGAGAGGGGACTATTTCGGCTGGCTTTATGTACGTGGCCTGGATGGAGCCCTCCTCCACTGCCCTGGGGAAGACGAAGGGTAATGCTCCTGGCTGGTACGGTGTCACTAACCCCCTGGGGATGATGAGGGCATGGAGGAGGCTCCCCCACGGAGGTCTCCTGCCGGCGCTGGGTTGTGGAGCAGCTGGCAGAGGGCAGAGCCCCATTGCACGCCTTCCAGGTGGGCTCCAGCCTGGCTCGTGCCACAGCCCAGCCTCGCAGGCACGGATGGACAGAGCTCAGCCTTCCCAGCAAGGGCTGCATGGAGCCCAGCTCCCACGGGACCCACGGGGGGCCCAGGAGGTGGTTGTGTGCAAGGGGGGCGGCAGCTTCGCATCGCACGCCTGGCCCTGAGTTACACCCAGTGCGTGCACAGCCCTTGAGCGTCAGCAACCCTTACAGATGGAGGGGCAGGATGGACAAAACCAGCCCAACCATTGCTTTGTCCATCAGTATCTATTATCATTACTGGCTGCACTCCAGATTAGATATCTTATGCATTCTAGCTGGTAAAAACTTTTCCTTCCAGGATCCTTCTGCTTTCTCTTCTTTGGATAGAAAATGGGTTTTTAATTAAAGATGCCTTTCTGTGGAAAATAAAATCAAGTAGATTTTGTTGATAATACCAAGGTTTTTATTGAAAGAAACAAAAGCAGAAGATACTGATTTGAAAATGTAAGTTAGCTGCTGAAAGTATTCTGAAACTTGACCGTTTCAATGCAAGTAGAGACAAAATCAGAGAAAATAAAAACATAATAGGAGATACTTTTAAAAGCTGACGATGCTAATAGTTTGAGGATGTTGGCTGAGCAAAAAATTCAGGCTTTGACCTGAGAGAGAATGATATTTCAAGCAACATGCTGCTTCCCCTCTCTTGCTACATGTGGCGATGAGCAGATCAGATGTTTCAGATTATTTCCTCCTGGTAGCTGTAGTCTGGGGTTAGTGACTCGTCCCACGGCAACCAGCCCCTCTGCTCTCCCCAGGGAAGGCTGCCCAGACTTCTGCCTTTACCGCCTTGCACCCACCACTTAACTCGCTCTATAAGCTGGCTTTTCTCCTGCTGCAGCTGCAGACAGGGAGATTTTATAGGAACCTACAATGGAAGCAAAAAGCAACTGCTTTATTTTTAATGAAGAGAGAGAGAAGACACCAGCCCTTCTGCAATGTCTCCTTTTGCTCAGAGCTTAGTCTCTGTTCTCTCAAATCACCATGTGCCTCCAACACCAGGTTTTCCCCTCCACTCATGCTTAGGTTTGCATTTAATACTGCTGCAAAGCGCCAGTCTGGCTACCCTGGGCTACAGTCTTCCCAGGTTGGTGGAGGACACGGGAAGGAGCAGCTTCTTCTGGGTTTGACCTGAACTAAATGACAGTTTTGACCTTCCTCCAAACCACAGGACAGTGGACAAACTGCCAGCTTACTAACATGTAAAAAACTGTTCTGATCACCTGAGATGCCTGCCAGGATGTAATTTGCTCCTATCCACCACCTATACCCCTCCCTTCTCATCCAAAACTACCACCCCCACCTAAATTCTCACTCCTTGGGTATATCTAGCAGGTGTCTCTTCATTTTTTGCAGCTGATCAGCTTTTCCTGCTCTTTTTAAAGGGCTGCAGCAAGCCAGCAGTAGTGGCATGATCACCCTGAGGGGGTGGGGGTGTTTTTGTTCATGGGCTAAATGAACTGCTGTAGGAAACAAAGCTATTCTCCTCTGAGTTTTAAGAAAGAGCCTTGGGCTTCTGGTCTGCCAGGGCAGTCAGTGGCAGGGTGGGCTGGTGCAAGGATGGGAAGTGTGGGGAATGAGGGGTCTCTGTGCTCGCCTGCTGTGGGCTGCTTCCCATGCTTCAGGACACAGCCTCTGCTGGTAGATGTGCTCCCAGGTGTGTCTGATGCTTTGTTTTCTATTTTCATGGGATTATTTTTTGTAAAATGCTGCAAGCTTTAGCCACCTGCTGTTTTCTTCTGGCTTTGCATGTAGTTTTTCTCTAAAGTCTGGAGGGTTGTTTGTCTGTGGGCTCCAGCTTGCTCAGAGCCAGGGCTACTGGGCTGGGGTTCCTGCTCTGGTTTGCAGTGTTCCTGGGGTGTAGGGGAAAGGATCTGCAAGAGAGAATTGGACAAGCCAGGAGCTCTGCAGAGGGCAGCTATGAAAGCTTCCCTAAGAGAAGATGACCTTTTAAAGCCTTTTCTAACCTCTTCCTGGATGTGCTGTGTGCTGTAGTGCCTCAATGGGAATGAAAGTGGAGCTCAGTGCTGGCCTGGAGCTCTCTCTTAGATCTGTAGCAGGGGAAAGCTTGAGCTTTTTTTTTTTTTTTTTTTGCTGGTAAAAGCATGTGTTTGCAGGAGTCCTCCTTCCCACCTCCCTCTGTGCCTCTCCTCTGAGCTGAAACTGGGGCATCTCCCCCTTATGCTGCATGCAGCCCCTGTGCTGGATGAAAGCTGTGGGCTGCCTTAGGTGCCCCTCTCTCAACCCAGCCCCTCCTAACCCTGTGCTTCTTCCAAAACACTGCTTGCTGTCCCAGTAACAGCTTGCCAGGCCTCCTTGCCTCTCCAGGCTGGCAACTAGCCCTTCCCAGAGCAGGAAAGGATGAGGCACTTGCTCGGAGGGGTTTGTAATCTAGGTTAGGTAGGAAACGATGCTGAGAGCGGTGACATCAGGGAAAAGGGTGGGAGGCAGCTTGCAGATGACGAGTGTATGAGGTTGCCGCTCCGTGCAAGGTACGTGTTGCATTAGTAATGTGCTTGTAGCAAATAACGCTGGGCTAGCATGGGAATGTGGGTCACCGCTGGCAGAACTGTTGAAGGAAGAGGGAGCTGCTTGTGCTGGGAAGAAAACGTATGTTACTGAGGGATGTTTGGTGGGGGGAGGTTTAGCTGCAGTAACTGTTCCAACTTGTAAGTAGCAGCTTTTTGTGTGAGCGGGTGCCTGCTGCCTGGGGGATGCCTCTGGCCCAGGTGTTGGGGCAAAATGGTCTTTGAGGGGGGTGTGGGGTGCAGTGGTTTGTGTTCCTGGTGTGTAATAGTCACATGTGTCACATTGTGTCGGGAAACTCCTAGACTTGCTTGCTGATGCTCTCTGTGGCCCTGGCCATGCCTGGAGCATCCCTGCTGCCCCAGCAGGCACAAGGAGGGATGCAGCTGGGCATGTATAACCAAGGATGCCAGCGTATTTTTGTGACCTATTTCTGATTCTGTTGTTCAGCATGTGTGCACTCAGGAAATCTTTGTGCTTTAGGGGGAGTAGGGTTTGTTAGTGATAAGGAAAAGCCTGTTTGACTGCTCGGGAGATTTAAACCAGAAACTAACCTGGCTTTGAAGGTGGACTCAGGCTGGGGAAGGTGGCTCTGAGCCTGAATAGAAAGTCATACGGGATGGGGATATACATATCCTAAAATATGCGTGGTACTTAAGTGCAGAAAGAGAGATTCTTGCCTCAGAGCAAGTACATTTAATGAAATAGCTTTGTTGGAAAACGCTGCCCTTGGTCAGCAGGGTCTTGTTGAGTAGCTTCACTTCCAGCAAAGAAGCAGTGGAGCAGAATGGGGCTGGTGGAAGGAACCATGAATGGGCTGCCAGGCTGTGGCCCTGGAAGAGCTGCACAGCCTTTGCTCAGCAGCAATGCTCCTGCCTAGTTGCAGGCTGTGGAGACCTTGCTAAAGCAGCCTTGTCCAAGCCCCTCGGAGCAAGTCAGGAACTTGTCCTGTGTCCTGTGCTGCCAGCAAATACCTCCAAGCCAGACAGATATGTTTCCGTGGCTAGCCCGTGTGCTCCCCAAGATGCCCAAGCTGTGACATGTCCACCTGTGCCTGAGTCATTATTTTCCCCCTGAGTCTGGGATCAGAACAGTGTCAGTGGCAGCAAGCTGACCATGGGGCCAAAACCAAGCTTGTGGGGGTTCAGATTTGGCGGGAACAGGCTGCATCACCTGATGGAGCCGCATGTATGGAGCAGGAGCAAGGTGTTAAACTGTGTGGGCTTGGTTGGGTTGCTCTGGCGAGAGGCTCGTGGGCAGGGGGTGGGAGCCCTCACTCCTCTATCTACCGCTGCCACTTGCAGCTTGCTTGTTCCACACACACCCTATGTGCCCCGCCACCCCCTGTGCCAACCTCCTCCCTGGCACTGAGCCTTGAGTGAGCGTTGCCTGCTCTGAGGCAGCAGGGCTGATGTCCCTCTGCTGCGACCACGGTATCTGGCCAGCCTGTCCAGCAGCCTGTGGGCTAGCTGCAGCCCTGAGGCAGGTGTTGGATGACCTTCAGTAGACCTCGGTGAGCCAGACTGTCAGGGAAATAAGGACTATGCCCAGTGGGAGGAGATGGGGATTGATCTGTCTGGGTGCTGCCTGCATGCTGTCCCTACTGGTGGGTGCCTGCTGGGACAAGCTCTTGTACCTGCTGCAGGGCAAAGTATCGGACAAGGTCAGGGTCCCGGACCAGTCTGATGTTGTAAGCTCACTCACTGAATGGCTTGTGGGTTTTTCTTTAAATTCTTGCTTTCCCTTTCTTATCCATTCAGAAACTCAAAACCGCTGTTTTTTTGGCTCCTCATCTGTATCTGCACCCAGATCCCAGAACTGCTGGTGGTGCCCAGTTCAGCGGCTCTCTGGAGCACGCAGGTCCCTCCATCTGGCAGCTCCTCAGACCCATGCAGGAAGGGCTCTGTAAATGGGCTTGTGTTTACCTCAAAACTTGTTGTCCTACAAACTCCTTGCCTGGGGAGATGGGCTCTGGCAGTTGGTGCTGCCAGTTCCTTGGTCTGTAGAAGAGCTGTTCCAGGATGACAACTTGCTTGTGTCTACAAAGGAACTTTTTTCTTTTTTTTTTTTTTTTGGGGGGGGGGGGGGGAAGTGTATGTTTCTGTGAATGTTTTGATTCTTTCTTGCCCTCCAGTAGCAAAACTAGGGCAGAGCCAGGGAGTAAAACTGAGTCTTGAAATATTTTTGTTATCTACTCCTAAGCAAAACAAGGAAGTCCTCCATACAGGTTGCACTTCTCAGGCTTTTCTCTCGCTCAGCCTGTGCAGTAGGGAGCAGGCTCAAGACCTTGCCTCCCTGTGAAGGGAGAGGTGGTGATGATGATGATGCGTGGTGGCAACCACCTGCATGGCTGAGGCGCAGGGATGCTCCATGGTGGGAATCCCAGCTTCTGGCACTGGCTGCGTGTCCTTGGGCAAGTCACTTGCTGCGATGTGTGTGTGCTGGCTTACCTCCTGCAGGGTCCTGAAAGGTTTCATTCATGTCCCTAATTACTCGCAGAGTGCTGAATGAAAGGGGCAGTGGATGTGCCAAGTGTGTGACGTATCCCAGTACAACATCGTCCTTGTGAGCACTCTCCTTGTCCCTCCTGGGGACCCAGGGGTGGCTCAGGGAGGCTCGATGGTGGTGCTTTAGCCTGAGTCCCCTCTGCCATGGGAGAGGGTGTCTGTTTTGTGGTGCTTATCCCTGTCCTGAGAGCTATTGAGGGCTCCTGGTAGGGCTGGGAGGGGAGCTGTCCTGGTTCCTATAATTTCCTGGTTATTTTGGTATGTGGGTGGAAGGGGGAGGAGGGCAGCTGTGGAGAGAAGAGCAAGGTCAGTGAAGAACAAACGTGCCTCTGTGCACTTGTGATCACGCTGCCAGCTAATCTGCTTCGGTGCTCCAACTTTCCTCGCAGAACTCATCAAGCACGGCCGCGAGAGGATAGGACAAACCATCAAGGCCTCTGGCTCCAGGCTCTGCTCGTAGTGAGTATGAAAGCCTTCCAGTGGGATGAGAGCCCTTTAAAAGCTCAGCCTGATAACCCCCGCACTGGCTCGGTGGTGAATGGAGCTGGCTGGCACCAGCCAGATGTGGGCAGTCCCTGGGGACAGCCGCCAGCACCCGCTGCTGCTCGGCATCTCCTGCCATGGTCAGCCCGGCCGCAGAGGAGGGGGGCTCTGGGATGGCCGCGGATCTGTGCCTGGCGGTGCATGGGGGCAGAGAGGGGAAGCACCCACAGGTGAGATGTGGGGGAGGCCGGTGGGATCTTTGGGCCCCCTTTTTGGAAGGGGCAGGGTTGAGGGTGGCTGGGGGGGATGAGAGCCTTCAGAGCCTCCCTGCAATGTATAAGAGCTTGGTGGGGCTGAGGGGGAATGGACAAAGCTCTCTGGGGCAGGGCAGAAAGGAACAGAGCTGCTTTTCTTTTTTTTTTTTTATTTTTTTTTTTTTCCCTCCTTCTGTCCTCTCTTTAATCCTGGCTTTTGCAAGGAGTGTGTGGGAACCCTCAAAACCAAAGGGAGGAATCCCTAGGGTGACAGGACCTATCTCTCCCCAGTGATGCTTGAGCAGGGCAGATCTGAACCAACAAGTGTTGTTCAAGTCCAACTTGAACTCCGGGGCTGGGGCCTCAGAGCCCCAGCAGCAGCTGCACTGGGTAGACGAGAGCCCTGTGCTTTAATGCCTCCACTCACCGAGCCCGCCCTGGGCTGCCATGGCCAGCCCTTCTTCCCTGCAATGTCAACAACCCCAAACTGCCCTGATCTGCCCTGGCATGGGGGAATGGCCTCTAGCTGCTGCCAGTATGGATGGCATGTGGTGGTCAGACCCAGCTGGACCCTCCTGGCTGCCCTGTGGGGACACTCATTGGGTTGCAGGGCTGGGGGCTGCAGCATCCCTATGCAGTGGGGTGGGGGCTGCATCTGCCTTGAGAGGGGTCTGGCCATGGCCAGGAGGGCTGCAACCTTGTCTGGCCCTGATGCTGTGTTGCTGCTGGGGCTGTGCTGGTCTTCACGTGTTGGTGCTCTGACCAGTTTCTGCTATTGCAAATCAAGAGCTAACTGTGGCATTTAATATGCTTGTGCTTGTTCAAATCACTTGTGCTCCCAGGAACCTTCTTTCCACCCCCATCTCCTGTCAGCATGCACCCACTGTCCCCTGCCTCCCCCAGAGTATGTGCACCCCCACCCCTTGGGAGCAGCAGTACTACCGAGGGGGTAGCTGGGGAACTTAGCTGAGGTCTCCTATGATGGAGGGGAGCATGCACTGGGGTCTGTGCTGGTCCCTGGCAAGTTAATGGTGTGAAGCTGTTTCTTTCTTGGATTTTGTTTTCAATACTGGCTTGCTCTTCTTTTCCCAAGTGCTGAACGAGTTGTTTTTTTAATGGATCGTTCCCAGAGCCCGGACAAAAGCACCCAGGTGAGATCATGGCTCTGAGCCAGCAAGTCCTCACCTTTGGGATGAAGAGGAGGGGCTGGTGCCTGTAGGAGAAAAGCAAGGAGGAGAGCCTGCTTTAGCCTGCCAGGAGTCTTACTGCTGCCTTGTCCCTGTGGGTGATGCTGGGTGGAGAAAAAGGAGAGCAGAGAGGCCCTATATAGCCTTTTGGACAAGGCATAATGCTCCCAGAGTCTGGGGAGAGGAGGATTCCTGGGGAGCCAGAAGAGGAGGAAGACCGTGTGTGTATATGTACCTCCTTGTCACTGGGAAGAGGGAGGCTGCACCTCTGTGGTGCTGGGTGTGCATAAGGCCACTTCCAAGGATCCAGACCTGGCAGTTTTGGGGCTTAATGGGAGTGGGCAGAGGGCTGCAGGGTTTGGGGGGGATGCTGATGTCCTGCTGCAGGAGTACTCCTCTCTCTGAGCTGTGCGCAGGGCTTCTTGCCTAGCACAGGCAGTGGGGAGCACCTTGTTGTCTCGGTGCTGCAGTGAGCAACTGAGCCACGCAGTGCCTTTCCTCTGTGGCGGCACAGGAGGTCTTGAAAGCCTCAAGTCAGGAGCCAAGAAGTTGCTTAGTACTTTTTCTTTGTGCAAGTATGGGATGAGGGCTTCAGCACAGACTCTAGCTTAGTACAGCCTCCAGCTTGGGGATGATATTGCTTTAGTGCGTAGCTCTGTTCTCCCTTTCCTCATCACTTAAAAGTTTGCCAAAGCATCCACTGTGTCTCTTGCTGATGGGTGTTTGTCAATGGCTCTGTGCAAGTGATGCTGTATTGAGGAAAGGAAAGCACAACCTGCAGCATGGTCCTTGTGACTAATGTTATTGTTATCCTCTCTAGCCTCCAACATCAACTGACAACATCAACCTTGGACCTTCTGCTAACCCAAAGTAAGCTCCCTGCAAAAGCCAGGTAGGGTGTGGAGCGTGCAGTGAAGAGATCTGGCAGGGGAACGCAGTTGGTCCCTGTGTCTTGCATGGGTGGTGTCTGCAAAAGTACATTACTTGGCCTTTAATACCGTGTGTATCACCAATGCACCAGCTTCAAGACATTCACCTATAGCTGGTCCGTGTTATCATAATCATCCTCTCCTGTCTGTGTCTGCAGCCCCTTGTCCCACCTCTCTAGAGAGGCAGTAAGGGAAGATCTTCCTCGTCACTGCTGGCTCCCTGACCATCTTTCTCTAGAAATGGGGATAAACCGTGTCCCCTGTAAAGGTGCCACTTGGTCCCGACAGGTGCTTTCACCTGCTGCTCTGTTCAGCAGGTGGGTTGCTGAGGGATTGCTCATCCTCTGCTGGGTGCACCAACATACACAGTGCGAATCCCGAGCTGGCTGGGAGCGAGGGTCACCGGTCCAGTGCCCTTTAATCCCTTTCACAAACACCTGTGTTTCCAAGAAGGAACTCTGCTTTGATGGTAGCGTTGCTGTTGCATGTTTCTCTCCCAGAAACATTAACTTGTTTCATTCTTGCCCAACAGTGCCAAGCCAACAGACTTTGACTTCCTGAAGGTTATTGGCAAAGGAAGCTTTGGAAAAGTAAGTGGGTTTGTACAGGTGGGCTGTAGCTCTTTGGAGGCAGCTTGGAAAGAGACTTTCTTGCTGAAGGAGTTCCTAGCTGTGTCCTTGCTTGCTCCTCTCCTGAGGAGTTTGGCCTGAGTGGGACTGAGACCAGATGAGACCTGAGATAGGGTTTTCATAGTCCATTCTTACTGTGAGCTGTCCTGCAACCTCTCTAAGGACAGAAGTGTGAGGTGTTTTATGCTCAGGGTGGTGATGGTGAGGAGCAGTACTTGATTCAAAATAAGCTTCAGACTTGTTCAGCTAGCAAAAGATCTCCAGACAAATCTGTACCTTGTGAGATAGCAAGGATCCACTGTAAATGGGACTGTCCCCAAATGCTCCAAAACTATTTTCTACTGGGTGTGTAAGAGATGTATGTGGAGATGTCCTGTGCTTTTTCCTGGCAATGAGAAAGTGCTGGGAAGTCAGAGGGCTGGAGCTTGGTCTTTAAAACTTTGTACCTGACCCTCTGAAGCTGTACTCTGTGTATAATCACTCACAAGAGTGAGCTAATGAGGAAACACTAACCAAACGGCAGGAGGTGAGACTGAAACCTGTGACCAGGACCTTCTGTTGCAGGTTCTCCTGGCCAAACGCAAGTGTGATGGGACTTTTTATGCAGTGAAAGTCTTGCATAAGAAAACCATCCTAAAGAAAAAGGAGGTATGTGTGCTCTCCTTGGCTGCTTCTGCAAATAGTGGTCAGTGTGTGAGCTATCCTGGTAATGCAAATGAGGTATCTTGTGGCTGGCATGCACGTAGACAACTCACAGGTTAAACATGGATTTCTCTGTGCCAAGGGAACATGGAGAAGAACTGAGATGAAGCAGGTCAGATAGGAGAGCGGTTCCCTTCCTGGGGCTGGAGATGACCCTCTTGGGCTCCCAGCTTCCACCTGTTTTGAAAACAGCAGTGAGCCCCTACAGCAGACTGGACTGGACCCTTGCCTGAAACTCTAATGCCTTACCTGCTTTTTGATAGCAAAACCACATCATGGCAGAACGCAACGTGCTCCTGAAGAATGTCAAGCACCCCTTCCTTGTGGGACTCCATTACTCCTTCCAGACCTCGGAGAAGCTTTACTTTGTGCTTGACTATGTAAATGGAGGAGAGGTGAGTGCACTTACAGGCTTTATTTTAATCCTCTATTTGGTTGTTCCCAAACATGCTGCTTTATTGCCTAAAACTTTCTTGTCAGAAGATAACATGTTGAAGTGTAATGTTGCTTTGACTGCTGGCAAGGACCAGCCAGGAGTAGCTGGCATGCTAGCTCACCTGTAAATTGAGTGAAGATCTTGTTGACTATGACCTGAGTCAGATGATTACCAAGGCAAGGATGCTGAGAAAAGTATGTGTTAGGGGCGTTTTAAAATCCTATGGAGAATACGGGAAATACTGATGTTGGTGAGCTTTAGGCAAAACCCACTTGTGGGCTGGCTCTGGATCCTAGTCTAGTGCTTGGGTGATGCCATTGCAGTATGCTAGATTTCTTTTTCTGTCCTTTAGAAGCTTACCTTTTTTTCCAGCTGTCTCTTTCTGTGCTATCTGAAACTAGCTGGGGGATATTGTTAATATGGATGTCTTGCCCAAATAGAATTCATATTGGGGATCTTAGTGAGTTCAGCTCTGTGCAGGTACCACTTTTCATGGCCATACTACCACTATAATTGGCCTGTGGGTTGTAGCAAGCTAGGAAGCTTAACTAGATCAGTAGATGACCATTTTTTGGGGAATGAATTCTTAAGTGAGATGGTGACATAAGAAGAGGACAAATGAAGCAGTTTCTAGAAAGGTGTTTAGATTGCTTAAAGTCACTTGGTTTGGGCTTATTTGGTGCTGTTCATGTGCTACTTGTTGCAAATCAGTTTTCACTTGAGTAGCTGGCTTTCAGGCCTGCTCCAGATATCCTTCAGTTTTTTAGAGAAGTGATCAACCCTCTCATCTGCCTGTAGCTCTTCTTCCACTTGCAAAGGGAGCGCTGTTTCCGTGAACCCCGGGCCCGATTCTATGCTGCAGAAGTCGCTAGTGCAATTGGGTACCTGCATTCCTTAAACATCATTTACAGGTAAGGCATGTGTCCTGCCGGCGAGAGCAGGGGCACCAAGTCTGCCCAGCCAGGCCGTGTGCGGTGCTAGGGAGGAAAAGGGCTTCATTGGGGCCCTGCAAAATGCAGGACTGGAGTAGCTGAAGAATCTCCTAGCCCAGACAAAACTGTGTGCTGCTGGCACTCTGTCCTGCAGGAGGGGTGCTGTATGCATGGGACCTGATCGACAATAAATACTCCCAGCCTGGCAGTGGGAAGGAGAGAGAATGCTTAAGTGTAAAGATCTAAAATAAACCTGGCTCAATAAGTAAGAAATTCTCTCTCAGTAACAATTTATGCATAGATATGCAGAGAAATGCAGGCTAACACCTGATCCTGTACGACAGCAGTCTTTCTATGTTTGCATGTGTGTATGTTGATACCCAACAGTAATGGGAATCCTCACTTTGGGAAGGTCTTGGTGAACTGGACTGGAAAGTTTTGTTAGCTCCTGTTCTTGGCTGATGCTGTTTCAGATCCAGCTTTTCTAAATATCTGGCCAAATCTGCTCAAACAGCACTTTTTGTCTTGCAGGGACTTAAAACCTGAGAACATTCTCCTGGATTGCCAGGTATATTCACAGCTCGTGCTGCCTTCCTTCTGGCTTTAAAAGCATCAAGACCATAAACAGAGGGCTATGGTTCTGCAAGCTGGACTATAGCTCGCTTCACTGCATGGATTTTGTATGTATGCACCACTGCGTTTCTGTGCAGATCCTGCAAGAGGGAGTGAGCCTGCCCTCTGCAGAACTGCACACTTGGGGCCCTCTCAGCTTGTTCCCAAGAGCTGGGACCTGACTTCTGGGCAGGGACCAGAGGTGCTAAGAGCAAGCCACTGCTGCTGCTCTGGTGGTGACCACTATATAAACTGGCTCTGGGATAAAGCAGTGGCAAAGCACAGCAGTGCTGGATCTCTTCATAGCTGTGCTGTTATAGACAAATTAAAAAAAAAAAAATCTAGACTCTACTTTCTATATAGGCTCCTGTACTTGTACTATAGGATGTCCAGAAGGTGAGGGAGGGGAAGCAGATGAGCAGTGGGGAACTAAAACATACATGAGATGCAATGTGAAGGCCAATGCTTCGAAATCCTGTTCCCTCCTTAGGAGAGTGGGCCAAGCTGAAATTCTCTCTCTTCTTTAGGGACACATAGTATTGACAGACTTTGGGCTCTGCAAAGAAGGAATGGAGCAAGAGGAGACAACTTCTACCTTTTGTGGCACTCCTGAGGTACAGCATGTGCTGGGGTTTCACTGTGACCTGGGGGCTGAAAGCCTTCAGAGACTTGCCGCTCTCGGTCTCAGACTTGCGTGGGTGCTCAGCATGTCAAAATATGGGCTCTGTGAATTAGACCACCTTGGGCTCTTTGAGGTTGTCAGCCTGAAGTTGGCATTCAGATAAAGCCTTCCCTACTCAGCACAGACAGTTTTACCTGTAGCAGCCGATTAGTACTCTCAACTTGCTGTGCAATCAGGGGCAGGGATCCCTGCTCTTGGAAATGGCCAGTCTCGTCAAACTGGGGCTGTTCCAGGTGGCTGTGGAGACAGCCTTGACCCTGGGAGCCCATGAGCAAGCCTGTGAGCAGGCTGTTTACCTGCTGTGATACCCTGGAGCTGCAGAACTGGGAGCCTGCTGGTACTGACATACACAGGACCTTGCTGTGCTCTTCGGTGTGTCCTTGGTATGCAGGAGCTGCGAAACACCCTGTGCAGAGGAGAGGACCGGGCTCTCCTCTGGAATGTGAACACTGCTCAGAGGGGAAGAACTGCCTTTTCTCCAACGCACCTCAACTAGGTTTTGCTAAAACCTATTTCCAGTTTGGCTTCTTGGAGGCTTTTTTCCTGCTTTTTACTGAACTGGGGATTTTGGTAGCACTTTGGCCTAGGTAATACACCTGTCCTGCTGCCCAGCCTCAGACAGCTTGAAGAAGGGTCTGTAAACAAGATAACTTTCAGTATTCAAGCTCAGTAGAAGTGGGCAGGAATTTCCTGGTGGTAGCCCTATGCTTTCAGTGGGGACCCACTTATGCAATAGTACAGCACAAACCAAGCAGGAATGTTTGAGCTTAGGTTTGTGGTTTTTGATGTGTGTTGGGTTTTTTTTTTTCCCCTGCCCTAGGTAGGGAGCCTGATAGTACACAGACATAATCCTGTGCAAGACCAGACTCGATGTGCTGCTTGTTCTGCAGGCTACTTGAATTCCCACCCTGTTGCTTCTTGGTGGTGGCTATCAGTAGTTTTGCTGCTTTGGACAGACTTACTGGGACTGAAAACTGCAGCATTCTCAAAACCACAGGAGCCTCTTACAGGTGTAATGTGTCAGTGCAGGACAGATTTGCTGGTTGAGTTGTGGTGGGTGGCAAATCCTTATACAAGTCCTCTATAGGAAAAGAACTTTCTGTAGCCCAGAAAAACACATTGGGAGTTTTAGTAGGTGTCTTTCAAATCCATTGCTCTGAAGCAAGTGGAGAGTCTAACAAAGCATAGTAGCAAATGCATCTGTGTGCTTCCTAATGCATTTGCTCACTTTGAACTGCAGCCAGGTTTGTGTACTTATGAGGACAAAGCCCTTCCTTTTATAATTTGACTCAAATATTTATTTCTGACTCTTCCTAGTACTTGGCTCCTGAGGTGCTAAAGAAGCAGCCGTATGACAGGACAGTAGACTGGTGGTGCCTAGGAGCCGTCCTCTATGAGATGCTGTTTGGACTGGTAAGTTTGGAAGCTGTCTGTTTTATGCTACATGGTGGAGAACTTATTTTTGAAAGTTGTGATGTGAGGTTGGTCTGGTGTTCACGTGGTACCTGACACAGACAACTGACTCCTGAATTAGGTAACCTGTTTCAGTCATACCATTGCTCTTTGATCAGAGATATATCTGTTTGATATCTGAGATATGGCAGGTTTCCCTCATCTACTTCCTGCAGGACTCATTTTGACCTGTGATGTGTGGTTCCTTATGGTAGCTCATGTTTTACCTGGCTGCTTCTCCTCTCTTTCAAATTAGCCTCCTTTTTACAGCCGGGATGTGTCTCAGATGTATGACAACATTCTGCACAAGCCACTCCAGATCCAAGGAAGCAAGACTGTGGCAGCTTGTGACATCCTCCAGGGACTTCTCCACAAGGACCAGAAGAGGAGGCTGGGTGCCAAGACAGACTTTGTAGGTTGCCTCCACTAGGATCAGGAGGGAGGATGGATAGGAAACCTTTCTGTTCTGAGCCTTTCTTTCATGATAACAGCACTACCTTGGAAAAAGCTTTCCATGTGCACTGATGTCTCTCCAGCCCCCTAAAAGGGGCATATGGGGTTGACTTGGATTTCCAAAGGGAAATACTATGATTCAAGGTGTGGTGGCAAGCTAGGACACCAATGTGTGCTGGTGTCATCCCCCTTCAAGGGATTACTGGACTATGACCCTTCTGTAGTAAGGGATTTAGCAAATCCTTACATGGATATGTGGTAGCTCCAAGTCTTGCTTCAACCACTTAATGCTATGAAACCAGCTGGCAGGTGCTGGAAAAGGAGGGTTGGCAGAAGACTGACTTTTTCTCCCCCTGCTTTCTGTGCAGCTTGAGATAAAGAACCACGTATTCTTCAGCCCAATAAACTGGGATGACTTGTACCACAAGAGGATTACTCCTCCGTTCAACCCCAATGTGGTAAGTGGGTATTTCTGTTGGTATCTGTTATAGTGGTACAAAAGGAATCCTCTCCAGATGTCTTATACTGACATTGAGGGATGCTGAAGTGCAAGTTAGGAACTGCAAATGCAGTGGTGACGATGTTTTTGGAAGAGGACCTGTGCTAGACTGTCTGAAAACAAGTGGTTGGTTGGGGTCTGCTCGCTCAAAATGACGATGTGTGTCTCTACTCCTTGGCTTAGGCTGGTCCAGCTGATCTGCAACACTTTGATCCAGAGTTCACCCAAGAAGCGATCTCCACCTCCATCACCCACACGCCTGACCTAGCAGCCAGCAGCTCCAGTGCCTCAGATGCATTTTTAGGATTTTCTTATGCACCAACTGAAGAGGGCATCTAGGTTTTATAAAGGCTTTGAGAAGCCAGATTTTAACTGAATGGGTTTTATGTTTGGTTGGTTTTTTTTTTTTTGAAAGGATTGGTACTGTCCTTTGCTCATGGTTTAAGGAAATTGTGACTAATACACTAACTGGCTGGGATGGAACAGAGCTCTTAACTTTTGCTATTTGGTGGATTTCCCTCTAAATGACTGTTCCCCTGGCAGGGAAAGTGGGACACTGATTATTATGATTTCCCCCCCCCCCCCCCCCCGAGTGTCTTGTGCTACTTGGCAGAATTGTATTCACTCTGTGGTTGTATTTATGGTTGAGGTATGTACCACCATTCACATCAACAGCCATTCCCCTGTAACTGGCCACCCTTTTTTTTTTTTTTTTTTCTTTGTGGAGCTAACTCTGCCCAGCTATGTCCAACTGCTTTGCCCCCACCACGAGAGGAGAACTCTTCACACTACCAAGAATAGTGGCTTCCTTCCTTTAAGAGGACTGTGCCACTCAAGCCACTCATCCTGGACTGAGCTGGGCTGAGAAACGGTTCATCAGATACTGCTCCAAAGGTGGCTGCAAGTCTGTAAATCGTGAACTGTGCCATGGCCTTTCATGCCAGCCAGTCCCTCCCCAAGGTGAGTGGATCATCTCTCTGGTCCAGGATTGGGATGCTGCTGAAGCAACAAGGAGGCTGTTATGGAGGAGTCAACGTGTGGGAGGAAAATCCCAGATAAAATGGGTGGGAAAGAGGCTGAGTTGCTTGGAAAAATAAAAATAACCTTATGGCCAAACTCTGCTTGGAGTGGGGGGGGATCCTTCCACAGCATGTGCTTGACTTGCCTGAGGCACACCAACACTACTGCGATGAGCATGATCCGGAGCACCGTGGAGCACAGGACAGCACGGAGCGAGGGGAGCCTGAGCCCAGCTCAGCACCTGCTCTGGGGGGGTCCAGCAGCACTGAGCCCCTGCATGCAGGAGAGGGAGAGCAGCAGCACAGCCCTCTGGGCTCCAATGCCGGTCTGAAAATGCCTGTCACTGATGTAGAACAGTTATTTATTCTGCCTTAATTTAAATGCTGATGTACTCATTGAATGTCACTTTCCACTTTTTTTTAAAGTTGTTTTGTTCTGTTGCTGTGGGGAGGAGAAAGGGGGCTAAGAGCTTCTAACTGCAACACGGGGATAAACAACGGGCTTTCTAGAAGTTGTGTGATGCTCATGCTGTTGGGAAGCTTGTGCTGGAACACTTTTTTTTTAATCAGACTTTAGCTTGTACATGCTGAAGTCATCAGAAATATGACATGGTTTGTATTAAAGTGCATACACTGATGTGCTTCCCTCTGTCCTGTCTGTGAGGGAGTGGTGAGGGTAAGGGGAGCAGGGAGGCGGGTGGTGGCTTTAGGCTGTGCCTGAGAGCAGCTGTGCCCTAACACTGCTGTGTGAGAAAGTCACTGAAACTTGTCTTTTTAATTAAAATAGGAAGTCCCTACTTTAGCCTAACAGACGTATTGCGATTTGTGCTTTTACCTGGGCCTAAGGCCAGAAACCTGTTCGGGGGACAGGGGGCACTGCTCTCGCCCACTAAAAGGCGAGGGCTGGACCGGGACAGGCCTCGGCGGTCACCGGCCGAGAGCCGGCCTTGCCCGGAGCCAGGCTTACGCGGACCGCAGCTGCAGGCCGAGCCGGCGGTGCCTGCCGAGGCGGCGCCCGGGGACAGCGAAGGGCCGACCGGCCCGGCTGGGGCATCCGGGCCGGCGGGGCGGGGCGCGGAGCCCCGTTCCCCCCCCCCCAGGCCGCCGCAGTGGTACTGTCCCGCCCCCCCCCCCCCCGGGGAATGGAGCGAGCCTCCGCAGCGACCTCTGCACTCGGGGCGTCGGCCTCCGCGCATGCGCCTGCGCGGCCGGCGCGTTGCTAAGCGGAGCGCGCCGTGGTAACGGCCGCCGTCCCGCTCTCCCCCGCCGCCGCGGCGGGGACACCCCCCCCCCCCCCCCGGCCCGCTGCGGGGGTCCCGCCGGGGAGCAAGGAGCGTTGGAGGTTCGCTTCACGTCCCGAGAGCTGGCGTCCTTCGGCGTCCCCTGCGGTAGCCCCGGGTAACCCTATGGAGAGGGGCCTGCGGAATGCCATAGTCTTCAATGCGTCTAAAGGGGAGGCTTTCACGCTCGCCAGCAGCTACAAATCCTTGCGCAAAAGGCTTCGCGGTAACTGGAAGATACAGAGGTGAGGAGCAGCTTTCTGAGTAACTCTTGGCAGCTTCTTTTGGAGCGCTGGCGTGGGGGAGAAGCCGCGTTTCGGTGGTGTGAGGGTCCTTTGCAGGCAGGGCCGAAGGCCCGCTTAGGTTTCTTGCAGCTGGTGGAGAAGAGTCTTCTCTCAGCCTGCCCAGGCTGTGTGGATCCAGCTCATCTCCGAGGGAGAGACTGGCCGCTCCTGACTGAAGAGGCGAGGCTGCCTCACCCTCACCGCTGTGCAGCCCCAGGGGGTAGGCGTTGGGGCACCTGCAGACCACAGAGAGATCCTGAAATCTGTCTGTGGTCTACACTGAATACCCGAATAGTCTTTGGGAATGTATGTCATAAGCTAGGATCTGTCTTTTGCATTGATTGCACTCTGTGGCGTTAGCTGTGATTTGGCTGTTGGATGCTGTGCATAGTTGTCTTTGGAGCTTCCAGCTATCTTATCTGTGGAAGAGATAGAGCATAAGTTATAAGGATGAAACTCCTGATATGAGTTTTTGAGTCTATCTTGATTTAGAGTTTGGATAAAAAGAAATCAGCCCTTGTGCATGTGATATTGCCTGTCTGTCCGCTACAAAATGTGTCCAGAGGAAACCAAAAAAAGAATAAGAGGAAGCTCATCAGGTGCAAAGTTTAACAGCAGCTATAATGGTTTATGCTAGTTCTGGATCTGCCACAGTACCTTGTTAGAGGGGCTTTATTATTTAGTGGGGTTGAAATTTGTAAGGATTATTTTCGCTTGAGTTGTCAACTTTAAACCCAGTTAAAAGGATGTGAAGTGACTGAAGTGACTTGCTTTGCGTTTATTTGCCAGTTCTTTAAAAAAAAAAAAGAAAAAAGTTGTGGTTCAGGACTATATCCAAGAGTAACATGTGTCTTTATTAATCTATTCATAGCTTAAAAGATGAGATCACATCTGAGAAACTGTTTGGGGTAAAATTGTGGATTACAGCAGGGCCAAGAGAAAAGTTCAGTGCTGCTGAGGTAAGAAGTCAATAACTGTTTGCAAATTAGTTATGTTTTAAGATTTGCTTAATGTGAAATAGAAAAGAACAACACAGAAGACTTTGCAATAGTACTGCTTTAAATGAATTTACACAAATTGAAATTTGAATACTTTTCTCATAGGATCATGTTAATTGCAAGTAGTCAGAATCATTTACCTTCCCCCATCTCAGTATAACTTCCTGCAATCTTGTGTGTAGCTTCTTTCATGTGTATTTTTTCTGGATCTTTGTTGTCTTCTAGTTTTCGGTTCTGAAGAAATTCCTGGAGGATGGTGGAGCCATCCTGGTGATGCTGAGAGAAGGCGGAGAGTCCCGATATGGCACAAATATTAACTTTTTGTTAGAAGAATACGGGATCGTTTTCAATAATGGTAATGGGGCTCACTGATACCTTTCATTTGTCCGTTTTCAGCAAAATCTAAAGAGCAGGTTCAGCCTTTGTAGCTATAAGCCAAGCAGATCCCTCTCACAAAGTACCTTTTGGTCTAAGAGATGTTTTTTCTTGAAATGTACATGCACATGGCAGTGTAATACTGGAGCACACCAAGGGCTTTCCATGGGCAGAGTACCTTGATAACAACTGTGTCTCAGTGTACATAAAATATTTTTAGGGTCTTTGGTGGCGTTTCTAGACTATGCCTTTTTCTGCATCAACAGTATTCAATTCATCATACTTCTTGAAGATGTATAAAAAAAAATTGAACTTGTAAAACTTGATACATATTCTTTTAACTGGATCATCCTTTTGCCTCTTCTGCTTTGCAGAAGACATGGAGATGTGCTTATTTTTCATATTTTTATTTGAACTTGTGAATATATTCCTGTTCTAAGTCTGTATGTCCAAAAGGAAACGGTAGTGAAGGCCGATTTGTATTCTTTTGGGAGCCACATGCCAGCTTTGTGGTGTTAGAAGCAAACACCCAGGGAATCCAAGAGCTAAACTCATTTTTCATTGCTATATCTAGCATGCTGATCAGCTAAGATGTAAATTTCTTTATTTTTTTTCTTTCTTCAAGATGCTGTAGTACGAAATGTATATTACAAGTACCACCACCCAAAAGAAGCACTAATCTCTGATGGAGTTTTGAATAGGTAAATATTTGGGGTATATTAATCTGTACAGTAAACTCTTACAATCCATATTGTTTCAGTAAGTTTTGCTTTTCAACATCTTGTAGGGGAATCAGTGAAGCTGCAAGAAAAACAGTGCTTGAGACAACAGATGAAGATGGAAGTGGACATGACTCACAGTAAGTGTTTTCCTTTGAGGAAGCTGATGTGAAAATATTCAGAATAACTCGGAATTAGTAGGTTTGTAATCTAGCAGGAGTACGTTGTGCTTGTGTTGAGGTTTTCTAGTGTATTTCTTATGTCAGCTTCTTGCTCCTCAAAGTTATATCTGGAAAGGAGAATCTGTTTAGTAGTGCTTGATAACCAACGAAGGAGCAGGAGCGATAGGTTTTGAAGGGCATTACTACTCTCCTGACCAGATCTTTTTTGCTCCTAGTCTGTGGATTTGAATTTGATTAAACAATGTAAGTATGAATAACATCTAGATAGCGGGTGGTCTGGCTGCAGGCATGAGCCACCCTACGTCTTTCTAAAGAGTCTTAATCCAGGGTAAGATAGACATTGATTGCAATTTTTAGCTTTCCATTCCTCTGTGCTGCAGAGGAGTGAAAAGGTATTGAAAAGAATATAGCTTTTCCGTAAATAACTATAGATGTTTGTATTCTTCCTTGCAGCTAGTTTTTAGACTAATAAATGACCATGTGGTTGATTACAATGAAAAATGTAAGTGCAAAAACATTTTATGTAGTTTTGTTCCAGAATATATATTCATCTGTGAGTTAAATACCCCTACTCTTCTCTCAGATACAGGAGTGTGCAAACAGAAATCAAGAGTGTTCTTCGTTCCTTATTTAGACAAATTGTCAACCTGGAAAAACCTGTAGAAAGAGACTGAAATGTTGTTATAACGATCTGAATGTTTGAAAGCATGCCTCTTGGCATTCCACCACCAGTGCACAATTACAGTTTGCAGTTTAGGCGGACAGACTGAGGTTTATAAATATGTCCAGCCTACCTGATACCTGCAGGTACTTACAGAGGTTCTGTATTTCCTGCAGAGCTCTCACTTTCGTGTATCCATTTGGTGCCACACTGAATGTGATGAAACCAGCAGTGGCTATTCTGTCAACAGGATCTGTCTGCTTCCCACTCAACAGGCCTGTTCTTGCTTTCTATCAGCATGAGGTATGACTCTGCATGTAACAAACCATGCATTCTCCCCCTTCCCCACACAAAAATTGTGAGTGTGTTTTCTGGGAGTACTTACAAACCCACTTCTATTTTTGGTGCATCTGCAAACTCCAGATGAGCCTAAGTGACTCCTGCCTCCATGGGGTTCAGAGGAGAATTAATGTGATGGTCAGCAAAGATTATATATTTATTTGGTTGACAGATGGGTATTTTTAGTTCTTCTTTAAAGTTTGGGTTTTTTTTCCCACTGTTTTAGTGATCATTTAGTAAGTAAGATTATCGTTAGCTTCATAAATACGCCATATTGAGTTAAGGAAGGACTGTCACCTTGGAACCAGTAGATTTTTATATGTTATCTTACCCATCCAGCCCTGTTAATTTATAAAAAAAAAAAAATCAGAAATCTAGTAGTAGTTGATGGGTACAAACAAAGGATTAATATTGTTAGTGAATGTAAATACGTTAACACATTTTTTACTATGTAGATGAGTTTCTAACATACTAGGTTTTTTTTATATCTTTGTTAGGAAGGTGATTTTCTTTCTGAGGATGCCCAACTTCATCCTCCCATGATATGGCTGAAATAAACTCCGTAAATCAAAGACAATACAGCAGCATCAAGTGAACTTACAAGTACACTTACTGCTCGCATTTTATCTGCAGCTGTCAGAGTAAGATATAATAAAATCCATCCACCCACACAATATTTGCACATGGATCCAATGGGCCCATAGACTCATGCCTAATTTTGCACCCATGATAATACTGAAATCATTTGCACTAATGATAGAGTTGTCTTTTTGCGACATAAGTCATCTAAGTAATATAAAGCCTTAACTCTGCTGGATTTATAGCCTTGCTGGTTGGTGTTCTTGTTTCAAGACTGTGCCTGTTTATGTGGGGTCTAATGTGCTTCACATAATTGGTATGGAGAGGAGTGTTTTCTTCTACGAATAATAACTAAATTATGCTGTAAGTGAAATCCATATAACTTGCTTGTGCCTCCATGAAGTGTTTTGCATGGGTTGATCACTGAAGTGTAACAGGTTTGTGCAGTGAAAACCATGACACATCATACTGATAGTTCTTCCTTTGATATAATACCGTGACATGAATGTCAAATAGATGGCATCATTTTTCCTATCTAGCTCAGGGAAGCTATAGACACAAGGGTAGAAGATGAAGCCAGAGACAGAGGTTGTCTCTCAAGCAGAGCAGAGAAACTTGGTAGAAGGAAAACAAGATCTCTTGGAGTGAAAAAGAGATACGGTAAAGAATAGCAACAGAAAGTGAAGGAATGGAAAGTAGGAGCAGAGGATGCTACCCAGTTGGGCTATTGTGGGTAAAGCATGTAGAATTCAGGTTAAAACCTTGCAAAACATGGAGTATGAAACATCAGAAATTTGTTAAACAAACTGGAGCTTTGTTTGATGTATCTTCAAATTCGTTACAGCAATATTCATGGTTATATTATGCGATGAGTTTCACAGTTGGTGCAGGGAGCATTACAGGGTTTCTTGTTCTGTTGAAAACTTACTATTTCTTATGTATGTCCTTGTGGAAGGATTAAGGGGTAATCTTAGAGAAGAATTCCAAAGATGTTTCATGAATGCATTTTTATGCATGTTTAATTTAGCTAAATTAAAATATAATGACCTGTGCATTTTGCATTTTATCTTACAAATAATAAAATTATCAAACTCTTCTCTCATTAGCTGACATGAATATGTGCTATATTGACATGCATGCATATCACTGGCCTCTAGGTTTACATTCTGAACACTGAAGAGTGGGTTGCAGAAAGTTAATAATGCATTCATTTAACTTAATTCTTTTTTACTTGATTGAAAAAAGAGTGTTCTTTTCCTGCAAAAATAACCTAAATGCAGCTATTGTTGATGATATTCTCTGGGTTTTTTTTGATTGCCAGCCAATTGTCTGTCTACTCTTATGAAATGCAGATCGGTATTTTTAATGAATTTATGAGCCTTAAGAGCGTATACACTTATAATGCTGTGCTCTTGTGAGCCTGCCAAGTTTGAAACTGCTTTTGCCACTACTTATTCTAAAACTTCATATTTCTTTAAATTGCTTTGTAATTAAAAGCATTAACAATTGCCTCTAAAGCTGTGATTTGGAAGGATTTTTTGCTATATTGTATTCTTTGTTGATAGAGTCAAGGTGGAAAGATGGCAGCACTGGGATCTTCCCACATGTTCAGTGATCAATATTTAGATAAAGAAGAAAATGGTAAGATCATGGTAAGTTGTTTGTTTGTTTAAAAAAAAACCAGCTTAGTGGATCTTCACAGCACTAACAAAGCAATCCAAGCTCACTAGCTTCATCTTAGAGCAAGACAGCTGTGAAATGGATTCAGTATGGAGATTCTAACCCAATACTAACATTCTGAGGAGTTTTTTAGAGCACAACTAACAGGAAGGAGTTTTTAAAGATACAGTTTATTATTTATGTTATAGGACTCTGAAAAGCTTTTCGTACTTCTGCTCACCACTTTATTGTTATTAATATTTAAATATTAAGTAGGAGGTTTTTTTGTTTACTACTTTTTCTTAGCTACTTTAGCACTTGGTTATGGCTACTGATTAATAATAAACCTTTGCATATATAGCTCCTGATACCTGGAGATTGTAATGCACTTTCCAAAGTGGCGTATGTAACGTTGTTATGTGTAAGAAGGGGAGTTTCCTGCTGAGGTGTTCCTGAAAGTATGCACCTCATATAAAGTATGCTCATTGCCATGACTCATTGCTTCCATATGTAAATACAAGTAAAGTTTGTATTTTCTCCACAGATATTCTTTGATTTATTACCCATTTTTTTCTTCTTTTTCATGGTATGTTATTTAATAGATTTAATATGAATGTTTAGGCATAATATAAGATCACTTGGACTCTCCTGAAATTAATTAAGTTTTGCCCTTCTCTAGGATGTGCTTTTCCAGTGGCTCACAACATCAGATATCCATTTAAACCAGATGGATATGGAGGACCCTGAGGTAAGAGAGATCCATCACAAAGACATAAATAATAGTGTGATCTAGCAGCACCAGTTTTGGCAAACCATGTGTTTAGCACCAAATGGTTAACAGCTAGATGGATGCTGCTGTTGTCGCAGACCCTTTATTCTGGGTCTAAGATTGAGTAGACAGATGGATTAGATACAAAAAATAATGGTATTGTATCTCTCAGACTTAGATTGCTATTCATTAGCAGATTTCATTTGTGAAAGTCTCTTTCCAATTTGGGTATGTTTATGACATCATTTGCTGCTCCAGTGTAATAAGTTTGCACTTTGCCCTGAGCCCTCAGACAAGAGGCACGTGCATGAAGTGAAGGCAGATTTTCTGTATATGAGCAGGAATCAACGTGTATCATTTTAGTTTTTTTAACTGATGTATGCAAATGCTACTTTTATTTGGAAATATAATGTGTGATAAAATTGTATACTCTGTGTGCATAAAAAGAGCAACAGTCTTGCACAGTTGACTAGTAAGCTGTCTCTTTTAATTTTAAAGAATTAACAGAAACCCAGATACAATGTCCATGTGGCGAGTAGCTTTACAGCTAAGAGAACAGAGCTTGCACAGTTTACTAATCTAGTAAGCTGCACTGCAAAGGGTCATACCTGGTAAAGAGTGAAATAATTATTTCTAGATGAGATTTTAGGTGAGATATAAACTAGAAAGAGACTATGTAAATGGGTTGGTCTTTTTAAATCATAGGTGTGTGTATCTGTGTGTGTGTGTGTTCAGATTTCAGACTATACCATGCTCCCAGATACCGCTGCACTGTCTGAGCAGCTGCGAGTCTGTCTGCAAGAAGGAGATGAGAACCCAAGAGACTTCACAAAGCTGTTTGATACATCCCTTTATCAGCTGGATACAACTGCCCTCCCTTCAGTTATCAAGTCAGCAGCTGTGATTATTTATTTATTTATTCCATTCTGTATCTGCATTTTCTGTTTGTGCTTACCTTTGTCTGCTTAAGAACAGAAGGGACTGAGCTGTAGGCAGCATGCTGAATATGGATATACCAGAAGATTGATTTGTACAGCGTGACAGTGATGTTTTCTCTTGCTTCTTGTCTTAGCTGTAGTTTCTGACATTGTTTTTTCCTTTTTTCTGACTACTGCTGATTCAGTGAACTGATATTTTTAGTAGAACTGTCTGCAGTGATGCTGAGTACTTTCTGGAGTGATAATTGAGAGCTGGTTGTTTTTCCACTTTTGAATTATTTGGCATTTACTGAAGCTGCTTTTCATTCATCTTTGCATTTCCCAATAATTGTGTCTTGAGATTTATCCGCTGCTCAGTTTTACCAGTTCTGTATCGCTAGCAGCTTTGTCCCTTGTAACTCATTTGTTACCCAGATCACGTATGAACATGTTGAGTAGTAGTCGGCTTAACACAGATTCCATGAAATTCCACTCTGTTGTGGACACTCTTTCTTCTTACTCTGTATTTCTTGTATTTTCACTAGCTGTGAATTCATAGTGGGATCTCCCTTCTGATCCCATAACAAATAATTTTTTTAAATAGCTTTTGGTTGTGGACTTCCTGAAAAACCTTTTTGAAATCCCAAGTCTGCTCTTTTTGAACTGGATCACTTTTTCCTCATGCACGTTCATCCCTTTAAAAGTTTGCTTGAAGAATTGAGGTGTGACTTCCTTCTTTTTTGTCATCTTATATATCCACCTATCATTATCTTCTTCTCTGTCATAATTTTAACTAATTTGCTCGCTGTAGAAGTCAGTTATTACTGATACGTAGTTCTCTGGGGTCCTTCTAAAATTAGACATCCCTTTTTTTTTTGTGCTATGACTGTGCATAATGTTGACCCTGGTGTCTTCATAAAAATTCATCTTTATAGCCTGCAAGTGGAAGTGAATGTTGTATCATTTCTTCTCTCATACTTTGTCTTTTTCTGTGCTGCAGAGCTTATGAACAGCTGAATGTGAAACATGAACCCCTCCAACTCATTCAGCCTCAATTTGAGACTCCACTACCTGTCCTCCAGCCAGCTGTGAGTAACCTCCTTGCTAATACAGCGCATGGAGAACCCTTCTGTTCCGTGTAAAACCTCTGCGTGTCATTTCCATAGTTCTTTCAAACAAAAAAAAAAAAGAGAAAAGTGAGAAATGCTGTAGTAATAATTAATCACTTGGGAGTTGAATACATTGCAGGGACTATCTTTTAGGAAAGAGCGCTTATTTACACTTCTAATTTTTATCAACAGAGCTTGAAAATGTAGCACGTGGTACCATAGCAGAATGCCTTGTGTATATAAGCCTGCAGCCGAGTAGCTGCTCCCAGTCCTGTGAGGTGCTGGTTCAGCCTTTGCTGTGAAAACAGAATGTGGTATTTCAGAAAGCAGTGGTGGTGTCAGTAATATACTGACTGCTGTCAGGGGAGGAGCCAGTCTGTCCCACTCTTCTTCCATCTCCCATATCCTTTCGGGAAGTAAAAAGCGGAGCATTGGTCTTTTACAGCAAGGGCTAGCCAAACTTTTACCAGCAGAGATTTGGGCTGGCAGCAACAACTTGAGCTACAGCAGTGTCAAACTTATTTCAAAAAGCAGGTATCTTTGAGTTTTGCCATCATGGCTCCATCCTTCTTCACGTCGGCTGCTGAGGAAACATTACTGGGATCCTTATAGCTGCAGGGGTGCAACTGAAAGTATGCGCTGCTCTTTAAAAACACAAGTCCAACTTGTGGCATAAGCAGTGACTGCATGAAAAAGAAAATACTCTTACCAGAATGAGTGTGAATATGTTTCCAAGGTGAGCTGTTACGGCGAGCCTAGTACCTCAGCTATCTCAGCCATCGCCTGGATCTCATGGAGCAAAACTAAAAACAAACTGCAAATGCAGTATGTCTAGTTGTGATGCTAGGTGATAATTGTGGCATACTTGTGACTAAACTCTTTTGGAATATTCAGTTATTTTTACAAAATATAAATGGAATCTTTAAAAAGGTGTACTTTTGTACTGTGGGCTTTGGAGTTGCTTTTGACTTTATAAAAGGTTTCTTCAAGTCCAATCTAAGTCCAAAACTGTTGTCTTAGAGATCTGTAAAGTGTAAGAAAAATATGTGGCAATAAACCATACTAATTCTTCTCTTCCAGGTTTTTCCACCTGCTTTCAGAGAATTGCCTCCTCCCCCTCTGGAGCTGTTTGACTTGGATGAAACTTTTTCCTCTGAGAAAGCTCGTCTTGCAGAGATTACAAACAAATGTAAGCGGAGCAGACTGATTGTTTACACATTTATATATACAGTCCAAGTTTTTGGAGGAAAGTTGTTGTTATATTTAATCTTAAAACGTGGGCCTCATTTAAGAAAATCCACTGCTTTCACCCTGCGCCAAGACATTGGAAGGCCTTGGAAACTGATAACATGACTTTACGTACCATGACATTTTGTTTTGTTTGTTACATGACATTTTATTATGTTTCTCCCTGCTGTTTCTTATATCATGCATGAATTGCTTTGTGCACTCTTGCTGATTTATTTCACATCTTTTTATGCTTTGACGTCAAAATGTTAGGATTATTCTAAACACACCTTAAGTCTAAACAAGATGAGAAAGTACTAGCTGCAGGAATACCTCATGGCTAGTCCACTGAACTTAGTTATAAGACTTAACCTCCCAGAACGCCAACAACAAATGGAGATTCACAGTAAGTTTTTGCCCAGCTGATACGGATATGTGTGATATTCAACTGCCTTCTTCCATGGTATGCTTGTTTAGGTACTGATGACGACCTGGAGTTTTATGTACGAAAATGTGGCGATATCCTAGGAGTAACAAGTAAACTCCCAAAGGAGAAGCAAGATGCCAAACATATCCTGGAGCACATCTTCTTCCAAGTGGTTGAGTTTAAGAAACTGAATCAGGTATTTTTAATAACAGAATTACAAGTGAATAGTTGGGAGTATCAGCACTGAGGCTGACGTATCTTCGTAGCAGCTACACTTGTCACAGGCAAGAGGTACAGTGATGTGTTAAGACATTTGTATGAGAAATTAGACCAGTGAAGTGTGATCCAGAATACTTACGACTGTTAATCTGTATAGAATGTGTAGTGCTCAATATTAAGTCTCTCATTTATTTTAATTGGGGGATTAATACATGCAAGTGTAGTTTCAGTAATTTCAGCTAAATACAGTTAATTAATGGTGCATTGAGTAAAAACAGTGTGCCCTCATGAATGTTCACAGCACTTGCTAATGCTACAATATAGATGTGAAACCAGCAATGTTACTCACAAGCAGTACTGTGTTGAAGTAATTCTTCATAGTAAATTTGATGCTTCAAAGTCCGTTTGGAGCATATTGGCAGATCAGCTGTTTCTACTGATGAGTATTCCCTGTTTCTCAAACAGCCTAGTTAAGACAAAAATCTGACATTTCTACCCTATTGTTAAAATTATTTTTTTTTCCTTCTTTTTTTTTTTTCCCCTCCTCTTCCCTTACCTAAGGAACATGATACTGACACAAGTGAAGCTGGATTCCAGAATGGTAACTGAGAGCTGGCTTTCCCCAGTTTGAGATAGACCTTTTCCAATTTTTTTCCAACCTCTGTGTTCAGTATATTGATTGGGACCTTCTCAGTAGTTCACTGAATGTTTGGATCATTTATGTGTAGTAGTTTGAATAATTAATGCCTTTTGAGGAAGTGCTTGTATTTTGCGAGCACTTTCCAAATAATTTCCTATTTTTCTACTTCTTTATTGAAACTGTAATTTTGTAATATATGAATAAAAAATCTTGTACTAAGAAAATGGGGTTTAGGTCCTTCTTTCTGGCTCTAGTATTTATTTTCTTGTAGTAAGGCTTACTGTGGGTTCTCCTGGTGTACATGTAGTCCTTAATTGCACTGTGGGAAAGATTGTTATTTTGGTTTGTGAACTGTGGAAAAGAAAATACAGCCATAAATACAGGAGCTGCTGAAAATCTGCTAGTCTGTCACCCCGAGGCAGTCTCCTTTTGTCTCTCTGCCAAAGTGAACCTGAACCAAGGAGAGGTGGGTTTGTTACTGTAGAAGGAAAACATTTCTTCCAAGGAAGAGGAAGAATTGAAATTAAGCAATGATGACATTGTTGCAGATCATTGCCTCATATAAGACTGGAAATACATCATTTTGAAAAGAAGGGACAGCATTTGGATGAAAAAGACTTTAAGATTTAATGGATCATTATTAAGAAAATGTGATACTGTGCAGAAACTCAGGAATATTTTTACTCACAGTTATTTGATCTCTAGCCCATTCCCAGAGATCGTGAGCTAGGTAATGCACGAGAATGGAAATTCAAGTGAAATTCATTGACGGTGAAATGTTGAAGCTCAATGCACAGCAAAAATACAGCCAAGGATATGAGTGGTAAGAAGAAAAGATTTGTCAACATCATTAACACCGCGTGTCTTTGTTGCAAGGACTTTTTTTCACATCAACACTGAGATTGCACTTTGACATCCAAAAAATGTTGTATTTAATCGGACACCCAAACTGTGAAACTGAAATTCTTCCCCCACTCAAGCCTTCTGTGCAGCCTTTGTGACACCTGTGCTTTATCTTGCTCTGCCATGTTTTTTAACATCACAGCTGCTTTTTCCAGAAGATCTGTTCATCTTTTATCCCACAAAAAGTCATTTCATTTTACATTGCTTCGTGCTTTGGATGCCAACTTGGCGCAGGTTTTTCTAAAGGAGGTGCCCCAAAGCACCTGCTAAGTTACTGACCGGTTGAGATGTGCTAATACAATATTAGCAGAAGTGGTTGTATCTCTGCTTCCTCTGCAGCCATCCCTTTTTCACAGCAGCATGTTTGAAAGTTTTCATTTCTTCCTCTTTTATTTATTTTTGTTTAATGGCATGGTTGTGTTTGTCACACAGAGTGCTTTGTACGTTCCAGCTACAGATTTACACAATAAGCTTAATCTGTCCTCTGCACTATCAATACCAACCAGTCAAGTGGCACAGACTGCAGTTGAACCAAACAACTGTGTGATCCTCTTGCTAATTATAGAGCTGGTTTGTACTGTTCTGTGGTGTTTATACTTCAAACCGTAAATACATTCTCTTTCTGGGCCCTTTTTCTGAGCTGTTTTGTCACCTGTTCCTGATGTTGTAACATGGGTTAGAAAAAAGTCATCTGAGCAGCCAGAGAATACAAGCAGCTCCCTGTTCGCTGTTGGTCTGTAGTGCTCTCTGACAGCTGAGGTAAAAAAGAACAGATTTCTCACTGAATGGATGTTTTTTTGGCCAGAAGCTCTAGTGTGAAATGTATGTGGAGGCAATAGCTTTCTTCTCTCTGTCAAAGGTGTCCCTTTGGCCCTCTGGAAGTATTTAAACTGTTATTTTGTAAACAGAAGTGGCTTACTTTGGTCATGGGAATATGATACACATAAAGTTTATGGCTGATTGACAGAATTTTGAAGGAGTGCAAGCGGGTGAGGGTTTTCAAGAAGTGAGGCTAGGCCAGTGGAAGGTTAGGCATGCAGCTAGCCACGAAGTTTATGTATTAATGAAATTATTGCTGTAATTCACAAAAGTTGGTTCCAATCAACTGTTGCTGCTTTCCCTTTTTTCTCTCTGTCCTCTCATGCAACATGGCTTCTCATCCCTTAATCTATCCCTAAAAGAAGAGGGGGGAGTGTGTATTGGTTCTTCAGCAAACTGTAAATGCCCTGGAAAGCTGGTTTTAAGAAGTAATTCTCTATGTCTTCATGTCTGCTGTAAGCAGCAATTGGAGAGGGAAAAAAAAGGAAGGAGAGCAAGTGGCTGTGTAAGGCGGGAAGCTCTGACAGGAGAGCAAGAAAAGCTGTCACGGGTGGGGGGCGATGGGGGTGGGCTCCTGGCTTTCCCTCAGAGCGGGGGGTGGAAGTTACGGAGTGAACCGTCCTTGCGGCTCTCTGTCGGCAAACGCTCGCCGTGCTGAATTCCTCCAGCTGGGACGAGGACTACAAGCCCGCGTACAGCGAATCGCGGGGGGGCGACACCGCCGCAAGGCCAGGGTGGCTCGGGCGGGCGCTCCCGGGGAGCCGCTGTCTTCCCCGCTGCCCCCTGACAGGCGGCGCGGTGCTGCCCTGCCGCTGCCGCTGCCCGGGCCGGGCCGGGCCGGTCCCGCCGCTCTCAGGCTGTTTTTCTCCCAGTGTGCCAGAAGAGGGATCCCCAGCCCCGGCGGCGCCTCCCGCCCGGCCGCCGCCTCCCTGCCCGCGCTCCCCGTGGGCAGCGGCAGGCCCCGGCAGCCGGCCGGCCCCGGCAGCCCGGGCGGCGCCGCCGCCGCCATGGCCCGGCGGCGGGGGCCAGAGCCGCGCTCCGGCGCCCCTCCGTCACCGAGACCTCCCCGGGCCCCTCTGCCAGGTAACGAGGGCGGGTGGGGCGGCCCCGGGCCGCGCACCTGGGAGCGGAGCACCCCGCCCGGGGTTCGGCCATCTTGTCGCGGCGTCTCGCCCCTCCTCAGCCGGCCGCGGCGGAAGGCGGGTGGAGGCGGCCGCGGACGGGCCCCCTCCCACGGGCCGCGGAGCTCCGTGGCGGCCCCGCTCCAGGCTTGGGGCGCAGACGGCCCGTGGGGCTCCCATCGCGGGTGGGGAAGGTGCTGGAGGTGGCTGCTCTCGGTAGGGTTTTACCGGCAGCCGGGCCTCGGTCCGGCCGGCGCCGGGCTTGTCCGCGGGCCCCAGCCGGCCCGCACCCGTGTTCAGCAGAGCTCAGCCGCAGGCCGGGCGGGCAGTCAGCATCAGAGACCACGCGCACAGTGAAATTTGTATCTTTATTACATTAATACAAAA
Source organism: Gymnogyps californianus (assembly GCF_018139145.2). NCBI lineage: Eukaryota > Metazoa > Chordata > Aves > Accipitriformes > Cathartidae > Gymnogyps > Gymnogyps californianus. Next base: position 4,428,992 of record NC_059487.1, on the reverse strand, counting down.
GACAGCGATCAGGGAGGAGGGGGGAGCCAGTAGGGCTGCTGCTTAACTGGTGCTAGCTGTCGGGGGCTGCCATCAACAGGCTAAGCTTCCTCCACCCAGCAGTGCCCCAAGCAGTTTGCCGTTTGAGTCACCCCAGGCTGGAAGATTTAACCTTTTGCCAGGTGGTGCCGTCAGCAAGCAAGCCCCTGGCACAGGGCAGGGCAGGAGGGCTTCATCTTCTGCTGCAGCGTGGGTGGCAGCTCTGCACACCACGCTCCTCTGCGGCACAGAAGGTCCCCAGGCCGGCACCCCGCAGCCCACCGCGCTTCGGTGTGACTCCGGCGTGGAGCCAGGGCAGCAGCGTCACAGAGCCTGATGCAGAAACACAGGGACGGGGTCAAGATCGTTCAGCTGGGTCTCGGGGGTGGCAGACCTGCGGATAAGCGTAGGGTGCCTCTTGAAGGCTCCAGGCCAAGCCAGAGGAATTACTACAGAGGTCTCCAGGGATGGTGTGTCTGGTTTGGAGCATCCCAGTAACCTCAGCTCCTCAGTGCTCACATCAAGGGACAGGCTGGTATCCAGGGGGTCTTTTATTGCCGAGATCTCCCATCTGGGTGCTGGTGTCTTCCCAAGGGTTGAGAGGTCGCTGACGAGCTCAGTGCTCTTGGAGAGCAGGCTCTCCAGCGGTTTGGGGTGCTTTTCTTTCTTGCAAGGCGTTGAGGTGTTCTGCGACACCACGTCCATCAGGCAGCCAGCTCTGCTGGGGTGCTCACAAGGCAAACCGGACAGGTCTAAGGTGGCCTGACTGTGGTGGGTCTTGCAGAAGCAGACAAGACTGAGGTCAGAGATGCCCTGGGTCAGGCTGTGCAGGTCGGTCTTCACACAGCTGCTCAGAGACTCCGACTGCTTGACAACACACAGAGAACTGCCTTTTGTTGCATTGTCCAAGTCCAGGAGAAGCTCCCAGGTGTCTGGTTTGGAGGTGCTGCTAGAGTCCATGTAATAAGTACGGACAGGAGAAGAATGGGCATGGCTGGAGGCCCCGGCCACAAACCCATTTTCTAAGATTTCCTTTATGGTCAGGATGCTGGTACCATGCCTCTTGGTGGACAGCATGGTGCAGAATCCCACCACTGTCAGGCTTATGGAGACCAGGATGTCCCTGTCAGAATAAACATGTTACTGTTCACTAGCAAGTTGCAGACTTAAAGTAGCACGACCGCTTTCTGCAAAATCCTGTCTCAGTCTTGCTTAGGAGAGCGAGGAGCTGAGTGGGATCCAGGACAGGTGGGTGGGCATCCAGCCTGTCATTGTCTTCTAAAGCAACACAATGCACCACAGCCTGTTTATTGCTCGGAGGTCATCATGGAGCCTCCCCAGAGTTGTATTTATGTGGCCTCAGCCTGTATACCAATACTCTTAGCTTTGTACAGGGTGTAGAGAGTCTCAGTAGACCTCTCTGTCTGTTAGTAGTACTAAGATGGAGCTGTTTTTCCCCAGAGATAAGACACTTCATTCTCGTTCCTCAAGTCAGAGGGCCATTAACCCCAGTTAGACTTGAGTCCCTTTGAGAGGGAGGCACTAAACCCAGGCTCTGGTTAGGATGGGAGAAGCTAATGAGGAGCAGCTCTCACCTTACCTTTAGTCCCACATGTGGTAACCCCACCTGCAGACCTGTGGGGTCCCACAGCCCACACAGGGCACCAAGGGAGGTCCTCAGGGACAGGCCCTCCTGGCAGGTCTCATGCCATACACCCCTGCCTTCTGCTCCGCGGGCAGGAGCTTCCTTCATGCTTCCCCCTCTGCCTAGGAGGGAAGTTCTCACCACCAGCTCAGTCAGCAGCTGCCTTCCAGCCACCCCCAGAGGGAACGGGTCAGGGAAGGGGAAGGCAGGTACTATGGTCTGAAACCATTTTTACATTGAACACATTAAAAACAGAGATAAAAAGCTCCTGAATTTACTGGAAAGGGGGGACTGTATGGTCAGTCTAGAAGGAAAGTCTTCTTTAAGAGACTAAAATACTTTTTTCTTACAGATAATTTAAAAAAATTAGTATGTGAGAAATACAAGGGAAATAAAAAGTACTACTTACCTTCAGCTTCTATAGAGCCCCCCTTTGAGATCTTGATCCTTTTTTGCCAGTGTTGCTTACAGTGGTTTTATAGTTCTGGTAATTCATTAACAGGCTAATTTCCTAATTAATCTAGTTTGGGAGAGGGAGGGGTTTTTGTTTGCTGCTTTTTAAGCACAGGGGCAGTGATTGTGGGCTGCAGCTAATTGCTGAAGGTAAACTGAGTCCTGCAAGGGCTCAGTTGTGTTTGCGGCCTGTCAGCGGGCAGCCCTGGCGAGCAGAGGGGTGTTTGCAGGAGCCGTGGTCCTCTGCTGCAGGAGAAGGAGGAGACACAGAGCCTTCCTGCCCGGACACAACACTCAGGGAGGGTCCCCAACAAGCTGACATCTCCCTTTAGTTTTGTGTTGTTTGCTCTGAAACGCTGGCCAGGAGCATCCACGTGTACAGGCTGAATATGGACGTTATAGATAATGTATGGGCACTAGCAGGTGTGCTGCCTGTGTGTGCACAGGCAGCGTGCAGTGTGAAAACAGCAGGAATCCAAAACGCCGGTGTACAAAGCGCTGGCGTGTTCGGGACCGGCCTCACCGGGGTAGCTGCTCCTGCTGCTTTTTCCCTCCCGCTTTTCGTGCGCGGTGTGACAGTGCCGCTGCCCGGCCGCGGGCCGCAGGGAAGAGCTGCGTGGGCTTTTCCGTGCTGACCGCCTCTTTTCTCTTCTAGCAAGCGCCAGACCTGTGCTCTCCTCCGGGGTCCCCGTCGCGCACCCCTGGAGCGAGAGGCGCTGCAAAAGCGATGTGGGGAAGGTGGTTGATTTTAATTTGCTTTTTTTTTGCCCGTTTTGATGGGAGGCGGCTGCCGGGGGTCCTGTGTCCCATGGCTGGCTGGCTGGCTGCGGTGTGAGGTGACCACCGCTGTGCCGTGGCAGAAGCCAGCCCCTTCCTAGAGCTAAGCAAAGCCGTGTCCCGAGGGGTTCTCGGTACACCCCAAACCCGCTCAGAGCCGTGTTCCCGGGGGGGCTGCAGCGGGTTTTGCAGGAGTAGAGGTGACGCGGGGGGGGGGGACGACACGACCCCCTGCTCCGTGCCCAGGGCTGCCCGCTGTCGGTTGCTGTGGGGGCTCGGTGCGGGCTCGGTGCGGGGGGTCTCCCGGGGGCGGGGCGGGCGGACGCCCTCCCGCGCGCGCCTCTTTGTGCGGGCGGGAGGCGGCAGCGCGCATGCGCGGCCCGGCCCCGCGCGGGAGGGGGCGCCGTTGGCGCGAGATAGGAAAGTGCCGCCGCCGCCTCCCGGCCCCGCTGCGCCCCGGCCCCGCCATGGCTCGCCGCAGCCGCGGGTGAGTGCGGCCCCCGCCGCGACGGGGGCTTCGTGTGCCGGCCCCGCGCCTTCCTGCCGGGGCGGGGCAGTGCGGGGGGAACTGGGGGTGCGGCGTGGTCCTGGGGACCCCCTGGAGCCTCCTCTCCGCCGCGCGGCCGCCGCCCCGGACGGCCCGTTCCCGCTCTCCGGCCGGGCGGCGGGCTGCAGACAGGGCCGCGGCCCGTAGCCCGGGCTCCGTGTTCCGCGGGCCCTGCTCTAAAGGTTCCTCTTGGCTTCACCCGGGAGCTGGGCGTGGGCCTGGCTTTGCCTGCTCGGAAGCAGGGGGTGACAGGGCAGGGGTGGGGGGTCCGGGTGGGTGATGTGCAGAGCCCTTTGGGGCTGCCCTCCCAGCACTAGCTGGCTGGCTTCTGGCTGCTTCTCATATCCCTTTTCTTTACTCTAGCAATCCGGGAGACTGATGAGCTGTAAGGAGGGGAAATGGTGCTAGTCCCTAGATGCAAAGTCCTCCCAGAGGGACAGCAGGGAGCAGAAATCAAGAGAAACGCTCCTTCCCCTGCTCTCAGCAGCATAAAAATTGCTAGCACACACCAGGAGTCGAAAGCTGAAGGACCCCTTTAAACCTGGGGTGTCTGAGTGAATGTCTGTGAGGGGTTGGGGCTCAGTGCTGGAAGAGAGTAGATCTGGAGCTCTGCTCTGCACACTGCAGGTTGCTCTCTGGAGCTCCGCTCTGAATGGTGGAGGCTGCTCCCTCTGCTGTGTTTTTATCAGAGGTGGAAGTTATAATCTTCGTTTATTCATCTCTAGTGAGGACCAGGATGAGCTGCATTACCAGGATACCGACTCAGATGTGCCGGAGCAGCGGGACGGCAGGTGCAAAGTCAAGTGGACGCAAGAAGAGGTGAGTGAGAGCCCGGCACTTGCTGAGAGCAGGTGCTTTGGAGTAGGCCTCTGGCTTGGCACCCGGGGCTTGGGTGCCTCCACCCCAGTCCTCACCTGCTGGCCATGACACCACCTCCTGCTGTGCTGCTACTGGAGAAGACCTTGGGTCTGTTTTACTGATGTGAGCTGAGGTCTTAACGAGGCTAGGAGGTTCAGGGGAGTTTGAAGTGTAGTGGGGAGAGCAAGAGCTCCAACCACTTTAGCTTAAGCATGTGAGCCCTGAGCAAGGCATCTGCTGCCTGCAGTGCTCTTGTGAGCAAAGAGTGGTTCCAGAGGATGGCTGAGGCTTCCAGCAAGCTGAATTGCACAGTGGAAATGTCCTCCCTTTTCTCTAGCAGAAGCAGGGAGCGTTGAGACTGTTGGGATCATGGCTTAGTCATCCTGGCTGAGAGCCTGAAATTAGTTGGGATATTCTCTTCCCTCCTCCCAGTTCCTCCATCATCTTTTTTCTGTGTGAAAACTACAAGATGTCCTGTCTCCTCTGGGGTCTGAACACCAAGTCTTTGTGCAGGGATCAAAGCCTCGGGCTCATGTTGGGCAGGGAATTATTTCATGCCTCTGTTTGCCCAGCCAGAGCACACAGGCAAGGACACCTATAGCAGGCTTTTTGTGAGCTGTAAGAGCAGGCACACCTGGGCTATAGCAGGGTTCATGAAAGAAATGCTGTAGAGTGCCGTAGCACTGCAAGACGGTGGACCACCAGGCTAGTGGTGATACGCTTAAACTGGTCAGCTTTCTTGGCCAGGCAAAAGCAGTGGCTGAGCTGGGAGATGGACTGTCTGGTCAGGGGTGTACTGGGGCTGGATAAGCAGGTAACCTTGGCCACAGGGTTTGAACCAGACTGTACTGGAACAGAGCTGAACTCTTGTTTTATACTCACTGTATGAGTTTGCCCTAGTACAGAGCCCAGAACCAAATGGTCTGTTCCAGTTGGACTCCACGTACTGGAGCGCTGCTAAAGGATGGTGTGAGCTACCTTCCTCCCCTGAATGCAGAATGCCAAAAAAATCTTGACAGTTCAAAATATCTAGCTTGTTCTCTTGATGCCGTCAGCCCAGGGGTGCCTGTGGCGTGTGTTGCCTCAGTGTATGTGAAAGTGGATGTCTTTTGTTCTTTGCAGGATGAGCAGCTGAAGATGTTAGTAAGACATTACGGGCAGAATGACTGGAAGTTCCTGGCCAGTCACTTTCCTGTAAGTGACCTCTTGCCCAGTTGGGAATCGTAGTGTTTGCATGTTGCTTCTTGTGCTCATTGCACTGGTTCTCTGTGTCTGTGCAGCACCTTGCACAGTGGGACTCTGTTCTGTGACTGCAGCTCCAGGCTGTGAAATGGTGCTCTGTCAGGGCAGGGAGACATCCTTGTATAGAGGACTTTCAAGGGCGAGTCTGTTGGAGCTGGGGTGAGAAACTGAGGTTCCTGTCCCTGTCTCTGTGCTCAATGCCCTAGTCATAGCACGTATTCTCCATGGGCTTCTGCACGTCTTCCGTGGGACAGCCTGTGTGTGTGGGGACTGCTGTTGCTATAGGGGCTTTTGGAGCCTCTGGTCTAATGCATGGCTATTCTCACTCCTTTTCCTAGAACCGCAGCGATCAGCAGTGTCAGTACCGGTGGCTGAGAGTGTTGAATCCAGACTTGGTTAAGGGCCCTTGGACCAAAGAGGAGGACCAAAAGGTAAGTCAGGGCCGAGAGGATCTCAGTGTTGGACTGTGACTGTCTGCGGAGAGGATGGAGGTGTCAGACCCTTGGGTCTTTTGTAAACTGTGGATAATTCTTTCCAACGGTGGATACCCGTGAGAGCATCACTGACCTGTTTTGAGCAGCCTAATGCAGCCATGGTTGTGATGTGCAGGAGCAGGTCTAGGCCTCTTCAGCTAAACACCTTCTCCCTTTTGCACAGTACTGCTACAGTAGGCTGCCAAGGGAGAGAGAGCAGAAAAGGGAATTCATTCATCTGCCTGCTGGCAGATCTCCACCTGACCTGGCCATGCTGGACCTAAGAGAAAATAAAACTGGCATTTCCTGTGCCACAGTAGACAGACTGAAGTGGATGTCTGAGGTCGGCTAGGTGAATCATGACTTCTGCAAGCCTGTTTCTCTGCTGATTCCAGAGTGAGCTGAGAGGGGCCAGCTCAGACAGACTCATCTTGATGTGCTTAAGAAAAGTTGGAATTCATTCCAACTTTTACCAAGGTTTTCTGCTGCAAAATGTTCTAGTTTCTCAGATTCTCTGTAACACTTCTGCTCCCCTGTTTCTTTCCCTTTTGGTCCGACTACAGGCTGTTATGGTCCCTTTTGCCTCCCATCTGTGTGTTATGTCAAGCACGTTCTAAGGAAGCTTCTCATGATGTCCTTCCACCTTCCTACAACAGAGCAGTTGCTGCGTGCTTTCCCCTTTCCTTTGCGCGTCCTGACTGCCAGCCTACCCATCTTGGCCAGGCTGGGCTCCAGCTTTCTCCTCCTGACACTGCACATTGCCTTGCCCTGCAAGCACTCCAGCTCCTTGGCCTGTGCCTCAGTTTGGTGTCTTTGGTCAATTTGTCTGTGCTTGATAGTCAAGAGTCTGCAGTAGGGACATTCATTATGGGTCAAGAGCACTGTGAGCATCACCTGTCTACCCGCACCTTTCAGCTGAGCACAGCTGGCCAGAGTAGAAATGCTCTTTGAGAATCCGTCAGCCTCCTCTCTAAGATTTGGGTGGGCTGAACATTGCAGGCAGTAGGTTGTTTTGTCCTGACTGTGCAGTGGACATATCGCAGGGGCTCAGAACAGATTCCATGCTCAGAAGCATTTGTATCGAGCCTCAGGCAGAAGTGACAAAGCCCTGGGTGAAGGGGAAGTGGCAAAATGGATGGCTCTTAAGTGAATATGGCTTGTTTATGCTTTGGAGCTCTCACTGCACATCCTGGTGCTAGCGGGGCATGGAGCTGCAGCCCTGGCATGTCCAAGGTGTAGCACATTGTTAAAGGGAGGCTGCTCCCAGCGGGCAGACCAGTGCAGAGCTGATGGGGACTGTTGTCATGCGGCCAGGTCCTCGGTAGGAGGGAGGGCAGAGGAGCCTTGGAGCGCATGGGACTTGGCCCTCGCTCAGAAATGGGTATGTGTTTCTAAATCTGGGCCCCTCTGCCCCGGTGTACCTGCCAGTCTCCACTCCATCTTCTGTGAGCGGTCGTCTGCATTCACAGATGCCATGTGGCAAAATGTCTGCATGGAAACAGCCTCTTTCAGAAATTCGGCTGAATTGCTGCTCTCACAAGTGTTGGTACACCTGATTGTCAATGCTGGATCCTTCCAGCTTTTTCTCCTCAGGGGCATTTCTGTCTGCCCTTACCTGGTCCCAAGAGAGGTGAAGAGCAAAGCCTGAAGATGACTGTGTTGACCTTCCCCTCCTTTATTCCATTTCCTTATTTCCCTCCCGCTCTCTTCAAAGGTAATTGAACTGGTTAAAAAATATGGCACCAAACAATGGACCCTGATAGCCAAGCACCTGAAAGGGCGGTTAGGGAAGCAGTGCCGGGAGCGCTGGCATAACCACCTGAACCCTGAGGTGAAGAAGTCCTCGTGGACAGAGGAGGAGGATCGCATCATTTTTGAGGCCCACAAGGTCCTGGGGAATCGTTGGGCGGAGATTGCCAAGCTGCTGCCTGGGAGGTAGGACCTCTTTGCTCACTGGTCCCTTCACAGCTGGGTGGCCCGTGGAATCCATGTGTTGGGCTCGCAGGATGGGGCTGGAGAGCGTGTAGGAGCCGTTAGCTGTGCTTTAAAGCTGCTGCAAATGGTGATTTCTATTTCCTTCTGCTTTCTCTGCAGGACCGACAATGCTGTGAAGAATCACTGGAACTCCACCATCAAGCGGAAGGTGGACACAGGAGGCTTCCTCAATGAAACTAAGGAGTCCAAGTCACTGTACTTGCTCGTGGAGGTGGATGACAAGGAGAGCCAAAGTCGAACGAGAGCTGGGAGCCAGGTACTGCACCAGCACATTTGCAGCAGGCAGCTGGGTCAGTCCTCTGCTCTGCTAATGCCTATCAGAGCTGTTCATCCACCCTTCTGCTGCCTCTCACGCTGCTTTTGCCTCAGCCTGGTGTCTACACAGATGGTGTGTGCCTTCCCCCAGCCTTCTTCAAGAGACTGACTCTTGGGAGATCTCTCCCTCTATGAGCTAGAGGTGTAATGGGAGCCTGAGTGTGTTATCCAGGCAGAGGACAGCAGTCTGCTAGTGCTGCTACCTTGCCAATCCCAGCATCAGGTCTGTCTTGGAGACCGAAGATTTTTTTTTTTGGCTCCATTATGCTGTTGCTGGTGGGAGGAGGAGGCTGCTCCAGACAGTGTGGGGGGCATGGTGAAGAGGTATTGTGTTCCTTTCCTCTAAAAAAGGAAGCAGGGGCAGTACACCCAAGTATTTTTTCATGAAGAAAGCATGTATTTTTCAAAGGCAGGCTCTTGGAAAGTAGGAAATGCAGGATTAGTGCTACCTGCTCAGCCTTCGTGCAACTTTCTCCTGGGGTACAATTAAGTGAAATCTTCAGTTAAACAGTCCTGTGCTCGTTGTGTTGCATGGACTCCTGCTCAGATGGTGTATGGGACAGAGCAGTGAGGGAGAATGGGTATGTGAAACAAACTGAACGGCAGGTAGGAGAGCAGGCGGAGCTCAATGTGTCCAGGGACCCTTGCTTTTGTCCCCAGGACTTGACATTGTTCCCTTGGTTTCTACTAATGGCTGGACTTTCTTTGTTGTGCATGCAAAGACCGTCCTGCCGAACTGGCCAGTTGATATCTCTGAAATAAAGGAAGAGGATGTCAGCGATGAGGAAGTGACGGGTGTACAGGAGTTACCCTCGGAGCTGCCAGCTGCCGAACTGGCAGAGCATAACGCTGAGGGGACCCAAGAGGATGCGGTGCCTGAGGATGCCTCTTCGTTTGTCACATCACCGTACAAATGGGTTGTCGAAGCTGCCAACTATTTGTACCCAACATCTGTGCCAGCCTTCAATGAAGCTCTGGACATGATTGAATCTGTAAGTAACAGACCCTTGCTCCCCGGCTAATGTAGGGAGACTGATCCCCACCCTTTTCCTTTGAGTGAACTTACTGGGTCCCCTTGCTCATCACCATGGACATCCTGAGGAGGGCTGGGTCTGTCATTGGCTTGTGGCTTTGCACCGTCTCTTTTCCAGGGTTGGATTAGGCCTTTCCAGCTCTGCCAGCTCTGCTCGGCTTGCAAATTCCCCTAGGTGGGTGTCCTTGTGCATGGGCTCTGCTGGTGTGGGAGGCTGTAGATGCTGGCAAACCAGATCTCAAGCCCTCCTTTATCAGCCAGAGTGTCCCCAGCTCTCCCTTTCATAATGGTTCAGGCCCATGCTCATGGGCTTTTCTTTCCCTCCTGTTACAGGATGGGATAGGACAGGACAGACTGGAAATAGGCCAGGCCCACTTGTAGTATGCAGGACAGACCCCTTCACACGGGGATGAGGCCACCATTTGCTTTCAGTGGAGGAAGCTTCACTGAAACTAGTAATTTTGGGCCAGTCAAACAGAGCTGAGGTCCCCAGGGTGACAGAGGCACACCAGGGCAGGAGGCTGGCTAGAATCAACCAAGCACTTTGCTGCCATCAGAGGGAAATGTCGCTGCAGCCCCCAGCCTGCCTGAGGAGCTTATGGGCTGATTATCCGTGAAGGATCCACTTTGCATGTGTATAGGAGGACAGAGAGTCTGTGCCCAAGGCTTAACGGCCCATCTGTGGGTCTTTAGGGGCCTGCTTGTGTGGTACTTGGGTATTGGTGGGGTTGAGCTGTGAAGCAGCTGATCTCCGAACTGGTCTGGTTATTTTTAATCTGCTTTCAGCAGTGCAGGTTACAGCAGAGCCCTGTGTCCAGCTGTACTGATGTGCCCAAGACTGTGGTTTGGTGTTGGGTGACAGTTGCTTCATTCAGCCCCTATCCCCAGCCCTATCCGCAGCTGCTTTTTTTGTCCCCTCTGCATGGGGGTGCAGGTGTTTGTGCAGCTGTGCTGTGAACTGAACTGGGAAACCAACCTTGTGTAAATAGAAAAATCTGCCCTATGCACGAGCAGCAGCTTTCAGCTGGGTCAGTTCCCTGGTCTGGTTCTCAGCTGTGCTGGCAGCAGAGGGGAGGAGGGCTTGAGCTCTCCTCTAGCCAGGCTCCTTGCAAAATCTGGTGTGATCTCACACACCCACTTATTTCACCTCCCAGTTCATATCTGCATCTGCAGCAGTCGACTGCTCAGCTTTCCTTCCTGGACTGCTTCTGATGGTTTCCCTTGTGTGCAGGACCCAGATGGGTGGTGTGATCTGACCCAGTTTGACCTGCCTGAGGAACCCTCGGCTGGCAGCAGCAGTAGCAGCAACAGCCCGGTGAGGCAGACCCCCAGCAAGCCAACACCGTCCCTGCCCAATGTGACAGAATACCGCCTGGACGGCCACACCATCTCTGACCTGAGCAAGAGCAGCAAGGGGGAGCTCATCCCCATCTCTCCGCACGCAGAGGTGAGCTTTGGCACGCCACCCTCTGTGCTGAAGAGGCAGAAGAAGAGGAAGATCTCCCTCTCCCCTGTCACGGAGAACGCCACCAGCACCAGCCTCTCCTTCCTTGACTCCTGCAACAGCATGACGCCTAAGAGCACCCCTGTCAAGACACTGCCCTTCTCTCCATCTCAGGTATGGAGCAATGGCAGAGCCCAGTCTGTGCTCCTTTGCTTGGCCTTGGTTGTGAGCTAATAATCATGTTAGTGCTCTGTCTGCTTGCCTTAATGCCATGTATTCCCATCAGCTCTGCCAGCTTTGTGTTCCTCCTCCCTTGAATGAGGCAGTGCCAGTGCACAGGGTGTGTCTCTTTGCTAAAACAAGGCGCAGAGCTGGGTTCTGGCACTGCTTGTCTTCAGTGCTGCCCTTCCTGTGGGAGCAGCAGCCTGTGTCTGCCTCTGGGAGCTCTTGCAGCATTGGGGAAGCCCAGCTACCCTGTGTGATGGGCAGGGCACATGCCCACTATGAGGAAGGAGCACCACTGTGCAGATCTACATGGCTGCCTGCTGCAGGATCGCTGGAGAGCACGATGCTTCTGTCCCCAGGGCATTGCTGCCCCAGCTGTGGATAGCAGAGTGGCAACAGTGAAAAGTGGCTTTCCCTGTTCGTTTCCAGTTAAGTCACGCAGGCAGGCTTGGCAGCACACCTCTTGTGCAGGTCTCTGAGTTGCTGTGCTTAGGAGAATGCTCCTGGGCTTGTCTTCGTTGCAAAAGGGACTCAGGATCTTTCAGTCTTCATCATGACCATGCACACATGGTCTCCAACATACGTCATCTTGGAGCACTGTGGTGTTCAAACCCACTAGCGTCTCGTATATTTATGCAGTGGAGTTCTGTCTATAAAACAGAATAAAGGCTGCTGTGTTCTCCAGCACAGTTCCCATAGCTGCTCTGTTGTTCAGACCCCGTCTGCCTGTGCCTTCCAGGCCTTTATTTCTGCTGTTTCTGCAGCCCTGGGTGGCACATGGGAGAGCACCATGGGACAGTCTGACACCCAGGTTCAGGTGGACCTTGAATGCAAGGCCAGCAAGAACTGGGAAGTCAGAGTGGGACCTGCAATGTGCAGCTCTGCAGAGTGTAAAAGGCTGGAAGGTCTGGAGTGAATCTGAGAAGGCAAATGACATGTCCTGCCTCTCGAGCTGAGCTTCAACCATCAGTGAATGTAGCACACACAGCTCTTCTGTCCCGATAGGTTCTTGGGTACAAACCTCATTCCTTATGGGAGTAAAGTTGTCACTTATTAGGTGCTGTGAAGTAAAATCCTAGCGGAGATGAGACAGTTTGTCATTTTCTCACAGTTCAGGCTGAACACAGCTCAATACAAAATCTGTTAACTTGTGTGCTGTTGTAGTACATGGACTTCCCTTGCGTTTGCCAGCCTGAGGTCGGAATAGACCTTTGGTGGGCTGGCATTACCTCTCCTTCACCGTTTTTCTTGGCCTTATCTGGACCAGCGCAAGGAGAGACTTCTCTCCCACCCTGTAGCTGCTTGTAGTCGTATCAGCTTGTCCCTTATGGGAAGTGAATAATCTTTATAGGTGTGAGGCACTTGGCGACTTTCATGTGTCCATGTGCGTGTCTGTGTACGGGGACTGTACGAGTCTGTAAGAGTCATCCTGGTTTATACTGGGACATCCCTCTTGTGCCACTTGGTGTGGGAGGATTGTCCCTGCTTCAGGTTTTCCCCCATATTTAGGAAAAAGTAATGACTTGTGAAACTATGCTGGGATGCTTGAGACTGAGTGTCTTCTCTTTCTTTCTTTCCTGTGCTGTGCAGTTCTTAAACTTTTGGACCAAACAGGATACACTAGAACTGGAGAACCCATCTCTGACCTCCACGCCTGTGTGCAGTCAGAAGGTGATTGTCACCACCCCTCTGCACAGGGACAAGACCCCTCTGCTCCAGAAGAACTCAGCGTAAGTCTTCTCCTCCTCCTCCTCCTCCACCATCCCCACCTGAGCAGCATCCTTTTCCGCACAGGAGTCTGGTCCAATTCAAACATACCTCTTCCAGTACGTGTACTGGCACTACTGAGAGAGGGGCAGGGCAGGCTGGGGGGTTTCCTTAAAGCAGTGTTTCCCTCCAAAGACAGCTCCTAGCTGAGCTGCAGGGAACAAGTGTCCCATCTGATTCAGGTGGCAGCCAAGTGACTGCTGTTGTGCTCAGCTGCTGGGTGGGCTGTTGCCTTCTGTGCACGTCTTTTTCTGGTGAACATTGCTGTGCTGTGTGCCCTGTGCCAGCAGGGAAGGGATTTGATTTCCTCAACAAGAGCTGTTCAGATCCATCCCTCTAGCTCTGCACCCTCTGCTTTGCCTGACCTGAGGTGCAGTCCAGGGTGATGATGACCCAAGGCACTGTACCAGGCAGGTGAGAAGGGGTGGGCTGCACAGGGAGTGTTTTGCTGGTGGACTGAAGCAGCACTGTGTTTGGGGGTGCTGGCTGTGCTAGCAAAACCGCTCTGTTGTTGGCATGGTCCAGAGCAGCTTCCCTGTCCAGGCGGTGTGAGCTGGCTTGGCTGCTCTAAGTGCATTTGCACCCAGGACTTGTGCTGGTCCAGCTGTGACTGTCACAAGCTCAGGCTGAGCCTGAGCAGATCCGCCAGCAGAAGCATTGCAGGGTAGGGCTGGCCTGCAGAGCTGCGTGTTGCCTGTGTTTGAGTACTGTACTGCTTTCTGACAAGGGTGCTTGGTAGCTGGCAGAGCGGAGCAGCATAGCTGGCATGTCTGAAGGATGCTTTCCCTGCTAAAGGCTCCTCCATGCCTCTTTGCCCTGCTCGCACCCCGGAACAGTCCAGCCAGGCAGGTGGCTTCTGCTGCTGCCACGTGAGGCTCTGCAGGTGGCTCGTGTAATGAGAGGGCTTGGAAGGATGGGGGTTACTTTGCGTGGGTTACAGCATGTCTGACTCTTCGTCTTTCCCACCCTCTGCTGCCAGGTTTGTCACACCAGATCAGAAGTATGTGGTGGACAACACTCCTCACACCCCGACGCCTTTCAAAAATGCCCTGGAGAAATATGGACCAATTAGGCCTCTGGTAAGTATTGGGCAGGTCTGCTGCTTGCTGGTGGCAGAGGCATAATGAATGCAGACGGGACACGGGGTAGGTTGCAGCAGAGCTGTGAGCCAACTGTTATCTGTACCATAACAAAGTACGGTTTGGTAGTGCCAGGCTTTAGATGGGAGGGATGAAGGGAACCTTGTCATGGCGAACATGGCACCGTAAGTAGCCACAGGACTTTTAGCTCCTCTATAAACCAGCTAAAGATGCCAAAAACTGCCCTTGAATCAGGCTGCAGCGCTTGGCTGCTGATGACCTTGAGGAAAAGCAAGGGAACGAACTACCTCAGCATCCCTGAGGAACTGGGTCTCTTAATGCAGGTGGTGTGAGGATGGCAGTTTCCAATATCCTAGGCCTTCTGTGCATACTGTTCTCTTGATGGCACATTTGGGGTTCAGCTGATAAGAGTCTCTCATGCCTGGAGATCCTGTAAATCTGTCAGGCTAGCAGAAGTCTTGTCATATCTTCCAGCTGGGAAGTAAATAAGTCGTCTTTGTGTTTGTCCTCCCACTGTGGGCTCCCCTGACCCCATTATACCTTGAGGGAAATACTTGTGAGTCTGCCCAGCATACAAATTTTGACTATCTTGTGCTCTCTCCTCCTTTTCACACCAGCCCCAGACTCCTCACCTGGAAGAAGACTTGAAAGAGGTGCTCCGAAGTGAAGCTGGCATCGAACTTATCATAGAGGATGATGTGAAGCCTGAGAAACAGAAGAGGAAACAAGGGGTGAGCTGATTTTGCATCTAGAACCTGCTGCTGAGCTGCCCTGTGCTGTTGAGGAGTGTTTTGCCCTGTTTTGTTTACCCTGCTGTTGACGCAAAAAGGTTTTTGGCCTGTGGCTGCTGCCTTTTAATCGGCAAGAGGTGCCTGAGGTTAAGGCCGGCTTAAAATACGGCCAGCTGTGTTCTGGTTTATGCTGAGCTCGGGGCACGCTAGGAGATGCCGTGTCTATAACCTACAAGAGACACCCATGGCACACTTGGAGCGTCTGTGGCAAGTTGGGCTTCCAGAAGGCTGTGGGTTGGTATGCAAAGTCTCTTGGCTCAGTTGTCCTGGTGGCTTTCCTTTCCTGCTGAAAGGGGCTTCCTTTTCTAAATCGGTGGCTCTTAGTGCCAGGAGGAGAGCACTGGAAGCTGCTGTGCCCTGTGGTTGGGAAGGTTGCGGCATGCCTTCTTCCTGAGGTGCTGGTGCAGTGCAGAGCTGGGGTGATGTGGGCTTGTTGTGCACCATGGGCCCTTAAGGTGGGAGTTCACCAGGTTGATTCATGCCGACACTTGTTTTTCTGTGTCCCTCAGTTGCGCAGGAGTCCCATCAAGAAGGTCCGAAAGTCTCTGGCCCTTGATATTGTGGATGAAGATATGACGCAAAATATGCCTGCCCTCCCCAAGACTGTCTGTTTCAAAAGAGCCCAGGTGAGGGGTGCTGTGCTCAGAGCAGGGGCAGAGCTGGCTTCTGCTCCAAAGAAGCCCTGTGCAAAGCAGCGTTGGGAGCTTTGCCACCCGCAGCTGCCTTTGAACAGTACATGTGAATGTGGATGAAGGGCTGGATTTGTTAGCTGGCCTTTTGGCCAGGCCATGTATCAGCACTGTTAGGGCAAATTGACTTGTTTCCTTATACTTTTTTCCCCTTTGCAGCCTGTAAATTTCCTGTCGAGGTCCCTGAACCTTTCCTCCTCGAGCAGGAAGAACGACAGCGGTTTGCTCAACAGAGCCTTCGTGCAAGTGCAGCCAGAGAAAATGTCCTACAGGAAAATGCCGAGCCATTTCAGACCACCAGCACCGGTAAGCCCTGCAGCCACTGCTCTCCTAGTCAAGAGGTTAGCTGGTAGTGCGGCCCTTGTCCCTCCTTGGGAGGAGGAACGAGGGGATGAAGCTCTGCGCACTCCTGCATAGGCATCCATATGCTGTCAGGGCTATCTTTGCACCAAGGTTTGAACATGCTAAGCCAGCGGTATCACACTGCAGCTTCCTCTTGTCTCTTTGCAAACCTGCCCTTCTGCTGGGGCTCAAAGCCCCGTGGTTGATCAGAGCTGTGGCCTGCTTAGCATGTTTGGCCCTGGATTTCCTCATGGGAATCTGCGTCCTGTCCCAGTCCATCAGGAAATTTGGATGATTGATCCAGCAGTGGAGTAAACCTTCCAGTTTCCAGTGAGCACTCCTTGGGTGGACAACAGTAGGCTCATCTTTTTTGTTTCTCTGGGCATAGCAAGTCTGTGAAGTGCTGTATAAATGCTAAACAAAAAGGTATTTCCCACCCTTGTGATTTTTTTTTTAGGGTGTTTCTAGGTTGTGGTGAAGGCTGTGTGCCATAGGCAGCATAGGCTGCCTTTATCTTGCTGTTTACCTGAACCCGTGGCAGTACAGAGCTCTAGTTGACAGTGTGCCACCTTGTAGCTTGTGCTGAGGTCGGTGCTGTTACAGCTACTCTGTTCCTCAGCTCCACACAGTTGTATCTGGGTTGTGCTGGAGTCACAGCAGCCTACAAATGCCCTCTGAGGCATAAACAGTTTCTTGTGCTCTCTGAAATCTTCACCACTTGGTATCTTTGCAGGCAGAGTGCATTAGTAGAGGGATATCCTTGCTTTGTTAGGCAGCGTGGCTTAGAGAAGGGGAATTGGACGATGATTTTGCAGGTGTTTGCTTGGGACAAGTCATTGGAGCTCTCTGGTAGCTTGAATGAGGATGGAAATACATGTTCTCCTTGGTGGGGGGTGAAACTGCAACTGGGGGCTAGTGTGGGGGTGTTTTCACATCCCAGGAAGAGCCCAGGTGCGGTGTCGTCTTCACTGAGCAGCCCTGGCTCAGTCTTCATGAAACACTGCAGCGAGGGGGGTTGCATCTGTCCCTGAATTAGAGCTGTCTGTTGTGAAAGCTCGCTCTTGTGACAAATAAGTACTCCTCAGCCAGAGTAATTCCTTCCCCTTCTCAAAATAAACCCTACTTAAACACTTCCATTTCTCCTCCTGTCCTAGGCAGGGTCGTATTGCTCTGAGAGCCAATAGATCCATATAAATAAAGCTTTGGGAGTGACTTGAAGGTGACAGTAAAGGCAGCTTGCATGGTGACAGCACAGGTGTGCAGTGAAATCCCATTGCCCAAAGACAGCAGAGCTGTCTGCGGTGTTGCTGGGCTCTCGGGATTTATTGTGCTGGGCTGGTGTTGCTAGCAGTGGCAGTTATTTATTACGGAAGCTCACCTAGGTGTGAGCTGAACCTAAATCAGCCCCAAAGCCATGCTGTGGCTGCAGGGGATGTTGTTACTGTAAGCAAACGCTGAAGCTCGAGCTCTGGTTCTTTGCAGTGCATGTAAACGGGTATTTCCAGTTCAGGGCCCTGTGTATCTCTTGGCTGCATTTATCAGAGGATTCGCAGGGGTTTTCCTGGAGTGCAAAAACACCTCATGGGTGCCCTTTCTGCATGCAGTGACTGAAGCACACCTGATTTTCAGCTCTTCCTGCGTGCTGTGGGGCCCTGCTGAAACTGAAGGCACCAAATTGCTGTTAAGCATGGTCTTTGACCAATCTAGACCTTGGGCTGAGCAGCTCCGGTAGGAATTGAACTGGTTGGGAATAAACCCCAAAGCTGTTCTTGAATTCCTTCCATCCCTCTGGAATCCCTTCAGCACAAGGGTTTGTGCCTTGGGGTTTTTGTCTAAAGCCAAGTAGGGGAAAGCCCTGAAAGGGCATGTAGGCCATCCTGAAATGGGGCACTTGCCTGGGAAACTGCTGAACGTAACCCCCCTCTGCTAGAAACGACTGTCTTGGCTGTGATGAGTAACAGGCAGTGTGTAAGTTCCTCCTGGTTGCAAGATGGGTGCTCCTAAGTCCAAAGTTTTATTTCCCTTGAGTAGCAGATAGTTGTTAGTTTTATTTATGTTTGCAGTCTTTTAAAACAGGATGTTGACGTTGTGTTTGTCCTCTCCCTTACCTGTGTTGCACACATGCTTTCTTTTCCCTCTGTAGATGACCAGGGCTTGGAAAGCGGTAGCCTGTGGTGGAACCCGAGACCAACTCTTCATGCAGGAGAAAGCTCGACAGTTTTTGGGCATGTTGAAACAGAGTCATACATCAAGGACCTTAATCTTATCATGAAGGATTGTTCTGCTTTTTTTATTTTATTTTTTAATTTTTTTTTTATAAGGGGAGGGGGAACTACAGGAAAAAATAACCTCTGCCAGGCATTAGTGTGCGGGGGTGGATTTTTTTTCCTTCTGTTCCCAGGTAGATCTATATTGTAATAAATTGGGCTAACTGCTGGCTAATGTACGGAAGGCAAGTTTTGGGATCATTACAGAAAGGCAAACAAGGGAGGGTTGGAGAGCTAACAGCAAGACCTCTCTCTGCAAGACCTGGGTTCTGCAAAAGTAGAAGGACGCAGCCGTGTTCCACCTTGGAGCAGTGGGTGGTGGAGACCGGCCTCGCAGCCTGCCTGGATTTTGAGCCTGGCTGCTCTGGTACCTCGGGAACAGCTTTTGCGAAGGTTCCCGCATGTCTTGTGTCTCCCCTTCTGGCTTTCCCTGGGGGATGGAGTGGTCCCCCTTCGCTCTAGGAGGAGGGAGGGCATTGCGCACTCGTGGGAGACGTGCTTTGGGGTGACCTGTGTTCGGAGCCAGCCCCTTGCTCCCTGTGGGGCTGTGTTGTGCTGCCGTGCTACAGAAGGGGAGCGGCGGGCGCCTCTCCCCAGGGCTGTGCTCCCTCTTCAAATAAACAATGGTGCTAACATCACCCTGTCACTCGGACTCTGACTCTGCCCGGGGCCTCACAACGCTCGGAGGGAGGCAGCGCTGTGCCGGGGTGGCGAGATGCAGCAAAGCACTGGTTTTCATGTGGGATCTTTTCTTTCCTGGCAAGTTGATGAATTCCTGTTGGCCTCTCAGCATGGGGGAGAAGGGACGGTTCCCCCCCCCCCCCCCCTTAGTAGTTTCATCAGCTGTTTAGAAATTATTTTGGCTACTTCATGGGAAGGTGCCACAGTGTGTTTGCACTTAGCGTGGCTGGGATCTCTGCAAAGCTGCAGGAGTGGATGGAGGCTGCAGAGAGCAGTGGGCTGGAGAAGAGCACGAGGATTGTGTGATGTAGCAGAGCCTCTTCTGCCCTCCTTCCTTCGGAGGCCAAAGCTGCATCTGTGTAGCTGTTCCAGTGCGATAACAGTAGTGTGGAGTCCTGTTTTGACATAGCCAGTGATGAAATGTGGCGATTGTAGCAATATATTAACTCTTTACAATTGGAAAGGTGCTGGAAAAACTGAAGAGCAACTGCAACTCGCTGATTAGACCAGCAGATGAACAGCTTTTCGGGTGAGCTGTGTTCGGGGCTGTGCTGTGATGTGCTGTCCTTCGCAAGCCACCGAAGCCATCGTGGCAGATCTGCTTCTGGCTGGGGGTGGCCGCACAGCAAAGATGCAGGGAGGGGGTCCGTTCACCCCTGTGCCTCTTCACGGGGTCACTGTCCCCAGTCACTCTGCAGGGTGGAAAAACAGCAGGGCTGTATAAATCTCATTTCAGGTAGTGGCTTACATTGGAAACAGAGAAAAAAAATCCTTACTGACAAACTAGTTAATAAAACCTCAGATCCTGGGAAACGAGAGTTTTAGAAACCCAGCTCATTTTTCATTTCTACAAGCTCAGGGCCAAAGCAAATCCATGAAGTAATTTTTATTTCTGTTTCTCAGTGCTGCAATGTTTGCTTTGGAAAGACGGCTGGGACCACTTGTCTGAAAGCCTGGCTTTAGCTGCTTCCATTCTCTTGTTGTTTTAAGAGAAATCGTCATAAAACCATCCCTCTCCGCTCAGGCTTTAGTGGGCTTGGCCGTTCCTGCACTGGGTGACTTTACAAAACCAAGCCCAGAATTGCATTTCCTTCCCGGAGCCGACGTGAGCTGGGAGTCCTGAGCAGGCAGGGTCTGCCGGAGAATAAATCTGTGCGTGAGCCTGGCACATATGTTTGGGAGCTGCCCCTAAATTAAAGGATTATGAGGCTGAGAAGTATTAACTGCTGCTCTGATGCTGTAAATCCAGATAGCGCCGGGTGTCCTGCATTGCGGAGTGCTTATTAAGAAAGATTGAGGGGCAGAAAATTACCAAGGAAAATGAGCAAGGCCTAGCATAGTTAATGAGTAAAAAGACAATTAGCTTTTAATTGGAAAATGGAGCTCCTTCTGGTGTGGATGTTACCAGCCTGGCTTGGCTGTCCTGGGGCTCAGGAATAGGCACTGCTCCGCAGGTGGGGAAAAAGGCCCCACTCGCTTCATTTTTCTGTTAATTTGGATGCTCTGCTCTATTTCCAGTAAAAATCTCGTAGAGGTTGAACTTCACACTGGCTGTGGAGTCCCTGGACTGGAGCTGGAGACCCCAGGAGCGAGGTTTTGCTGGAGACTCCTCTCAGTCCAGGGCTCCATGTCCCTAGCTGTGCCCTGGCTGTTGTCTCTCTGAAGCCTCTGCAGTAACACACGCCTCTCAGGCCGCACAACCCTTGTTCACAAAAAGAAATCTGGAAGTTTAATTCAGCTTTAAACAAAAGACCAGGATGAAAGGGTCCCAGGAGCCTCTGCCATGTGGGAGAGGAATCCCCTCCCATGGCCCGGCTTGCTGGAAAGCTGCAGAAGCCCCGGGTTGTTGCTTTATTTTAAAGTTTGTATTTGCTTTTGGTATTTTGCATTCCTCAACAGGGCAGATGACCCCTTGTTTGAATCCAGACATGGAAAAAGGATTGATTTTTATCAGGGATGAGAGGGGAATAGCAGAGCTGGAGCTCCTGGGTCATGGCAGTGCCCTGACTGCAAGCAGGATGTTGCTTCCAGCTGGGACAAGCCCTGGAAAAGCTGGGGAGAACAAAAATATTGGGGTAAGGAGGGAAAAAAAAAAAAAGAGGACACCCAGGGCTTTTTTTATTGGCAGGCTTTCTTCAGGATGGGGCTGGGTGGTGCCTGGTGGGGCAGAGCGGTGCTGAGCTCGCACGGCTCCATGGCAGGCAGTGTGGGAGCCGCTATGTGTCCCTCAAAGGGCTCTCGGCTGCTGGGCTTGTTCCTGCTGGTTGGAGGGATTTCACAGCGTTTTTATCTTGTTTTCACAGCTAATTCTGCTAAAGCGCTGTGCAAACAGCAGGTTGCTCATAGGGGGCTTTTTGGCACGGCACCCGTGGGGAGAGCTGTCCCTGCATGCAGCCGCGGAGGGATGCAAACGGTGAATAAAGTATTTTTTCCTATTTTGAGTATTTCCTGTAACTAAAGGAAATAAAAGAAGGCGGCAACTGAAGTGATGTACCCCGTTCTCTGGCTCGCCCACAAAACCAGCCCTGGTAAAGCAAGTGCTTTGCCTGCTCCTGTGCAGAGGCTTTCTGCCGGCGCAGCTGCGCTGGCCGGGGTGGCACCGCCGAGCACCCCAGCTGCGGCAGGAGAAGCTGCTAACCTGGGTGCAATTACTGGCGCAACCCAAACTTGCCCCGTTGACCTTGCTAACACATGGTACTTTGCTCTATGCCATCGTGTTAGTTACTAAGTAAATTGCAGAGCATGAAACGATGAATAATTGCTTAGCAGTGATATGGAGGTTTGAGTTTTAGCATAACCTGTCGCTGCCTGATGTTTCCACGAAAGCACAGCGAGGCTGCAGCGTGCATGGAGGGCGACCAACAGGTTTGTCCTCCCGGAGCAGCAGTGTGATCCCACGTTACAGCAGGGCTGTTGGCTGCACCGGGAGCATCTCTGCTCCTTTCAGGAGCTGTCCGTGTTCCTCGGTGTGCAGGCATGCTGCTCCATCCCTGCTCTCCTCCTGCCTTCCCGCACGGAGCAGCAGGGTTTACCTGGGCTGTGTGTCCTCTGGGGCTGCAGGCATGCTGCGTTGGGGTGAAACAAAGATGAATTTCCCATTGGTGGCTAAATTTGAGTTGGTTACCCCTTGATGATGTTTCACGAGCTTTATTGCAGCTCGGTGCAGGAAGGGAGGCTGCCTTAGACCCTGCATTGGACCCTGTGATGGGTGCAAGGGGATGCTGAGGTCGGGGTGGGTGTCTGGGGCTTCTGCTTTGCCAAAAAATGCTTTGACCCTGGGGATTTCTCAAAGCAGCAAAGTGCCTTCGCTCCTGCCTTTGCTTATGGTATTTACTGAGCAGTTGCTAAGCAATAACCTTGTAAAATTTCCCATGTGCTTTTTTTTTTTTTTTTTTTGATACTCTAACCTGTGGGTTTAGAGGTTTAGGAAATTAAAAGGACAATTTTAGCCTGGTAGATACGTGCTGAGGATTAGTTGAGCAACTCCTGGCTTTTGCAAGAAATGGAGACCACTCGTGTTAAGAGCTGGCTGCAGCTGGACAGGAAGCTAAGTGTGCTTTGGAAACTTAAAATCCCCGCCCTGCTTCTGGAGCGAGGAAACTGCAATTCTTCATCTCTGCCAGTACAGAATAATAAAAGATTAAAATATGGTATGAGGTCGGGAAAATATTTTGCTGTGGAAACCAAAGGGTTTGGAGTGAGGAAATTAATGTTTCCATTTGGAAAGTGTTAGAAAAGAGAAATTTCAGGGAGTTAAAACCCCCCTTGTGAAAAGACTCAGCAGAACTCCCTGGGGGACAGACGCAGGCTCATCTCCCCTTACCATGGGCAGTGTCTGGCTTGTATGTGCATGTCTGGCAGCGGTCAAAGCCATCACCTGGATGATACGTGACCTAGTGACCCTAATAGCTCATGAAAGGCAAATTTAATACTTTATAGGAGTTTTTATTTGTAAATGCATTAGGAGTTTTGTGGGTTTTGGTTTTGTTTGTTTGGTTTTTTTTTAAATACTAAACAAATGTTGTAGGAAAATAAACATAAATTGCATTCCTGATTTCTCTAGGGTTTTTTGGTGGGTTTTTTTTTTTGGTTGTTGTTGTTTGGTTTTGGAAATCTCACCCAAAGCTTTGGTTTCGAGTGAGGTAGCCAGCCCAGGGGAAGGGATGCCTTGCATCACTGTTGTACAGTGATGCCTTTTGAGATGCAATTTTCTTTTCTTTTTTTTCTTTTTTTTTTTTTTTTTTTTTTTTTTGGTGCGAATGTGCTGTGCCCTGTCCTGAGTTCGGCTCAGTTTGGCACTGAGCTGCCAAAAGTGCCCGAGTCTGTCCACTGGGGAAGGGAGAGCCTGGCGCCTGGCTGTGCTTCGGGCAAAGACCCAGGGCAGCGTCTCGCTTTGGATGGGAAGATGCTCCAGCGCCTTGCGCTGATGTTCACCAGCACCCTGTGGGCGAGCAAAGCCGCCTCCCTGCCTGCTGCTCCGCTCCTCGCTGCAGCAGCTGGAGCTCCAGTGCAAAGTCTGGTGCATAAAATTATGTTTTTACCGTCCTGTGTTTGCAAAGCTGTCACAGCAGCGGTGCTGGTGTGAGCGGCTGGGGACGGTGCTGCCAAACGCTTCCGTCCGGGCAGACTGCTGGTCTAAAAACTCCACTATCAGATTAGAATCTGCAGCCCTGTAAAAATAAAGCCTGTTATCTGTAATTGTGCAGCAGGTAACGGGTGCCAAAATTCATGTCAGATCTGCCCAAAAGGACTAGATAAGGGGCGGGGAGGGAAAAATTTAGATTCAATTCCGCTGATGTACCGGTCTATTCCCAGGGTTAGTGTAAATCGAGGTTTGAATTAAGCCAAAACAGCCCCAGTTAATGTCTAAATCTGCTATTTCTCAGGCCCTGTGGAAGCAGACAAACACAAAATCGATATTTGCTTGAACTGTTGCAAAGTTTTCTTTACAGATTAATTTCTGCCTAATAATCCCCGCAGCCGCGGCTCTCCGGACCCCCCCCGCCCCCGCCATGGGGCCGTGTCCTGCCCCGCGGCTCCCTCCCGCTTGCTGCTCCTGGGCTGCCGTGGCAGAGGGAAGGTGTGAAAAGCCTGCCTTACCCCCAGGACCGGGGCTGCTGCCCTGCAGCTTGAATCCCTCCTGCAAAACCAACCCTGCTCTGCCTTCTGGGCAGCGCACGGCATCCTTCCCTTGCAAGGAAGCAAATCTTTTTTCCCCTCTCTTGATGTCAGGCATTGTTTTTTTTTTTTTTTAGAAGGCTGTGATTAGGTACCACGCTGTGGAAATGCGGCCGGATTAATACCCAGAT
This sequence comes from Gymnogyps californianus, assembly GCF_018139145.2. Taxonomy (NCBI): domain Eukaryota; kingdom Metazoa; phylum Chordata; class Aves; order Accipitriformes; family Cathartidae; genus Gymnogyps; species Gymnogyps californianus. The sequence goes on along the minus strand of NC_059487.1, from coordinate 4,405,021 downwards.
TTACACGCCGGACCCATGTTGAGCCAGGAGATCGTTTTGTCCCTCATTAGTTAGTTCTGCTCCGAAGGCTTCTTCTCGGCTCCTGCCGCTAAGGGGGAGTGTTGCCACGCCGCAGAGCCGGCCGTGGGCCGGGCCGGGGCCGAAGCAGCCGGGTCCCCTTCCTTCCTCGCAGCCTCTTCTTCCTCCGGGAGCAGTGGGAAAGGCAGAAGTGAAGGACTCGCCACAGCATCACCCAAGGGAGGGCAAATACCCTCCTGTTTGATATCAAAGTGGGGAGTGACCCAAATTTCAGACCTGTCTCGGACAATAAGGGCAAGTCTCATCCTTCCCTTGCAACCAGACGGGTTTGACAACGTGGACCAAGAGAGACTGGTTGGTTCACGAAGCGCTTTGAGGTCCAAGGAGGACAGATGCTGATGAAGAGCTGGGAGAACATGATGAGGATGCAGGTGGGTGGATGAACTCTTGGCAGTCTGGTGAAACGGGCTTTCCTGCTGCAGGAACAAGTGGATCAAGAAAAGAAGAAATGCTCCAAAGCCTGCTGTGGAAGTGGTCCCTCCCCGCCTGGAGAAGAGAGTTAAAAATGGGGCTGAGTGACTTGTTAGGGTAGAGCAGTTCAGGATCTCTGCTTTTCGGCACTTTCATATGGTCTGATGCTCATGTCATAACTTCCGAGCTCAAGTTGACCTCAAGGTTATCCCCCTGCCCTGTGAGATACACTAGATACGTATATGCCATTCAACCCTTTCCCTTGTTAGGACCCCAGTCCCTTTGCCTATGAAATGCAGATAACCCCATTCATCTAATTTTTTAACTCTCCTTGCAAAGGGCTTTGGGATCTACAGATGCCAAACATGCTTGTTTATGGCTTGCTGGGGTTAGAATTGTGAGTTTTCTTTAAAAATATGTTCTGTTTTCAGTTTCTTATTTCATTTTGAATGTCATCCTTTTTCTCTTCTTCTTCTAGGGCCACCCAGGGATTTTATTCACAGAATTGGAATGAGCTGCAAAAGGGATAAAGATCATTCATGGGAACCTTGAAAGAATTGTCTGAGCTCTATGAAATGAAGATTAAAAATAAAACAGGTAGGTGAAGCACAGGCTCCAGCATGAACATCTTATAAATACTTGTCCGTGAAACTGAGAGCTCTTCCCACCGTGCCGGGCGGTCTGCACAGGAAGGAGCTGCTGTATCCGTCTCTCCAGTCGGTAAATGGGAGCACAGCCCGAGGGCAGGAAAATACAGCAGGTTAGAAAATCTGCCGGCTCTTTGTGAAACACATTTCTACTGCTTCCTCCCCATGTAAACTGGACAGGCGAGCTCTGCCAGGGGTTATTTCAAAGCTGGCATGTGTGAGCGGTGGCACCGGCAGAAACGTCCAGCTCCTGGGGAAGGTGAGGTGAGGAGGGAGAAAGAGCTGTAATCCCATTCTGCCTTCAAGCACAACCTTCCGGTGCTTTTGATGCTGGTGTAAAACGAAGGGCTATGATGATCGCTACTGCCCTGCATGAATGGGAGACCTCAGCAGTGGCTGGGTTTCTGCGTTGGGTTTTGCCCTGGGGCTGCTGGTGTTTATGGGTTGGCCGGTTGCGCCTGGCTTGCTTTTGGGTCTGAGCACCCAGAGGCTTTTTAACAGTTGTGAGCTGGTGAGCAGACCTGGCAGGGCTCCGGCTTGCCTCCCCCTTCACGCCACCTGGGAACCCACTGGCCAAAGACCTGGGTCTGATCACTTCCAGCCCTCGTCCTGTGTCTGGGCTGGCGTTTATGGCTCTCGTTTCGTCCCATCACATCAACCATATTCTTATAATGCACATTCCTCCAGACTGGTATTACCAGTATTTTCCAGGTCAAACCCAGCCAGCTCCCGCCTGTCCCACGCTTCTGCATCCAAACCCCCTCTGGCATGGTGAGCAGCAGTGACTGCTCAGGAGGAGTCCTCAGCCTTGGTCCTGTCCCCGTAGTTCTATTTAGGAAACTGCTCCTGCTCCAGCTCCAGCTCTGTTTGCCTTGAGCTTAAGCCAGAGAAAGGGTTTTGTGGAAGGCGTGAGGTTACTCGGTGAGGGCCCGCACCCGTTTATACACAAGGATTTTGTCTTGCAACTCGATGAAAGAGAGTCCAGTAACCCAGCGCCTCTCCTTCCGCAGCAGGGAGCTCCTCCAGCCCCAGAGGTCTTGCTTGTTGGGGCTCAGTGGCAGGCCCAGCTGGTCTGCCGAGGGCCCGGGGCTCTCCCTGCCCACTCTGTCTCTCCCAGACTGTAAAACAGTGGCTGAATCATGTTAGTTCTGTTTCGGAAACGAAATCTCCCCTGCCATGCACACACACCTGTGCATCCCTGCAAAAAATGGCAGGACCTGCAATTCAACACAGACATGATGCAGCAGCTCCTATGTGTTTGCCCTAGATAGGCAGGAGAGGCAGCCAGAGATCAGAGCATTGCCTAAGCACAGGTTTGGGAGCTGGGATAACCCCAGTGCAGATGTTCAGGGTGCAGTTCCTGGCTGTAGGTGGGAGAGATGGCCGGTCCCTGTGGCTCCAGTCACGAAGCAGTATCATGCAGATGATAAGGGACTGATGTGACCCAAAAAGGCTTTGGCTGGCTTCAGCAGACCTCCAGCCAGTGTGCTGGGGCGTGGGGCTCAGGGCAGCCCCTGTGATGGAGCTGCATCCTGTGGTGGGCAGCAGGTTGGGCTGGCACGAACCAGGGTGGTGACTCCCTCGCTGCAGGAGGTGGAAGACCAGGTATGGTGCTGTGGCTGATGGTGCTACGCTGTGCTGGGACCTGCTGGGCTTTGCAGGGCCCCACTTTGGCTGGTGGCAGCAGGGTGACCTCCCTGGAGAGGCTTCATACCCGTGAATGACTCTCGAGCCCCTCTGTGTCTTGGCTACCCAGCTTGGTCATGTCTGGTTCTTGGCCATGCAGTGATTTGGGAACGTTGCTGGCATGTCAGGAAAGGAGTCGCTAAGGCAATCTCTCTAAGGACGACCTCTGTCTTTCCCAAACTCTTGTGAGTGCATCACCCAGAGCCTTTCTGGTGGGCCAGTGAACCCAAGAGCAGCTTTGTGTCAGTGCTTCCCTGTGCATTACCCAGACAGTGTGAGCTATGTTACATGTCGATACCCTACGTCCTCTACTAAAAGCTCTTTTATGATGACAGACCTTGTTTAAATGTCAGGCAATTGTGCACAAGCACAGCAGTCCCGACACCAACGTGCCAGATCAGCTGAGCTTCTCCGTGAACTGGCTCTGTGCCTGCGTGGCAGATACCTCCATCCAGCCTACATTCCCCTTTTCCCAGCTCCCGTCCATCAACCCCAGACCTGCTGAGCATCTCCAGCTTTGCGTGTCTGGCATGTACCTCTTGTTGGTCCATTCTTCGGGGCTTTCTGAGACCAGGGCCATGCTCTAGCAGTGGTGTGCTGTGGGAAAGCTTCCTTTGCCCAGGTAGATTTATCTGTTACGTGTGGCTGGTGGGTCTGAAAGGCGATCGGTTGTGCTACATATTATTTACTGCCTCTCAGACGAAGTAGGTCACCAATCCATCTTGGATTTATTTTGTATGATGCACAGGAGAAGGCAGCGAGATCCTATTTCTTCCCTGTCCTCCTCCTTCCCGCCCACAGGCGATGGGAGGGAGGGCTGTGAAATCCTGAGGAGAAAGGCCTGATCTGGTGCTGCGCTGGCTCCTGGTCTGCCCGAGCAGAGGCTGTGACCCCAGGGAGGATGGCTCGTAGCCAGGGCAGCCGGCTAACCAACTGCCCGGGTGCTGATTTTGGTTTGCCTTGAGATGTTGGGCTGCAAATGTCAGTGGCCTGTGAGATGCTCTCCGGGTGCTCTCTGCCGGTCGCCCCCAAGCAATTCGCCCTGGTTTTGTGTCAGGCAGGAGATTCACGTGTGGTATTTATGTTAGAAAAGACACACTTAAGCATAAATGTTTGTGTTATTCCTTCTGTTGCTGTTTCTGGGTAAGTGACCTCGAGAGGTGTCTTAAGATAAAGTGAAGGGAGATGAACTCTTTTTCTGCTTGATAAAAAGCCGTGCTGTGGGTGTTTTGGAGTATTCTGTGGCTGACTGGAGACCTGCTAAGTTTCCTCTGTTACCAGGAACAAGCCACAATGAAATACAAAACTTGCCCCATCTCTCTCCCGTATCTTGTTTAAGATTCTAGTTGGGGGTTTACCGGTGCCCATCGGGCTCTGGGCTGGCTGCTTTCCCCTCCTGCCCCTGGGGCCACATCCCTGGGACAAGGGCGATGCCAGGACATCAGAATGACTTTGGGAGATGGAGATGACCAGGAGCCAGGCTGGGGTGGGAAGCTGGTGAGAAAACAGCAGAATAACTCAGTAAGGACAAAGAGCTCCAACTCTGCATTAGCCAGCAAAGGCGAGGAAGGCAAAGCTGCTGTTTCTAAGGATAAGTCCTCCTCCTGAAAAAAAAAATAAAAGCCATTTTGGGCGTTACTGATAAGGAATCAACTAAATTCCTCCTTCCTGTGTCCCCATCTCTGCAAGAGATCATTCAGCAATTCAGCTAAGGCTTAGCACACGGGGTTTTTGAAAGCATCTTGGTGCAAGTGCTTGGAAAATGCTATCATTTAAATCCATAATGGCTCTGTTAGGAAACATGCCCCGGGCATTCCACAGCAGCTCTTGGTGTCGCAGAGTATATGTCTGGTAACGCTTCATATCACCCAAGCCATAAATAATGTAAATCAAACGCAACATCAGCCTGCCTGGGCTCATAGGCAGCCTCAGACCACGGGCCAAAAAGTGGTCGAGCGTGCCCAGGTGGGCTCCCAGCGAAGGCTGGGGCTGTGTGACGGAGCCTGGTGTCCTCGCAGGCAGGAGACCCACCCAGACGAGCTTTACCAGGACATCTGCCTGCTACCACTGGGTCTGCTTGTCCTGCTCTCCGTTAGCCCTTCTCCGTTGGGTGGTGAGAGAGGCAAAGCAAAGTGGAAAGGGATCAGTGCATCTTTTTCTCAGAAAGAAGTAACACAGTTTCCGGAAGCAAACCTGGGAGTAAACAGCTGAGTGCCGTAAGTGTCAAAGTGTCATAACTTTGTGACACTCAGGCAGCCATCCATAGCAGGAGGTGTGAGCAAACCCTGCTTAGCCTGAGCTTTTGGTGGCAGTATCGAGGTTAAAGAGGGAGGATTGTTAGATCCTCTGCTGATGTCTCCCCCTGTTCTTCTGATAAAATATGGAACTGGGAGATTTTGAAAGCCCTGCTGCAGTTACTGAAGTGCTTTTACATCACTTAGTGCTTGCTCCTGCCCACACACACTTCTGAATAATCATAAGTTTCTTCTATAATTATGTTTATTACACACTTGTAATGGTGACACACTATCCTGCGCTGTGGATGAGACTGCAGCCAAGCTGGAATTCTGCTCCGGGCGAGCAGCTGATTCCCAGGGTGCTGGCAGGGTGTGGGAGGGCAATCCTTTGGTAGTCTTTCTGTCAGGCTCCCCCTGCCCAAGACGGCTTCACAGCAGGTTGCACAGAAATTAATAACGTGATCATCTTTCTTGTGTATTTTGGTAACAGCAAGCTAATTAATAATGATGGGTCAACAGTTTTTAGGCTTTTAGGATTAGCACCAGGTTTAGAGGAGGATCGCATGCATGTCTGAGCTGCAGTGCACAGATGTAGGCAGATAGGTTGCAGTAAATGATATATGACCCACATATTAAAGTTGTTGGGGTTTTTGTTTGTTTTTTCTTTTTTTTAAAAAAAGGTTACAGACTTAATCCTCCTCTTCTCCCACCTGCTGCAGCTTATTCAATCCCTCTTATTTAGGACAAAACAGAGACTTTAGCTTTATCAGGTAAATGATGGCTTTTGGGTAAGATGGCCCAGCCCCTGAATTTCACATTATTTTATGAATTGCCTCCTCGATGTGTTGCAGGGGTGAATTGGCAGCCGAGGTATTGGTGATATCTCATGTCCCAACAGAGGGTTACTGAGACTCAGAGATCAGTGGAACTCCACATGCGAGCTGTAGGTCAGGAAACCCGTGATGTCCAGGTTTGCAAGGGCAGCTGTGATACTCTTGTGGGTGCTGGCCCATCTTGAGCTCTGGCTGCTGTCGTGGCTGTACCTAAAGGCTATTTTGCAGTGACCTCCCTTGGGGGTTGAAGGAAGGGAAGGTCCTCAAAGTCTTTCATTCCCTACGCACTTAGGGTAAGACCATACAGCTCCAAATAATGGTGGCACCCCTCAGTTTGCTTTTCAACACGGGGTCCCAGCCCTGTAGCAACCATCGAAGAGATGACTGGAATACCTGCCATGTCAAAGGCTGAGAGAAGGGCCAGCTCTGCTTGCAGAGTCGTGCCTGGAGAGCCCCTTGGTCTCAGGTGGCCTCCTTGCAGGAAAGTGATGGAGCAGGCTTGGCTTTAAATGTGTTGTCCTTTCTGAAAGTGGTTTGATGTGGGGACGAATCGTCTGGATGAGTTGGCCAGGACTCTGCATCTAATTGCTGAACCAGGGTGTACGTCTTCCTCCTGTCTTGTAGCACACTGCTTGCTGTGAGTGCTGGCTCTGCAGATGGTGTTTGTGTAAGGGTACAGCACCTTCCTGACACGTTTGATGCTTAGAGCAGCCTGGCCTGGTCTGACGCCAGTGCTAACGCTGTGTCGAGCAGGAGGTTGGATGAGACACCTCCAGCCTGACTTATCCGATCATTTCCCAACACTGCAAAGTTTTGCCAGCCTACATTGGACATGGATAATTGCTCTCATCCTGCCACCTGGGCTGACATGGCTAACACAAGCCACTGCTCCCTTGGTGGACTGTGGGTGGAGGTCAAGGAGTCCCCTCGTGTTGCTGCACTTCAAGCCACTTGACGTAACAGAGAGATGATGAGATCCTGCCTCCCTCTGCATAGCTGTGTCATGAAGCCTTTGCTGTGGTGACTAAACCTTTCCTACCCCCTTCATCTCCCGATCACCGTCATCACCTCTTCCTTTCCCCTACCCTTTCCAGCTGCTTCTTTCTTTTTCTCTGAATACTGTTAACCTCAGCAGCATAAGGATAATCCTTCAGACAGGAGCTCGGCCAGCTCAGCCCCTCTGAGAAAGCTCCTTCCTGCATCCCCAGCGGAGACTGTCTGCCTGTCTTACACCGCAGCTTTCCTTCACCCTCAAGGAAGAAGACCCCAGAGCAATGGGCGATGCATGGTGAGGGGTGCAGTTAGCACCCTGCAACGATTGCCAGGCAGTGAGCACGGGCAGCCTGCCTGCCTGCCTGCTGGCTGCCTACCTGCCTGCTGGGAGCGAGCCAGCCACGTTGCATAGTGTGCTGGATACCAATAGGGTAATCAGCGCATAAGCTGCTAATTAAAATATAAGTATACTGCAGTGAGAAGGTGCTTGTGCAATGGACCTTGAAATGCACTGTTTGCATAGTTGATGAGAGACAGTTAATGCTCTACAGTAACTCTGCGCTGCACGTATGGAAACCTGTGGGCCTGCCCCGCTGCCGCTGGCTCCCCAACCTGGTGGTCCTTGTGCAGCCGTGAGGGAAGTCCTGCTTCTACCTGGGTTCATCGCAGCGGCTGCAGCCCTTGCAGCAGAGCTAGGGGTGAGGGCTTGGTTCAGTTTATACTGAAATTGTGTCTAAAGGTGCTGGTTGTGTTTAGGGAGGGCGGAGCGGGATGACGCAGCCGCTTCGGGGAGCAGTGACAGGGGTGTGAGCTAGTGGTGGCAAGGAGGTGGCCGGGGAGCTGCAGCCTCTTGTGCTCCTCGGTGACTCCTCTCCTGCAGTACCTGCTGTAAGCTGGCTGTTTGCTCGCCCCCACCTGCATGCCGGAGGTGTGGGGGGCTTCGGTTTAATCACTGTTTGCCAAAGTGCTTTGAGATCATTGGAGGAAAAATGTAGCCTTAGATGATTTGTGTAATGAGCCAGACCCCAATTCACTCTTCTCTCGTTCTTGCCCGTCCATGAGGTCTGAACAGATTCAACATTTACTCAGGTGGCAAAGTCAAACATGGTCAGTACACCTGTTAGACAGACTGGCACACAAATTAAGGGTGAACTACAATAGACAATTCCTCTTATAATGAGCATGGAAAATTAGAGAGGATGGGAATTAGGTGGCTTTCTATTTTACAGAGACTATTCCCAAGGAAGTTTCTTACCACCGTTGCTGGGCAGGGGCTGCCCTGCACACCACGGCTGTTGCTTTGCCTCCAGATGTATAAATGTCCAAGTATTTTCTGCTGACTTTTTCCCCCTCCAAGCAGTTGTACCTGTTCAAAGTGCCTCCTTCCCCCAAACTTTGATCCTGCAGCAAAGTCTGAATCGTAGAAGATGTTGGTGCTGGGATGAGCGTGGCAGCAGGAGCCCAAGGTGCTGCTGAAGCTTGGTGTGAGTTTTGGGTCAGGGCTTGCCTGGAGCTGAGTGAAGTCCCCAGTGCTGGTGCAGGGTTTTTTTGTGAGCTGCTTAATGGAGTTTTTCTCATAACAACCCTACAAGGCAGAGAAATACTATGATATGAGGGGAGACGAGGTGTGGGGGGGTCTGCGCTGGGGACCCTGGACCCCCGCTCTTCAGCTCTAACCACGGAGCAACACATCTGCCACTCTCTAATGGGACAGAAAATCGAGTGTAGGGAAAACCTTGGGGAGGCAAACTTGAATTTCTGGAAAACATCATCTCCACATCCAGGCACTGACATGGGGTCCCTCCTGGGGCAGGCAGGGATGTCTGCTGCAGGGGAAGCAACATCGCCGATGGGCTAGGCAGGGAGCAAGGGATGCATGGGGGTCCTGGGCTCGGAGGAGGTCCCTTTAGAACAATTGCCTTTCCTAGCCTGGCTTTCTGAGAAAAGCAGCACCAGCATGTAGGAAGAGGCGCTTCGGCTTTGTTTTTATTTGCTGAAGAAGGGATCTTCCAGCCGCTGCATACTTAATAGCTTCCTAGGGCCATTCATTAACCTGACAAGTTGACCAGCGAACCCAGAGCAATGATTCTAGCTGCTTGCCAGGACGTCTCTTTTTACCCCAATAAACTTTCCCACTCCTCGCTCAGCTAATGAATCTGCCCTGAGATGCAGAGAAGGGTATCTCCAAAACAATGAATCCACGTCAAAAGATTTGTGAGCAGCCAGCCAAACAATTCCAGCCACAGAAAGACACAAGGAAGAACATCATTCCTGAAAGCGCTGCATTATTGATTAAGCATTTGTGATCCATAAAACATAGTAACAACGCGGGGCTGGCTGCAGAATGTATTCTACCAAGAAGGCCTTCTTTTACTGTCTCTGATCCTCAAGGACGAGGGTAAAGTAAGTTTAGTACCGAGCAGGAATTCATTTGTATAATAATGGTTTTTGATGACTCGCAAAGGTTATTTTATGATTAGCCATCTAATTATAAAATGGCCAACAATTTCATCTTATCTTAATCTGCATCAGCTAAATTATGAAATGCCCTTGTTTTATGCAAATTCTGGAAATATTGCTTCTCTAACCTCCCAACCCCGCTGTCTGTCAATAAGGCTTGCGTGGAGCATAAATCTTAGGGCAGTGCCAGAGCTCGATTCAACTGCAAATAAAACATGGCGAATTAATTCTGCAGGAGTACCCAGCGGGCAGTGAACAACGGCGGAGATGTGAGCATGGGGCAGACGGGGGTGCCTAACCCCATGGGGTGGCTCGAGCTGGGCTGCCCTGTCCAGGGAGCTGCTGGGGCCGGCACTGGGAGGTAGGAGAGATGCCTATTTCTAGGGAAGGGTTCATTGATCGTCCGGGGGACTGGAGATGTGAGAGATCCTCGCGCTCAGGCTGTGCAGATGCTGGAGGAGAGCTGCCCGATGTTGGCTCTGCTGCACGGTCCATCCTTCCTTGCCCTTAGAACCGCTCCCTTGTTTCTCTCTGCTTCAATTTCTCTTGGTCAGCTGGGGTCAAGAATATTTTTCTCTTTGTTTCCTCCACGTTGCAGGTTGATGGCTCTGAGGAGCACTGCAGAAAGGTCCTACAGCAATGGGCCATGAAGTACAAATACCTCCTGTGGCTTGTCCCCTCCCAGCGCTGCAGGGAGGGTGGGCAGAGGAAACTGAGGCACAGGTCTCTGCCCTGGGGTCCCATCTCCCACAGGGCTTTGTGCACGGCTGCATCCCTGCCGGGCTGTGCTACACCGCAGCCTCTGCTCGCAGGCGGTACTGAGTGCGGACAATTTGTGGTCCCTGGGCAAAAGTGTGAGTTCCAGGGACCAGCAGATAAGGTGACCGAGGCTTGTTTAATTCTGCAGTCGCTATCGAGTTGCCAGATAAGAGCTGAGGTGCAGGGTGGGCTGCCGTGACCCCCGGGCAGCCTTGGGGTGAGCTTGAGAGCACATCTCTGCCTGCGCGGTGGGACCTGAAGCGGCATTTCAGGAATAAGCAAGCCTTTATAGAGAGCAGTTGTGTTAGTGGCAGAGATCAGGCTGGGCAGGGAATGAAACCCATCAAACTTTGTTCCTTGTGCTCTGTGATCCACAAAGGGCTGAGAGCTCTGGGGACAGTAAACTTTATGGCTTGGTTACAGTGTCCTTCCTTAGATGTGAGATGTGCTAAAAAAATACTTGACCTGTGGACAGTAGAATTTTAAAGCACAGTCAATGCAGGTATTAAAATTGACTGTCGAAGCTTTTGTAACCTCAGAGGTATTTTGGAAGTGGATGCCAGCAGCAGAAAGGCGATGTGAGGGTAGGGCACAGCAGCTGCTGGCGCAGTGCCTGTGACCCTTCCTTCAGTTTGTACCGACCAAGAGCGCAGCCCGGCGTACCTGTCAGTGTGAAGAAATTGCAGTATGGCCCCATGATTTGTGTTATTTTGAAGGCTTGGACTCTAAGCACATAGAAAAGAAGTGTCTTGAAATATTTGTGTATCACAGAAACTACATGGATGGGTATGGGGCGACTCGCGTGCCTGGAAGTCCCGGCAGGTGCCGTGTTTCTGGCAGCGTGAGCTGAGGGGCTTTGCTGTACTTAGAGGTGGGCGCATCTAAGACTCGGATGTAGATGGGCATGGAACTATTCAGAGCTGCTCTAGAAACACTGTGTTTGTGTATTTATGGCTTCTTTGCTTGGAAGAGAAGCTGATTCCTCATGCCTGAATTTAGTGAAATAGAGATGATTTTAAAAAAAATTAAAATAACATTTTCCCATTTGACAAATGAGGAGGCAAAAGAAATTGTTGCTTCAGCCTTTTAGTTACAACTCTCTGAAACTGAACATCTTGGCTACTCCTGGGAGAGGACTTTCCTTCCAAAATACGCAAGTTCTCTCATAGCACCGGGGAAAGCAATACAGAAATAAAATAGTCTGAGGCTGGTGATTCTTGCAGAGCAGGATGGAAAAACCCCACATGTTTTCCATTCACCAAATGAGGTGTTTGGTTTTTTTCCTACCATTCATGTTCCTGTTAAAACAAGCCTTTAGTGATGGGCTTGTGCATGTATCCCCGGGACCAGCCGGGTTTGGGTGAGCTCCTAAGGAGGAGATGGTGAGAGCAGAGGAAGTGCAGTGGGAATTAGGAACTGGTCTGGGAAACCCTGGAGGGTTTTCAAATGCTTCGGGATGGTCCCTGTGAGAGCAGCTCGTGGCCCTGGTGGGACTCCTGGCAGAGGCAGGGATCTGCCATGGCAGGGATGGGGGTCTCGGTGCTGGAGGGAGGGAGAGCAGCAAAGGAGGAGAAGAAATGCCAGAAAAGGGGGAGGAAAGGAGGATTATAAAGATTAGGTCCAATCAGATATGTGCACTTTAAACATCAGATCCTATTAAACAGTCCTGGTTTAAAACCAGGCCCTATTATATGGTTGCAGCTTCCAGACAAAGTCCTGTTAAGTGGAGCTGCTTTGAAATCCAGGGCCTCAGATACAGCCGTTATAAAGATCAGGCCCTATTAAATATATTCAGTTTGAAGATTAGGCCCTGTTAAACACATGCAGTTCAAAGCTGGCCTCTAATTAAGCAGAGGTGGTTGGAGAACCGGAGTTTGAGGGGAGAGGGGGACCTGTGGAGCAGCTCTGTGCATCTGCAGTTCCTCCCCGGTGGGATGAGCCTCTGGCCAGCTGTGGGCAGGATGCTCGTGGTCCTGCCTGCACACAGTGAATTACCCCAAATCGATTCTTCAGCATGAAGGAAGCTAGGGTGGTCTCCAGGCTGGTGGAGACCAGAAGCTTGAGGCTTCAGGAGAGGTTTGGAGGTGATGCTCACAGGAACAACTGAGGACTGGGGCAATATTGCTGACTGGATCGGGGGCTTGAGAAATTGGGGGAATAAAAGGGTACCCTGTGTCCCCCTCAGTTTTCTTTGACTTTCAGAGATGTGTCAGTGGGCTGTAACATCTGAACTCTTTGGACCTGGATAGGACCAAGGGCTGTGCCATAGGTGAGGTTGTTGTGTACATGGGGAGGTAAGTCCTGGATAGCCCCAGGGTGTTCGGGTGTCCAACAAGCTGCGGATTACAAGGAAATGTGGGCACTCACCCGTCTTCTAAAACCCAAAGAGCCGTGCATGGCTTGGCTTGGGGTCTGTGGTTTGGGTGTTTGAGACCTCCACTCTCGGCACCAGCCTCCCTTTTCTGCTGGCCATGCTGGTGCATAGGGCAGACCAGCCGCCTTGGGGCCCGGTCGTGGTTTCACTGTAGGACTGCACAGTTCTTCTTGATTTCTTGTGTGGGCTCCATGGCTGCTCGCCTTATTAATGGGCACCGTTAAGAAATACATCTCAGTGATGGCCTGGGGGAGACAATGGGGACAGTGGTGGTGTCTGGGCCAAACCCACTGCCCCAAGGCAACACTCCCTTCTCTGGGGCCCTGACCCTCTGCAATGGATAGCCCAGAGCTGCTAAGCCTTGGCTGAAGGTGACTTGCTTCCACAGCTAACGTTTTTCCTGCAAAATACCATCAACCATCCCTCCTCGTCCCACTTCTCCACATGTTCGTCACAGTGCCGCTCCTGCTCTGCTTTCATGGTGTGTGATGCACAAAGGTGTGAAGAGCAAGAAGGGTCATTTTCTACCTGGTTCCCACATCAGTACAGGTCAGTGAGGAGCCCTTGAGATGCTCTTGCGCACGTTACTGGCATCATTGCGATTTGTTTCCAGGGGATTTATTTGGTGCTGCTTTTGGTCCTGAGCCTCAGTAGCATTAGATAACTTTTAATTAGTACTGGGTGCTTTTATCTTTGATGGAGCAAAAGGATTTTGCCATTTGGATTTCAGCATATGAAATATTAACTTATATATATATTTAATTTTTACATTAAATATTATATAGCAGCACAGTACTAGTATTAAAACTTTAATACAATGTAAATGTCAATGAGTTGTAGTGATAAAACCTAAATGAAATGTATTTACCTCTCTGTTTCACTTACAATAGCAAAAGATTTCCAAGTCAAAACAGATTTTTTTCATTTTTCAACAGAAGTGCCATTTCTTTGTTCTACAAGAAACCATTCCATTAGAGGTTGGTTTTTTTGGTGGTTTTTTTTTTTTTTTTACCACTTCTAATTTGCATGAGTCAAAGACCCAGGGCTTTAATGAGCACTGAGGCTAAGACCTGCAGTGATAGATGAGAGTGCTGTCAACTCTCATATCTTCTCATCCTGATCTTTCATCTCCTATTTGTTCCTCTCCCTCCCCTGTTCTGTTCCTAGGAAGGAGACACGCATACCTGGCCATGGCTGATGCTCTCTTTGCAGCAGGTGGGTACCCACGAGGGTTAGCGGGAGGAGCGGCAGCTCTCTGATGCTGGGTAATGCTCGGACAGGCCAGCGAAAACAAGCAGCCCCTTTTCCTGCAACCTTGGCTGGGCTCAGGTAGCACATACAGAGCCCGGGGCGTTGCTCGAAAGCCGCAGCAAGGATGAATTTGCTGCGTGCACGCTTGAAATCCTGCCTGGTGCACGTGGTGTGCACGGTGGTGAGGCGGGGAAGCTGCCCCTGGGCACGCAGGGAGGCACAAGAGGATGCTTTCGAGCCCTCACAGCCACGAGCAGCGTGAGACGAGACTTTGGGGCAGGGATGGTGCCCTGCTCTGGCCTGACCCGTCTCCTCATCCTGTTTGACCCTGCTCGCTTGGCTCCTTAGCAGGAGGGGGATGAAAGAGCCTCCTTTCAACTCCCAGCTGCCCTTTCCTGCCAGTAAGGCTGACCCTTTAGTTAGACCTCGAGGAATGAAGTGGGGAAAAACTGCAAATGAGTCCCTTAGAGGGTGCAGGGGAAGGTTGAGGGGATGAGGGACTGGGGAGGCCCTGCCCTGCCCTGCTGGCTATGCTGGCACGGTCCGGGTGAACTGAGATGCTGAAGGGCTGTGGAAATGTCCGAGCTGGCTCAGGGTGGGACCGCGGTGCCCAAAAGCCCCTGCGTAGCTCTGCTGTATTAACGAGGCAAGCTGCAGCAGAGAGATGCTTGGGGACCTGTCCCAGCAGGACAAGTTGGCTGGCCTTGTCCCCATCCTGGCTGTCCTTTTGATGTTGCAGGTGGCTGTGATGGAGGAGCCCTGTCCCACAGGCGAAGGCCACCAGGACAGGCAGGGTGCTGCCTCCCCCTGCTCGGAGCAGCAAGGTGAACCTGTGATGCCTGAGCACGTAGGCCGTGCTGATGGAGCCAGCGCAGAGCAAGCAAGTCTTTTGGAGCAACATTTACGTACACGAGGTTTCCTTTTTCTTTCATCTTTTTATCTACATCCTTTTTTGAAGAAGCAGCAGATGAAAGCCCACCACTCACATCAAACCCCTATCAAGTGCGTTAAAGGAAATGTTTCTAGCTTTATGGTTTGCTTTGAAGGAACCAGTGGCAAAATGAGCTAGGAAGGCACGAAAGATACCCCAGCTAGTTCAGCTGCATTTCCAGTGTCAGAAATCTGTTCTCTGAAGTAACTAAGATGCAGGTGTTTGAAAAGGATGCATGAGACCACATCATTAAGGTGCACTTTAGCTCAGCTTCTTGACTTCTGCTGCGCCCCAGGGATAGTTGCGAACTGCCCCAAATTACCTCTTCCACTCAAAACAAGTCACAGGCTTTTGGGATGGTGGGGCCAAAGGTAGAGATGCAGAAACATTTCAAAACTTGCCTCTGGATAGACCTTCTGTTTTAAATTCCTTCTCCTTATTGAATGCAATAAATCAGATGCGATGCCTTCCTGTATCAGGAATAAGATCGTGTCCCAGACTGGTGAGATAGCAAAGCAGGGTGATGTGCGGAGGTGCTGCGAACAGGCCCAGGGTGGTGAGTTGGATGCAAGAGTGGAGGGTTAAGCTGGGCTCTCCCACCTTCTAGGAAATTGCTTCCCCTGTATCGGTGGATTTGAGACCAGCGTTTAATAATGGGGCAGATTGCACATCGTGATTGCAAATATCTTAAACAGGGACATGTGGTGATTTCATATTTTCCTGTGTGAGAGCTATAAATCGTAGCCCTTGTGTCTAGACATGTGAAGGTTAATAAAACCAAATAAAAAATGAATTCCATTCAGCAGAGATAGTTGCTGACAGCGTGCCAGTGAGCAACTCAGGGCGGGACTGTGCTGCTCAGTGCTCTGCCTGTGCTCTGTCCCTGATCTCGTGGCCCTGAGGTGCATTCGCGGATGTAGCAAATATCAGCATCCCTTCCCCTCCTGTCCGCCTGCCAGGAAGGAGCCAGCGCTCGGTGGAGCTCCCCAGTTGTTCGTGTTGGTCCCTTCCAGTGGGCCCATGTGCAATCCCTCAACTGAGTGAGCGAGTGAGCAGTTTTAGGACAAATCAATTGAAGGACCTTTTGCTGCAGGGTGTCATTAACCCCAGTTTTCCTATCCTGCTGAGGGAAATCAAAGCTGTGTATAGCTTCTTTGAACAAGTGTGGAGTAATTTTACGGCCAATAAATAACCTTTCTAGATGTTATGGGCTCAACTGTTTTGGTGGTCATAGCTTATCTCTAGGGTGGAAACTTGTCCACCGAGGAGGGACTCTGCGGTCTGGTGGCAATGCATAGCCTCCGGAGCACAGTGGGGTCTGCAGCCCTTTGAAGCATCCGTTGTTGGTTATTTCCAATTTTCCAAATAGTTTTTCCCTACTATTTGACATCAAATCCCATACGTCTTTTTGGGAGGCTCTTCACTCCAGTCCAAATGTAGGTAGTGGAAAGGAGACTGCAGGTATATCCTGTGGGACGTGGGCGAAGACCAGGGGGACGGGATCTTGGGCACAGAGGCAGGGCCCTGGAGCACACAGCACTTTGTTTCTGTAGCATCTCTTTGCTGTAAAAATATAGTGGTAATAAGTGTAAGGCTGAAATGCATTGCTGTGTCTGAGGAGCTTTTGTTCACGGCCGTGGCTCCCTGCGCAGTGGAAGCAAACGCTCCTCATGGGCAGAGGGATGCCGTTGCGGCCAGCGTGGCACCCACAGCCATGGGGATCAGCATGCAGTGGCTGTATGTCATCATTTCTGACATGCGGAGGAATATAAAAATCTAAGCGGTAGCTGGAGTTTGATTTTTACAAGTGGAAGGGGAGCATTGTGCTTTTTACCACTAGCCACAGAGGGGCTGAAACGAAATGGAACCCCGAAGCTTAATCTGGTTTTAACAAGCTGGGAAGAGCTGGCAAGGAGGAGCGGTTAGCGGGAGGGGAGGGACGGGATGCCGGCTGCCCCAGGAGGCGAGCACCAGCCTCCAGTTTCAGCCTGGCCTCCGGGAGCAGGGGCTGGCCCTGACTCCCCTTGGCACACACGCAAGGGGCCAGTGTGCCAGACCCAGAGTCGATCGCCCCTCCTTGGGACGCGCTACGCTGCTCGGTGCGATGCTGCGTGGTACCTTATCCAGCTTCAGTTTGGGGATTGGATGCTGTGCAGCCCAACAGGTCTGGGCTAACACATCCTGCTGAGCAGCAGCCTGGCTGAAACAATTAGGTAGCAAACCTGCTATTTCTTCTGTGGGTACTCTTTTTTTTTTCTTCCCTAGGGCTAATGCAGGTAGTCTCTAGATGGCCCTGTGCAATGTGGGCAGAAGGGAGGGCCAGGCACCAAAATACAGATTGGCAGGAACATTAGGGTTGCCTCCAGCTTTGTACTTGGGTAGCTTTGGGGACTGCTGAGACTTCATCTCTGTGGCTACAGCTGCTATTTCTCTCCCAGCCCAAGCAGGCACGGGCCATTCAGTACAAGCCTGTGCTTTGAGGAGTGGTGGTTTGCTGAGCTGATGAGAAATCTGCCTTTAAACTGGAGGCATTTGTAAGTGTGGCTTGCTGGATTTGTAGGGAAACGCTATTGAGCTGCTGTGTTATTCGTTTAGACATTTACCTGGGGTTTACAGTCTTGGTCCTCTTCCTTTCCCTTTGCTTTGGGGCTCTGCTGGCGCGTATTGACAGGAGCTATTCCCTCGTTGCCCTGGGAAGGGGAGCCGGGTAGTGCTGGCACGGCTGCAGCGTGATCCCCTTGGGCTGGGCTCAGACCTTCAGGGCGAAGCTTGTTCATGGAGCCTGGCGCAGCAAAGAAATTTATTTTTCTCCTTCCAGCCTCAATTTTCTGCTGTGGTGATCCATAGGAGACGGAGTACACCTGCTGAAACCTCTCTAAAGTATCACCTTGCAGTCATATACAGAGAAAGCAAGGATTTGAAGGGGAGGGCAATTTTTAAAAGAAACTTCTAAGCTCCCCCTCTTTGCTGGGTGATGGCATCTCTCAGGACATCACTAAGAGGAGGTGTCATGAATGCTGATGACCTAAAAGAGACAACCAAGAAGAAATTCCTTCCTCCAGACGCTGCTTCAGCATCTCTTGCCGGGTGATAATCCCACTGGTCCTCACCCCTTCCCCTGCAGAAGGGGCTGGCAAAGCCACTGAGCAGCTCAAGGCACTAAGCCGAATGGATAGACTTAATTCTGCTGGCTGGAAAACCCACAGCAGCTGGGGCAGAGTGCGACCGCTGCCTGCAGTGAGCCCCGGTCCCCAGCGCAGTCCTCCCAGGCAGGACTGGCTTGTCACCGCCCTGGCCCTGGGCCTCGGGGGACGGGGTGCTTCACCCAGCGTTGCAGCTCCTGGGGTCACCCCAGCCTCACAAACCCATCTAGGGCTGCCCCTACGCCTCCATCGACATGGCCAGACTCCGTCAGGCAGCAGTTTAACACATGGACGGTGTCTACAAAACTCCCTCTTGTTCTTCTGGCTGCGTTTCCCAGCCCGTTGGGAGTGGGGCAGGCGGGTGTGATGCAGCAGGACTTGGGTCTCCAATCTCTTCCCATCTCAGCTTTGAAGTTCCTGGGTCCATCCTGGCACCTTAAGAGCTGCGAGGCTTTTTCGGGCAGAAAAGGAGCATTTGGGGCACAGGGTGGAGAAACTGATTTTTCCCTTTTGTGAGGAAAAAAATAAATCCTCAGTGCTGGTGTGAAATGGCACAGAAAAGGAGTTGTCTGAATTACAGGGAGAGAAATACCAATTATATTAAAATGGGGGTAAAATCAGGAAGGCTTTATCAGGGCCATTCACTGACAAAACTTGCAGCTACAAGCTGTATATGAAAAGGCTCAGATTTGAATCCACAGAAACTTTTCAGTTAAAATAATCTTGCAGTATTCAGGCAAAACTCCTGTGGGGTCCAGTGGGACCCTTGCCTGGCACGTGGAGGATGTACCTTATTGGTCTTTTGAAAACGTTAAAGAGTTTAAAACCACCGGCTGACTTACCTGGAGGAAAATGATGTGTGGCGGCGATGCCAACGCCTGCGTGTCCTTTCCCATTCACTGCACAGCAAGAGGAAGGGGATGAAAGCAAGAACCTATAAAGTTCCTCTCGCCACACTCTGTCAGATCTTTTTTTTTCTCCTTTATTTCCTTTGCGCTTGGCTGGGCTGTGAAGTCCTCTCTGTTCCTGGCTGCCCTCTGCCCTCGGTGCTCAGCGAGGATGCCAAATGGCCAGCACAGGGTCACTGGAGGAGCCTTCCTGGGACGTGCCGTGCTTTGTTAGTGGTGGCCCTGCCACGTGTCCCTCCCCGAAGGCTGCGGTGCTCGCTGTAAGCCACACGGGCACTGGTGTCACCTCGAAGCGAAGCTTTTCTACAGCACTGGGTAGCAAAATGTCCCCACGTGACTGTATTCTGCTAAGGAGACAACGTGCCAGTACCGGCACCTTGAGGATCTGGTCTCCAGCGCATTGCAATGGGATTCAGGCATCTGGGGGCTTTTAAATACCAGTTAGTGCTGCAAGACATGGTCACTGGGGACAGTTGTCACTGCCCTCGTCCCAGGTCGATGTGAGATGGCAGACTTTGCTTCTGCGCTGCTCCGTGCTGGGGCTGTTAGTCCCGGGGGTTGCCATAGCACAGAGCTGCCCCGTGCTCCCGGCCACAGTGTGGGATGTACCCCGGGCACCATGCTGGCAGCAAGATGGAGACTTTAAAAAAATATTCATTAACCTATTTCTGTTTTCTGGCTGCTACAGTTATTTTTGGGCCCCATCTCTTTCCCGCATGACCTGAGTTTTACCACTTGAGGCAATTAGATTGATGAAAACCCTTCTTCAAGGTTGTTGAAACCCAAAATTAAGTGGAATGAGGAGAACTGTTGAAAAGCAGCAACCTCTGATTTTCAGGATCTCCACTTTCTAATATGTGATGGGGAGAAGAGCTGGCCCCGGCATGCCGTGACCCTGCGGGTGCGTGGGCTGTGCTGGCGTAGGTGCAGCTCCTCACCTAAGCATGTCCCTGCTTTTAGAAAACGGCACCTTCTGGAAAGCTGGAGATAAAAGGGCATCCTGATGTAGAAGGAGGAGCTCAGGTGAGGAGCCTCTGGGGACTCATTGGAAAATCGGAGATGAGAAGTACACACAAGGCAGCTCAAAGCACTGGGGCAGGACCAGCTGCCGCAGAGGATGTTCTTGCTGCCACACGTGCCGGCAGCTTCAAGGGAAGGATGGGAAAAAATGGTGACTGTTGATGAAAGGGAAATTCTTCATGTGCTCAGACAACGCTCAGACTATGTCCTGAAGGATAAACTTCTGTAACCCATACGGCATTTTTTTCTCTTGCGCTTCAGGTGGCTGTGGCTCTTCTCACCATCGATCTGAATGTCCGATCAGCTCGAGCCCTGCACCACCGAAACCTCAGAGAGAATTGGTGGCAGCATCTTCCAGAGGTTAATGATATGTTATGGGAAAGTGGTCAGTTTTAAATTCACTACTGTCTGATTTCACCCTATATCCTCTTGTAGTTGTGCTGCTGCAAAAAACCAGCCACCAGCTGCTTGTTGCAACAGCGTTGGGCTTTCACTTGATTATTAACTTTTTTTTTCTATTTTGGGGTTCTTTTCACTTCCTGGTAATTGGTGCTGGGTTGCTGAGGGGAAACCATCTGCGTGACTGGAGAGATTTAGAGAGTCAGTAACAGAAGGGATGTTATCAGAGTCTGGTACTTTAGAAGACTATGGTAATCCAAAGCTGATTACAGCTGGGCTGGTGCAGCAGGAAATTTGGGACATATTGGACACCGACACTTTCCAGCAGCATCAAGCAGCGTGGGGCCGTCTGTGCGTGTCGGGGGCTGGAGGGGCTCTCCTCCGTGTTTGCACAGTCCTGGGACAAATAGTGACCCTTTGCCTTTGAGATCATGGCTGCTGGTCTCTTTTGCCAAAGGAGGTGGAGGAAAAAAAAAAAGGATAGATTAAAAAAAAAAGGAGGTGGAAAGCACCACACCGCTCGCTGGGCTGGCAGTGGGTGGGTGGCTGTAAGGGTGAACATGTCCACAGCCCACAGCCAGCACTCACGTTCCCCTGCCGTGACAAAGTCCCTGCCCGGGGCTGCTCCGCGCGGGCACAGGTCAGTCCCGCACAGCCTTCCTGAGCGTGCAGATTTATGTCCTTGGGCTTGGCCACACTTTTGTGTTGCCCCCGATGAGTAATGCAGCCTGTGCAAATCAGGCACATAATTCCAGGCGTCAGAGGGAGCGATGATGTATCCCCACCGGGGCAGAGAGACGTCTCTCACTTCTGCTGTGCTTTATTAACAAATATTGGGGATTTGATCACCTTCAGTCCCATAAATAAATGCCAAGGGGAGTTGCATTGGTGCTGTCCTCGGCAGAGGGTTTTGGGTCAGCCCTGAGGCCACTGGGCAGGAGTGGGCTGCGACTGTGGGCTGCTTTTTGCTCGTGAGGCAGCCATTCACACAGGGAAGCAAAGCCCTGTGCCCGACCCCATGTCACTGTCCAGCCACACAAGGATGCTGCAGTCCAGTTTGACCATGGCAAACAGGACGAGCTCAGTGTGGAGAAGGGAAACTTTTCCTCGAGTGCCCATGGGGTGCTTTTCTCCACGGCGGGAGGCTTTCTGAGTGCTCCGTGCTGGCTGCTGCATCTGCACAGGGGAGAAAGTGCAACACATGAGCCTTTGCAGGAGATTACAAGTTCTGCAAATTGCAGTGTGGCTCCTTCCCTTTATGCTGGGAGGGAACGGCCCTGTGCCAAGGGGGGCTGCAGCAGAGGACAGCTAATCCATGCTGCTGGTGCTTTTGTGAGCCGAAAAAGGGCTTGCAGTGTGCACGTGCTGCCCCGTGTTGCTGCCACGATGCGGGGGCTATATCGCGGGAAAGGCAGCGATAGGGCCAGTGTATAAGTGGGATGTAAAAGAGAGCAAAGACCCCTGAGACACTCCTATCCCAGTCTGCGCTCATCTAGCTGGTTTTTGGGGTGTTTATTTTTTTAATCTCCACTTGGCTCCCACTCAAGCACCCGTGTGATGGGGTGTCCCCCTCCTCAGCGCTGGCTGCGGCACCCGGCTTTGGCAGTGCTGTGGGATCGCGCGTGAGGCCATGCTCAGGCTGCCCTGGATCGAACTGTGCTATCGATTGCTGCTTTGATTCCCACTGCTTTATTTACTTGCTCAGTAATAATTTGCTTAATAAAATCCTGCTATGGTGATTACTGAGACCGCAAACCTTTTCATTTCCGATTGCATTCCCAGCCCCAAAGTTTCTGTGTTTCCCTCGAGGACAGTCTAGGGTTTATATTGCATAATTTCGGGGTGTAGGGGCTGACCCATTGCTGCTTCATCGATAGGTACCAGTAGATAGGTACTATCTTGGGATGTTTGGGTGGTTTGAAGAGCCCATTGGCATCGGTGCATGCGGGGAGACCCCATCCTGGGAAACCTTCACATGCAAACCCCAAGGGGAGAAAAGCAGCAGCAATTCCCAGTGACGCTAATACCCCAACTGGGAGCATGGGCATAAAAATGCAGCAAAAAACATGATGCCCTCAAGCGCCTGTGTGGGCATGGGTCTTAATAGCCCGCTGCTCGTGCCAACACCACTTGATTTATGCAGCAATGCTCCATGGTGAGGAAGGCATCATTCTTCTCGTTAGTGCAGCACCCAGCATGGTGGGGCCCTGTCTGTGGGCACGCCGGCAATGGAAATATGAAATAATATTAATAAAAGGAAGCAAAAGTGGGGCTTGCCAGATGCAGCCATGCTGGGGGTTGTCAGGAAATGACAACAGTGCGTGCAGGCTCTGTGCAAGATTAGAAAGTGTTTGGAAATGGTCCCCCTGAGTCTTTAACCAGGAACGGACAGTATGCAAATGCAGTTAGTTAATCATTGCAAAATAGGACAGGGTTTCCAGGGATAGAAAGCAATTTTATTCTTTCATTATGTAGGCTCCTCGCTCTTAAATATGTTGAAGAGGAATTCGTATTTTTTGAAAAAAGAAGCGAACAAAAGTGAATGGAAAGGTTTGTACCACGGAGATGCTTTCAGAGACCCTCGCTGCTCCTGGGGGGATGGAGGCAGGGACTGCGGGGCCGTGCTGGAGGCTCCTTTGGGCTTGGGCACAGGGTTTGGTCCCAGCTTTGGAGCTGGTGTCACCATCCCTGGCTGCAGCTGGGTTTGGTGCGAGCTTTGTCCCGGCCTTATCTACAGACCGGCTATAAACCCCAGGGGTGGCTGCAGCCATCTCGGGGGGGATTGCCAGGCTGGGGGAACCAGTTTGGTCCCATGAGTAGATTTGTCACACTGAAATAAGGGCATCAGCCATAAAGGTGTGGGAGCATGAGGCAGGAGCCGACAGTGCCCATGGGGCAGGGTGGCATGGGCAGATACACCCCCAGCCTGGACCCCACCGATGGGAAAAATGTGATATTTGCTCATCTCTCATTTTCTCATTTGATATTTTTCCTGAACTTTCCATCAGTGAAAAAAAAAAGTTCCTGTTTAGCTGTTTCAGTCTAATTTGGGATGAAAACGAAACGCTGAAATATTCCTCTGGCCCGAGGCAGTGTTTAGCCAGCTCTATTAATACAGCTGCATGCATATTAATAGCCGAGCTGCCTGTGAGCGGGGAGCACGTTTGGCTACGCCTTGATCCCGCTCTTAGCGGTGCAGGGCCGTGGCTGCCCCCGCTGCCCCACCGTGCCGGGCAGGGATGCGGGATGCGGGATGCTGTGCTGCCTGCTCTCCAGGGCTGCCGGGCTGCGGCGTGGCTGCCCGCCTCTGTGTCCCATGGGGCAGCGGCCAGCGGGGCTGGTGGCTCTGCATCGCCGGGGCGAGATGCAGCATCCCTTCTCGGGTCTCCCTACCCGACGTGCTGGGGCCACACGGCCTCTGGGCACTGGGCTGTAGGTGCTTTGGGTGCTTTCGGCTGGTTTGCTGCCTCTAGATGGCACTGACCCAACGCGCACGGTTTGGGAGCAGGACAGCTTCTGAATTATATCTTTTTCCCTCCCTTGGGTTATTTTTGTTTTAGAATCCTGTAATAATGGATGTTCAGTTTTGGCAACGAGGTGCTGATTACAGAAATAATCAATGCCATTGAGAGAAAAGAGCCTGTGCGTGCCAGGTTCTTCCCTGCTCTCCTCTTGCGGGAGCCGGGGCTTGGGTCCCTGTTCCCCAGGAGTGAGCTGAGCGGGGATATCAGGGCAGAAGGGATGCTCAGCCTCTTGGGCTGGGGGAAACGCTCTCCTGGATGCCCTCTTCCTTCCCTGCATCCTTGTCACACCGGTGTGAAATGCTCTGTATGGGAAGGAGGCAGCACAATGTGCACCCGGGCAGGATCCTCGGCTTCGAGAGGCATCCCCCGTTCTGCTCTCCGTTATCCCTAGTAACAGCTTTGCTCTCTAAATCCCATTTTATGCTTATTTCCACATCCCTTGAGTCAGGCAGCAAGAATCTGCCTTAAACCCTGGAGCAACGTGACATCTGTAGAGCTTGGGGATGCACCACAGACTGAAGGCATGAGGAGAGGAGGGGGAAAGTTCCCAATCCTGCTTGGCCTGCTGTGGAGGATAAAGTGCTCCAGCTTAGGTGGGAATGGGGTGCAAACGGTGCCTGGTCCCTGAGCAGCCCCATCCTATCTCCTCCCTGTGGCATCCATGCCCCCAGCACCCTCGTCCTCCCCTGCAGGTGCTTTTCGCACCGTGGGGCTGAACGCTGGGGAAGACTTTGTAAAGAGACCCAGACATATGGGGTGCTGCAGGGACTTTAACAGCCCACGGCTATCAGAAAGGAGGGTCACGGCTGCAAAGACCGGAGCCCAGTGGGGTTGGTTGGGGCCTCTCCACATTGCGGGAGGGTCTTGGTCCCTCGCTGCCTCCCTCCCCTGCGGGGCTGAACGAGGGCTCCTGCCAGGGGGGGATTACTTATCTGACGGAAGATAAAGCCCCCGAGGTCACCCAGGCTGAAAGGCTGCTTATGCTCCCTCCTAGGAAATAATCAGAACATTTTCAATAGCGTTTTGCCTGACCTTGTGGATAATAATGTGCGGAGAGGGAGAGCGGGGATGGGGCTGCTCAGGGCCAGCACGTTGCAGTGGAGCATCTCTCCAGAGTGTCTGTCTGGGATCTTGCAGGGGTAAAGAAGGGTTAATGGCCTGTGCCACAATATTCACTTGTAGGTATTTGAAGACTGGTGTGATTGCCCACTGTACTTGCTGGGCAGCTTGAAGGAGGGTATTGTATATATATTTGTATGTATATGAGTATATGTTTGTTCGTATTTCTTAATATTCTGCCATAAGCTGCCTAAAGGACGGTGTGGCATTATTTAAGCTTTATTTGAAGGACAAGTCAGGGGAGATTTCTGGGAAATCGGGGCTATTCCCCATGCAGCAAGAGAGGGGAATACTTAATTCCCTCCTTTCCAGCACAAATTAGCAAATGCCTGTTGCCTGAGCAGGAGGGAATACAATTTGGCTGGGAAACTTGTATAATGCAGGAGGCAGCTCTTCTCCCAGGGACTGCCGTCCTTGCCATCCTGATTTCTCAGAGATGGATGTGTCACTGTGTCTGGGTCCCTTGCTGGGATGTGCCCCTGAAGCAACTTCCCCAACACGCCCGGGAAAAAGCAAATTTAAACCTGTGGCCACGCTCGCAGTCGGTGTTGTGTCAGGAGGACTCCCCAGTGTGAGAAGCAGCGATGGGTGCTTAAAAATCAGTAGAGGAGGGTTAAAAACTACATGTGGCTTGCAAGATGCATTTGCCCTTTCGTGTAAGAGGGAAGGATGAGGACTGGCACGTTCCCATCTCCCCAGCGGGTACCCGCAGCCGGCACTGCCCTTGCACCGGCCCCGCTGCCTCCTGCCAGCACTGCAGTAAGGATGGGGCAGGGCTGCGGGCGAGAGGGGCCCCGGCCGCTCCTGTTGGAGGGGAACCCCGGGTTGGGGTGGCAGGGGGAGAGCATTGATTTAAGTTAAATCCTCGCTCGGGAACGGGGTGCTACCAAACCCATGGTGTCCTGAAGAGGAAGACTTGTGAAAGTTATGTGAAAGCCTCCTGCTTTTGAACCCCATCCCATGCACTTTGGGAAGGTCTGATTAATAGGTTCTTGGCTCCTGGAATTGGCATTATTGCTTCCAGCAAGAAAGAATCACTGAAATGCACATTTTCGAGGAGATTTTGGGAAGGGTCATAATGTCATTGAAAGAAAGATGGATGTTTGGTTTGGATGAGGGCTTATAAATTGTCTAGGGGACGGGTGCATCTACTGGGAAATATGAATGTAGGTAAAACATTCGCACTATCTTCTATTTGCAGAGTTATCAAAGCTTCCAGAAATGTTGCTTTTAGGTCTTGCAGTATGTATTTAACTCTTCCTTCAGCAAATGTTTCCGGCTTTTATTCTTATTTGCTAAATAGTTGGTGGGCTTGCTGCATGTCCTGTTACAGGAATATGGAGCTCAGGTCCTCGTTCTGGTCCTGGTAGGACCCTGTTTACTCTCCTGACTTCCAGCTCTGAACTTTTTTGCAAGGCTTTTCTCCTCCCTGGAGAAAAACACGTGGACATGAGGTTCCGGGAGCAAAAAAAGAGATTTTTTTTCTTGTCATCGCAAATGGTGAGCGTCCTCTGGGTGGTCCCACCACTCCACTAACAAGGTGGCAGCTGCTTAGTTACTTGCAGGGCAAGGTGTGAGAAGTGCCCTTAAATATTGGTTGGAAGCAACCAGTGATCTCTGGTTTGCTCATAATTCTGCACAGCCAAGGGATCAATAAAACAGCAGAAGCAGTGGGTTCACCAGCCTGCCCAATTATCGGGCAGTTTTTGGGGCAGGACAGCAATGGCAGAGCTTTGCATTCCTACACGTCCCCTGGGGAAGAGGGAGCAAGGTCTAGTGCCCTGGACTCACACAGAGAAAACAAATCCCCCAGCCACAGAGAGATAAAGATGAGGAAAATCAATCCAGAGCATTTATAATGAATAGTAAATAAGCTAACATGGGCTAGCTGTCTACCCAGGTATACGGCTTCATCAAGAGACGCTGGTGACATCCTGATAATGGCTTGCATTTAATAACAGGATTTAACGTCCCCGTAAAGGGAGCAGGCAGTCATCTGTTTTCAGAACTGCGAGATAGGGTTTTCTTGTATTACACTTTCACAAATTGCTTGTGAAATAAGGTCAGGCAGCAGCGGAGTGAGATGCTGTCCCTTCCCGCTTCCCGGCCGGAGCAGGACCTGCCACCGCGGATGTGCGGAGAGCAAGCGGTGTCTTTGCCTGGCTGCAGTGGGTGGCTGGGGGCCCAAGTCCCTGTCTGGCCCTGTTGTGGAGAGTTGCCCTGACCCAAAAGCAGCGTGTTGGCTGGCGTGGCTGGGGCTGTGGCTCCGTGGTGGGGTCCGGCTTTGAAGCAGAGGCTTGCCAAGGCTGGGCTGTACATCCTCGAGGTCATGGTGCTGCTCTCATGGAGATGCTCTTGGACCTCTTCCCAGGCTGCACAACCAAAGACCCCCAGCACAGCCGAAGCTGGCGCTGGCTCGGCATTTAGCCTGGCAGTGCAGACCATCCGCTGTAATTCCAGACTTTCCCACCCCATTACAGCCCTGCCGCGCCCCGGGATGCTATTGCAGGCGGCTCCACTTCCCTGGAAACTCTGCGTGTTCTGGATGTGCAGACATCCCCTGGGAGCCCGGCGGCAGATGGGCTCTGTGGGGGGGGGGCATCAGCTCTCACCCCGTCCCTGAATCCCCGCTCAGCAGCCGGCGGGCTCTCGGGGCGGAGGGGAGGAGAGCTGCACGCCAGGCGAGCGCGTGCTGCAAGGCCGTTCGCAGGCTGTATCAAAGGGGTCTGTTGATATCATGGTAACCACAGGGGTGAAACTTGATTAGCTGGGGTTGTGATCAATAATTAATGATGGTTATTTATTATTTGTTAAGTGCCGACACTGTGTTCGCTTCCAAATCCCCCAATGGATATATAGCCTTGTTCGGCGTCCCTGAGTTGCATTTTTATACTGCTTGTAGGTCACAAAAGATTTCACAGAAAGAATATTTTAAAAAAGTGTAATCCTTTGTACAGAGAGAACAGAAACATCCCACTGCTGTAAAATTTGCTGTAACTGGGAAGAAAAATTCTCTTTTTCCTAGCGGTTTGATTTCAGGACAGCTCTCAGCCAGCTCAGGATGGCATAATCTGCGGGTCAGAAATCGGTACAGGAGTAGTGCGAGTTCATTTCTGCAGCTTCTCTGCTTCACAGGAAGCCGGACCTGAGCTGAGTGCATCAGAGCAAAGAGAAGTGAGATGTAATGCAGCTGGATTTTAAAAGATTTGAATAATTTAGTTGGCTGGGTCACGGGCAGAACGTGCTGCTTGCGGTACCTCTGAAGTTGTGTTAATGCCTGAGGGCTGCGATTCATCCCAGGGCAGAAAGTGAGGGAAGGTCCTTGGCTTTCCTTTAGCTGCGCAGAGGGATGCTGGCACGCACCGTCCTTATTGCCAGCTTGCAGTGAGCGTGGGCAGGGGGAGAGGTGCTGCCAAGGGGGTTTTAGCTCTCAGGAGCTAAACTCAGGGTCTGTGCCTTGAGTTCGACTCTGTACAATGGCAAGGGATTAAACAAGAAGAGAGGGCAACGTGATGGGACGGAGAGACCAGGTGGTGGTGGCAGCTGGACAAAATACTTAAAGGTTCAGGAATTGAAGGGGATGCAATAATTTGGACCCCCATCTGAAAACCAGCTTCCTCTGGACATCTTGCACTGGTGGGAACCGCTTAGGGTGGGCAGGGAGGGAGCTGCGGTCTGTCTGCCCAACTCTGCCCTTGCCAAGCAAGGTGCTGCTCCCTGTGCCCCTCACGGGGATGACCTCCACCATGCTAAGCACCATCACCTCCCTCCTCAAGCATCGGGTGAAAACACCACTGTTTTTTTTTTTAAAGGGGAAAAAGAAAAACAGCTGGGATTTGAGAAAACACCACGTGTGGTTATTTAGGACTTTATAGACTTTATAGAGCCCTTCCTAGAGGTCCCTTTAGGGATCTAGGGGGTCTAGGACTATAGACCCCCTTTAATAGACCCTTCCCAGAGATCCCTCGGCTGTGCTGGGGGACGACAACTCGCTGTTAGCAGGAGAGACAGGGAAGCACCTGTGGGGACTGGGGACCTGGGGCCAGGGGACCTCACCAGTGGAGCTTCCATCTCTCTTACCTGAACATACTGGCTCATGTTTTATTTTAATGAACTTAGCAGCCTTTTAAAGCTAATTATATTTCTCGCTCTATTGCTCCAAGAGATTAGAGAACCTCTTCTAATTTCTGACCTAGACGTGACTCCAGCCGAATCCCCTTAGCAAGGCAAGGCTGGTGCCCCCCTGACTCCCGTGGGAGGTCCCTGCGTGATCTGCAGGGCAGGGGGTCCCCTCGCAGAGCCCGTCAGCACTCACTGCAGTGTATATATATGGGTTATCCGGGTTAAAACCTGCCGCCGAGGCTCTGCTCCCCGAAGCACGGTCCAGGCTTGCCGCCGCCATCCCCTTGCAGCAGCCCATCTGCTCTGTGGCTGCCTCGTAAATCCCTCCTGTTCCTAATGCCCCCATTAATTCTGCCGTGCTTTAGCTCGCATCCTTTCACTCCGGGCTTCATGGTGTTGGCTTAAACCAGCAAGCGCACGAGTACGGCTGCTGCGTGATGGATGTAACTGTGCGGCTTCAGAACAAATGTGCATTGCGTGTCAGCATTATTTGTTGCTGTCTGACGGCAACAAATCAAATTTTTAAGCAAACTCTGGATACTATATGGCCCTGTTGTTATCTTGCTGGTCCCGGTGACTTGGACAAATCACTTAAGCTTTGTGCTTGTGGTTTATATTTTTTTTTTGCCAGAAACCTTTGTTGCTGTCCTATCCCAGCCTTGTGTCACACGGAGCGGCGGGGTTAATCTCCTCTCACTACAGAGAGAGAATTTGGGATGTACAGAGCATTGTTTCATATGGAAACACTCTCTAGTTAATCCCTGCTTTGATGCAACAGGAAAGGGAATGAAGGGTTAATGAACCCTCCCCGGAGAGATTAGTCTGGAATTTTTAAGGCTTCTTTAGTCCCACAACATTTATTAAAGGCTCTTTTTTTGTTTTATTGTTGTAATGCTCCATTCAAAGAAATCCCTCCTGGAGAATTCTTTCAATTTGGTCTCCAGCACAGAAATAAACTGGCTTATCTGAGATCTTTTAATATCATATTCAGGGCTTTTAATAAATGTGAGTTTCATCAGTGCCTTTTTTTCTTTTTTTTTTTTTTTTTTAACTGGCGAGATAATTTAATATTAACACATCACACCTTATCACCCAATAACACTTAGTCCCTGTAATCTTATGACAGGCTAATTTCTGTAGCAACATCCCCTGTGTCAAATCTGCTCCATTCCATTACTACCTCGGCTGCTCGTGGAGCCCGAGTTGGTAATGAATATTCTGGCTTCTAAGCTTTTATCTAAGGATTATGAAAAGAATTTGGAGTTTAGCTTGAGGGAGTTAGAGCTTCACTTTGCCTAGTGGAGTTCGTTCATATCGTTGGAATAAATCGTAGGGGTTTTTTATGCTAAAAATGTAAGATGGAGAACCAAAAATATATGTGTGCAAAATCCCCCGGATGGGATGGGGTATTAAGTGCAGGGTTTGAGAAAAAGGGTTAATTGAAAAGAGAGATGGGGAGATGGGGAGAAGCTGCTGCCTGGCTCCTGGGGAAGGGGGAGAGCGGCAGTGCAGTGCCTCTCGCAGCTTGCACTGTCTCTCCCATGGGCAGTGTTGGTAGATATTAGGTGGCAGTTTGAGTTGGGGGAAGGAAAGGGTTGGTCCTCACTCCTTTAGGTGGGTCCTCACTCTTTTAGGTGGGTCATCTGCCAAGGCAGCGGTGGCGGGGACCCCGTGAGCCCCATCTCGTCCCCGCTGCACGGCAGGTTGGTGCCTCTCCCCTCCTGCCTTTCTCGACTGCGACGCTAACAGCTTTCACTTAATTTAATATGTGCAGCTCAGAAGGCTGAAGATGAGGTGAGCTCATTTGGCATAATTATCGGATGTGTCAGGAATGTGAAATCCAAGGCAGTGTAACTGTCCTGGAGCCATCACACCTCCGACAGCCTGTCGGCTGTTGATGCTGCAAGGATGGGAAATGCACCTGCTTCCTCAAGCAGAAAATAGACTGTTAAAAAAAATTGGTGAAGGCTAAACCACTATCGTGTTTTTTATGTTTAGCATATGCTCCCCATCCCTGCTCCACTGCCCCCTCCGTGCGTTTCCTCGCTCGGCTCTTGTGAGCCCCTTGGAGTGGTGCCGGGGTGGGTGATGCCACCCAGGGCAGGACAAGGTGATGGCAGGCTGCGAAACGGGGGCAAGCTGTAAAGGGAACTCTCTCCCACATGTCCGCTTGGATGCAGCTCTGATCACACGCCCGTTGCGGAGGTGTGGGTGCTCTTGCTGATATGCAAAACTCTTCCTGGAGTGGGAGAGAGGGTAAAGCGATGTGCTGCACATGGGCTGCATGCCCTGGTCAGGGACTGGGGCATCCTTGGCTGTCTGCATCCCCTCCTGCCTGTCACGAGCAGCTGAGAGCCAGTTGTTCAGGGGAAACTGCAGCCACTGTTCCATGGTTATTGTACAAAGCAGCACGGGGCAAAAATGTGGCTGTTGTGAGCAGAGGTGGGTGCCTGTTCTATTTCTGTCTGATTTCTGCCTGGATCGCTCCATTGCTCCTCACTTTATCTTTTGAAAATCCCATCCTCTCAGTAAATCTCCCATCCCTGCTTCCCTGGCACGTGCTCTGGAGCAGTTAGACAAGTCCCTAGCCCAAGCCCTGGGGGTGACAGCTTTGGTGGGTGGACTGGTGCTGTTTCAGAGCTTTGGAGCAGACTTTTCCAAGCTCTCTGCCAGAGATGCCACCAGTAAGGAAATAAATAGATGGCACTGGGATGCCCGTATCAGACAGGAGTGGGTTTCAGCAGGAGGCAATGGTGTTGTGCCCGCTCCAGTTTACCCTTGGGAAGCGGGAGGGAGTTACCTGGCTCAGTCCTGCCCGTCCACACTGCAGAGTGCCAAAATTCACCTGCTGCCCGCCTCTCCCTTCCTCAATGAACACCGAATAATAAATTTGACAAAAAATAATTACCTTGCCATAAATTGGGTATTAGCATATGAATTAGAGTTTAACATATGAAAGGGCTTTTGATGCCGCATAAAATTAATATAGAAAATGACCGTAACAGAATAACAAATTACACTTTACAAGTCAGCTCCAACGAGCCCGGCTGACATCACGATGGCAGCACAAGGATGCCTGAGCTGGGTGGGGGGAAGAGGCTGGGAGCGGGGGGGCATTGCCTCTGACCCCCCGGAGCAGGCTGGCCCCAATATTTGGTGCTGCACCGTGCCGGCCCCGAGGCTCGGGGCCGCCTCTGCCCTGTTATGCTGGGGCTGAGGCAATTTGTGCAGGTAATCCCCCCCAATTGTATTCTGGCACTTGCTTCTCATTTATTTGGGCAAGTGGTGGACCATTTTTTGGTCCATGGCTTTTGTCCAGGGTGATCTTTTTTTTACTGATGATTAACCTGGGGCTTTTTTCCACTTGAGTTTTAAATATCCTGGCCAGGCTGGCTTTCAGCTCCATCGTTAATATATCCAGGACAGAGACAATTTAAGACAGCTGTTGAGGCGTGCTGTGATATTGTTAAAAACAATCTGTGGAAATAAATTATGATTCACAGGCAAAAAGTTTTCTAGGACAGACTTAAGCTGGTAAAGACAGGCCATTTATTCTCTGAGAGGGGGGAAAAGAAAACGAAGCTCTTATTAGAATATGAGAGGTATGAACACGATTAAACATGGTTTGGGTAACAGCAGCTCAATGAGCTGCCACTCATGGTGCTGAGCTGCCATTCTGAGCTGCCACGTGGGCTCTGTGCGTGCTCTTAGACCAACCCAACTGCGAAAAACAAGGCGTTGGCTTAAGTTGTCTTCCCTGAAGTTTAAAGTCAACATATTTTACCTTGTGTTTGGAGCAAGAGAACTCAACTGATGAATAGCAACCCACTGAAATGCCATAACGTGTTTGCATGTCGTCACGCATCCACCCAATGCAGAAGGTCTTGGAAAATATGAGTTGGAAAGCTTGAAGATTTTTTTCCAGTCAAATAACTGGAAAAAACCCACAGCACACCTCTGCAGTGAGGAGCGCGGGGTGGTGGTACGTAGCAGCATCTGTGAGCTGCCGTCATGTTCCCTACGGGCAGTTTTGCTTTGCCGCAAGAACAGTGTCTACATGGTGGGGGGACCGTGGCTTGTGTGGTTCGTGTTGGAGAGCGGGAGGATCTCTAGCCAGCAGCCACAATATAGAGGTAGAAATTGGAGATACCGGTATTTTCCTGCACCTCTGGCAGGGGAACAGGGCTGGTTTTGTGCCCTGTGCACGGAGGGGGTGGCCACGAGGCTGGACGTTGTGCTGGTGCTTTCGTCCCGACTTTTGAACTGCCTGTGCAGCTCCTGTAATTGCAGGCAAGCAGCATCAGTCTGGGCTTTGTGTCTGGGCTTAAATATTGCAGGTAGCCTGCGGGTAGTGTGGGCAGAAAGACTTATGACTAAGCATGCAGGAGAGACAAAGCTGAGGAGGGCTGCAGGGGTCTTGGAGAACAGGACTAGAGTTCAGAATGATGGTGGGGGAGTTAGCTGCATCTGGGGATGCATGGCTAGAGGATTTTCTCCCTTGACCACCACTCTGACCGCAGAGTCACCCAAACCCAACCCTTTGCCTGCAAAACTCTGCTTCCTTGCTGTAATCCTGCAACATATGATCGAGCTCTCCATGACTTTTGTTTCTGTTCCACGTTCCCTGAGAGGCCCCTCAGACGTTTACTATTCCCAGGGAAATCCCTGCGTTTCTTAATCCCTGCAAGGTTATATCTGCCACATTTTCACCTCCCTTGCAGAGTTTTGTGGATGGTACTGCCCTGTTAGCGGTACTGCCCTTGGAGTCTTGGCAGACGTCAATCTCTTTCCAGCACTGGGTGTGCTGTCTTTGCAATGTGCAAAGCCCTCCATGCTGGCCTGGGTCCAGTCCAGATCAGAAGAATTCCATGGCTTCATAGCTGTCCCTTTTCTTTCTCTTTGTTTTTTTTTCTTTTTTGTCTGTGGGCAGAAAACCCTTAGGTTGTACGTATGCCTAAGATAGTAACATAATTACATCTTCCCGGCTGCTGTCTGTAAATGCTCTTGCCATGAGTGCCAATTAAAATAAATGCAGATTATTAGGAACTTAAAGGACAAACAAATCGCTTTTTGTCTGAATATCAGCCTGGGTGCTGGGGCCATTAAGGTGTTTTGCATTAGTGCCTGCATTTATGACCTGTATCGGTTCTTTTAGCAGGGAAAGGACCTCAGCCTCATTACTAGAGCAGGCAGGCAATTGTGGCCCAGGGTTTTTGCTGGGCTGGCTTCTGCAGCCAAGGGGGATTGAAGGAGTGTTTTACTGCCCTGACCAGTGAGCTTTCTTTGGATGGAAGAGCAGAGAGGGCTGCCTGCTCTGATGGCTCAGCAAGCGAACAAAAATCTAAAGAGCTTGCTCTAAATTCACAGCCGGGCAGAGCAAGCCAAATAGAGACAACTGCGCTCTGCCCTGAGGGTTAACTACCTGCTGCTGAAATACTAATTGCAGTGAATTGTGTCCATCAATTACAGCAAAGAAGGTTTGCTTCCTGCAAGGATGCAGGGGCAGGGCGAGGGAGGGAGAAGCCCTGATCCTCTCAAACGAGCTTTCTGCTAATCAGCTGAGAGATGGGAGGATTCAGGAGACCCGTAATGAGTGGGATGTGAGCATCCCTCACCAGCCTGTAAGTAGCATGTCCTCGGTCATCCAAAGCACCCCTTTACTTTGGGTGTTCGTGCTCTGGTTCATACTCGTGGGTGCCTAGTTGGCCCCTGGCTGCCTGCTGTCGGGAAGGGCGGAGGTGTCCATGGCCATCACAGGCTGCTTCTCCTGGGGTTTTCTGTAACCCCCTTGGCCAGGCTGCCCGCGGTCACCATGGAAATCACCATCCCTTGGGTCCCTCGGGTCCCTCGGTGCCTTTTTGAGGGTCTGGATTTCCAGTGAGACCTCGTGTCCTGCCGGAGCTGTGGTGGGATCATCCAACAGGCTGGGTTAAAACTTCTCTTTCCTTCCTTCAGGCAACTATTTTAATTGCAATACTATGATACTACTAATAAAAAGAGGGATTTCACTCTCGCCAGTTTTGGGAATCTATTGCTCAGGCTGTTTACCTCCCTTTTTGTTCTGAGGAATGATTAATTGTCTCCTTGGACAAGGTTGTCCTCTAAATTATACTAAATTGGTGGTAATTTATGTAATATTTCTCACTTCATACAGTAGTGATTTGGTGTTTACAGATCCTCCTGCTGGAGACTGCTTTTGGGGATGCTCAGCTCTGTGGCTGAGCTGTTCTGGAGGGACCAAAGCGACCCCAGAGCCGTGGCTCTGCACCCCGAGGTGGCCGGGCTCCCACGACCTGACCACCACTGTCCCCTTGCTGCTCTCCAGTGCGTTCGGCTCCCTGGCAGGTCTGGGGGAGCTTCTACTTCTGGCATCTCCAGTTTATTTACAAGGAAGAAGGAGCAGATGTCTCTTACAAGTTATCTTCTTTTTGCTGCATGCCTGCCCTATTTTCCTAAACTCGTAAGTTACCCATAGTGGAGTTACCAAAGCATTGCATAAGCACTGCAGGAAGCGCCACGTCTCTGAGATACTTCTTGGTACAACTTGGTTTAAATACTGCAGCAATGAATTTTTTCAGACTTTTTAACCAACCTCCTGGTTGACTTATTTCATGGACGTGTTGGGTGAAAGATAAAAAAAAGATAAAGAAAAAAGATAACAAAAAAGATAACTAAAATTTTGTCCAAAGAAGAGCAAGGAAGCTGGTGAAGGGTCTGGAGAACAAGTCTTATGAGGAGCAGCTGAGGGAACTGGGGTTGTTTAGCCTGGAGAAAAGGATGCTCAGGGGAGACCTTATCGTTCTCTACGACTGCCCAAAAGGAGGTTGTAGCGACATGGGGATCAGTCTCTTTTCCCAAGTAGCAAGTGTTAGGATGAGAGGAAATGGCCTCAAGTTGCGCCAGGGGAGGTTTAGATTGGGTATTAGGAAATATTTCTTCACTGAAAGGGTTGTCAAGCACTGGAACAGGCTGCCGAGGGAAGTGGTGGAGTCACCATCCCTGGAGGTACTTAAAAGACCTGCAGATGTGGTGCTTAGGGACATGGTTTAGTGGTGGACTTGGCAGTGTTAGATTTGTGGTTGGGCTCAATGATCTTAAAGGTCTTTTCCAACCTAAATGATTCTGTGATTCTATTCTATGATTCTATAAAGCGTCACCTAGAAGTCTCTAGCCCAGTCCCCTGCTCGAAGAAGGACTGTCATCACCACTAGATCTGGTCAGATGTGGCTCTGTGTGGCCACGTCCTGGAAACCTCCAAGGATGAAGACTTCACCACCTCTGGTGACCTGTCCCATAGCTACACCAGTCTCCCAGGGGACATTTTTCCCTAGTATCTAGCCCAACATTATATTTTATGTATCGATATTTACAGTCTGCCACTACGGTGAAGAATCATCTTTGAAACTGCCCTTTGGATAGCTGTAGGCAGCTATCAGGAGCAAGAAGTCCTGTGCATGGCACATCCGTGCGGGAAGGAGAGCCCAGGAATTGGGCAAACCGCCTGCAGCACCCTCAGGCGAGAGTGCACCCAGTGCTGTGCCAGGGGACAGGGACGAGGTCTCAGCCTCTTACCACCCTGGCAGGTTTCTCTTGCTTGGAAATGAGAGGCAGAGCCTTGAAGTAGTGTGTGCCTTCAGCACCGACACGTGCCTTTTCCCTGCTTGCCTTTTTTCTCTTTTCAGCTCTCAGTAGAAGTTTCAGGTTGCTATTGTAAATTTATCCCAGTTGTATGTTTTCCCTCCGAAAACAAAAGAAACCATTCTTTTCTTTTTCTCCTCTTCAGGCTTTTTTTTTTTGGCATAAGTTTTAGTTCTGTCTTCTTGTTAAAAGATAACTAAAATTTTAAAAGTCCTTGTTGAGTCTGTTCAGTTTGGGGGTGACTGTCTTTTTGATATTATAATGCCAGCATTTTTTTTAGTTTGAGTTTTTCTTTTTCTTGCCAATAAGTACTGAAGCTGGATATTCTGGTATGGAAGAATTCAGAATATAGTTTTTCTTGATTAACCACAGGGGTATATCTCTAAGCAAAAATCTTTCCATTTGGGAAGAAGGGAATGGTGCAGGTGATCTGGAGAAAATGCTAGGGCGACAACCAAATTTTTCCATAGATAAATATGCCCCAGTACTGCTCACTCTTGTAGTTCTGATCTTAAACCTGGGATTCACAGAGCATCACGCTCATCTGTTATAAACCTTCACAGTGTGAGGAGGGAGTGTTGGCTGTGTTGCAGACAGCCTCCCTAGCAGAGGCCAGTAGCATTTTGGCATGTGTTTTTACAGAAACACCTACATAAAGCCCCCAAGGGCTTAAGTTAGGCTTAGAGCTGAGGGAAAAGGATATTTGCTGCCTTTTTTCAGTTTTGTTGTTTGGCCAGACGTTCCCTGTGGAGGATATAGGATGTTCTCTCTCCTTTGCTGCTCTGCCATTAAGGGTTTTGTCTTCAGTTCAGATTTATTCGTCTAAATGAACAGGATTCATGTTTTTGACCAAATGTAGGCATTAGATTAAACCAATGTTGCAATAAAAAAAAAATCCTTATTCTCTGCAAAAAATCTCAATACTCTGCAGTTATGTATCTTGTGAATGCATTGCAGCACCTTGTGTTCAAGGGACACAAATAAGCATATGAACTGTCTGACTTTGTCCGTGCAGGAGTTTCCCAGAAACCTCTTCATCTGATGGCAGAGGGGTTGGTTTTCTCTTCTTTGACAGAGGGTTTGTTTGTGTTTCATGGTCCTCCCTGGGCTGGGCAAGGACTCACGGATGAGTGGAGGAGTCATGCTGACCGTGTCAGGCATGCAGGTGTGGTTGGGTGGCAGAGAGGCAGAAATGGCTGGAGTTTTAGGGTAATTCTAAAACTTTGGGTTTTCCTATCGCTAGCTCTTGCCTCCTTTTTAAGTTACAGGTCATCTGCAAGACCTAAGGTGAGACAAGCACCAATGCCCCAGGGTCCTGGAGCCACTGGGTAACAACACAGGCTTTTCCTAATATACCCTTGCCCTGTCCCGTGCCATCAAACCTAAACACCTTCCCTCCTCTCCAGTCTGCCAGCTAATTATTGCCCCTTTTTAAGCACATGGAAACGGTGCAGAGAAGGAGCTTTGCTATGAGCCTTTGGACGATGAGGGGGCAGGTGTCAGGGCTCCATGTGCTATAGGCACCAGCTCATCTTCAATGAGGAGAAGCTGGTGAAGCAGGGGGGCCCCGCTCCTGCAGATGCAGCCACCCCCCCGAAGGCGATCTCCAGCTTAGACTCCAGGATGAAGCTGCTCTGCTATTTTTTTTTTTTTCCCTTTTATTTCTTTTTTCCTTGTCGTTGGAGGCACTTCTGCATTTGGGGAGTGTCACGGGCCTTCCGGCTCTGTCACTTCAAAGCCTGTCGCCCTTAATGGCATTTCTCTCCAGCCCGTTCCCACCCACCTCTCCCATTGCGGTGCGGCCCCCCCTCCCTCCTGCGCCCGCCGCCTTAATTCTTTATGGACAAAAGCTGACTTTAGCACAAGTCTCCTTTGATCAAAGGGAGCCTTATCCGGTCCCAGAGACAAGCGCATCCCGGGGAGATGGCAGAAATTAGGTCAGCTCTGCGGCACTCGGCATCGGGCAGACGGGGCTGCCCCCCCCCCTCCCCTGCTGGGGGGGGGCTGCCGGCCGCCCTCCTCCTGCCTTCAGGGAACCCCCAGGGCAAGGCTCTGCTTGGAGATGCCTGGGGTCCCCCCAGCCCTCCCTCTCGGGTGAGCAGCCTGTCCTCGACCTGTCAGCCTCCCCTCGCTGCCTCCTGCATCCTCCAGCGCTGGAGCCCGGATGGCAGCTCTTTCCCTTTTATCTCAGGGTGCCCTGAGATGTCTTGGGGCAAGCGTCTTCGTTCAGGGTGATGCTGGCCTCTGCGATACTGTCAGGATGGGGTTTGTCAGGCTGGCAGCAATGAGCACGCAGGGCTGGAGGAGGCTTGTTAGAAACGGAATTAATCCCCTTGCCACTCATGCCGGCGGAGCCCAAGCCCCTTTACCAGCTGTGCCACTATAACACACAGTCATCTACACAATGGGACCAAATGTCACGAGGAATGGGATGCAAAATGCACCGCTACTGGGACAGGACTCATCTTGCATCTTTGAGGTGACTATTTGCTTTTTTGGGTGCCTGGTAGCCTGAGTGCCTGGCAAGCCAGCCGGGAGCGCGGGAGGGAAAGAAGGGACCGGCAGCTCAGCTCAGCTGGATGGACAGGATCACACCACAGCCCTGCAGCAGCATTCAGCTCAGCCCCGTGACCTTTTGTACAGCTCATTAACAACAAATGCTGAAGAGAGGAGGGCAGAGCCATTATGGAGCAATTTATATGTAAATGCCTAAAGTACCAAATAAAAGCAAGCCCACTGGCGTTCATTAGAAAAAAAACATTATTGAATTTTCTTGTATATGCCTGTGTTTGGTTTTTTTTTCATCTTGGCAAGATGAAGCACGCTGTCAAACTACCTGTTTGGCGTCTTGATTCTCCAGTTGCATCCTTGCTGCATCCAGGCACAGGTTAGGACCAGGTTTTCCCCTGCCCGGGTGAGGTGGGGAGCGAGACAGGGAGGCTCTGGCCTCTGGGCTTCCCAGTTACCCCTGGAGAGGAACATCCCACCTCCGCTGCCCAGCGGGGACACTAAGGCAAGTCTCCAGTGAGAGGCTTTGCTGTCCCCACACCAATGCGGGAGCCCAAGGTGTTCCCCATAGCCTATACCACGGCACGGACCTCGCTTCCCCTTGGAAAGACAATCCAAAAACATAATCCTGGAGGGATTCCCAGCCAAAGTAAGTTTACCTTTAGCTAAAACCTGAATTTTCTCTACTGTGAGGTTTTAGCTCTCAGCTGAGGGCTGCTTCTGCCAGCAGCAATAGAAACAAGGTAAAACACATATATAAATTCTTAATCAACCTGTTATCTATAACGGCCCCAAGTAGTACAGCTGGTGGCACTGCTGCGTGTTGGTGTCTTTGCATATTTGAAGAACAAGCTGATTTTCCTTTCCTAGCGCTGTATTGTCTCTTGTCAAGCTGAGACCGCACACAGGTGAGTTTGGGGGTCCCAGGGTCCAGCTGAAGGCCTGGGGAGTGCCTTGCTTGTGTCGCAAGCCTGGATGTACTTTGATTTGAGGCAGAAAAGCTCAGCAAAGACTATTTCTGGACTTGAATTCAAAGTGGAAGAGCTGCCTACAGTGAAAGTTACACCCCTAAGCAGGTCTTTTTGCACCAGCAATCGTGTCAAAATCCTGGATTCTTCTCCCACCCCAGCATCCTTCCATCCTGGCTCCTTTGCAAAGCTGCCTGAGTCTGTGAAACTCCTCCCTGCATCGGCTCCGCACCCATCAGCAGCAACCATAGCTGTTTTCATGGGCGTATGACCCAGCAGTGGAGGCACAGGGAGGCTTTTTGGCCTCCCACTCGCTGATCTGGAGCAGGCTGTGCAGCCATGCTCGTGCACCTCCCAGGCCATCCGCAGTGTGGTACCTGGGTTCGCCTGGCTTCCAGCTGGCTGATTGTGTGTTTGTGGGGTAACAGCAACACTACCCCATGCTCGGCATTCTGGGTAACCTTATGCAAATGAATGTAAATATAACAAGACCTACCCTACTGACATAATGATGGGAATGGTTGCTTTGTCAGGTGTTAGCTCGAACACGTTTCTATCATGGTTCTCGACACACAGTGTCTGGAGATTTCCAAGACAGACTTTCGGCAGCTGTGCAAGGGAAAGCTATTCAAATGGGAGAGAGGGAAAAATGGAAAACAATCAATGTTACAACATCACTATCAAATATGTAGGAACCCACGGAAGAGATGTGTTCATTGTCTCTCAAACCATTATCGTTGTATCAAACACAAGAGCTCACTCTGGGATGCTTGTGCCCATGGCCAGGCATCGCACACTCAAAGCAGGTGCAATGAGCAAAAGTGTCCTTGGCCTTACCCCTTCGTCTCCTCCAAACAGCCAGTTTACAGGTTTTTTTGTAGCTTATATCAGAGTTAAAGTTAATCCTCAGCCTCACGATGGGGCAAAGAAATATTAGCCCTTTCTTCTCTGCATTAGTGAGGAGCTGAACTGTTGGCAGCTCCTGCAGAGGATGGGTTTGCAATAAGCACATCTCGCCATGCTGGGGTTTTGTCTGCTGCAGCTGCACAGCCAGCCTCAGCGAAGCTTTTGGCTGTGTCTGCCGACACGGTGGCAGCACAGTGGCATCCGGCATCGCTGTTGCAGCAAACCATCACTGTGGCTCCCGGGCTCCAATTTTGAGCCCGTGCTCTGGCCTGGAGGCAGCTGAGCTACAGCAAAGCAGAACCACTGTCAGGAGCTTTAATTTGCTTACAGGGGACTCTATCTGCTGGGAAAAATAGTGAGGGGTAAGTTAAAAAAGGTTAAAAATTGCTGTTCCGGCGTGCGGCGTCGGGAGGTCTCGCTGGAGCAGGAATGGGGGCTTCTACGGCCCCAGTGTGAGCAGGAGTCAGAGCAGCGCACAGACCTGGCATGTTAATGAGCAATTTAATGAGGAGCCACATCGACTGGCAGCTGTTGGCTGCCTGAAGGGACAGAAAACCTCACCCTGGTGCTTGTATCATGCGTTTTGCTGCTTCCCCGTGTGCTTTGGTACCTCCACCTGGGAGCAGGGGAATGCCTGCCAGCTCTAGCAGGAATTGCTCTAGATACTCGGCCATCTCTTTGTTTATCCAAAGTGACTAGCTGGGTGGGCTGGGGCCTTAATCAGTAAGTTCGGGATTGGAGTAACGGAGAAGAAGACCCAACTGCCAGATTTTCCAGTGACTTGAGCAGCCTATTCCTTGTGCGCCTGTGTTGACTCTCAGAAATTAACTGAAAAAAATCACAAGAGCTCAAAGAATCCGTCCCAGAGAGGATGTTCAGGGTAAAAGACTAAAATGTTACTTAATCATGTCATACAAGAAGTCGATAAAGAATAACGCAACACAGATCTGATGTGGCGAATTAATATCTGAATGCCAGACTCTGCTTTTATTATGTCCATAATATATCTCCATTGATGCAAGATAAATATGATCATAACATTTCATCTTAATCTTGAGGAGATAAAAATAATGCCTGTTGGCAAGATGGTGCTCCTGCTGTTTTTCCTGGCTGTTAGTCCACGGGAAGCGTTGTCTCACCCCTGCCGGGCACACGCTTTCTGGTCCTGTAACTTCCACTGAGCTCAACCAAAGCTAAGTTCACCCCAGCTGCATGGAGTATTCGTTTAAGCTGAGTGACTGCTCGCATCCCACTCTCTGCTCCTGCTCCTGTTGGCTCCAGAGGTGTGTGGTAACCTCCTGCAGCGTTGTCCCCTCCATCGTCCCTCCGGTGCAGGAGGGCTGAGCCCTGGCAGGACCCCAGGGGCCACCCAAGTCCCAGGAGGGAAGAGGCGAGGAGAAGCCCCCAGGATGTACTTTTCCCTGCTCATTTCCAGCTCATGGCAGAAGATCTGAAGCAGGTCTTGTCTCCCGCATGGTACCTCCTGGGGCATAACAATTAATCAGTCCCCAGCTGCTATCTACCTGGGAATTAGCTAATTTCCTGAGGATTAACCTAATTGTCTAATTATTCGTTATATCGCCTCTCCTCCCGCTCCTCATTCATTGTTTGATTGTTTTATTTGTAAAATATCTTTAGTCTCTTTTATTTGAAGACATTCAAGAGACTTATTTTGGGTTTGGTTTTGCATGCATTTCTTTTCTGAAAGGTCCTTGCTGACACAAACCTCTCCTCAGCCTCCCTGAGAGCAAGGACCGGGAGGTTCGGCCCTTACGGTGTGTCATCTCCCCCCTGCCTACATGAAAGGCCTCTAATCCATTTTTGTTCTTGTGTTTGCCTTGCCTGACTGGCTTCTGAGACAATATTACGCTGCAAAAGGGATGTGTCTCTAGAGAAGCTGCTCTACGGGAACTCCTTGACAGGAGTTTTAGGGTTAGGGCATAAATGTGATTTT
This sequence comes from Gymnogyps californianus, assembly GCF_018139145.2. Taxonomy (NCBI): domain Eukaryota; kingdom Metazoa; phylum Chordata; class Aves; order Accipitriformes; family Cathartidae; genus Gymnogyps; species Gymnogyps californianus. The sequence continues at coordinate 4,362,152 of NC_059487.1, read as the reverse complement.
CTCCTTCAGTGGGTGTTTAATTAATTGAGTTTGTCCGTGCCTCTAAAGAATCCACCTGCATTTGCAGAATCTGCTCCTGCCTCCAAGAAGCAGTTGCGTGTCGACACCTTGGTCTTTGTTCACAGGGCACAAATGGTCACCCCCCGACAGAAAAGCAAACAAAAAAAGGAAATCACCCACAGAGCAGCCTTTTGTGACTGTGAATGGATATGTTGGGAAGCGCAGGGATGGATTCTCATTCCCCTATTCCAGCTGCCTTTGCAGAGGGGCTTAGAGGATCCTTTAAAGAAGCAGCCAAATTGCTAAGTCCTCTGCAGGACCCTCATGCCGTGGGCGTACGAGCTGGTGTAAGCTCCAACCAGTTAGCTCCAGCTAGCTCTTACCAGCTGGTGTAAGCTCCAGCTGGCTTTCACAGCCTTCACCTGCAGTGATGTGCAGGGAGCTGGTCTAAATTTTGATTTGGGGCTGAAATACCCCTGGTTGTGTCCAGAGTTAAAAGTGAGTTAAAATACGCCTCCCTTGATGAAAAAGGAGTGCTTGCTCTTTCCTCTCCACTTTGGTACTAGAGGTAGGAGCCAACGTTGGGGGGACAGTCCGGCAAAGCTGCCACCGTCACTCAGGCAGAGAGTGGCTGAATCACTGCAGATAATAATCCTCTATTGATTTTGCCTTGTTTTTACAATCATTTGAGAATTTTCACTGAGCAGAACTAGAAAATCTTCTAATCCCCCAGAGGGTTCTCTTGTTCCTCTCGTTCTCTCAAGGAAATAACAACAACAAATAAACAAAAAACAAAGCAGAAAAATTAAACCCATGAGTAAACCATAAATAATGGGGTAATGCTGACTGAGAGCGCTTTGATGTTCAAATGCATCAGTTACTTGTTTCGGTTCTTTTCCTTATAATTTTCCTGTACTCACTTCCCTAACTTTTCATAGGCAGGATCTCAGTACCAGGCATGGCTCCTCAACAGTCCATGAGCATTTCCAGCCCTACGTGGAGAAGCATGAGCTGGGCTGGGCACGGGTAGTTTTGTTTCTTGGCTGGGTGTTTCTGTCAGAGGCTTTTGGGCATCTGCTTTGGGGGTCATTCCTCTGGGACAAGTCTGTCCGATAAGGTCTTAGCTATGTTTTGATGAGTTCCCAAAATATGTGTGTGTGTGTTTGTGCATTGGCTCACTGTGTATGTCTATGCTGGACTTGGGTGTCAGGACTGATGTAGGCTGGAGTTTGTGCCCATGTGGTGGTTGTCTCTGGGGATTCTTGTGGATTGGAGGTGACCCTGAAGAGTTTCCCATGGCATGGGGAAGGGGGGTGTGTGTGTGTGTGCATGCACGCATGTGTGCTTGGGGATGACGTTCTGCACATCTTGTCCTAGTGCAGGGTTTGCAATAGAAGCTAATTCCAAGTGCTAGCAGTGCTGTTCTGCTGCTCAGAGGTGCTTGTTGGCTCACACAACTGAAAAGATTATGACATTCAAAAGAAATAATTTATAAACAGCAGATGTTTCATAAACTATGATAAAAAAACCCCAACAACCAGAACACCAGCCCACCCAGTACGTGCATATGCCTCGACTTGGAAAAAGGTATCTAGACAGAGCAGCTGCTGAGAACGCCAAGGGAGGTCAGCTCCAGAGCAGCACTGAGATACACATGATGCCGAATGCCTAATAAGAAAATTAGAAGTGATACAAAGAAGGCATCTGAGGGAAATTAAACTCATGCATTTTTTATAAGAAATAGGGGGAAGAATGATATGAAGTGGGGAGATGTAAAGTGGGGAATGGGGAAGGAAGAGGGAAAAACAATAATGAAGATGCAGCAGAGCCAAGCCACAATGTGAAACACTTTGACAGTGAGCTCTGAGCAAAGCTGGAGCACTTTGCAGCCAGCAGGCAGCAGTGTGACCCTGTCCCCTGCCTTCCCGAGCCTGGCAGGGGTGAGAGCGGGACTGCTGCTGGGGGACAGGTCCTGACAAGGGGAAGGGGCAGCAGAGGCTGACACTGCTGTGTACCCCTTCCCAGAGTGCCTTTTTGATACAACTGTAAAAAATTCATTTCAACATCAAAGCATGTTTTAATTTGAGCTTTTAGTTTGATTGATTTAATTTCTTCTGTGTCTGCTAAATAATGACATGAGCATTTTCAGAAAATGCCCTTCTAGTGCTCTCTAACTGCCTGGTTTTGGCCTGTAATCAGCCCTCCTCCTCCTCCTCTTGGTCCCTGCAGCCCCTGCCCAGGCAGTGGCAGCAGCCAGGAGAAGGTGGACTCCCTCCTCCTTGTGCTCCAGCAGGGCTGGGCAGCTGGGGTGGAGCACCCGTCTGGGGTGCAGAGCTGCTGGGTGAAAGCCTCCATCCAGCTGTGCCTCCTGGGGACACATCTGCCATGTACCCCACGGACCAACTGCAGCTCGTTCCATCTCTCCCTGCTCCCACCACTCCACCAGTGCCCATCACTCTGCATCTGTATACTGTCGGGAGCAGCTCCTTCCTTACAGCCTTTCCTCCATGAACCCACAGATCTTCTGTACTTCTCCAATTTTAGTCCCTTTCACGTACAATTAGAAGACATCTCCTGCAGCCCCAGCCTTGGCCATCAGCCTCCCTGGTATGATTGCATAGGTCTCCCTAAGGTATTACAGGGATGTAACTCATTTGAAGGACCTTGTCAGTTCTTTCCCAGCTGGCTATTAATCATTGTGTTTGCCCCAGAAACCCTTTGGCAGAGATCCACATCTCTTGACCAGCTTTTAGCAACCCCCAAAATAGCCTTCGGGGCTAGCCAGTGAAGTAGTTTCCCATTCACACCCATAAGTGCCTGCTAATCTGTTCACCATCTGGATAAAGATCTGGATGAAACAGATGAATGTCTGGTATTGCCACCCGAAAACTACTGAGCAATGCAAACGAAATAGGGAGTATAGAAATGTGGAGTGAAGGAGGTCTCAGGAGGGATCCGGCCAGCACCTCCTCAGGGAGGCTGGATCAGGTAGCAGGTGCACGAATCTGTGCCCATCGTGCAAAAGAGTTGATAAATTTCGTAGGTGCCAGCCAGAAACCTTAGCTGGGATCTCAATTTCTCACTGGCTAAAGATGGAGCTTTCATGGCTCCCATTTTTGTGACTGCCATGTTCATGCCCTCCACGTTGCACTGACTGCCAGAGGAGACAGTTCACAGCACAGTGTCCGGGTACCTGGCACATTAAATCTGGAAAACACAGCCCCCTGCAGCCATAAGTTATTTTATTTGTTAAAGACTTTTGACAGCTGTTCCTCCTTCTAGCTTGTGTTTCCTATTACTTGTTCTTCCAGTTTGTCCCTGTCTGGGAGCCAGTGGGGTTTCTGGGCTTAAGGAACTTTTTCCCTGCTAGATGTGTAATGGTATCCAGAGCCTGGGTTTATGCAGCGTTGCAAAAACAGCTGAAACCAGTGTGGGCATCCTGAAAGAAGGAGGCCATGTTCTGGTTTAATAATAACTTGGTCTCCCTGGAGACCATCACATGTAGACAAGCTTCAGAAAAGGCTCCTAAAGGACCTTAGAAATACCCTTAATTTTCACTCCCCCTCCTCTTCGCATGCCCCAGGTCCATCACGGTTGAGTTACTTAGGCAGAGCAGGCTGTGCATTTGCAGGTGGTTTATTTTTTCATAGAAAGACAGAGAATTCATACAAACCTGGTGCTGTCTCATCCCCTGGGTCAGGGCTGAGGGCTCATGTTCATGTTCAGCATTGCTCATTTGTTCTCATTTCCATGAATGAATTGCTTTTTAGAGGATCTCCTTGGAGAGGTGCTGTGCATTAGATAGAGCTCATTCAGATAGGATTAGTGCTGTCACCATTACCGGCGCCATCCTAGACTTTCAAGCTCACACCACTTGCAGTGCTGTGTCCTTACAGAATCATGGAATGGTTTGTGTTGGAAGGGACCTTAAAGATCATCTAGTTCCAACCCCCCTGCCATGGGCAGGGACACCTTCCACTAGACCAGGTTGCTCAAAGCCCCGTCCAACCTGGCCTTGAACACTTCCAGGGAGGGGGCATCCACAACCTCTCTGGGCAACCTGTTCCAGTGCCTCACCACCCTCACAGTGAAGAACTTCTTCCTTACATCTAATCTAAATCTATGGTCTTTCAGTTTAAAGCCATTACCCCTTGTCCTATCACTACATGCCCTTCTAAAAAGTCCCTCCCTGGCTTTCTTGGAGGCCCCCTTTAGGTACTGGAAGGCTGCTATAAGGTCTCCCCAGAGCCTTCTCTTCTCCAGGCTGAACAACCCCAACTCACTCAGCCTGTCTTTATAGGAGACGTGCTCCAGCCCTCTGATCACCTTTGTGGCCCTTCTCTGGACTCACTCCAACAGGTCGATGTCCTTCTTACGTTGGGGGCCCCAGAGCTGAACACAGTACTCCAGGTGGGGTCTTACTAGAGCGGAGTAGAGGGGGAGAATCACCTCCCTCAACCTGCTGGTCACACTTCTTTTGATGCAGCCCAGGATACGGTTGGCTTTCTGGGCTGCAAACGCATATTGCTGGGTCATGTTGAGCTTCTTGTCAACCAACACCCCCAAGTCCTTCTCCTCAGGGCTGCTCTCAATCCATTCTCTGCCCAGCCTGTATTTGTGCTTGGGATTGTCCCAACCCATGTGCAGGACCTTGCACTTGGCCACGTTGAACTTCATGAGGTTCGCACGGGCCCACCTCTCAAGCCTGTCAAGGTCCCTCTGGACGGCATCCCTTCCCTCCAGCGTGTTGACTGCACCACACAGTTTAGTGTCGTTGGGTGCTTGCTGAGGGTGCACTCAATCCCACTGTCCGTGTCACTGACAAAGATGTTAAACAAACAGCGCCAGTCCCAATACCGACCCCTGAGGAATGCCACTTGTCACTGCTCTCCACTTGGACTTCAAGCCATTGACCACAGCTGTTTGAGTGCGGCCATCCAGCCAATTCCTTATCCACCGAGTGGTCCATACGTCCAATCCATGTCTCTCCAATTTAGAGACAAGGATGTCGTGCGGGACAGTGTCAAATGCTTTGCACAAGTCCAGGTAGATGATGTCAGTTGCTCTTCCCTTATCCACCAACACTGTGACCCCATCATAGAAGGCCACCAAATTTGTCGGGCACGATTTGCCCTTGGTGAAGCCATGTTGGCTGTCACCAATCACCTCCTTATTTTCCATGTGCCTTAGCATAGCTTCCAGGAGGATCCGCTCCATGTTCTTGCTGGGTACGGAGGTGAGACTGAGTGGCCTGTAGTTCCCTGGGTCTTCCTTTGTTCCCTTTTTAAAAATGGGGGTTATGTTTCCCCTTTTCCAGTCAGTGGGAACCTCCTCAGACTGCCACGACTTCTCAAATGTGATGGATAGTGGCTTAGCCACTTCATCTGCCAGTTCCCTCAGGACCCGTGGATGCATCTCATCAGGTCCCATGGACTTGTGCACCTTCAGGTTCCTTCGACGGTCTCGAACCAGATCTTCTCCTACAGTGGGTGGTTCTTCATTCTCCCAGTCCCTGCCTTTGCCTTCTGCCACTTGGGCAGCATGGCTGTAGCACTTGCCGGTGAAGACTGAGGCAAAAAAGTTGTTGCATACCTCAGCCTTCTCCATGACCCGGGTAACCAGCTCACCCATTTCCTTTCGGAGAGGGCCCACATTTTCTCTAGTCTTCCTTTTTTCACCGACGTACCTATAGAAGCTTTTCTTGTTGCCCTTGACGTGCCTGGCCAGATTTAGTTCTATCAGGGCTTTAGCTTTCCTAACCTGATCCCTGGCTGCTTGAACATGAGCAGCTGCTCATGCAGCTCGGACATAATCCCTGGCTGCTTATGGACATGAATTTCTCCAGTATCGAGGAAGACAGAGACCCAGCCTGAAGGTGTCTGTCATAGTTATGTCTGAACGGGCACAGAAGGCAACCCTGCTCACACGTGACGTGCAGGCTGTGCTTTGCAGAGCTGCTGCAGAAGCTGGACCAGCCACCCTAAAAGTGACCTTCTCCGGCAGGTCTCCCTCTTGGTGGGAGCTGTCTTGTGGCCATATGAAAATTTTAATATTTTCTTTATAGAGTGAGGGCTCTGAACAATCAGCCATCCCTGGGCTTTTCCATCAATAAGAGATTAATTTGGGGATGGTGGTTACCTGTCAGAGCAAAGGCCCATCTACCCCAGCACCCTCACGTCCAAAAGCAGCCAAGGGAATGGGTTGAATTCAGGGAAAACAGCGGCTGCGCTTCCCCAGCCTGCAGCCGCTCTCCCTGCCTGCAGCTCAGGCACTTTCTTGAGGGGCTATGTTTAATAATGTTGATGGGCTTTTTTCCCTGTGAATTTGTCTAATTGCTTTTTGTATTTCTGGATATCCATTTGCTGGTCTCATCCAAGGAAAGGTTAATGAATTAGAGCCCTTAAAAGTGCCCAAAGGGTTTTAAAAGAAACAATTCGCTAAACACAAAGCCTCATGTTCTCATACTGTCATTAATAGCTGCAGGGTTGTTTTGAGAGTGGTTGGTGCAAGTGTGGGGACCTCAGCCCTATCCTCCTCCCGACCCATTTCACAACCCAGAGAAACTGGAGTGGTTTCTCTGGGTCTGCCTGAAACCTGCCATTCCCATTAAAGCTATTTTGTTCTGCGCTTGGAGGGTTTTGATTCCTTTTATTTATTTATTTCCTGTTAGAGGAGGAGGAAGAGTTTGAACTGTTTTTATTTCAAATGCGCAGCCTGAAAAACAACACCTGCTTATTAGGGTGGGTTTCACGGGGCCCAGAAAGCGAAGGAGAGAAGAAAAGTAACGGAGCGAAATTTGGCACAAGTGGAAATGATCAGCATGAACACAAACCTGCTGGAGGAGAGGTGTCCAGAGGAGAGAGGTTTCAGCAACGTGGTGCTGCTGGCAGAGCCCTGTGGAATGGGATGTATGGCCGTGGTGAAGGGGGGACGGGGGTCCTCACTCTGCGCCCCCCATGCTGGGCCAGTTGTGCTGGTGGGGCACTTAAACATCTGCTGGGGGCTGAGGAAGCTGCCAGCCCCAGGGATGCTCTGCTAGTCCCCTCGTCCCCCTCACATCACTCATGGGTCTGTGCGCTCTCATATCTAGGCTGGGAGAGGACATCTGGGTTTGGGAGAAGCGTGGCTTTGCATCTGCCCGTGCATGGGCAGGGAGAGCAATTGCTCCAACAATGCACAAGGGCAGTAAAGGAACTAAAAAGGTGTTTGGGGACCATCCCCTCTGTTCGTGGGGTGTTGCATTTAAAAGCAGCGCTGGTCCGTGGCTCCTGGTGGAAAACACTGGTGGCTCCGGGGTGACAACAGCGGCTGGGGAGCAGCAGAGCGATGTGCTCCTGTCCAGGCAAGACTCCAGGGACAGCTTATGCAGGGAACGCACTGATAATTACTCAGCTCCCAAATCTGGAATTTGGGGGTGTAATTAGGGCAAGTAGGTTGTAATTAACCACAGGGATCGAGCACATAAACTCTCAAAGTATAAGAGGAGTTTAATGGTCTCCTGGAGCCTCCCACGGTGGTGGCTGCAGTACCCTGGCTCCTGGGAGAAGGTATGGGTACAAAACCCCATCTTGTCTATATAGCTGTGGGGGACCTCTGCAATATCACCTCTAAATGCATTTTATGGAGAGGGTCAAAGACGGGACAGGTGAGGTTACACACTGCATGGTGGGTGCCTCGTGCCAGTCTGGGAGGACAGTAGTGAAGCCCCAGCATCAGGGCTAATAGGGTAGGGCCAAGCCCCCAGGACCATGAAGGAAAGCCCTCCTGGAGGTCTGCATGCATCTCCAGGCTCTAACCACCCTGACCAGCCTCACCTGGGACCTGTTCCCACCTACCCACTGACCTCCAGCCCTTAGCCAGGGGCTGCATTTAAGCTCAGGCTCTTGGCACTCTTTGTTTGCTTGGCTGGGCTGTGTGGGTGCTGTACCTTGCCTTGCTCCTTGGCCCTGGCTTCAGGGTTGTTCTTGGACCTTCTTCATTGCTATGGACCTGCGTGGTGGCCATCACTGCCCCAAAACTGGCTCTCCTTGCTCTGGTACTGAGCCCCTTGTTGGTGAGGTTGCTGTCCCCCTTGGTTCCTGGCTCATCTTCCTTTGCAGAACAGCCACCTCTTGCTGCTTCTTGATGCTTTATCCCCAGGTAGGTCAGCTTTTGTTTTATTTTATTTTTGTTTAATGCTTTTTATTAATGGAAGAGCTGACATCAAGATGCGGTGCAGTTTCTCCCTGAAATTGTCTCATCTGCTGCCTGGACAGATGAGCAACCACCTCTCAGCAGTGAAAATGTCGGTGCAGACCCTGGGGAGGGGGAAGGTGTGGGGGTTTGTGCAGGAAGGACTGGGTTGTTGCAGGGGCTGTGTGTTATTGCCACAACTCTGGCAGCTGCTGGTGCCCTCAGGACCATTTGCAAGTGAGCAATGCTTGCTGATGCTGTGCAGACCCTGCTTTGTGGGGGGTGGAAGTTGCCCAGAGTAAAGAAATACTTTTACTCAGCTTTCCTCTCATATTTTCTTCCTGCTGTTCCCAGTCTCTGAAGGCTGAGGAGTTGGCTGTGCCAGGCTGCTGCAGGATTTAGGAGCTGATTTTAAGGGCTCAGAGTGAGATCCCACCCTCTGCTTCCAGCTGCTGGCAGAGTTTTAAAGCACCAGAGGCTGCCTCTGATACATTCTGCAGCACAGCTACTGATGGGGGCATGGAGGGATGGGTACAACAAGGGAAAAGAGCTGAGGAAGCACAGAGTGTGAAAATAAAGATGAACCGAGGGGAGGGAAGGAGAACTGGAAGCAGCTGGTGGAGGATTGTAATAAGGTGATAAGCTAACACTTTAGCAGCTGCTTGGTGCACTTGGTAACCCAACACATTTAATGAGATGCTGCCTGCTGCTAACTGAGAGGGCTGATTTCTTTAAATAAATATTATAATAATATGTGGGGGACTGCTCTGACAGGGTGCTCCGTCCCCCCAGCTCTCCCTGTTTCACCTGGCAGCGCTTTACTGAACCTGCTCTTTTCCCACATGCTGTGGCTACTTTCTGTGACCAGCTGCACTCCAAGGTGAGCACAGGAGGCTTGGGCTGTGGGGGGATGTCTGCTTCCCTGGCGCAGCTGGGAGCACTGGTTCTGCCTGCTCTCGTGGAGATGGGCTACGGCCTAAAGGAGGAAGGTTCAGGCAGGCTGCTTGGACACATCTTGGCCAGGTTGAGTGAGCGCAAAGCAAGCGCCAGGCACGGAACCTGGGCAAGCGTTTGGGCCAGTGCACCTCTGTGAGCCCCTCTCTCCTGGTCAGAAGCATAGTTATCCCTTCAGTGTCCAGTCTCAGATGCCTGTTGCCTTCAACAGTACCACAGCTGCTTTAGGCAGCTTAAAGCTGCCTCTGAAATCCACTTTAATTTCCCCTCTCCCATGCTGGCCTGATGACCAGTTACCAAATCTGGCTGCTGCTGTGGCTGCTTTCTGCACTGGCTGGGCACCTCTGAGAGCCTGGGAGGCTGCTCTTGCCAACCTGGAGAGGGTCTGGGCTTGGAGAGAAGGAGGGAAATGAAGGTTTGATGGACAGGGCTGGGCTGTGGGCATTTGTGATCAAACCCAGTGAGGATGAGTGTGCAACAAGACTAATACCACTCTGTAATGCGTGTTTAGACCCTCAGGTGAGATGCTGGTGTTCTTAACTAGGATGCTGAGTTGCTTTTTGGTGAAACCTGCTGTGGTTTTTATGGCTGCATCAAGGTGCTGACCAGTGCTTGTAACCAGCCTTGAGACTGGCTGAAGCAGCTGGGCTTAATGGCAGAGCAAATCCCTTCCTGCAGAAGCAGCAGATTGGCAGATTCCCTTTACTCCTCTGGAAAAGCCCAGAGCTCTTGAGGAAGACGAAGAGCTGGCAATAGTGGCCAGGTGATTGAAACCAAAGGAAAAGGTTAAAAGTCCCAGCTGCACAGCTGTAATAACAGGAGCACTGAGCACTTTGCTGCAGTACAAGTGTAAGATCATTCCAGACTTTATTGCTCCTCCAGGCCCTGTTGCAGCTGATCTCCTCCTCCTGTGCTCTGCCACCAGCTGCAAAACCAACTGCAAAAGGAAGAGGCGAGAGGAGCTGGGAGACCAGTAATGGACTAGCTGGAGCTCCTCTGCTTCAGCTCAACAGCCGCTTTGCTCAAAAGTGCAACTGTCTGTAATTCTTTCCATGCAAAGTGCTTGGTTTTAACCTACTTTTTTGATAGTTTCTCTCTAGCTTTTGTGGCCAAATACTGGTTTTGCTTCCCTGAGCAAGGTCAGGTGGCAATATTCCTGCTTCTGCTTTTCCTAGAGTGCTGGTTTTCTGTGTGGAAATAATACAGGTTTCTGCTGTTAGAAAATGGTTGGCAAGCTGAGTTGTTCACAGGTTGCAAATGCACCGTGGGTTGGCCCCCAAAAGCTGGGCAGGCACCATAAAAAGTTCCTCCTTCATCTAAAATTCAGATAAGTGCTCCTTTAGGAGCTTCATGTGTGGGGAAAAGCTTGTGTTGTTTGTTTCTACACTGGAAAAGGTGTTCCATCATGAAGAGCTCGAGAGATATGCGGGGTGTGGGTGGAGATGTTATGAAGTTGTTGGGGCTGAGGGCTGCTTTGTCCTGTGACTCGAGAGATTCCTGCTTCCTATCACTCGCTGCTAGCTGTGGAAGCCCCATGCACTGAAAGGGACAGCAAGAGAGAAATGCTGCTTGCTCAAGGTAGCCATGATAGAGCACCAAGGTGACAACAGATTTCTCCTGCCCCTGGTGTAGGCAGGGGTGGAGGACTGTTTCTGCCCAGCTGAACCTGGAGAGAAGCAGGGCCACCATCTAAACCAAACCTGAGCACTTCCAGACTGCAGGTGTTCACCTCAAGCCTGTCTCTGGGATATGAGCAGAAGTCATGTTGATCCGATTCTTGCTGGGGCTCAGGCTCTGAGCTGGAGGAGCAGCTGTGGTCTGGGCCACCAGTGGCCTCACTGATGTGATGGCAATGTTCTCTTCCATCCACCACATACCCATCATCTGTTTTACCCATAGCTTTGAAAAGTACTAGAGCAGCCTTAAAATAGATGGTAAAAGAGAAAGTGCAAAAACAGTTTAAACCATTTCTGCATAGTTTGCTCTATTTTTAGCCACAATTTGATAAATGAATGTAGGTCAAAAAATGGGGGAGTTTGCACTTTTTCTTTTGTACAAAATTCAAGAGAATTTTGGAAAACTGGAGCAGCTCAGGAAAGGACTAAGTAGCTACTGAGCACAAAGCTTGTTTCTGCCTGAAGAGCAGGCTCCTTGCATGGTGGGCAGGGAGAAGTTAATTTTTATTTCCTTCCAAAATGTTCCCTACTTTGTTGGAACACGTACATAAAATCTTACCTAAACCACAGGTTTCCACCTCACTTATGGAGATTGTGCTGTGGTGCAAAGGGCACTTTCTCAGGTGCCTGTGCTCAGTTTTGAGGAGAGGAGGGCTGGTGCAAACCTGCACTGTGCCTGTGGTGAGCAGCCCTGCTCAGCCACCATCAAGCCCCCCAAAAGTGGACCCAGCTAATGCATGGACCAGAATGGCAATCCTGAAAAGGGAGCTGAGGCTGGGATGTGGTGCGTGATCTGATAGCTGTGCCTTAATACAGCACTGGGTTACTTGTTATACCAAAGTTTGTTCTGCAACAAAGCACTGGGGGCTGGCTTCATTAAGGGCTCCAGACACTCCACTAAATTGTCTAATGGGAGAGCTGGGTTTTTGGGGCATTTCTTTGAAAATTAACAGGACTAAAGCTCCAAGGTTCTTGACTCTTTGGAGGAGGTGAGAGCAGAGACTTCAGTTTTTTTCAAACTTTTGTTTTTGGCTGAACCAGTTTGTTCATGACAAAGCTGGGAGCTGTCCTCAGTGTTCACATCCTGGTTTCCATGTTCTTCCACTGATGCTCTCTGAACGTAGGTGCTGGGTGTCCCAGGAGATTGTGCTCCGAAGCTGAGGTCGGGAGAAGGGACCACCGCCAGTGTTTGAGGAGCAAAACCCCCTCTGCCACAGCGAGCTGTGGAAATCTCTCCTTGAACCTTTTCTTCCAGGCAGACAAGGAATTAGTTGGTACCAGCAATAGCTTAATTTGCAGAGTTAAAAAATGAAACTTAAATGTTGGCCTCCTGCAAGCAGCCAGCTCACTCCTCTCCAGCCTGGGGGTGTACCTTTCGGTAAAGTAGTTCAACCAAAGACACCAATTGCTCCTGCAAAATATATCTCAGCCTTGCTCACCAAGTTACTACAGTAGTGTGTACAAATTGGGCAGGACGCTTAGTCCTCTGACAGGGGTGAGAGATGCTGCTAGATGGAACTCAGCTAGTCCAACTTAATTCTGCTAAACTATTAATATAATTAACTGTTTGATGCCTGTGATGAGACATAGGTTGTGTATCTATCATGACAGAGATATCTTTTAAAGGATAAGAGGTTGATTTGTATGTTCCTGACTCTTCTGCAGAGATCAGGGGTTTAAATTGTTCCTGGACAAATTGACCCTGTGAGCTGCAGGGTCGGGCTCTTGGGTGCAGAGCCAGACTGGGAGGGTTACTCAATCTGAGCAGCTATTCAATGGTTAAGGAAGAACAGCAGACTTCCCAGTATGCAGAAGTGTTATGTTCCTTATTATAGCTGTTACAGAAGTTATAATTTAACCTGCACTTAAAAAAACCTCCCCAGAATGGAAGTAGACTTGGTATCTTTTTTCAACTTATTACTTGGAGTATATGGCAGGTGTCGGCTGTTTGCTGCAGAGTGTTTGAAATACCCAGCAGATTTAAATGAGAGAGGTACTAAGGGGTATACCCAGGGCAGAGAAGCACTGAAGTCTCATCTTGGACACTGCTTAGGAGGGCTGTTGGGAGAAGGGCTGAACTTCGTAAGAGTTAAGAGGCTAGTATGGTCTCCCCCTCTGCAGAGCAGCAAAAAGGAGCCTCAGGGTGCACCAGGCCTATAAGATGACTGCTGAAGATGTGGAAAAACCCACCTGGTGGATACAGATGCAAAATCTAGTTTATTCTTCTGTCATACGTTTCTGCTCCATGGGAAGTTTTTGAGGGCTGGGTTTATGTTGGGGGGCATAAAACAGGTAGAGGTGCATGGGAAGGTGAACTGCTTTGAAATGGGACATAGACTTGACCTAGTCCCAGGTATAGCCTCAGCTGGGTTTAGAGAAGGTTTTTCACCAGGTTTTCTTGATCTCAGGATCCTTTGAAGGAGAAGAGGAAGCAGCAGTAATGTAATAAGGAGAGCAGTTGTATGAGGGACATGTGTGTTTTGATAGAGGATGCCTGAGGATGAATGTTCTTCTTCTCAGTACACTTGAAGGTGTTCCCCTGTCAGCCCCTCAGGAGGCAGATTACTGCTGTGGGTTGAATGAATCCCTTTGCTGCAGCAGCTGAATCCCATGGGGATGAGCCTGGAGTGCTCCCAATGCTGCAGTGTCCAGGAGGGATGCTCTGGGCTGTGCCCCTGAACAGCCCTCTTCCTGTCTCCTACTTTACTCCACCCTGCAAAGAAAAATCTGCCAAAATAACTTTCTTGTTGTCGTACTCAGTTACCTTCAGGACACTTGCTCACTCCTCTGCTAGCTTTCAGGCATATGCAAATGTAATTAATATGTTCTATATTAATCTTCAGCACACAGGGGAGCAAAAAGACACAACCTTCCCTGACTTTGTCCTAGTCCCCATTTGTCCTAATGATGGTGTAGAATAATAGGACTGCAAGAAAGAGCATTTAATATCCACCTGTGCCATTATGAAGGTGTGCTTGCAGCTCTCTGCATAGCCGGATAATCATTGTACCTGCTGCTGTTGGACTTCTCAGTGTGAGCAGGGATGGTTGGCACCTGCAGGCAGCCTCCCTGGCTTGCTCAGGCTTCAGCAAATGTCACTGCTGCATCACTGAGGAAGCTCAAGTGCCCCCTCAGCCCTCTCCCTGCTGGGCTTTCTCAGGTGGTACTTGGTGAGGGACCATCAAAGAGCTCAATGCCCTGGTCAACCATGCTCCAGCTGGGAAAGCACATTGCACACCAGGAAACCAAAGGACAAAATAATCATAACTTAAAAAAAGCAGGAAAAGTATTTGGTGGCTGCTGCAAATATTTTCCAGCCTAACTCACTGTCTGTATGTTGTGTTTTAACCACATCTGGAAACTAAGCCCCACACAGCTGCTTGCTCCCTCCCCCCCTGCCCCAGGGGCGTACCTGCTCTGTCGTGGCCTTATCCATGGCCAGATGCTTTGAGGTGCTCCAGCATGACCTCATGCACAGCCGCTGATGCTTCAAGGTGTACCTGCTGCAGCATGGACTTATCCACAGACACAGATGCTTTGAGATGTACCTTCTCCAGCATGGACTTATCCTTGGGCCACAATCCTTTCAAAGGTATACCTGCTGCGGCACAGACATATCCACGGCCACAGATGCTTTGAGGTGTACCTGCTCTGGCATGGACTTATTCACGGCGACAGATGCTTTGGGGTGTCCTGCTCCCATGTGGATTCATCCACAGGTCACAGTCCCTTCGACTCGAGTTCACACTGGAGTTCCAGCCTGTCCAGTACAGCAGCACAGAAATGGCAGCGATGCCCTGGCCATCTGCCAGCCCAGGCGCGTGGCCATTGCTGTTATCAGAATGTTCCCAGGCACAGCAGAGTAAGATGATCAGCAGTACAGCAAGCAGTGAAGGCAAAAAGCAGCCACTAATGAGCACTAGGCTTTAATATACACTAAGGCAAGGAAGCCCCATGGCAAGCTTAGAAGCCTGCCAGTTAATAGCTAAACAGCAATAACAGCTATAAATTCAATCTAGCACATTCCAATCAAATCTGTTATCTCAAACCCTTCGAGCCCCATGCTAGGTGCCAAAAAGGACTGTCATGGTTTAACCCCGGCTGGCAGCTAAGCACCACCCAGCCGCTCGCTCACTCCAGCCCACTTTTGCTGGCACATGCAGTGCTTGGATGATCACTTGTCCTGGTTTCGGCTAGGACAGAGTTAATTTTCTTCCTAGTAGCTGGTATAGTGCTGTGTTTTGGATTTAGTAGGAAAATAATGTTGATAACACACTGATGTTTTCAGTTGTTGCTAAGTAGTGTTTATACTAAGTCAAGGATTTTTCAGCTTCTCGTGCCCAGCCAGCAAGAAGGCTGGAGGGGCACAAGAAGCTGGGAGGGGACACAGCCAGGACAGCTGACCCAAACTGGCCAAAGGATATTCCATACCATATGACATCATGCCCAGTATATAAACTGGGCGGAGTTAACTGGGAGGGGGGATCGCGGCTCGGGAACTAACTGGGCATCGGTCAACGAGTGGTGAGCAATTGCATTGTGCACCACTTGCTTTGTATAGTTTAATTCTTTTAGTATTGCTATTGTCATATTATCATTAACATTGTTTTTCATTCCTTTCTGTCCTATTAAACTGTCTTTATCTCAACTCACAAGGTTTTTTTTTTTCCTGATTCTCTCCCCCATCCCAGGGGTGGGGGGGCAGTGAGCGAGCGGCTGCGTGGTGCTTAGCTGCTGGCTGGGGTTAAACCACGACATCACTGAGAACGTGTTCAGCCTGGCCTGAGCCTCTGCTCCCAGCTCAGTCCTGCCGCTGCATTATGTCCCTGAGCCGTGGCACCTCCTGCCTGTGGTGGCACAGTTGTGTCCCAAGCTGCATGGTGGCTCTGGGAGCGCAGTAGCATTAACTTTGGGAAGTTTCAAGAGCAGCAGGTTTTTGCATTACTTCTGTCTCATTTGTCTCTGGTCATTTAAAAATATTTATGTATTAGTGGGAGATATGCCAAGTTGCTTGTGTCTGCAAATCACGTGTTTAATTATGGTTTAACCTACATTAACAGCTTTTTATCTAGAAACCTCAAAGCAATTGGTGAGGGGAGGAGATGCGTTGCTGTGACAGTGCAGGAGGTGCGGAGCATCACTGTGGGGATGCGGACGCCTGTTCCCATACCATGTGAGAGGCTGTCGGGGATGGCCGTGGCCTGTTCCCGCGTGGCTGGATGAACCTGTCTCCCTCTGTGTGTGTGTGCATGCACCAACCTGGCTCTGGACTGCAAGGAGACCTGTTTGCACGGCCCAAGAGAAAGCCAGGCCCTTCCTTGCTAATCCCTGGCTTTGAATACCTACTCTTACTCCCCACCCAAAGTGTTGTTTTCCCTCGAAAGGGCATATACAGATGTCAGTGCTTATGTGTCTGCATTTGAAAATCTGGTCTCTAATGTATCTTTCCAGTGTTTTCTACAGATATACTCACATAATATCAAAAGCCTCTTTTGTTTATAGATTTGTTAGCCATCGGTGGCCAGCAAGTGGTCTACTTGCACATGCTTGGCTTGTGGCAGAAAAAAGTGGCTTGACTCTTTTTTTTAGACTCAGCTAAAGCAAGATTAATGGAAAATCAACATGTGTGCTGTAAATTCTGTGTAGTTAATACATACAATACTTTAAAAGTACAAAATAATAGAAAAGCAGGTAGGGTAAAAAGACAGTAATTGATGGATTGCCTTTGATTTTTGTAGAGAGAATAATTGTGTGTGTAACTCTGAGATGAGGCACTTAGCAAGCTGACATGATGTTCTGCAACTCTTCCATCCATTTAGTCATGAAAATCACTGTTTTCAGCGTACCTGGAAGGCTGCAACAGAGAACAGTGTAGCACATTTATTATCAAGTCTCAGAGGTATGTTATACATGAGGAGCAGCTG
Source organism: Gymnogyps californianus (assembly GCF_018139145.2). Lineage (NCBI taxonomy): Eukaryota > Metazoa > Chordata > Aves > Accipitriformes > Cathartidae > Gymnogyps > Gymnogyps californianus. The sequence goes on along the minus strand of NC_059487.1, from coordinate 4,345,426 downwards.
AGAAGGCTGCAAATGTGACTTGTAAAATGCTAACCTTGTGTTTTGTTGGATATGGACACTTTCTCACGCACCTTGTGTGCTGACTCCCTCCCATCACCACCAGTGAGTGTCTTCTAGGCGGCAGGACTTGCTTCTCTTAATGGGTAGGAAATTGTGCTACCCTTGGTATCATTTTTGCGATGAATGCCTGGTGAGAAATGGTTCACTAGCTGCTAACTGTGTTCCCAACTCATTAAATCTCACGGGAGTGAACACTCCCTATGCTTAATACTTTGTCGAATGTAGCCTACTAGGGAGTGACTGCCTGTCACAGCAAAGCTCAGCAAAAGCCTGCCCTGGGGTGGCAAACAAGATGAGTCCCTGGTGTCAGGCTGTCTACAGAGAGAGGGAGTACCTCTGATCTTAATAGCTTGTAATCCGAGTAAGTGACTGGACAAAGTGCAAGAAATAGTGATGATGTGGTGTTTTTTTGCCTATGGTCTCAGGACCAGGGAGGCAGGGACAAAAGCAAAGCTCCCCAGTTGCAGCCCTATCTTCTTGATGGGGAGATTGGGCAGAGAGGGATCCCTCAAGTCAGGAGCCATCCTGAGATGGACAACAAAGCTCCCTCCAGGGATGGTATGTTATCATCCTTAACTGCTGCATACTTTGACATCCTGCAGGGGTGAGTGGCTGTTGGAGGGACTCCAACTTTGACTTTTTTACAGCTGTCCTACTGACAAGGTAGTATTTTCCAGAGCAGGAAATCTTTGAGTCAGCCACATCACCAGCCTACCCCAGGGAAATATAGGCATAGGTGCAGGTTTGTTATGTAATGAATATTTAAATTTGAGGATGAAGTTTCCCCTGGAGGTCCAATTTAGTCTCCAAGAGTTAGTGTACAAAATATCATATTCCATGACGGGTGGGGAATAGAGTTATGACAGCCTGCAGAGCAAAGAAGTCTATCAAGGAAAGATGTAGTACTTAATCTTCACGCCTTAAATGGGTTACCAGACCTTCTGGGCAACAGTCTCATTAGCTCAAGATACACAAGCATCTCTCAAAAGGCAGTGCGGTGTCCTGCTGATCATTCCTGAGGTGGTTTATTGGATGAGGTCTTGACCAAAACCTCCTCCATAGGAAGAGGAGGGTTGGCTGATGGCAGCATAAAGGTGAGATTTTTCCGTGCTGCTCTTTAACCTGGAACTGGCTCTGTGAGAGCTGCTTGGATCCATTAAAATATCCAGCATATTGAGCACTTGCAAGCAACTGATGGCAGTTGTGGATGCTAGGAAGACTCCTCAAAGGCACAGATGGCAGGTCAGGGCCTGATTCAGATCGCTGTACAGGAGCCAGGGCCCTAGGAGACTCCATGGGGGCGCAAGGACCTTTTCCTGAACAACCGAGTAGCCCATCCTAATTGTCTGACTCTGTTGTACTCTCAAATCCCGGTGCTGGTTCTCATCTTTATTCCCCTGCAGGCACCAGGCTGTGGATAGATGCTGTAGTGCTAGCTTGCACCTATGCAGCAGGAGTGTGGGATGAAGCCTAGCTGGAAATTGTACCCTGAGGAGCCACTTCTAGAAAAAATTCAAGATACTCTGAAATTTTCAGGCATGAAGCAAGTACTATGCCGACATAGCTACTCCTGGAAAGGCTGGTCTTTTCACTTAAGATTGATTACTCTGCCTCAGCGTGTGTTATTAAACATAAAAAATACAAGGATGCAAGGGAATAAACTCTAGTATAAAAACCCAAAGATTTATGCTTGAGCTTTTCCACCCAGCTTCTGTATTTGTTTTACTGCTTACTTAAGGGGCTCAATTATGTCTTGGAAGAGGTGGGAGGCAGAAGGTGGGGAAGAAACCTGTCACCTAAATGACAAGGCACAGTGCTCACACAGTGAGGTGTAATGCCTCTTGGCTGCTGGTGGAAAGGAAGAGGGACCGGTTTGGATGGCAGTAATTGGGCAATGCTGTTTCAGCAATAGCCCTCTTAGTGCATGTGTGGCAGATGAAAGTCTAGCTCTGAGGATGGGTGGGATACGAATGCTCTTGCTACTTGGACGCTCTGCTGTTCCAAAAAGACCTCAACCTCCTGCCTGCCTCCTCCCCCCCAAACCTCAAAGAACAAACATTAGCAGTTCCTGGTGGAAAAGAAAGAAGAGTAAGACTCTCTTGGGGAGTCTGTTTTTTTTTTTTGAAAGTAGAAAAGTTGAACTTTAATGCAATTCAATAGGCAATAGAATCTGAGTTATGGATGTCTCCTGGATTCGGTATGTTCCTTGCTGCCTTAAAACTGTTCTCAGTTCCCCCAGCAGCCTGCAGGAGAAGGCAGTGTGCTCTTTCCATCGCAAAATAATCCCACACAGGGGACAGAAATGCCCCTGCAGTGCCTCAGGCTCAGGGGTGTCTGTGTGGGGTGCCAGCAGGAAGCAGGGATCGCTTGGGCAGCAGTGGCTGCTCGTGACAGGCGGGTTTAGGATGAAGCAGGGAAGTTATGGGGCTTGGGGAGGTGTTTGCTGCTGCAGTGATCCTGGCTGCTCTGCTGGCACCTCAAATAAGCATTTTGCCAGAAGAGGGGCATTTTCTAGAGGTGTGTCGTGGTTTAACCCCAGCCGGCAGCTAAGCACCACGCAGCCGCTCGCTCACTGCCCCCCCACCCCTGGGATGGGGGAGAGAATCAGGAAAAAAACTCGTGAGTTGAGATAAAGACAGTTTAATAGGACAGAAAGGAATGAAAAACAATGATAATGATAATATGACAATAGCAATACTAAAAGAATTAAACTATACAAAGCAAGTGGTGCACAATGCAATTGCTCACCACTCATTGACCGATGCCCAGTTAGTTCCCGAGCCGCGATCCCCCCTCCCAGTTAACTCCCCCCAGTTTATATACTGGGCATGATGTCATATGGTATGGAATAGCTCTTTGGCCAGTTTGGGTCAGCTGTCCTGGCTGTGTCCCCTCCCAGCTTCTTGTGCCCCTCCAGCCTTCTTGCTGGCTGGGCACGAGAAGCTGAAAAATCCTTGACTTAGTATAAACACTACTTAGCAACAACTAAAAACATCAGTGTGTTATCAACATTCTTTTCCTACTAAATCCAAAACACAGCACTATACCAGCTACTAGGAAGAAAATTAACTCTGTCCTAGCCGAAACCAGGACAAGGTGGAATTGCAGTGAGTTGAGGGTGTCCTGGTGGGTCTGTTAGCCCTGGAGCACAGCGGGGATCCCGGACTTCTGATACTGATGGGTGCTTTGTTTTGGGGAAGGCACATGGGGGTTTTCCCCAACATGCCCTGAGAGCATGCCCTGCTGCTGTCCCCCATCACCCAGAGCTGGATGATTCCTCTGTTTTCTCACTTTCCCTTCCTCTGCCCCAAGAGGCACTAAGGATGCTCTGGCCAAGCAGTGCCTGGGGTCCCCAAATACGAAATGGAGTTGGGGCCCATTCCCCTCCTCAGGGCACAGCCAATTGCCAAGGACTTTGGACGTGAAACCTCTTTGGTGGCACGGCTTTGCTAGGCTAAAAACATAAACAAGGCAAGTAATATAGTCAGCCTAACTGATATGTTTTAGAAAAAGCAAACAAGTGGTCAAGCTAAGAAACTTTTTCTTACTGTTAGTCTTAGCAGCAGCTGGTTTTTGTTCCATATCCTCCGGATTTCCACCTCTTTCATCCAGCAGTAATTTTCCTGGGGTTATAAAGGTGGTTGTTCTTACTCTATACAAATACACTTCTGTCTTTCAAACTTTCACTCTTTAAAATATATTTAATGGAAAAAGCACACTGAGTAATTTATTGCAGCTGTTTCTGTCCTGTCACCAGGGAGATACTGAAAGAAGAACAAGTCTGGCATTGCAAGAAGGTGGGAAGGCTGGGGGAGAATTGAAATGGGAGATGGAAAAGAACAGGCAGAGGGAGGACAAGAAGCCCCTTCTGTGTGTGTATAGACACGTATGTGTCCATAACATGTGTCTGTGTGCATACATTTACATACACATATATGTACATATAAATACATATCTATATTTGTGTATGACAAACCAGCTCAAAGAGTTTATTATTGCTGTTATTGGCAGGAACTTTTTCTTCCTTTGCCTGAATAGCAAGAAAAAAAATCTATATTATTGTTTCATGCCATGTTGTACAAGATGCCAGTACACAGGTTAATGAAAAAAATGCATGAATTTGGATAGATATATAAAGGTCCCTTGGGTGTTCAGTCATAAATCTTTGTAGCTGGAAGGCAGAGCAGACATAAATAGGCCTGATATAACCAACTGTTTTACATACAAATGAATGCTTGCCTTTTATTTAGTTGACAATATTATTATTTCGAATCCAAGGAGAATATTAAATGAATTCTGTTATGCTGTCTCCATTAGGAGTGATCCTTGATCTCTGAATTGATGGTAGTGCTGGCTTTGGGCTCCATGCAGGGTTGTACAAAGCGAGGGGGTGTGCGCACGTATGTGCATTATTTTATGTAATGGGGCAAGTGTCACTGAAATGCACTCGGTTCTTTACAGAAATGTGCCTTCCCCATAAAGCTCCACCGGGAGGTAGGAAAAAAGGGAATAAATTGGCTTATGATGGTCCCATACTCGTAATTAAAGGTTCTGTACAATGGACTTCTACTGAACCAACAGCAGCAGAGAACTTATTTCTTTTTAGATACAAATTATTTCTTCTTTCTCATTCCAAGCAATATGGTGCTGGTGTACGCTGCCAGGTTGGCAGCGCTGGGGTCCATGTTTGCTTTTATCTGTGGGACATGCACAGGTAATAAATGCCTTCCCCTCCCTCTGCCTGGCAGCAGGAGGGGGTGCACAATGGTACGCTAACCCCAAACACCCCTCTGGTGCTCTTCCCACTGCAAACAGAGACAGAAGCCACCGGTTTATTGAGCCTGCTGATGGGACAGATTCATGCTGCAGCCTGCTCGGTGTCAGACTTGCAGAGAGGCCTTGGAAGGAAAAGGCTCCGCATGACATCAGTCTCTAGAGTAAAAGAAAGATGTAACGTGGGATTTCCCTGCAATACCACCCAGTTCCTTGTAATTACTGGGCAGTATTAAAAACATAAATAAAATAGTTGCTTGTTTTTTCTGGTTGTCCATTGACTGCAAGCCTAGCAAAAAAGGACTTGCTGCACTTTACTGTGCAGTAAAATGTATCTGGAGTGAACACACAAAGGGCAAGCAAAGAGATGAGGCTTTTTGAGCGTAACTAATTTTATGAAGCATAGCACTTACCAAGAAAAGGGGAGAAGAGTTGGCTTATTGGCTTTACACAGCTTGTTCTTTAAGCCATTTGTGTGTCTTTGCATAAGCAACATTAAAATGACTCTAAACACTCTGGGGTTTTTTTGGTAGCTCACTGACAACCGCTATCACTATTTTTTAATTGCAGGGAACAGCATCTCTGTATGTTTTTCTGGGAGTTGGGATTGATCATTGCCGAACCCACTCGTTTGCTGATGAGAGGTCTTAGCACAGCTTGTGGCTTTTTTGAAGATATTTAGTAGGGTCTGTGGCTCTAAGATCATCTCTGAGTGCTAGAATATGTGATTTCCTCACCGGTTTTGTGTCTTCATGCTCACAAAGTCCATAGTAGGTAGGAAAGTGTAATTATTTACACTTCACAGTGTATGGGGGCAAAGGAAAATTAAATGATTTGGTGAAGGTTGCACAGACAATCTGTAGCAAACTAAACAGCTGAGCCCAGTTCCCCACAGCCAGGACTCAGCTCCCACCCATGGGCCACCCTCCATCTGTAGCAGTTTGTGCAATTTTAGTTTTCCACCATCTTTCTTTGGGTAGAGCAGATGGTACCACAGTACCAAAAGGTGCCTCTGCAAGGGTTTAAGCAGCGTGAGGGAAAATTTAAACCTAAGAATATTGTTGGATGTGTGAATTGTGTGCTGAGGGTGCTGCCATGTAGAAAGGTCTTTGGTCACCCTTCCAAGTTATTCCTTTGTTATTGGGTAAAATAGAAAAATATGTTGGGATGCCCGAGACACCTAAAATAATTTCTTTTTGCCACAACTTGCTTTTTTTTTTTTGGCTGCTGCAGTGTGCTGACTTCACTGCTGGCCCCAGCTACATGCAGCTCTTCTTACTGAGCTGATGCTCAAAGGCAGATGAGTTATGCAGAAAATGCCCTCCCTGGTGCATTTGCGTTTTTTAGCACTGCCAGACACACCGTCCTGCCTTCCATTCCCCGAGTTTAGTTCCACGCTATTTCTTGCCTCTTTGGGTGCACAGAGCAAAACCCAGCTTAGTTAGTTTGCTACAGGTCTTTGGGGTCATCTTTGCTCTTGGCTCACCTAAGCCATGGAAATATTGTAGCTATTAAAATCTATATGAAGGGAAGTGTAATTTTAAAACAAAGCCTTCAAACAGTCAGAGCCAGCCAGCTCAGAGGATTGTACTTTCCAAAAAAAAAAAAAAAAAAAAAAAGAAAATTAGCATTTGAAAGCGAATCTCTTTGATTCTATATTAATCTGGAAAATTAAGATAAAAAAATAATTATGGAGCACTGCAGTATTCTTATTCTCTCAGAGCTGAGAAGTTGAAGTCCAAAAGTGGAGGGTGCTCCTGAGTCTAAAAATGCTGATGCTTTTATATTTTTATCTGAGCTCTCTCTTCGTTCTCAGACAGAGCTGACCCAGCCGTGGGAGGGAAGCGGGGGCCTCAGCCACCCTGTCCCTGCGTGAGCAGCTGAGCAGGTCCATTCCTGGGCCGGGTGCCCTGCTAGTAAACTGTGGGAGAGTTTCTTTTCCTATTTCATAGGGATGTGGAGGAGAGGGGTGGTGGCAAAGTGTGGGGTCTTCCTTGGCACGTGGGGAGGTGCCATCTGCCAGCGTGGCTTTGAACAAGCCACGAGGCTCCGAGACTGCTGGCCTTGTGGATGGTTTCCCAGCTCAGATTGGCTTTCCATCAGTGCGAGGGGTTATAGGCTGGTGATAAAAGAGCTGGCAGGAGAAGAGGGCAGGGGGAAAAGGCTTCTGACAAATATGCATATCCTTGAACTACAAATGAAATAACAAGGAATAATGTGCGCCCTTTGCCTCTGTTGCTGGATCCTCTTATTGCCTCTGTGCTGCAGTGAGATTTGTTGCAAAGCCAAAGTTTCCTTTGAATAATTGTATTTAAAAGGAGTCTGACCAGCATGGGGCTGGCGGGTATCTGGCCCCACAGATGGAGCCAGACAGAGCAGCGCTGATCTGCTCCAGGGCCAGCTGCTGCTGCTCTGCAACAAAGCACAGGCTGGGTAATCATAGCAGTGTGCAGCAGATAAATGTCTCAGAAATTATTTTTGGAGTGAATTATAATTAAAAATAACTGCAGGACAGAGCGAGCACAAAATACAGAGAAAAGATGCAGATGCATTTGCAAGTCCTTTTTTTTTTTTTTTCTGTTCTGTTTTCAAATACTGCTGAACTGGAAATGTTCGGGCAGCTGAGGGTGTTATCTGTTAGCTGGTGAGAGCTGGCACTGCCCCATGGGCCTCGTGGAAGGAAGGATACCCTCCTGCACGGGTGGCAAAGCTCTCTATAGCAGTCACATTAGGAACATCTTTGGCATCCAGCTTCTACCTCCATCGTTATCAGCCCAAAATATTTCCCAACCTTAATGAGACCTGGTATGGATAGCAGCAAAGGCCAGAATTGCCTCAGACTGCCCAACTTTTTGCCTCGCTGTTAAAAGTAGCTGAGGACCACTGGGTTCACAGTCACTTGCTATGGATGCCCCAACACCAGTTTATAAGCTTTTGTGCCATTGTGCCAGAGATTCATCCGTATCTCAGACCCCCTTCCTCCAGGTCTGCTGCACGATGGACCTTCATGCTTCTGGGCGTTACTCTGCTAGCTTCTCAGGATGTTGTATCTTAAAAAGCCATGTTTCTCTGCTGCTGGAAATGTTGCAAAACAGCTTTGTTCAGCATGTTGTAAAGGGCTAGTGCTAATAGCTAATATTCTGTGTTCCTTGTTTAATTTGTCAGCTATAAATAAGAAAAAAAAAAGACAACAGTGGACAACACTGGCTCTGTGGCATGTTTGCTAATGTGGGAAGTAATTACTCACATGACTTCTGTTCACAGCTCCAAAAACAAAGAGAAAGAAGGAAAAGCCCTGCGAGCTTTGCAGAAGCAGTTAGCAATTTGCACCGAGGGCTGTTAGGGAGCTTTGGCACCTTTCCTGGGAAATGCTTCTGCGAGCCCCTAATCGTCGCAAGCTTCCCTACAATGTGCTGAGCAGCTAACTGCAACTTAACTTATTCCTCTTTTATTTGCATTTAATGTGCTATGGCTGAATAGAGATGCAAGTCCGTGTAACGAACACAACTGCAATCTGTTTATACAGCAAATAAGAGTAATATTTTTCTTGTATAATGCCCTGTAGCCTGGTGAAAGCTTCATTGAGCGGGGTGCGCAGGGACTTGGTATTCTGGCTCCATATCTTCTACGGATGCTACTTCTGTGTCTGTCGTGACCCTGGCGTGGTTTCAAGTCCTGGGTTTCTTGCAGATTTCTCATGGCAAATTTCCTTTGGTGCCTAAATACGAGCTCCTGGGCATGCTGAGAAAAGTCTGAACGCTGCTGGTGCAGAGCAGCTGGCAATTAAGAGATCAGGATCTGTGAAAGGGCTGTTGTCACTCAGCATATTGGCTGATATGAAGTATTTGTTGGCATTACTGATTTAAGCTTTTCTGTGTCACCTACTCCCTGCCACTTGCTTGGTTTTGGTGGTTTAAAAAAAAAAAAACAAAAAACAAACCACCCACAAACCAACAAAAATCTCACCTCACTGACACCTTTTGCTGGTGTCCAGCACCAAGGGAGGGATGAGCTGTAGCCGGCGTGGGAAGCAGCAGGGGATGGGGATGAGTTGTGCCTGGGTTGCCCCCAGCCACGGGGCGTTTTGAAGCCAGAGCTCAGTTTTAGCCCAGGACCCTCATGCAGAGGGAGCTTCAGCATCAAAGTTGTGGCTTTAGCCCCGAGCTGGCAGCAAGGCATGGAAACACTATCTTTTTGCTTTTGATCTCAAGCTGAAGTGATTGAAATTTCGTCCTTTATGTGCTGCAGAGGTTCCACATCTGTTCCTTACCCCACGCTACAGGAGAGAGCTGCCTTACACTGTGCTTCCCATTGTTGTGTGAATAGGGCCAGGAGCAGAGACCAAAATGCCGCTGCAGCTGTCTTGGACGTGCGTGTAAGTTATTTGCACGTGGCCCATACAAAGGAGGCAAACATACCTCTCTGTTTCTGCCAAAGGAGTTAAATGCTGCTCATGCATATCATCACGTGTATGTGGGGGAGTGGGGAAATAGGTCTAGGAGTTAGAGCTCTGGGGAGGGTTGCTGAAATGACTCTGCATGCAAAAACCTTGTGTTTGGATGTATGGGGGGCTGTTGTACTCATATTATCAAAATGTAGCAGTGGTTCAGATGTACAGTCGGTTAATGGGAGGTGTCCCTTTAGGGAGCAGCAATCAAAGCCTTTATTTGCTGCTCAGATGCAAAGGAGATCTCACTACCCTGCCCAGAAATGGGGACAGCTTATCCTGCAAGCTTCAGAAAGATCAGTGCTTCCTTTAATAAATGTTTTCTCCAGAAACTGGCCTCAGTCACAGCTGCAGGGGGAGCAGCTCTTAACTATATGTCCCCAGGATGAATCTTTCACAGCCTGGAAGAGCCCATAAATTGTGGTTTGGTAGCACTTGTACGAGACAGATTTGATACCTGCGTGAGACTTGTCATAGATGGGGCTCACGCTGTGAGATCACTGGGTGTTTATATGGTACGGAGCAGGGTGGGACCTCAGCTGCAGCTCATCCTCTACGAAGGGGTTGAGGACTTGTTCATTTATGGCCTTGCTGCTGAAGTGGGATAGTTGGGGATGCTGTCCTTACTCTGAAGGCGGTGAATGTGGGCAAGTTCAGAAGATAGAAAATGCTCCGCAATCCATTATTTAATCTTTGGAGTTGGAGAAAAAAAGCCATGTGTACTTATGCGCTTTTCTCTGGCAGCTGCTCTTTTGTATTGGAGATGGGAACCTGAGCAAACTCCCTTGTGAAAACCCACCGGGGAGTAGCCCTTCCTCAGCCAGCCCTGACCCTCACCTCGATTTGGGGAGGCAGATGGAGACCTGGAGCTCTGTGCTGAGCTGGGCTGCTCTGCCACGGCCATCGTCAGCATAAGCCGGTGGTGGCAATAGGCAACGCTGGCTCTTGACTTCCAGCTGCGTAAAGGGATTGCGGCATTTTCAGCTGATGCTCTCTAAAATTTAGCAAGGGATATGAGTGTTAAAACAGGGCAGCTAGAGCATGAGAGGTGTTGGCAGCTGTGAAACATAGACTGAGCAGAGATAATGGTGCGTATTATGTGAAACTCTTCCTATATCTAACAGGCTGGTATAAACGTTATTAGTTTGCTGCCCTGCTTCCTTTGGTGTAATCCTCATCAAAAAATGAACTCTACTGTTCTTCCAACAGGACTGGGGGTTTCCTTGTTTTCATTTCTTTATCCTGAGGCTTCCTACATCTCACCTTCCATCTGCACAGAAAGGGGTGGTAAATACTTGAGAGGAAAAAACAACAATTGGGAACACCCACTTATTGATGTTTTCTGCATTGTCTGCCCAAGATAGGCAGTCTCCAAGGCTGGGGGCAGAAGGTGAGTTCCCTGTTTGATGGATTAAAATGAGAGAGCATCTTTTAAGATAAATTCTTCCTCTTGTTGCTCACTTGTTCATTTCCAAACAGTGCTTTGTTGCTTCATGGGGTGTATTATTTCTGCTTTTTCTATCTCAAGGAGGACTCAGATTCTTCCTACTTGTTTTCTAGGGTCAAGCTTGGCCTCTAAGGAAGCGAGGGACGACTCAGTGACTCCTCTCCTTCTCCACCCACCCTGAGCTGCTCCTGTGTACAGCAGGGCCAAGCTGCAGCTGGTGGGAGAAGAGGAGGGGAAACCCCTCTTTACATATGTTTGAGGGTTAGAAATATCAAGGATGGGGAAGGTCATGAAAAATGTATGTCCCTCATGTGGGGGCTGGCCTACATTTCCCACCAAATGACTCTATGCCTCCTGGCCAACACTTTGAAGATGTACCCTGTGTGTTGAGTTGTTTTTCTGTTGTTTCTCTTCTACCTGCATGAATTGACTTGGGTGATCTCTCATTCTCCCTGCACCATTAGCACCCCTTGGAGGTGGTGCTGGGGATGGATGCACTGTCTTTGTGCCATCAGTGAGGTGATGTGTCTGGAGCGTGGCCACCGGGCTGCAGAGCCCCAGTGTCCCCTAACGTTCAGTGGAGCATGCTTTTCACGAGGAAGTTCAGCACTACTGAGCTCTGGTGAGAAGAGTACAACGTGCAAGCTGTGTTGATGGTACTGGAGCTTTTTCCCTATCCGGGCACAAAGCCCAAAGGGTTCCTCTCGCTGGTGTGGGCACAGGGGCTGAATAAGCTGTAGGGGAGGGGACACTAAACTCATCATAAATTAATTTTTATCTCTAGGCAAAACTGGTCCCCAAACTGGGTGACATTAACAGTGGTGCATCACCACAGGGGGCTGCCAAAACTGCAGAATGGCGTGGTTTTGTATGTGTGGGTACATGGGCTTTCTATAAATACAATCACATGAAAAAGAAAGAGCACTGACTGGGAGACTGCTCCCCCACATCTGTGTATTTCACATCTACTGCCTGCATCTGCCTGCGTCTACCTGCTCGTAGTGTGACTCTGAAATACCGTCCCCTCTGTTATGCATCTTGTATTTTTCATCCTTTTCCCAACTTAACCTGTTTTTCCCTTTGGAAGAAACTGCTGCTCGGCACATCTCAGGTACTGGATTGCACTTGCAAGGAGGGATGTGCACAGACAGGATCACCAACAAATTTAAATTAGAAGGGCCCTTTGGGGGTCCAAGTGGTCCCAGGCTGCTCGGGACCCGGGATGTGCATGCTGTGGCTGTCCTGCCTGTAGGCTTCTCCTGAGCTCCCTGCCATCTGTTCTTGTTGGTGTTACAGACAAGGACACTAATAAGTTAAGTAATTACTCATGTCCAAATCAATTTGCTGTCCTGTCTGCTTCATTTTCTCTTTGGAGACAATATCAGCATTGATTCCTGAAGTCACCCTTCACATCTCCAGTACTGTGCACAGGCATATACTTTGAGTGACTTCTGGAACAAGGTCTGAAGGAAGACTTCTTCGTTCAATGAAACTTGTTTGCTACTGTTGTGGTTTAACTCGGCAGGCAGCTGAACACCACACAGCCGCTCGCTCGCTCCCCCGCGGTGGGATGGGGGAGAGAATCAGAAGAAAGGTAAAACTCGTGGGTTGAGATAAGGACAGTTTAATAGGACAGAAAAGGAAGAGAAAAATAATACTAATGATAAAAGAATATACAAAACAAGTGATGCACAATGCAATTGCTCGCCACCCGCTGACCGATGCCCAGCCAGTCCCCGAGCAGTGGGCCGCCACCCCCCGGCCAGTTCCTCCCAGTCTTATTGTTCAGCATGACGTCATACAGTATGGAATGTCCCTTTGGGCAGTTGGGGTCAGCTGTCCCGGCTGTGTCCCCTCCCAGCTGCTTGTGCACCCCCAGCCTCCTCGCTGGCAGGGCAGCATGAGAACCTGGAAAGTCCTTAACTTAGTGTAAGCACTGCTCCGCAACAATTAAAACATCAGCGTGTTACCAACATTATTCTCACACTAAATCCAAAACACAGCACTGTACCAGCTACTAGGAAGCAAATTATCTCTATCCCAGCTGAAACCAGGACAGCTACTTTTTTGTAGCAGTTGAAATACCTTGATGGGGGTGCAAATTATTTTTCTGGTAGATCTCAATGATCTGGCAAAAAGGCAATCGGAATTTAACGTTGTCGCTTAAAGGTAGCAAGAGACTGGTGTAATAACAAAAGTGGGGTGCAGAACAGGGCTTGCTGTCTGAATGGGCTGTCCATTGGCTTCCACCACTCTGGAAAATTGGATTCTAGTGTGTGGTTCAGCTGGCTGGAGATCTCTGGAGAAAAACCTGGGATTTTGCAGAAAACGTTAGTGATTTGTCATTTCTCCTGGTTCAAGGCTGCAATAATGCACCAACAAGTGTTGTTTCTTTGGAGGAAAGCAAAGCTCTTGCTCCTTGTCGTGCCCGAGAGGTGCTATGACTTCTTTTGTTTAGCTTTCAAAGCACAGGACTGTGACCCTGGGAGCATCTGTAGCTGTACAGGCACATGTGGTCTTCCCCTGCTTGTGGCCTCTGGGCTACATGCTCCAGAAACAGGGATCCAGCAATGGGCAAGCACAGGGTGGTCCTGCTGCAATGAAAATGAAGCCTCTCCAACCTCCACCCACAACTTGGAAAGATATAAGACTTTTTGTCACCTTTAAAGTGCAAAAAGCAGGATCGCCATCCAAGCTCGCTGCTGGCTGCGTGTAAGGGGCTGCCTGGTCCTCAGCATCCATCCGCCCTCGTCTTCTCACCCCTGTGGGTTGCAGGAGAAACAAGGTGTGCAGGGATCAAGGCAGTGTTGTACTCTGCGGGGTGAGGAACTGTATCTTTAATTTTCATACGTTAAAGTTTCAGGAGCTTTTGCACCTATGTGCTCTCTCTGCTGGCCTAGGTGGGGCTGCCCTGGCTGATGCGGTGGATGAACACTCACTACATCCAGCTGTGGGTGTTAATCTTCTTTTCCTGGGAGCCCTGATTTATGTTCTGCCTACAAAGGAATCTTTATAGGTATGGCAGATAAAAATAGATGACTTTAAAGTCATCAGGTTTTTTAAACTAGAAAATTAATTGTGAAATTCTGACCATCTATATAAAGATCTTAATTTAATACGTTTAAATAACTTACATTAAATGAAAATGCTAAAGCAACACGTTTACTGCTGAAGTTTTCTGACGCATCAAACCACTGAAAGGGTAGATGTAATCTGGCTGAACACCTGCAGTGAGCCTTGCTGAAGGGCTGCCTCGACTTTAAAAGCAGGTGTTTTCAGGAGTTACAGAAAGAATAATTTTTTTATAGCAGTTTTATCCAGTGGTAAAGCTCAAAAAAAAATTAATTCAAATTTGGTAAAAACAAAACCAAAAAACAGTCCAGGAAAGCGGTTTTCCTTCTGCAACCTCTGAATAAAAATCAGGAGCAAGAAGATAATACCTATTAGCTCTAACATCTTGAAGATTTTGGCCCCAGGTATTGGAAACAATCAGTTCAATTTTATTGACCGCATATAAATCTTCTTTTGCTTAGTAAATCAGATTTAAATGCAAAGCGTGTTTTAATAAAAATATTTTTATTACCTAGCACACATGAAGAACTTGTAATTGGTAGAAAGCTATTTGAAATGCTGATTTGTGCATTTTCATTCAGTTCCAGTTGTTGTCCAAATACGGTTTGACACAAGTGAAAAATAAAATATCATTTAGTAAATAGTAAAAGTATCACTTAGTGTTGTTTAAAATGGCAAAAAATTGGAAAAATTCAGACTCTGAACGAATGCAGGTATCTGTATTTGCTTAAATGTATACAGATGAAGCAGTGAATTGAATGTAAAGGCTAACTTTTATTGCAGTTCATGATTTAATTATTTCCCACCAATGAGAATGAACCTTTCTGCTCAAGAGTCACTCAAAAGTACGAACAGAAATAGGATTGAGGCCAGTGATGCTTGCTGATTTGAAACACTTTTATATGAATCAACCCACCCCTGGGAGGGAGGGAATAAAAAGACCTCTCCGTTATCAGTGCAAACCAATGGCTCCGGAGAGTCGCGGTGCCTCTCAGTGGGTCGGCAGGGGATGGAGCTTGGGGGGGCTGCTGTGGTCCCTGGTATCGAGAGCTGAAACTGCCATGTTTTCTCCAGTTCCAGGACAGAAAAGAAAGGTTTCCAGTCCTTCTGAGGGCAAACAGTGAGAAATAGCAACTAATCAAATGGGGCATGATAGATTGCTGTTAAAGGAATAAAAACCTGCCTGCACTGATAATAAACATTGCAGCTGCTTCCAAAATTACTCCCTAGGGCAGCTTGTTCAAACTTTAGTTGTGGAGGAAAAATAACTGTGCCCAGCAGAGCCAGTCCATTCAGTAATACAAAAAAAACCATCAGGGAAAAGCCAGTGTGGAAGAGTGGCATCGGTGCCTCTTGCGACTTTTGTCAAGGATGTTGTGCTGAAGTGATCCCGAGTCACCAAGATGGGACTGTCCAGCTGGGTCTGAGCCTCAGCTACTCTACCTGGCTTCAGTCCTCATGTCCTCAGCTCCTTCCTCATGTCCTTCTTCTGTCTGTTGTGATCTTCAGGTTATGTTTGGCCAGAAGTTTCTATGTAGGTACATAACTGGAAGGAGGAAAGGAGCCAAGAGCTGATCTAGCACTTTTTGTGTGGTTCTTCTGAGTGGTTTGGGGATGCCCTCATTGATTCTGCTTCTGGCTCCCTGCACCATCTGAGGCTTCTCAGTTGGTGTCCGTGTGTCTTGGCTTCCCACGTCTAAATTTGGTATAGCACTGATCAATCTTGCTGGAGGACTGGGAGGCCAAAGGTGTGTAGGGTGAAAGGGCAGGTGTTAGGCTTTGTAATGCTCCATGGATGCAGAGCTTTACCTGCTCCGGGTATAGCTTTTGGGAACCATTGCACTTCAAGGAGGAAAATCCCTTCCTCGGTCCCTTTCTCAATGAGAGGAAGCACCTAGTGCCCTTTTGGAGACCTCTCTTTGGCATCAAGGGAAAAAAACAGAATGATGTCTGCTCTCCCATCTCCTCTCCTTCCCATAGAAAAGGAGCTGGGGTCTTTTGGTCCTCACCCTCCAAAACACCAAGAGAAGTGCAAAACCAGTCTTGCTCTCACCCACCTCCCTCCCTTTTCAGGAATTGCTTCTGGAGGCTCCTCCTTTTGCCTTAGCAGCTTAATTCTAGTAAAATTATATCCCCAAAACATGGTTCTCATGAAATGCTATGCTTAATAAAATGTGTTGCACATCAATAATTTAGGTACTTGTGACGACACGTAAAACTCTGTTAAAAATATTGCAAACGTGGCCCGGTGTTCTTGGTAATTAAAAATGGATGTAATGGCAAAATATGTTAGGTGTTAACTCTATTTCAGATTTTCCTTGTGTTTAAACCAGGGGCCATCAATTTTAAAATACCATAAAAAGCATGACAAGATTGTACTATTTTAAATATATCTGATATATTGTCCCATGTAGTTAAATTATTAATATGCAATGCAGCCAACAGGAGCCTAAATTCTACCCAGCACAAGCTCTAGGTGATCGTTATAGGAGGAGCTTGGTAAGCTACGGGGGAATGGCGATAAACCTCAGCAGCTGAGTAATCTTCTTTGGGTTTGAGTCTCCTCTGCCTTGCTCCATATGGAGCCATTTACACCTGTGCTAAGTGGGGATAAAATGCTGCCAATCTGAATTCTTCACTGCCTTGCCCTCGAGGTTGCATTTTACATCTGGTTTGCATTTGTAGAGCCAGATTGCAGCCTTATCTCTGCTGTTGTAGCCTAGACATTACAGCAGGGAAGTCAGGTCAGTTGTTTGAGATTTGTGACAGGGTGGCTGAGAGCAGAAACCAGAGTGTTTTTAGCATGGGAAGAGAAAATCAACCGCACATGCCTGGAATTAGTGACTCACTGAATGCAAAGCTGGGAGTCGCTCCGACCCTGCTAGGATGGAAAGGTAGGGAAAAGAGGTATAAATTAAATGGAAGAAAGTAGAGATTTGGGCCAAAAACGTAGGCTTACTGTTGGACTTCAGGTCAGACGCAGCACACTGATGGTGGAAATCTGGAGAAACCCCAAGTACTTGCTCTGTGTTAGCAGTTACTCAGGTAAAGTCTTGTTTTCAGGGTTATACTTGTCCCAAGGTCATGGATGAGGGGGGTTCTCCTGATGCAGATAAGAAATCTGGGGACCTTGGGCAATGCAATATAAAGATATGGCCCTTGTTTCCCAGGGCATGCAGCTCCCTGGGGGTCATCAGCAGAAGGTAAAGCGTTGACAAGGCCCCAATATTTTTCACACTCATACACAGGGCCAAAATAAATCGATCCTTTTTTTGTGCTTGCTCCAGGCTGTGCCCTACTGCTGTGGCTCTGTCTTTGTTTTGGGACAAAAGAGATGAAATGAAAAGGTAGTTCAAATTTCTTGGGCTTTTTATTTAAGGATTGCCTACAGGCTCAGGAGGGCATCATCTCTGCTTTACCAGCACCTCTCTGGGAGCCCTGGCTTAGGGAAAATCTTATTTTAAGGAAATAGAGTTGGTGTGGGGTCTGGGGTGAGAAGGGGATGTACCATGAAGTCCCTGAACACAGGCAAAATACTCCGTCCTGGGAATTGCACCTTGTAAGAGCCTACAGACTGGGGTGTCAAAAAAAAAAAGAGCATTAATTCAGTTTAGTTTTGCATGCTGTTCCTGGCGGTGCTGTTTTCGGAGGTGGTGTCTGAGTGCAGCACTTAGTGCAGCTGGCCAGCTGATTAATATTTTCTCATGGGGGGAATTTATTCCTGGCCTGACACAAGTGGGTGATTGGTTTATGCCTTTGATCCTGAGGATTTACAGCGCTGTGCCATTAGGGAAACTGCGCATCTGTGTTTGTTCAGGGCTGGCTGGATCCTGCTGTTGTCCGGAGGAGCAGGAGGATCCCAATTTCCTCCCCTCCCCTTTCTCTGCTCCTTTTAATTTTCCGCTGAGGGGTGATTCATGCACTCTCCCCTTGGCTAAACCAGTTGTGTAAGTGCTCCTGGCTCCTATGTTGTATCAACATCCTTTTTGTTCCTCTGAGGGCATAATCTGTAGGTGATATTTTAGAGAAATCAATGTGAAGAGAAAATTGGCAGCTTCGGCTCTGCATGAAAATGACAAGTGCCTCATTATTGGCCCAAAGATTTTTTTTTTTTTTTTTTTTTGGGAGGGGGGTGGTGGTGGAAAATGTCAATGTTCTATTTTTCTTTTTAAATGGACTCAGATTATTGTGGCTGTTACGGAAGCGTATTTTATTTTCCGTTTAGTACCATCTTCATTAGACACTAGAATGAATCTCTCCATATGGCAGAGTACATCATGGAGAATTAATCGTTCTGTTCATAGAGGTAGTATTTTCATGAGTCACTAATAGTGATGAGTGTAGTGCTTCCTTACAAGATTTTTTTTTTCCTTGAAGAGAAATAAAAACAGATAAAGAATAATAAAAAAGAAAAAGACAAAGAGCATCCTCCTGATGTGCAGTGTACAGTGTGCATCTCGCTGGGCAGCCAGGCAGGCAGCTGGGTGCTGGGAAGAGGAGTTCAGGATGGCTCCACCTGCCCACCCACCCCTCCGAGTGGGGTGTTTTAATTGATATCATCCTCCATGTTTGTTTGCCTGACCTTTCCTCAAAACTTTGGGGATGGATGTTTGTTATGCTTTCTGGACAGTCGGTTCTGGTGCTTTGCTACCCCTCAAATTCAACAGTTTCTTTTGACGCTGACCCTAAATGTGCATTCCTGCAATTCAAACATGTTCATTCTCACTTTATCCATAGCAGATACGGAGGACGATCTGTCCGTGTCCCTCTCTGAGGCTGCGGCACTCTAACATGAGGATTTATCCTAATTTCCGTCTACAACTTCTCTTCTGTAAACTGAATCCCAGCTCCTTCATCTTTCCTCACAGTTGCCCCTTCTTGGTTTCCCAGTCCATCCACCTCGTTCCCAGATGGCAGTGCCCCGGCGGGCAGGCTGCAGGTGCCCGAAAGCCTCACCACTGCCCCGTGGCTTGCCCTACCCTGCTTTCCTCACCGTTGGCCCCGGTTTGGCTCAGGATGGTCCTTGGCTGATGGCCACGTGCTGGGTCTTTCCTACCTAACCGTAAGTTTCTGCACAGGTCCTTGTTGACCACAGCCTGCTGCTTCTGCGGAGCGCTTCCCTCGTTTGTCAAGACTGGTCCAAGTGCCCATTGTCTCCCATTTGCTTGCACCGCTGCCCCAGCTGATGTTGTCTCCAAACTTACTGTTTCGCCCAGGTCAGACAGTGATAATAGTGACCCAGGACAAATCCTCACCCAGTGCATACAGGTATGTTCCTCCAGTTTGACGATAAGTCATTGAAAGCTGCTTTCTGTTTTCCACCTTGTGCATTACCACCTTAACAATTTCACCTAATCGTACTTCTGCAGCTTGCTTAAGACAATGTCATGTAAAACGATGCCAAAGGCCTTGCTGAGGTTGTCGTATACAACAGCGACCGCGCCTCTCTCTCCCCCCGTGAGTCTTGCTGCCCTGTCATAGAAAAATATGAGATTGGCTTGATATTTGTTCTTGACAAATCCATATTGGCTGTTCCTCACTGCCTTGTTATCTTTTAGGCGCTTAGAAAGTGTTTGTTTGATGATTTGTTGCAGTATTTTTTCTGGGAATTGAAGTTAAGCTGACTGGCCTGTAATTCCCTGCTATGTTTGCTGTTCTCTGCTCTTCTGGGACTTGCCACAGTCCCTGAGTTTTCAAAGATAAGCGCTAACAACCCTCAGATTGCCTCCACCACTTCTAAGTACCTGGCAGTGAATCTCAGCAGACCCAGCTGATTTGAAAACATGTAATTTATATAAATATCTTCCGGACTATTGCTTCCCCCTTGTAATCTGAATTCTTACCTTTGTCACAAGTAACAATTGAAATATCTATACAAATGAATCCATCATTTTTAGTAATGAAGCATTACCCTCTGCAATGACAGCTGGTAACAGCTTTGCTGAATAATGGAGGAACTCTTCTCCTGGTCATTGACTTATTACTAATTTGACTTAAATTTTTTTGTTATTATTTAGGTTCTTTGCAAGCTCTACAGCAATATATAACTTGACCTGTTTTTTATTGTAATTCCTAAGTGCATGCTTTACTCATTTACACAGTCCTTAGCCATTTGAATCGGTTTCTACAACCTATATTCTTCTGTCCTGCCTGTGGTCCGGGATGTGGTCCTCACCAGATGCTTTTCCATAGTTTATTTGGTGTATTTTTTTTTTTAAGATTCAAAAGCAGACAGGTCAGAGGGTGAGAAGATTTTATGCTGGAGATGGTAGAGATTTCCTAATGTGACACAACATCTCTGCTGTGCCCTGGCAGGCTTCAGCAGCCGACGGCTGGGGTGGGCACCCTGTGTTATCCCACCGGCCACAATGCTTTGTGGACAGGGCCAGGGCAGCAAATGTGCTGCCGTTCTCAAATATCTTAACTTTCCAGGTGAAAACATGTCCTTAAAATAGACCAGAAGAATTTTCACTTTGGCACTCTGACACTTTACATTTACTTTTATCTTTGTCTTGTTTTACCATCATTTTGTGACACCATGTTAATAGTGAGGAACAGATTTCACTGATAATGGTATACTATGACAACCTGTTAAGCAAATCACACTGATGTTTTTCTTACTTGCATTAAAGATGGCTGGGATTTGGCTTGCTGAATGAAACATCAGATTTTTTCCTGTGTTTCAAAGTGCTTCCCATCTAGTTTGCAATGAAATGGTTTGACAGTTTTCACGTAGGCAACACTTTGATCTATGTGTCAACTTGCTTCATTGGAACAAACAGGAGATGTTTTGTTTTAGAGAAGAAGTTTTTGGTATCTGCTGTCCCTGATAGTTTAAAAATAAATAAGAAGCCTGGTGTGTCATGCATTCTGTCATGGTAGAACTTGTCAGTCATAATAACATGTATTATAAGTTATAGTGGATTTGTCATAAAATGAAAAAAAACCCCACCAAAGCAGTATGACAGAATCACAACTACAATTTCACAATTCTGAAATGAAATTCTTAATGGAAAACTTGAGACAAGATGATGTCATGTCACTTCATAATTTCCTAATGGCAACTGACAAATAACTTCAGCTTCAGTAGAACTGAATCTTTTTCAAAAGGACATTTGGATGAAAAACAAAACCGGCCAAACAAACAAAAGGTTCTTGCCCTCACTGTGAGATGGACAAGTGTGACCCCTGAGAGCCTACATCGGGTGCTAAAGACTGGATTGTGTTGGGAGATGCCTCTTCCTGTGACTCATTCAGTCTTCTGCCTTATCTGCTTTCAGGAAGAACCCTTTTCTCGATGTAAGAGCCTTGCTGGTGAACGCGAGGCCATGGAAGAGCCAGGTAGCTCCTCACCTGTAGGAGCGCTTTCCCTTGCTGTCCTGCATGTGATGGTACTGTCATTTCTACCTCTATGGCTGGCAAGGTAGGTCCATTTCTTTTGCCTAAGTATAAATATTGACTGCAACCTCCTCTCTGTGGGGAATCTCAGCCTCTGAAATGCTGCTGGTTGTTGTCTCCTGGGATCTCTCGATGGTTTTCTCTTCATGAGGGAAGCTTTGAGGTAGAGAGGAGTAAGCTGAGGGCTTGGTCCCTCTGCTCAGCTGAGATTTGGTGGTACTGGGACTCTGGGAAAGCTGGCCAGGTTGGGCTGTGTTGCCAACGGGCTAAGCTGGCTCCTCACTGCACCGTAATTGGTGATGGTCTGGCTTGCCCAAGGAGATAGACCTGGAAAGGAAACTGGGTGAACGTAACACCCCAAAATAAAGGAAAACTGCTCCACGCTCTAGTTTTCTGCCATACTAAACCCCCCCCACCTCTTATGTTCTATAAAGGATGATGATCCCGACACTAATTAGTACCGTATTAGTGTATTCCTACAAGACTGACTGAAAAGAGGAGTACCACAGACTGATTCTTTACCTCTACTTTTTGCAGTTCTTATGCTTTTCAGAAATCCACTGGATCTGTACAATCTCTGCCCCAGGCTGGTTGCTTGTGCCAAGTAGCAGGTTTGGACCTCATCTGAATGTTTCTTTGCAAAAGATTTACATTGGAAGATGGTGGTTTGATGAAATCTTACGTTTCTGCATGCGCAGCATGCAGAAATGGTATTGATTTGACAGTTTAACTTCGCAGGGAAAAAAGGCAGTATTTTGGAAATTGACTGGATTCGAATCACAAGTTTTGATATTTTTAGTTTGAAATAACCTTTTATTTCAAAATACAAAAAAGGCAGAGGGAGGAGAAATCAAGAGTCAAAACTGAAAAGAAACTTACCGGTGGATGAGATTCTTTTTCTTCCCTTTGGAAAGGTATTTCATAATTTAACAAAGGAAAAAAAAAAAAAAAAAAAGATTTTGCATTTCCACTCAGGACAAAAAAAAGTCTGAGTCTCTCTGTGGCCAGAGTGTCTACCAAGAGCGAAAGAGCTGCAGCTACGAAGAAAAGGGTTATTTCTGCGGTGTAAAGCCTTCCTTCCCTTCACTTTTCATGCAGCCTGAATCCAATCATGGAGAATGTTTATTTTGAAAAGTCATCAAGGTAGAGTTAGAGCTGCGGTGACCTGGTGGCTGTTATTGAGATCTCAAACAGCCACCTTCGGTCTGAAGTCTGACAGCCCGCTGTTGTGCTGCCGGTAGGATTACAACTAGTGCAAAAGTCTTCGGCTTTTAAGGCTCGGCACGTAGTGAGGTATTCTGGGGTTTGCATGGAAATAGAGATATAGTAGTGAGTGTGTGCATGAGCGTTTTTCTCATGAGTAACTGCTAAAGCCAGCGTCAAGCTGCTAGATATGCGCCGTGTTTAAGTTATGCAGGATTTGAAAGGTTTGGGTCTGAGCACTACTGCTGGTAGGTCTCTGCAGGGCCCAGTCTAAGCTTGCAGGTTGGCTGGCTCTGTAAGCAAAATAATAATGAATATAATTATGAGTAATTTCCAGCTTGTTCATAGTCAGAAGCCAAGCTGAATAACTAAAGAATCCTGATTTCCTTGGTACAACGATGTCCTGTTCAGGATTGGGCAAATAGCACAGAGTTTTCCATTCATATTCCTGTCAGCGTCTTAAAACAATTCCTCTCCTCCCTGCTCTCACCTTTGATGGATAGACCACTCCTATTAATACTGATGCTCTTGGGGCCACGAGGCTTCCTCCGAGTGGGGCTGCTTTGTGCTGAACAGGGGCACAAGGGAGCAAACGGCGGCACCTCTCCTGTCTCAGCAGACAGGACACAATGGAGAGATGCCACCCTCAATCAAGGGATGGATCTCGTGATAACGCGGTCCTTCAGCCCAGGTTCTGTCTGCAATTTGCCCGCAAGAAAATGCAAAAACCCCAAGTGCACTGCTGCTTTGAGATGGAGGCTCTGGGAATAAAGGGGTGGCAATGGCCTGCATCTAGGGGCAAATCCAGGACAGTTCCTGGGAATGGAGAGGATAAGGGCTCATCTGGGTCCTGTGTGGCAGCACCCGTTAGGATTTGCAGCTGTATGCTCTTTCTTATACAGCAGGAAAAGTGTCCCCTTCTGACAGGGGAGATGAGAAGCCCTGAACACCCTGCGGCAGCAGCAGGAGGTCAGGGCACATCACGATAGGGCCTGCAGCTGAGACGGCAGGGCAGAACTGCAATTTGCTGAACAAACGGTGCTTGGGCATGTTTGATATGTAACTGGGGGATACGGAAATGCTGGGAGGCAGGTTTGCACTTTATGCACTGCCATGCCAGTGTGTGATGAAGTAAGTCCTTTTGGTCTTGAGAAAAATGCTGCAAGATCTTTGGTGATTGCTAGTCGTCAGGAGAGTATCCTGTCTCTAAAGGCTTTTGTTTGCTATAAATCTCCAAAGATACTTAAGAGCCCTAATTCTTACATGTGAAAGTCTACTGCTAAAGCCCCGAACTAGGAAATATATATATGCACGTAAAGAGCTTCGCACACAGGAGGGCTCACCTCCAGCTCAAGAGCATTACTCACATTTGCAACATTCGTCCCCAACAAACTTGGTGCATTGAGACATAAAACTCGGGGAAGGGGAAGGCTTTGCTCAGGTTGCTTCTGCGGGGAGCTGCAGGCAAGCTCGGGGGGTGCACGGGCACAGGGGCTGCTGCAGCAGGGCACAGGGTGATACACAGCCGCGTTTCCCAGGGCAGGTTCCCACCCCGATGCCTTTGGCTTGGTGAGAGGAACTCAACTGACTCATGGCAGTGGGAAAGGGAGTAGATACCCACAAAGGATAAAACATCTGTCTCTCGCCTATTTTGCCCTCATTTTGAGTTATAGTTTCACTGCTGCCACTATTTTTTTTACTATTTCCAAACTCAAAAGCATAACAAAGGGGAAAGATAAAGTCTGAAATCCATTAAAAGCTTTTTATTCTGTGGACTTTTAAAATGTCGCCTCACCTTGATGTTGTTTGAGTTCTCAGTGGCTAAGCTGAATTCTAATTTTGCTCCAGTAGCTTTGCTAGCCAGCTATATCTTTCAGGCTCGTATTACATGGAAGATTAAAAAAAATCATCCAGATTTCATTTTTAATCTGTTTCACTTTAAACAATTTATCCTTTTTGAGATACCTAATTACCCATCCTCTTTTAGATAACCACATGATGTGTGTGTGTGTTCCATCTGTGATCACAAATGGAATACCTGATCCCTATGGAATCATCCACTGGGGAATGAGGGTAATTGGTCTCTAACAAATACAAATTTGGAAACATCTGTGCAGATTTAAGTTTAGGGAGCAGGACTGGGGAGCAGGTTTCAGCAATGGGAAGAGAGCGAGAAAGCAGAACTCAAGGTACCAGGCAAATATTGCAATTAAATTAGTCAGCTTGAGGAAATTAAATCAAGGGAAATTGGAATGTGTCATATTTTTTGATCTGGATTTCTGGCTGTTATGAGATGTTGAAAAGAGCCAGTGAAGAAAATAGAAGCTAATAAGTTTTAATTTTTTTTCCTAGTGACTCAGAGGAGAGCTGGATGAAGCCCTTTCCGATTTTGTGATAATTAATGCAACTCCCATGGCAAAGTGAAATGCAGTGATTAGTCATAAGTCAGCTGAACTCTCACAGCAGATTTTCAGACAACTTCTCATTGTTCAGTCTGCACAACCTTTTTTTTCTCTTTCCTTAAGCCAAGTACTCTTGCACGGGCCTGTCCTATCTACAGGGCCAATCTTTGCTGAGGAAATCTGGTTGGAAACTTTTGATGGGCAGTCAGTGATTTTTTGCTGATTTTTTTCTCTTGGGGGCAGGTGGGGACTGGCATTAGCTAATGAGCAGATCTGGGCGCTGGAGAAGCAGAGGCACCTGAACCTTTTGCTGTGTGTTTATGAGAGTCTTAACCTCTGGCAGGGCAGCAGGATCCCAGATTACTGGAGTTATGTCTGGTGGTGCTTCTGGGGGACGGGTCAGAGAGAACCTCGTTGCTGATGAAAGGGTAGAGCGTGCTCTGTGCTCCCTGCCACCGCTTCCCGCAACTCGCCTTACGCTAGCTCTGGGACTCCTTGAATGCCTCCAGGAGCCAGTTTGGCTCATTAAAGCAGCGGGGAGAAACCTAGTTTTTGGCAGGAGAGGTGAGCTGAATTGGCTGGTGGTGGGTTGAGGGCTCCAGGGGCACCCTGAGATGGAGGATGGGGCAGAGCAGAGGTGCAAGTCCTTCCTGGCAGCTGTGAACTGTTAGACTGGCAGCATGGGGACTGCAGCATGAAAGTTAAAGCTTTTATTTCTGATTTACTGGAGAACAGCTTCAGAAATCTCCTACCTTCCTATGCGTTCAGAAGATAGCTTCATTTTTCACACTTAAAGGAAAGAAAGAACTTCCCTGACTTTTAGGGGATTTGGATCAGCTTCCTTTACTTGTTCTCAACATTATTAATTTGATTCTCCTCCAAGGTCTGCATTGGGAAAAGTAGTTAAGCATATGGTTGAAGTGCATGGTTGGGTATCAATAGTTACGAATAGATGCTTAAATGCATTCCTGAAGAAGGACGCTTCTGAGCTGTGAATGTGCAGATTTAGCTATTCCTTTAAAAAAAATTGTGCAAGATGCTCTGAGTGCCTTTATAGCAGTGCCCATGTAGTGATAAGTAGGGCATGTGGTCACAGATGATTGTAAACCAGACCCAGGAACCTTTCTTAAAGAATTCTGCTTTCAGTTTCTAATTTGACTGAAATTTATGCCAGTTTGTAAACAGTGTTAGTTTGAGTACAGTTTTGGTATCCTCTTGCAAGCCAGGAGGATCACAGGCTATCATAACCCAGAGCTCCTGGGCTCTTAAACGCTGGAGAGAGGAGCACTCCAGCAGCAGTGCAATTCATTTCCCCAGTGCTGTGCCGGGCCCCGCGTCCCCAGCAAATTTAAATTCAGCAGTGAGAGCAAAGGAGGCCAAAGGCCCTTACACACGAGCAGATGAGTTACAGCTTCATTTTTCATGATTACTCAGGTAGACAGCACAACGCTGACAGTTAATATAGAAAATGGGATGTGTCCTCCTCCATGGAGATTGAGCAGGAGAGTGAGGAAGGATGAGTTGATGGAGAGACCGGCAAACTCAGGAAAGCAGCAGACCTTCCTGTTGCTGTGCACTGCGGTGCAAACGAAGGCGCACGAGAGAATTTGCAATTAGTATCCAAGGAGGTGCAAATTAGCCACCCCGTTCTGAAAAGTGTTGCCACCAGCTCCTTCCTGAGCCTGATTTCTTCTCCTTGCTTGAGCTGGTGTGTGAGAGGAAACCCGGGGATGTAGTTCTAACTACATCGTGCTTCGAAGGGCCCACGAGGAACGTGCTGCAGAAACAGCATGTGCCTGTTCTAAAACAGCAAAAGCTGTTAAAGTCGAAAGGTTTGCAGAGCCCTGAATGAGCTTCCTGACAGAGCAGGTAGAGGAGCGGAAGGTGGGGTGAAAGCAAAGGTTTAGTATCTCCCCCTCCCAAGGACTTTACAAGCTCCTTCCAAGAGCTACAGGAGAAATGCTCTGGAGCCTTACTAACCATGCAATACTTTTACAAGAGGGGGAGAGCAATGTATGAAGATACTGGGTGATCTGCTGCTGCTGGTCAGTGAAGCAGGCTGTCCTCCCATAGGTGTCTTTTTTTTTTCTTTTTTTACATCTGTTGATACTATGAGCAGAAAGGTTTTCAAGACTGCGTGATCACAAAAGGAGACTTGCTTTCCTTTAGATGAAGTATGTGCTGATGTCGAGTGTCTATGACTGGTTTTTGCTCACTTGTTGCCCCAACCCCATGAGTGCAAGGGCTGCTGTTGAGTATTTTTTGCAATACATAGGAACTTTGCTTTTGGAAAGCATAGGCCAGAAGTAACTTGAATTATTATTTTTCAAAACTGTCAACACAATCTCTTAGACTTTTTCATAGAAAAGGCTGATGTTCCAAAGATTTGTGCAAAATCTTTCCAAAACGAGCCATTATTTCTGCTTGTAGAAGAAGAAAATAAGTGTTTGTGGGCTCACTATGGAGCAAAGTAAGGGCCTTAGTTTATTTCCATGCTGCCCCAATGATTTTATGTTAATATATACCATGAGATTGCTTTTTTTTTCCTTTCTATTTGCACTTTATTGCATCTCAAGTATTTATTTCAGGTTCCTGACAGGCTCTGAGAGGTACCTCTAGTTATTTTAAACAAATAAATCATGTCTTGTCTGTAGGATCCCCCCCAGGGTGTGGAGCAAGCGAGGTACAATTTTCAAGCACTGCAAGTCCCCAGGCGGAGCGTGGCAGCCCGGTGATTGATTTCTGCAGTCCTGGGGCCAAGCACCGTCCCCACGCTGCAGGCCAGGGCAAATGACCTGCCAAACTCGATGCGTTTACCTGATAGTAATGCAAACCACACAGATGTGCAAAGAGAAGGCTGGGATGGCGGAGTCATCTGGGAAGGACAAATTTGTGTTTGGACACATTTTCTTTGGTTTCTCGCTCTAGGTTGCATGTGGGAAGTTTTTGCTATAGTTTCTGAAGTTCTGCAAATGACCCTTAGTCTGGGTCTTGTTTCTATTGTTTCTTGGTCTCTGATAACTAAATGTGGAGTTAAATATGGGAGCGCAGCAAGAAGAACGCAGCATACCTCCCATCTCCTCCACTTACAATGTCATTTCTTCGTGAATGTTTGCAAGTAAAAATAGAAAAATAAATAGATGTTGAAGTGAATCCTAGATACGATCTCTAATTAGATTAAGACCCACAGTTATGGAATAATAAATCATCTAACTACCACGGTACAGCTTCACAACGCTTTTAAGATTGATTTTTGCCTGAGGCCCTGGGAAAGTGACTTCAACAAAACTTAAAGAGATTAAGCCTGATTATTAAGTGAAAATACTTTTTTTGATGCCCCTTCCAGACACACGAGCGATTCTTAATGACCCTGTTAAAAAAAATGACACCCTATGTAACTTTGGCAGCTGCATGGAGCATGGCTTTGGTCATTTACCTGTGCCCAAAGCAGAAGTTAATAAGTCAAATGCTGACCTGGAAATGTGAGAGAGATGATTTTTTACTTTCAGCCCTTCTAAATTAAAACACATGCCCCGGTGTTTCAAGTATGAGGACTCTATTCATTTCTGTCATTGTGTTGTGTCTGTAACTCAGAAGTGATTCGCAGCACCATCCATCTCCAGTCTGCTAATTTTATCAAGCTGAGCCATGCAGGGTCCATCGCTAACAATGAAACTTTATTTCATCTCACCCATTTGTGGTGTTAATCAGCAGCGCTTTTCTCTCCAGCGGGTTGCTCACCCAGTGCTCCCAGCAGTGCAGGGGCAGCCAGAGCCCTTTCCACGGGCACAGGAACCAGCAGTGCCAGGGGAAGGCTCCTGGTTTGGAAACGGCGAGTTCAACCCCTAAAAAGTCGCTCCGTCTTTCTGTGCATCACTTACCCAGCTGGGGAATGCTGGCCGTGCTTCTGGCCATCCAGGCATCCGCTGTGCTTGAAGGGCTGGATGCTGCACGTGAGACAGATAAGTGCCTGCCTGGATTTTAGGCCAGGAGACTTGACCTAAATTCTAATGGCCCTGGGATACTGATTTTTTTTTTTTTTTTTTTTAATAGCTTTGGGCAATAGAAGTGTGTACCTGGCTTGTAGGAGTGTTAGCAAGCAGTAATTAGACTATGTTTGTACGTGGCTTTGAGAGCTTGGGGCTATTATTTCTCACCTGCAGTATAGCTAACCATCCATATACTTTTTTTCTTCACAGCACGCTGCAAGTAGTATGTAGAAAGGAGTCGCTATCTGCCACACAGGAGCATTTGGAAACCATTATTATTAAATTAATCCAGATGGCTTGACAATGCCATTGTGTAGGGCACTGGCCTCTTACCTCTGGACATGCAAGAACACTCGGTCTCATAAAAGTGCACGTTACTTGCCATCCATCTTCACTGCGAAGCTCTCGGTTTTGCCACTGTCCAAGGAAAGCCTGGCTTGCAAGAGCCAAGGGAGTCAGTATGTGCCAAGATGCGTGGAGAATCAGTTCCACCCGGGAATTTTTAGCAAAGCTTAAACTGATGTGTCTGCAAGGCAGTGACTTCCAGGGTCCTGTCCCGAACACCGGCTGCGTGCAGCGTCTGACAGCTAAATACATCAATTGCTCATTTGCCATCGTTGCTTAAAAGAGGTGAGCAATAAGCAAAGCTTGGAATAGCTTCTTCATGGAAAATCAGACTTTTGATAGGGCTTTAAATATGCAGCTGGTATCTACTGGGGGCCGCAGATTGCTACAAAGGCTAAGGGGCTTTTTCAGTTTTGCTGCCATGATGCTCCCTGCAGAATTTGGCAGGTGCTTGTGGCTGGAGTTGTACACAGACTGTGTAGCACCCACGCAGCAGAGGGTGCGGAAGGGCATGTGATTTTCCTGATGAACAGGAGGAGGTTTTCCAATCTGTAACATTTAAATCAGAGCCCAGGAGTGAGCGTAACCAGTTGAAAATGCACCTCTCTCTATGCCTTATTTCATATTGGCAAAAGTGAGTTTTACCACCCCACGAGCCCACCTTAGCTTGAAACTCTTTGGCCTTTTGTAATCTCTCAGCAATTCTGTGTCACCTGCAGATTTGGCCTCCCTGGTGTTATACTGCGGGAGACACCTTGGTGGTGGAGCAGCGTGCTGTCACTCCCATGCCGTGGTCACTGCTGCCGGTCCTACCCACACGCTGTACTCTGTCCCTTCCTAATGGGTGGCAGGGCTGGGCCTCTCACCTCGTGTCCACTTATTCCCCTTAATAGTTTCTTGTGAAGACTTTGACAAAGGTTTTTAAGAAGGCCGAGTGCTCTACTTGGCCTCCTTTTAGTCATTATTTTATTGACGTTTTGCAGAAAACTAATTAGAGGCTCAGCTGCTCCTGACGGGAACTTTGCTGTTTTCTCCTGTCACATCATGTTCCCTGTGGTACTTCATCCCTAACTCGATCCCTGTCTAAACCAGAGGTAATGTCTTTCAGTGCTTTATGCTCTATATAAACAGCAATCGTCTTCTCTGTTTGGTCAGACTGCATGTCATGAGCATTTAATTTAGAGTAAGGGTTTGTGCTGAGTAAGAGGGGAGAGCAGAGGGGAGCAGGCGATGGAGGGGGTGGATGCTGGCAGACAGGAGGGATGGGGCTGCCCCAGGGAAAGGAGGGTGCTGGGTGGGCAAGCGGGCCCTTTCTCCTTTAGGAAATCAGGTCTATCCCTGGGCCCTGCATGGATATGAAATATGAGTGATTTTGGTTTTTTTCCTGGTGGAAAAGAAAGGCGAGACTGTTCCCTAGCCCCATGGCGTGACCTGACCTGCTCCTGCCGGGATTTACAAGCTAAACTTTTCCCTGCCTCTCAGGAGCTCCTATGACAGGGTTATACGCTGTCGAATAACAACTTGCAATGCCCTAAATGCTTGAAATGGACAAAAATAAGTGAACTACACTGTGCAAATAGTTCCTAAAGGCATTGGCATAGACTGTAATCTTGTGGCAAGAGAAAGCACATAATTCAGGGGCCTGTGATATGCAGTTTAGGTATAGTGAAGTGAGGTGTCTCACCAGGGGGTGAGTACGTGCTGGGCTGGGGCACTGTGGGGCCCAGAAGAAGTTTTTAAACACTTGGTCTTACGCTGGGTGCAGTGTCCGTCTGCGTGGAGCTGGAGTGGGCACCATGCCTCCAGGCTGTTGAATGTAATTTTTCGTTCCTTTTTAAGTGATATTGAGATCAGGGAGGTGTTAGTAAGCCCCGTGTAAGCCCTCTTTGGAGGTGGCCTGTCTCTTTCAGTGCACACGTGGCCAATTTTACCATTTCTAAGGGCTGCCATAATGTGGCAAAGCAGGGCCTGGCTGCTGGCAGTGCTTTCTCACTCGCTCACGGTCTCTGCGGAGCAGCCTCTGCAGTGAGCTGTCACCAGGGCCCCCTGCCTCTCTGCTTCTGCTGCATGCAGAGGGGAGGATGAATTGCTCTTTCCATGAGTATTAAATATTTTATTTTGTGACCTTCCTCTAATCAGATGCTTTATCTCAACCATATATTAAAAGAAGAGTAATAAAAAAAAGATTTTAATAAACTTAACCTTAAATTGTGTAATTGTCACTTTCCCAGGACATTAGGGAAGCTGTAAGGGAGGAAAAATACGTACAGAGCAGTTTTTGGTGCATCGACAATTTATTATCTAATAATCTCTTCCACACTATTCCCAGTTTTCTCGTTACTTGTATGCAGCATAACGCCCCGTTGCTAGCAGCAGGTTGCTGTGCTACTGCAGAGCCAGATCTGCTCCATGTCGGTGTCGAACATGCTGGTGGCGGGAGGAGGAGGGACTGTGCTGGGTCCAGGCGCAGCCAAGACCTGAAGCTGTTAGTATTGCTAAGTGAGTTGATTTCTTTCCTAATGCTGGGCTGATTTTGAGAAGCGCTGCCTTCAGCAGAGTAGTGGCCAGCTTTCCTGCACCGACAAGCCATGGCAGGTGTTTCTCAGAGGTGCCAAGCCATGGCAGGAGGTTCAGCCCCATGCTAAAGAGAGCCACCCTTGAGTAGCCCAGGGGACATAGGTTGGTCACCCCTTCTCTTGCGTTAGGATGCTCTTGGGTCCATATGTGGTGGGGCCTGACCATCACGTGCTGTGGCTGTTCCTCACAGGACAGCTTTGGGGGTGACTTGCAGCCTTGGAAGAAGAGGAGGGATACATTCATGTACAGATCAGCTTGCTTTGCACCTCTGCATACAGTGCTTGCCAAAGCCTGCAGGGCCATTGGAAAGGCAAAGCGCAGTAGCAATCCTCTGGGCTGGATCCTAGCATCCCAGGGCCGTGTCTGTGCTGAAAGATGGCGCTGCTTGAACCTCTCTCAGTGTAATTCAGGTGGTATTACCGAGAGGCGATACTGAGAGTGGATGTGATTGTCACGGTGTAGAAGGCAACAGTCTACGTACCTCTGGTATGGGACTCTTAATTTGTTCCGTTCCTTTCCCCAGCGCTTACAGCTGGCATAACTAGGGTGGAAAAACGTATCAGAGCAGTTCCAAGTGCAGCTTAGTCTCTGTTCCTACTAGGGGGCAGATCCATCCTTGGCTGTGGTGGGCACGTGTATCCTCAGGCAAGTGGTGGGTGAAGGTGATTTCCACGAAGTTGCTCAGCTAGCTGAGACTTAGGTATGAATCAGACCCTGTGGATTCCCTGTTTCTCCCAGGGACATGGCCCAGATGAGTCTTATTCTGGTTTGACTCATTTGAACGATACTGATAGAGTTTGTCTTCACTGTCTTGAATGCTGCACAAACATATCAAGAGCACAAAGTACCTCCTTGGAGAGCTCACAGACCTGCAGCATCTGCTGCATAAAGGTTGTGTTTAGGTCAAAGCAGAAGACCTGAGATAGCTGAGGCACTGCAGGATCCTGGAGGAGACAAATCAGAGGGTGTGCTTACCCCGAGCTGGCATCTGGAACTATCTGGAGAACACTGGCTTAAAAGCGACCTGCCTTGGTCTTCACAGGGATGCGGGTCTACCAAGTTGTCTATGGAAATGTAAAATGCATGTGGTCCTGGAGTGCAGAGGTAGCGCCAAGCCAGATGCACAAGGGGAAACAGAGGTACAATTGGAGATACGACTTCTACTCTCGCCAGTTTCCCATAGTTAAAAGAAGTGGAGAATTCTCTCCTTTTACAGTTTACCTTCATATGAGAATTTATGTGACAGCTTTACCTACACCAGAGAGCTTCTCCCAGAGATAAATTCATACAGCAAGTCATCTCTGGATCAGCAGGTCATCAATGAAGAGCGAGCATGGGTCAGATAACTGATGCCTGCTGCAATTTGCAATTACATACTGCGTTTGGGAACACACATGAGAGTGTTACCATCGTTAAGCTTTGGGCTGGGCAGATTGATGGATGTGATTTGATTGAAGTTGTGTAGAGGGTGATTACAATAAGGCGCTAGGAAATTAAATGAAAATGCTACTGGTTAGGAACCAAATGTAAATGATTTGTTTCTGTTCTTCAGAGCTGTATGTACGTTGATTTGCATCTACATTGCCAAGGAAGGTGCAGTGTACGGGAAACAGAAGATTACATGTGCTGAAGGCAGATAAATGTGCTGTGGCTATGACTTATCGAGCAGAACCTCAGCTTTGACTACTGGACAGGCAGGTATTACTCTTCAGAGAGCAGAGCTGGGTAGCCTTGCTTATCAAGGAGAAAAACAGGATGGTGCATGGGCTGGTGGGTAGGGCTGGTAGTTGTGAATGAGGAGACCTGAGTTCTCGTCTTGCCCCTGCATGTGTTTGCTGAGGGCCTGCACCCCCTGGGGAAGGGGTCGATCAGTCACCGGTGCTGGTGACAGTCTGGGAGTGCAAACTGCTGGGGTTTTGTAGGTATTTATTTAGGTATTGTTACGACTTTAAATGCAGGAAAAGTCCTGCAAATGCAGAATCAGGAAATCGGTGTGCAATAGCTAAGAAAAGGATTTTAACAGATTTTTTTTTAACATTTGCTTTATGGTCTGAAGGCACAACTGGGTAGTTGGAGGCCATGATGGGAGAGAAGGAGAGTCATTATCAGAACCCGACTCCTGTGTATTAGTGGCAAAGTTCAAACCCAGACCTAAACTCAGCTGCGGGGGGAAAGGGCTTGGACCTTATTGCTGCCCAATCTGGCCATGGAAATTGCTGCCTCTGCCCCTGCCCTGCTCTGCCCTTGATTCTTGTGATTTTAAAGTATGATCAGTCTTATTATTCATGAAAATCTGGGATGTCTCTCCCCACCAACAAATGGGATTCTGATAAAAGAGTCAATAAGGCTAATGTTGTTTTCAGTCACTAAATTTGACTTAAAGCTGGCCTAGGAGAAAGGGAATTCATATCTGAATACATTAGTTGATGATTGACAGGAAAATATTGCAAATGATATAGTTGGTGTATGTTATTCAGTCACCTGTTAATCTGGCTGAATATTGGAAAAATGTTTTTGCAAATGTATTGTAATAATTGGCAGAAAAGAAAGAAATGAATATTATGCAACCCTTTCCCCCACAAATTGCTCCATTATGTACCTACAGAAGCAAGAGCTTCCTAAACCAGGAGCAGATTCAAGATGAAAATCTCCATCGCGGGCTCCCCAGGAGCTCTGCAAGGCGTGGAGGTGTGCTGATGGGGCGGGTGGGCTGGAAAAGGCTCCCCATAGCTCCCTCTGTTATTTGTAAGCGAGTGTGTCTCCCTGAGAGCACACACCTCTTTTCGGCTTGTGGGACTGCACAGCACCGTTTCAGACCTGATTTGCACAAGTCAGAGACCCACCGATGTGGTGTGAGCTGGAAGGTCTCTTTGCTGCAGCAGATAGGATGCTGCTTTCCAAGAGAGGATTATATCTGCTAGTACAAGAGTCTGCATTTGCCAACTGACATAAAAATACTGCAGATGATATCACCAGGGTGATGTCACCTGTGTGCGCAGCATGTCACGTGCCCAGGGATAGGCACTGGCTGGTTCTTGCTGGCCACCTTGCTGTGAGCAACAACAGTGGCTCTGAGGCCATGTAAGGGAAATTTCCACCTGACCAACCCAATTCCTACACACTGACAGCAAGTCTGGAGCAGGGGAAGAAGTCTGCAAAAATCAATGAGAATGACAGTTAGAAAAGATAATAGATAATATTGGCAGGTGGGAGAGCAATGGAGTAGGAAGAGGAGGAATAATCGATGAGATAGTTCATAATGGAGATGGCGGGTCTCAGGAGGCTGTCCAGGGCACGCCTAGCCTCTGTGTACTGCATCAGCTCCTTGCCAGAGGGACCCTCTATTGAGTTTAAGATTTAAAAAATATATATATATTTCAAAGGCCAGTGTACCAGTAAGATTCAGAACAGACTTAGAGACTTTAGGACAGATTTCCATTGGCTCTAGCCAGGATTTGATGTGCTGACTCAGTTTTCCGAATGAAGGACATGATGCTTTTCCCTCCCTTTAACCTGCCTGCTTTGTGTGCGTCTTCTCAGGCTATCAAAAGCCTTGAGAATTCTCCAAGGAGCCAAAAAGGAGCTGAGGAGAAATAGGACAGACTTTGTGCCCTGTCTCATGGAGCAGGACACACACGAGCTCCTATTCCTGCTGGCTGGGTCCCCGCCACACATGTTTATTGTGGCTGTTGATTTCTCCTCTGACTGCGTCCCATGGATCTGAAATGAAAGCAGTGTAATTGGATGCACCACCATAGTGGCCAATGACAAAAAGCATTTTTCTGAAAGCATTTTTCCCCCTCTGTTGCTGAAAGATTACATCTGATGTTATAAACCAGCATCGCTCCCAGTTGGTACCACCACTAAGTAATTTACCCTTCTAGAAAAGCTTCTTGTTATTGCAGCATGTTCACTGCAGCCACCTAGGTGAAATTATTTCTTTCAAGCTAAAAAAAAAGAAGACAAGATTTTTGTCCTGTGTTGTCCAATATTTCAAAACCCTTTGAGAAAAATGAGGTATAGATCCAGACCAAGATGGGACAACAGCCATTACCAAGTTTGATTTTTTAATATAAGAAAGTAGCAAGGGGAGCAGGATATTGGTGGGGAACAGAGGGGTGCAGGCAGCCTGGAAGGATGCTGACCCTATTTGGAAAGGGCTTACATCAGGAAACCTTGAATAATACGGTTCAAAGTGGGATTTGTGTAGGAATTTCCCCTGACCACAGGTGGATATTTCAAAGGAAAGAAACCAAAGTTTCATCAACAATGCCTCAGCAATTTTGTGAATCTATGGTGGGATATTTGTAGGAGGCGGAAGATGTGATTTGACTACATTTGATTGCCCTTAATGTCACCTTCCTTCATCCAAAGAGAAACTTTTCTCTCTCCCTACACACTCATGCTTACTTTCTCTTGCTCTTTTATCCCCTGGGCACCTGGAAGCAATGCAAGAGGTTTGTAGGAGGTATCCAGCCATGGCTACCTAATGCTCAGAAATCTGTTCCTCCCCTGGGCTCTGCTTTGGCCGTAGCTACCCCAAAACAGTACTACGCTCAGTGTCTGCTGCCCTCTACTATATACAGACCAAAGCTGCAGGTCTCCTGTGTGTCTGGGTTGCTGTCAAAGACCTTTAAATCTTGGAGTCCTTCTCCAGAACAGGGGTAGCAGCAGGACACAGACTATCTGAAAATAAAGTCAACATAGCTCGTAGTTGAGGCATGCAATGAAGTGTGCGAATTTGCTCAGAAGTTGCCAGTGATGTCCAGCTCCCCTGTGGTGTAAACTGTACCGGCGCGACGTCCCTATCGGAGCAGGCAGACGGAGCCAGGATATTGGCATCAGATTCAGAGAGTGCAAAACCCAATTTAGATCCAGATCAGGATCCAAACTGGAAAGGCTTCTTCTCTGGTTTAACGCTGCTGATATCTCAAAGCCCTGTCTGTCTCCTGTGCTTCCCTCTGATTTGGGGTACATCCCTGTGAGGGGTGATTTCAGATCTCGGCCTCCACCTGGGCCTTTCCCCGTGGTCCACGGCAGCCTGTGCTGGCTTGGGGTTTGTTAATCCCAGAGGCACCAGCCTCATCACACTGGCTGGGAGGAGGGAGGTGTGTTTGTTGGGTTTTTATGCTTCTTTACTGGAGAGAACAAGGGCTATGGGAATACCAAATGCATGTGAGTCCTCCTGTCAGACTATTCTTGCTAACTTTTGAAGAGTTGGCCAATTTCAACGCAATTTGACAGACGAGAGCTTCAGAAGCAATAGATTTCTGAAAAGATCTGTAAAAGTAGCTGGGCAGGTGAAGAAGAGTCTCTTCCATGCACTCAGCTGAGAGAAAACCTGCAGCATGAACTCACATCTTAGGGGACATAAAAAATCTGCTCGGGTGCTTTCCATAAGAAAGTAGGACTTGGTAATTCTCCTGGCTACGTAGGAACTTAAAGTGTGGGGGCCTTTGTTTTTCAGCTAAAAGAAAGGGGGGGAGCTGGGGAGTTGGATGTTCATGGTGTCCCATGCTTGGGGGCCTTAAGGACCGTTGGAATTAACCTAAATTAAAGTGGACATTGATCGGAAGAAGAATCAAGAAGGGACAAGACTATGTTCAGTGGGACTTGAAGGAAATAATGGGAGTAGCCAGTTCTAGGGGAAAATTAATAACTTGCAGTTCTATCATACTTTCCATTCAAGGATGCTGTGGCACCTTTGTAGGAAGTTGGTGGGTATCTCCATCGCTTTTTTACAAGTACAGAAGTGGAGGCACAAGGGCATGGAAAGTCTGTGCCAGGACCAGACATGGTCTCTGAGCCTCCCGGTTCTCATCTCTGAGCCTCAGCGCAGGACACTTCATTTTCTCGTAGTCAAGGAGAAGCCAGAGGAAAAGAAAAAGAAGAAGCTGTTGGTAGCTATCATTTCTTATGAAAAACTTGGTGGTATTGTCTATTTTTTATTACAAGTTTTTTAGAAAGACTGCCAGGATTGATTTCAAAACTGTAGAATTAGAGAATCTCTGATGTCTGTAGGTCTGTTGTTCCAAAGGTTAATAATTTCTATTA
The DNA here is from genome assembly GCF_018139145.2 of Gymnogyps californianus. NCBI lineage: Eukaryota > Metazoa > Chordata > Aves > Accipitriformes > Cathartidae > Gymnogyps > Gymnogyps californianus. Next base: position 4,307,659 of record NC_059487.1, on the reverse strand, counting down.
AAAATAACCCTTTGCTTCTTACAGAGTGTTTTGAGATGGAGAATGAAGGCACAGCTCTGCTTTCCTTGATGCCTTTTGCTTTGCTGGCTGCTAAAGCCAGAATTTCTTCCAGAGCCTCTGCGTACCGACAGTGTGGATGCTAAATTTAATATTGCTCCCAAATGTCCAGACATGCAGGTGGGTGACCTTCACACCTGGCTAAATAAATCTGCTCTGCACTCCCTGCCCTATTAGGAGGTCACATGCGAAAGCCCCGTGGTGGGGCTGGCAGGAGCCTGCCCTCCTGGGGGAGTATTTTGCAAGCTAAAAAAGAAAGCTTAAAACCATCAGGATGTCTCTCTGTCTGAGAAAGAAAATCTATCAGAGATTATTCTGAGCCTTGTTCCCAATCAACCCGAGGCAATGGGAGAATTGTATGCTCCTGTGATTTAATCAAGACAGACGCAGCGTGGTCCAGCCGTTCCTCGGAGGCTGGGATGCTGCTCCGTGCGTGGGGTACGGCAGCGGCAGCAGGGCAAACGCATCCCCCGAAGGCAGCAAACAGCGGCCTGGGTAGATAAACTATCTGAAAAATGGTTACACTCTATACCCTGCTTAGCCTCTCCATACACGAAATGGCCAGCTAATAACAGACAAATCCTCAAATCACTATTGAAGGTGTTGTGAGAGAACTGCCTCACTCTGCTAACTTTCAATAATCGGTGAAGCAATGGCAATAGAGTTTGTGCACTGCGGTGGAAGAGATCCATTAAGAGTCCTTTCCAAGCCTGTGCTGCTGAGGAGAACAGTTAATTGAAACTATAGTGCTTATTTTAATTGTGTCTGTCCGTAAGCTTTTGCTCGAATTGCTCTGTCGAGGTTGTTTCCCCATTCTGCCAGCTCTGCTCCTGAGCTGGGTGACGCTACAGTGTCAGTAAGTGTTTTTTACAGCAGATTTGGTTTTACTTTTGTGAAGTGCAGCAGGACTTCAGAGCTGCACAAAAATCAATCCCTCAACCTCTTTCCTGCAGAGAGACAGGTCTGTCTTCATGCTTTCTGCATCGGGCACTTATGGCCTGGCGGGGTTTGTCTCCAGCCTGCAGAGCATCGTGTGTTCACACTCAGCCAACTTGCTTCTCGCCCCGAAGGAGAACAGTACCTTGGCACTGGTTTTGGTGCTCAATAATCCAGACCTGGGGCCTTGCTGGGCCGTTCGTCTTCTGAGTGCAGAGGCAGCATCTCTGAATGCTGCAGCACTGAGATGCACAAGCTCAGGGCCAGTTTGGGGACAGACACAGTGTGGCTTGTGTGGCAGGTATGGACTCAATTAGTGGCAACGGTGCATGTAGAGAGTGGGACAGGGTACCCCTGCTGAGATGGAGAAGGGTAGTTGTGCAGTGGACAACTTCAATACGGTCCGTCCCACTAACTGCTGGGAGTGCTGTCGCTGCTGACACTGGCCAGCCAGAGCAGAAGAGATCAGGAAAAATGGGATACTAGTGATTAAAGTGATCCCAGCAGACTGGGTCAGTAAGGAGCAGTGTTAGAAGAGATACCCAAGTCAGAAGCCGGATTAGTGCGTAGTGAGCACTGGGGCGGCTGCGGCAATGCTGGGGCCGGGAAGGGATAATCCTGCACGGGAACAGGCTGGCGAGAGGGAGCCAGGGCTCATTGCCACGGGCTTTAGCCCAGGGTTGTGCCAGAGCTGTGCTGTTTGCCAGGCTGCTGCAAAATAAAAGAAAGCCCAATGAACAGTTCCTGTTGAGAAATCCAATTTGTGCCGGGGAGGTCAGAAACCAGGCTGCGCTGCGGGTCCCCTTGGTGGGTGCTGCTTTGCCAGGACTTGATCTACGGGAGAGAGATGAATGTTGAATTTTGATAACTACAGAGGCAACATTAATGAGTGCAGTTTATCAGTGTCCTGTGTTAGTCTAAGTCTCCTTGTTTGGCCATTCCTTCCTTCAGTTAAACGATTGTTTTGCCTTTCAGGAGGGTCTGGCTGCTGGTGTGCTGAGCAGGAGCCAGGAGCCCTGGGCTGTATTGCTGGGTGGCTTTGCAAGTCATGTCGTCTCTGCCTCTCCCCTTTTCCTGGCATGAAGTGAAGGCAATGGTATGATGAGGGCTTTGAGAGAGAAAATTCACCATTGAGCATGTAAGTGGCAGTAGCTATTACATTGCTGGGAGGCAGATGGGTTAAACCAAGGGAGGTACCAGCCTGGTGGGGTCAGGCAGCCATCTCAACTGGGGAAACCACCCTGGGGGGCTCGGCTTTGCTCCTCGGTTCCTGGACCCATCCCTCCCCTGCAGAGGAACAAAATGAGCATTCAGCATGCTTGCTTCCCTACGCAGGCTAGCCCCAGTGCTTGTTTTTACTGCACCAGCAGTGTGAAGGGGACTTAGTGTAAATTAAATTGAGTGTAAATTATCCTTATTTCAAAACCGCTTTGCAGTGCCAAGAAAGTATAAACTGGTTTTAAGGCTACATGGGAACCAACTTGTTATTTTAAAAATCTGATCACCTTGAGCTTGGGACCCCTGGGAGGTTTCAAAAGTCTCCAGCAGAGTCTTGCTTTGTTTGCATGGATTAAAAATGTAAATATATTTAGGCTATGAATGCAGAATGGGGAGAAAAGAAGAGATTAAAAAATATTATGCATTTCCGATTTTTAGATTTATGCTCTTCCTCATAAAAGTGTGAATGACATTTATTTGGCTGGCTGCATAATCCATGTTAACAAGACAATTAGTATGTGCTGGAAGTTATTATTTTCCTCGGCACGTCAAAGTCAGGACTGCTGCTGGATTTGGAATGGAGCCTTGATTCATTTCTTCTTCGCGGTAAAAGATAATATTGAAGTTTTCTCCAAAGATCTTGGCAGCATGTAATTAATACTTTTTTTTTTTCCTGCCTTAAAGAAGATGGAGCAAACCACAACAACCCAGCTGGGGAAAAATTCAGACAAAAATGAATATTTCTTCTTTAATCATGTATTGAGTGAACTCCATGCTTCTGAAAGGCAGCAGACTGACCGCCATGAACGGCTGCAGCTCTCTCCTCGTTCACGGAGCAGGCACAGGGCTAGCAAAGGCACTATGGTTTTTGCAGGCACCTGTGCCATGTCTCTAAGGGGTAACTTTGCTGGAGTTTCTCACCTCTGTTGGAACCGGCTCAAAACAATTCGGATGGCAGAATCTGGAGTTCAGCAAAGCCCCAGATGCCGCTGCATTAAGTGATTGTGTATTACTTAAACTAGTGCATAAATACTGTGGTCACTGCTCGTTTCTGTTCAAGGTGCAACAGCCTCGGCCAGGGCTCCATGTTAAGTTGGTGCACGTTTCTTCTACAGCAAGTCTCTGGTTAGTTTATGAAGGCTTGTGTCTGTGCATGATAGGGGGCTTATAAAAGACCATTTTATAGCAGTGTTTTTCACTTTTTCTTTTAACTTTTCCTGCCCTTCTCCCCTTTCCACACACTGCAGCTGTGTGAGCTGGGGTGCTGCCTCCCCAGCATGGCAGCAGGCAGCTCACGGGAGGGATCTGCTTGGCTTCAGAAAGTTTTGCAGCCACAGCTGAACTTGTGGCCGTTGCATCAGAAAGACCTGAAACATTGCATGTAAGAGCTCCTCTGGTATCTGCTTTTCAGCCAGCCTTGGAGGAGGACAGCATCTCTCTCCCATGCCCAGGCGAGGTCGGGGCTGCAGCCGGGCTGGAGGCAGCGCGTGGGCAGGGCTCAATGCCTGGGGTGCAGGACAGGGCTAGAGGCACTTATCTGAGACCTGCTCTGAGCAGAAAGGTGTGGCATTGCTGGGGAGCATGTGGATGACTCCATTTCTCAAATTTCATGTTCTTTTTGAGTATAGGACTTTGGTTCCTAGCAATAGGTGGAAATGAAGCCTGTCTTGGCTGAGGAGTGGTGGCAGCTGAGGCTGGGAGGAGGTAAACACTGGAAATCCAGAAATGCTCCGTTTTGGCTTATCCATTTCATCCTGTAGTCACTGACTCTGCCGTTCGTTCCCATGACACTGCCCAGAGTAAGAGTGGTGGTGCCATCGAAGGGAACTGAGATTGAAGAGCAAAGGAATTGCTTTATGAGCAATTTGTATCGAAAGGGAGACAGAGTACAGAAAAATAGGGCAGGTGATGCTGGGTCCATCACGGGTGAAGCTGTGTGCCCCTCCCTCATGCTGAGGGGGTATCTGGTACCCGAAGTGGTGGTCACCTCCCCAGGGAACGAGGCTGCTGCTGATGGGGCACAGCCAGGGAGGTGGGGAGCATCCTTGTAGGTGTGATTTCTAGCTCTGCAGTTGGTTTCCTCCAGGCATCACGGGTCTCCCTCTGCCTTGGCTTCCCCACTTGCAACAAGGGCAAGAGCAGATTTCTGCTTTCTCCTGGGAAGAGGCAGAGAGCGGCTGATTAGTATTTGTGAGGCAGAATGATGAACACTCCTGGAAAGACCAGGAATAATCAAGCACAGGGGCTGGAGGGGTGCAGTAAATAAGGCAGAGGTTCCCCATTGAATGAAAATGAATTTAAGCACTGAATAACTCTCCTGTTCCCCAAGCAGTGTCTATCCTGTGCTGCAAATGAGGCAGGGGTCCTGTGGATAAAAAAAGTGTGATTAAATCCCAAAACATCCTTCATCCAGGCGAGGAAGCTGGGAGGATGGGCCAGCAATTAGTGAGGAGAGAGCCCAGCAGGATGAGGGGAGAGGGCAGGTCTGCACGTACAGAGCTGATCCCACCCACCCCAGATAACGCTGCTGTCTCCAGGAGTGGGAAAGCAGGGTGGGATGGGACCAACTAGCTTTGACAAATAGCAAACGTGGCAGGGAAATTGATGAAAAACTTCAGAGAGGTGAAAAGATTTAGGGTTAAGTATGAAAAATGTAAGTGTTCCTGGCAGCATGACAATCTTCACAGTCATATTTCAATTCGTAGATGCGAGTGTTTTATTTAGGAAGGTCATCGGTTTCCTGGCTGGCCACCACGAATATGTGGCCAGATTTGCCCCTTTTGGAACATTGAGGCATAAACAGAATTGCAGCATGTGTTTTCTTTTTATTCGAAATCAACTCCGTTATCGGTTTTTCCCCATCTCCCTGCAAATTGTTTGTTGATGAGGGACTTTAATTGCTCCAGAGCTGGTCCTCTGGGTACAGCTTAATTCCTCTTATCTGGCATCCCAGTGCATCCGAGCTCAGCTCGCTCCAGACCACAGTGAACTCTTTTAAGCTATCCGCTGCGATGGAAGCAAGTGTGAGCCTTTTGAGAAATGCTGTTGGATGACATGTGCACGTCAGCCCCAAATAAAGGTTAATTTCATTCATCAGGAGATGCAATTAAACCACTTTAGCTGGTAGCCGTTGTTCTGGGCTATACCACCTATTATGAACATCAACACAGAGCATTTCAGGAGCCGTGATTTCTGTGTTTTCTCTTGCTGTTCAAACACTAGAATAAATTAGGTCCCAACAACCGTAAACGTAAATAATTCCTACAGGGTTTTTTTGTCATATCTCGGCCAATCACTGTTATTATTTTCATAATTATGCCATTCTCCATCTGCTTGATGGAGTTAATGTCTCACTTTGTCAATCACTGGCCCATCTTCCTCCAGCATCTCGGCAATGGGCAGCCAGAGTATACAGAAATTAGGCTATTTTCCAGGCTTTTAAATGACAGCTTTTAGTGCATGTGTGTTCATCTTTGCGTGTATTCATTGACTGGCTCCTCAATTCTGCCTCATCAGGGAAATAAGCGGGCGCAGGAGGGGCTGAATCCTGTGTCTCGCCACGCTGGTATTTCATCGTGCATTTGGGCAGAGCTGCAGTGTTGTTGATACAGCAGAGTGGGACTTGTCTCTCTGGCTCCTATTCTCTTCCAAAACTTGACACCCCTCCCCAGAAGGCAAAACCAAGGAAAGACCTGCTGGGGCATGGCTAGAGGCAATCAAGAGGGAGCATGAGAGAGAAGCAGCTTTGTGCACTGCCACATGAGCTGTACAAAGCCCCTATTTTCTTGTACAAAGCCCCTATTTTCTTGTGCAAAGTCCCTGTTTTCTCATTTATGTGATAATAGCCACAGGCCTCAGCAAGAAGTGGGGCGGGGCAAAGTGCTGTCAGGTGTCTTGTTGTTGGGTGCCTCCAGGAAGGGTCGGTTCTTGCTGCCCTGTCTTTTTTAGGTGGAGAACAGCCCTCTGCGCTTTTCTTCTCCTATGTTTTACAAGCTCCAGCCTTGCCATAAAGGAGCGAGACAAAAGAGAGGGCAGGGTCACCATGCAGGGACTGCGGGCTGGGTGGGTGAGCAGGATTTAAATGTGCCGCTAATCACAGAGCAGCTCAGCGCTGGCTGTAAAACCTGCTGGAAATCTGGGCAAGTACCGACCAGGCAGCCCACCCTGACCCGGCACTGATGCCAGCAGCACCCTCTTGCGTGCCAGCCAGCGGGGTGGCGGGGGGACAGGAGGTGCTCCTCTGCCTCGTAGCAGGGTAGAGGGGTTATTAACAGCATCTCTGTGCTTACCCATGGGGGCACTGAGCATCAGAAGGTTCAAACGGACACGAATAAAACTGGGCAGAGAAACCGCGGCGTGGTGTAGCCCGGCTGTGCCTGCACATCACTGAGTGGGGCTGCACAGGCTCCTCAGTGGATCCTAATATGTCTTGCGTCTCCCCAAAGCTCATTATTGTGGTTGAAGCGCAGAACCTGTACAGCACCCAAGCTGGCTCAATTAAAGCTAGTTTGAGTAGCTCTGCACAGACATACCCTAAGGGGGAAAGCACTGATTATTTGTTCTGCACAGCAGTTTGGCTACTTGTAAACAGGCATGCATCCTGCTAAATGCATCCGTGGTAATGAGCTGAGGCCGTTGCATAATTAATATTTCAAACATTCCCAAGCTAGATTGATATACTGTAAATGAACAGTGTCAGATGACAGTGGAAATTAGATAAGGAGCAGCTGGAAGTGATCTGCTTGTATTTAAGATCTAGCACTGCTTGGAAACTGCTTTTATTAGCAGCAACTTGAAAAAACTTCAGGGATTTTCAGAGAGGTACTATATATACTGGGTGAGAAGGGGGGACTCATCTTCTTGCTCCCTGTACCCACCGTGGGGACCAGATTCTTCATTAGCACAAGCCAGCATCACTGTACAGTGTGGTACCAACCACATTTGTTAGCTGTGTGTAATGGGGTTTCCAAACCCTGTGGTTTGGAAACTGCATGCAGAGTTTGGGGGCAAAGGAGCTCTTTCTGAAATTCATAATAAAATGAGGAATTGGGTAGCTGAGCACAGAGATTTGAATTTCAAGTGAGGATGCTCCACTTCATGAAAGGTAGGATTTCTTTGGTGATTACTAAGGGTTACAATTTGTAGGTTCCCTGAGCAAAAATACAGCTACACCACCCGCATCCTGGTGACAAATTTGCCTATTTCTCTTAGTTATTATCCATCTTGGTATACAGTTTGCAGTTCATTTTTGGCATGTTATTTGTAGAGTGTGGATTTGATTCCAGATCTTTGATCGCTAATAGATTATTCAGTTTAATACTGTGTTTTGTGTTGTACCTGCCTTGAATATTTGCCAGTTTCATATTATTTACTTCAGAGGAGATGCTATGTCCCCTTCATCCTGAGTGGTTAAAAAAAGTTTGAAGGCTGGCTGATTTGTTTCTGTCAGGATGAGAAAGCAGTGATATGTAGCAGCTACGTTTTCTGTGTAGCCTTTTTTTTTAATCATTCACACACACACAAAAAAAGGAAAATGAACATCCATCTTGTTTCCTTAAGCACAATAGAGATAATTCAAGCAGATTCTTAAGCCAGAAATCAACACGTCTGCCACACCAGCGAGTGCTGTGACTGGAAAACTAAATCTCTCAAGTTCCAAATTTGTGACTTTTCTTGGCTTTCTGCCGCTGGACCACAAAGCATGCGAGCAGAAGGGCAGCTCTCTGCCCTTGCCTGCCTCCTGCCCGCACCTCCTGCAGTCTCCCGACTGCAGGCATCCTCGCTGACGAAGGGTCCTGACTGGCAGAAGGACTCCCTGGCAGGCTGGCCAGGCGGTCCAGATTGCCTGGCAGAGACTGAGTCTGAGTCTCAGCGTCTTGGAGAAAGTCTTCAGGAGGCTTGTTTTGTACCAGATTTTGGAAAAGGCAGCTGGAAGATGTCGTTGTCCCATATGACACCATCTAGAAGACAGGATTTCTTGTCTCTCGCCATCACGGCCAGCCCTGAAATATACTGTTTTAGTATCATTATAGGATACTGTGGACTGCTTTTCTTCTGATAAAATATATTCTGTTCAATATTGAGTATACATCTACTCTATTCAGTATGTGTTTGATACTCGTGGGTTTCAGGGGTCTGTGACTATTCCTGGGTCCAAAATATACCTGGTAGCAGCCATTAGCCACCTGGATTACAAGTTCTGTTGGGAAACAAAACAACTCTTTAGTCCTTTACAAGGCATGGCATCAAAAAGAGGTAATTTATTTTCAGTTTGGATGAAGAACCCTTGCAGAAAAGAAACCTCTACGATAGTAAAACTCATTTCAAAAAAAGAAGAGGAAAATATTCCTTTTATGAAACGTAAAATCCCTGCTGTGGAAAACTATTGAGGCAAGTAGATGAGTAAGATTATAAAAAGGATTAGATATGGATTATCCAGGATTAAGGCAATGAACTCTCTTGGATAAAATTCACAAGAGGTTTTCATCCTGGTGTGTTTGGGGTCCTAGATAAACTGTTACTTCTATGTAGGAAAAAACTGCCCTCTCCTGCATTGCAAGGATCAACAGATTGTTTGGATTTTCTCCATTTCATTCTTAAAAAACCCCCAAACTCCCAAAGTGACTAAGGGCTGAATGTAAAGACCTCATAAGAGTGAGTGGTAATACAGTACCTGATGACATTCAATGTAGTTGAATATAAAGAATGCACATGGGGGGGAAAAAAAATCCAGTGTTAACTGTATATGTATACATACATATATATATGTGTATATATAGTCTGATGGTCCTTGACCTGACTAGTGCCCCGAGGAATGAGATGTTGGACTTATAACAGAAAGTCCCTAAGAAAGCGTAAGCTTGGTGCTCAAGAGCAATCAAATAGGTGAATCAAGTGTGAGGAATTATAAAGGAATAAACAGACAACAAACCAGAAGATCTTGTTAGGGCACTGTGCAAACCACTGCTGATCTCCTCCGAGCCCAGCAGCTGGGTCTGGCTCCCCGCTGCAGGATGTCCAGCAAGGCTGGGCAAGGGGCACAGAGCAGCTTTTCCCCAGGGACCAACAGCAAAGGGGCCAAGGAGTCCAACCTGGAAAAGAAAAGGTGGAGGGGAGATTATGACAGAGCTTGAGAAAATCAGGAGTGGCTTGAATTGGGAAGAGAGGTTCACTGCCTCTTCTAAACCCATGTAGACTGAGACTAAATCAGCAGGTTCAGAAAACCCCAAAGAAGGGTTTGCTTCAGGCAGTGGATAGCTGAGGTGTGGAGCTCCTGTGCACAGGACACTGCAAAACAAAAACCTGGCATTGAATTCAAAAAGTTGGCTTAGCGAAACTGTACGGAGGAAAAACCACAAAGGGCTTCCCATCGTAGAGAGGCACAGCCCCCGGCTCAGCAAGCCCTTGAGCCAGAGGCTGCACTAAGCACAGCACCCGTCCCAGGGACATCTCACTGCTTGTCCTCTTCTTGCAGCCATCCCCATGGCACTGGTCAGTGGTGGCTGCAGGAGATGGAAGAGCCAGACCAAGGCTGTTGTGTGGTGTGGGCATGGATACCGTGCAGCTAACAAGCTGTACCGCACTGGAAAGGAAAGGCTCTCCGAGACTTCCAGCGTTGTCCTGCTGGAGTGAAGCTCCGTTATCTGTGTATATTATTACAGAGCTTTAATCCACAGCATCATCTTTCACAAGTGTTTGATCTTAAAGTAAGTTTGGAACTGCAACAGTCCAAGCTATCAGCTCCATCCCTGTTTCTAATAAAGGAGCTATTGCTTGGTTGTAGACAGCGAAAAATAATTTTCAGATGTTGCTGCTACTCTCAGCGGGGTGTAATAGAAACTCATTATCGTTCACAAGTCTAACTTAATTACATTTTTTCTTGAAGGATTTTATGTTGGCTCAGTGGGAAGGGGGGCTCATCTACATACATTCAGGGGCTGTCTTCTCAAAACTTAGTAATATCTATGGTAAATGCCTAAGAAAGGTAGGGAATTACTTTAGGACCTTCTTTTGATCAATGCAAGCTGCAGCATGGATCCACCAGACCCAGAGGAAACATTATCATGCCCAGCATCTGAATTGATAGACAATGAGATGTTAGCTTGCTCCTTCTGTGCTTGTTGCTTTCATCAAATGGTCACAAAATCTGAAAGTTAGTACTTTCGTCGTTGGCCAAATCTTGAAGGCTTTACTTGGTTTATTCTTAAATTTCCTTTGCAGAAGGAAATTTTCCTTCACAGAAGGCTCAAGGCGTTACCGAAAATTGAAAGAGCAAAAGAAAAGACATTGGAATTCAATCTAGGGTGATAAAAGCATTCTTTGGTTACCTGCAGATGATGCCTGAGTATAACCTGGCACTGGACACGCTGTGTGTGTGAGGTGGGTGTCCTTATCTCTGTTGTGTGGTTAACCATGGGGTGCATTGCTGCATGTCACGCAGCAGTTAGGTGTGGGGAGCCCTTCTCCGAGGCCAGGTCCACCAAAGGCTGCTTTCTGCATCCGTGCTGTTGACCCAGGTCCCGGCATGCCATGATCCAGAGGGTACAGCAGGGAGCTGAAAATACCCAAACACAAAATGCCTTTGAATATTTTATTCATAGGTTAGCTGTCGTGAGGGTCAGCACAGCTTCATAAAGCTGCTTTCTAGGTCAGTCTGGGAGGACTCTGCAGTCTGATCCCAGCCCAGCAATTACTGCTGCTCGGCACGGGTTTGGGTGGGTGGTCGTAGCCTGCACAGCAATGGGTCAGAGAGGATGAACTTTGCAGGCAGGCTCTGAGACAGGAACAAAAAAGAGGTGAAAGGAGGCAAACTCAGCCATATAATTAGCTGTGTAATTGAACTTTCTCTGGGGCAAGGAACTCTGGGCCAGTTCTGTCTCCTGTGAAGGGCGGCAACACCTCCAACACCTCTGACTTAAGAGAAATAAAAGCAGTGCCTCGGAGTCTTTCTCTGGGGGACACAGATACAGAAGCAGTCCTGTTGCAGGTTTAGCAAATGTCTTTGGGTTTAAACTGGAAGGATTTAGCCATTGATATGGCATAGGGGTTTACCTAGTAATGCATATGGCCCCAGTGGGGGAGAGAGACAGTCTGAAACAAAGCAAAAGTAATTAAACAGAAGCAAAACAGGCAGCACTTCTCTGCTGATAATCTATGCAAATGACAAGGTTTCTTGTTTGGACAATCAATAAACCAGCCCATTTAATTTTATTTTTGTGTGGTTGCATGTACTGGCTATATTGTGATAAAAACATTGCAAAGAATTGATTCACAGATAGAAATATATCTGGGTTGCTTGTGGTTTATTAAGAAGATCAAGATAACAAGTGCTGCATTATTGATCAAACCCAGAGGGACACTTCCTTTCTTTCTGCTTGTCGATGAAATCCTGTTGTAATTATTTTTTCCCTTTTCTCATTCTTCCTTTCCTCTCACCCCTCCCTAACTCTCTGGAGATGCAGTAATGAAGTAGGTGCAAAAAATGTCAGTCAGGGCTGGCAATGGGCAGGAGAAGGGTAGAAGAAGGGAGACAAGCAGAGATACTGCAAGGAAAGAATGCATTTGCCAGCGTGTATAGGAGTGCTGATGTTCTTCATTGAAGCCTAACAAGAGCTGAAGTAGCCTTTTTGTTTGCACTTTAGAAATCTTTCACTGTGGATATAAACCTTTATTTACTGCATAATCAGGCCTGCCTACTGGGTCCTGTGCAGAGCTGGATTTACCAGGCATGGGCATTGCTGTGGGCAAGGGGAGGGGAGAGCTGGTGGTCTGCTAGTTTTAGCAGAAGAAAAAAGCGAGTCTTTTCCCAAGGCCCTGCAAAGAGACTGGTTGGTGTGTGTGCATATCAGTTATGACCACAGTGCAGCAGTTCTTGGGACAAGCACGGAAAAAAGATATTTCTTGGCTGGAAAGACAAGCTTTGAAACAAGAGCAGTGTTTAGTTGGGCAGGGCTTGGTGAGTCCCACTGCCTCTGAGTCCTAGATGAAGCTTTGATCTTCTGTGTCCCTCATTATGTTCTCTAAGTGAATATTTATGCACCAGTGTGCAGGTCATACAGAACTGGGCAGGTTTCAAGTGCACCTTGTCCTCTCTGCCCCTTCAAGGTTTTGCTCCTCCTGTGAGTTGGAGGTCTTGTCAGCAGTTCAGAGCAGGTAGACCCTACAGTTTTTCTATCCCTAATTTTTGCATGTAGCCGTGGGTACCTTGGCTGCACTCTCCCGGTGACCGGTACTCCTCGAGGATGGTCTCCAGCTCGGTGGTCAGGCTGGAAAATGCCAGCTGTACAGATCCGCAGTGAAGAAAACCATTAGACCTTGGGATAGGCTAGTTGTCCTGTCCTTCACAGTAGTGTCAGCTTCAAGTGTCCCACAGGTGTCCTTAGAGCAAACCAGTTAGGAGTTCATGGGCCACCACAAATTTGGGTTGATTTTCCTTCTGTGTCTTTGCTTCCCCTTGCCTTCCTCTCCTGAAAACAGAAAGGAGCTCACAATTCAGCCAATTTATCACAAACTAGGGACAGCATCAGCTGCACGACTCGCTGTTGCTGTACAACCCCTGGCCACGTCAGTGCTGCTCTTTCAGGTCTCATGCCAAAGCCAGGAGCCTGGGGCAGCCATGGCACATCTGCACCACGCTGCCGGGGCCGTGCCATGCGTAGAGAGCCAGGGAGAGGTCCCAGCTGGCAGCGCGTCTTCACGTCTCCTGCTCCAGCCTCGGGGACTGCAGGACGGGAGGAAGCCTCTGTTAGCGCTAGGTTTGCTTATTGATACCAAGTTTGCTCGTTGGTTATTAACATATTGGGTTTAAAGTTCTTTCTGGGAAAGCAGGTTGTCCTCCCAAAGCTCCTTCAACGGCTTGCTTGTACTTATCCCCATGGCTATCGCCTTCACTGACATGTTACTGTCAGCTAATCTTTAGCTTGAGAGCTAATGCTGGCCTGAAGCGTGGATACCACGCGCATTGCTGCTGTAAAGGTGATGCTGCAGCTTATTGAAAACCTCCATTCCCCTCCCCACTGCCAGTCCAGTTGGCAGCCCTGCTTAAGCACAACTCAAACGGCTTTTCCACTCAGAGGCTGTGGGACATGTTCCTGTCCTTTATATTCAACATAATATCGTGTGTACTCAGCATATTATTTCCTTCTTAAATCCTGTGCCTGCCGCGGGTGCAGCCTGGGGCTCGGTGAGACGGTGCTCCCACGCACGGTGCTGGTGAGGGCTGCCTCTACTCCGCAGCCGCTGCTGTTGCTCCCGCTGCCTCTATTTGTTGTTCAATTTGTACAGGTTAAGTTTTCCCACCACATACATCCCACAGTCCCATAAAACTTAAAAGACTTGCCTGGGTGTAATTGGGTTGTGTTTTGTTTATATAACCACACGAACAACACATTCAAGATACTAGGAGAGCAAAAAGTCAAGCATCACAGAGTTAGGAAGAGACCAGAATTAAACTGGTTTGTACAGTTGCCTTGTGCACATACACGCTGTGACCATCTTTAATTGCATGGTCATGTTTAAAAGGTGCCTGCTAGCACTTCACGTCCTGGCCAGGAAGATGAGATGTTCTAATGCTCCCAGTAAAAGCATCACTAGCTGGTTTGGTTATCTTTTTAACATAAGAATGATTTTGTTTATTTGTTTGTTTGCTCTTGTTTTCTGAAATACCCGACTCATTTTGGCTGAGCTATTTCAACCCTCTTCAGCCTGATGTAGGCACTCAAGATATAAAATTCTAACCTTGTAGAAAATTTGGCATTATAATCCAATGAAAACAGGTCTGACAAGGGGCACTTTTACTGGGGAGCGCTTCTGGTCCTGATGGTGATGCATGTGGCTGACAAATATGATTTATTTACTTATAGAAGAAAAATACAGGCCGATGTTGGAAATCCGGAGTTCCCCTCTTATTTGAGAAGTGATAGACAAGTGCTGGAGTAAACCAAGGACCAGAAGCTCATAACATGACCAAGATGGATGGTACTGCCTATCAGCCTTCTTGCTGGGCTCAGATTGGCACTAAAATTTAAAAGGTTTGTGAGAGGTGTTAAGAGCCAGTGGTCACTCTAGGTTTGTCCTACTGTCAAGGAAGAATGAGGCAAGTCCTGAAAGCAGTTCAGGATTTCTGTAGTTCACAACTACACTCCTAATTTAAGTGGATGTGACAGGTAGGTAGACTTACTTTTGCCTAAGCAAAATGACTACAATATTTCCTATAGCAGCACCAGCTTTACTTGCAGAGGTGGGAGAGGGCATGAATCAGAGAAGATAAATTTTATATTCAAAGGTAGTCTGGCAAGTTCTTATGGCACTTAATAGCTGGCATACTCCCACTGCAAGGGAAGCAGAAAGCAAATTCAATCATTTATGTTACAAAAATCCCACTGCTCTTTATTATGTGCACAGATGGTGTCTCAGGAGCTTTGCTGCCAGTGCTCTGCATGCCTAATGCCAAGCAGGGAGCATTGCTTTTCCAGCCCAGGTGACAGTGGGAAAGCTCCTTTTTTCATTTGCTAGAACCATGTGGATTTCCAAGCTCTCCCATTTTTACATTTCATTTAAACCAGCCTTCCAGCAAAAAGTCAAAATGTTACTGCAGACCACATTTAGCAGAGATGAAGGCAGAGGTACAAATGAGAACAGATTATGCACCATGGAGGTGAAAAGCTATTGCAAACAGAACAACAAGTAGAAAGGTATTGCAGGACATCTAATACAATTGGAAATGGAGTTGCTTTTTCTTAAATCCTTTCACACATACAGAGACTTTTAAGAGTAAAATATGGAATCAGCTAGATTCGTGGAAGTATTTCAACTCCAGGAATGGAATAATCTCACCAAACACCTTGTTTTTTATGAAGGCTTCTTAAAGCAGCAACATCTTCTGTAAGAACTGCATTTCTGCAGCTATTTATAAATAGCCCTGGTCTGACCTTTTCTAATAAGCACCCTCTTTCTTGAGCTGACCACTCTTTGCTGTAGCAGTGTACCGTGAGTTCCCTTTACTTAATTGTTAGCTGGGTTGGAATAGTCTTCTTAGTAAAAGTTACAGGACTGTAGAAAGTTCAGATCTGCTCAGCCTCTTTTTACAAGTGCCGCACTAAGACTACCACTTACTTCAAGCAATAAAACTCTGCGTAGGTTTATGCTTTCCCCCTCCAGCCTAAAGCTCTTCTGGCACTTACCAGCTATTGTGCTACAATATACAGCACCACTAGGACACAGCAAAGCACTATCCTGGGTTCGTAGGTAGGAGAAAAAGCCACAGAGGACCTGGCTGGCTTTTGAGAATCGCAGATCTTATCTCAAAAATGTTTTGGGCCAGTAGAATTTAACTCCAAGGTCCTCCAGCTGACAGAATTTCCTAATTTCATGCTGATAGAATAATTACTGTCAGCTGATACATTTGGGGCTTTTTTTTAAAAAAACAACAGACAAACCAACCAGAGGAGATAAATACCATCATGCTATAGTTGGTGGGCTTTGTCCTTGGCCTTAGTTCTGCGGGTTGTGTACCGTTGAGTGGAAGTATGTTTCAAAGGGGAAGCTGCAAATGGCCAGAAGTCCCAGGGCATGTGGAACAAGAGAAGGTATTTCAGTTTCAATGTGTGTGTCTGGAGTGCCTGTATATTGAATATGTTGGAGGTCATGGATTTAATGTGTGTGACATATCAGACTATGGGCCAACTGAGATACTGACTGCAAAGGATTTCAGGTAGAATTGCTTCTGTTGCAGAGCATTTGACCCTTGGTCAATTGAAAACCAAAGGATTTTGCTAAACCACAGTGCCTCTGAGCTGCCTTCATCTCCTACAGCTGGGCTGATGTACAAGTGAGCTCTATGGGAGCATAGCTTTGAAAAACAGACATCAGGTTCTTGGTTCACCAGGGCTTGTGCCTCTACTTCCCATGGACTTCAGCATTTTTAAGTATTCAGGTTGCTCTGATAATCTAGAACTAACTGCGTCAAAGTTCAACGTCCATGGAGACAGAACTTACTGAGAATTTTGTCCTAGATTTTTTAATTTTCCCACCTTGTATTTAAATGGTCCTTGCTACAGAACTTTCCAGATTTCTCTGCTGATCTTGATTAATCAGTCCTATTAGACAATTGCAGAGCATACTATAGATCTGTGATCTTTCTATATTTAGTGAGCGTTGCTACGATCAGTGCTTTATTTCCCTCTTGGTCTCCCTTACTGCTTTACTGCTGTTTGTGAATTAAAAGGCCAAAGTGAAGAGCAGTACTCGTTAGCCATGCCCAGATTGCCCTGATGCCATGGAGAACCAAAGGGGATGCTCAGGGAATTGAGGGGTGGTCATTTGTCTTAGCGTAATAGTTTGGCTGACTTCTGAAAGAAGTTTAACATTTCCAGCCTTTCACCTTCAGCAATACTAGCAGAGCTGACCTGAGAGGCTGGCCCAAAGGAAGCTAATAAGATAGCTTGCACCGTGAAGCTGGAGGAGTCGATAATAATGAATATTTAAGTGGTGGAATTTTCCGCTGCCACCACTGAACTTTTTTTCCTACTAATTACTGCCATTAATAAAGTCCTGCCAACACCTGACTAATGAGGACTCAGCACCAACTTTACTTAAACTATGGCCTTTTGTTTTCTTGGTTGTGCAATGTGTGTGACAATTGCCAGGTTGCTGAGAACAGAGGTTTTAGAGAGATTAATAGAATATGGAAACAGCGTTACAAGAAGTCCATGCTGATGAAAATAGAAATTCTTATTGAAAATAATGCCTTTTGGAGTTCAGATAAATGCCAGTTCTGCTGGTTTCCTGTTGGATGTTCAGAGAGATGATGGATTTTGTCTTCTGCTTTCTAGGATGATTCTTGACGTTTGAAAGAGGAGTATGGAAGAGTTAACCTGAATTTGCTCACTAGTCCTATCTTCTCCCTGCAGGAATAGGAATATCTGCTCCAGAAAGAAAAGAAGTGAGGACACTTGATGCTTTATGCTTGCAGTGTTGCTGACTCTCTGCCATATAATAGCAAACGGTAAGGAGCTGGAGCTTTGTTTTTTGCTGTTGGAAACCAGAATGAAGTCTTTGAATTCTCTTTTTTCAGTTTGACTTATTGTACATACTAGTTTATGAAATGAGGAAGGAAGAAAAAAAATCTCCCTTTGCTTCATACAGAGTTCTTGGTTGAAGCTCCTATCTCACCTCCACCTGATTGACTCTTTTTAGAGCGTTTAGACAGAGGTGAAATTCCCACAGTGCATGCAAGAACTTCCCCTGCCCCTAAAGACACCTTACCACAAAGGGTACTTCGTTGTTTAAAATTAGCTTAGTTGCAACTTATCCATAAATCTTATTGAAGAGGCAGCTTTTAGCTGTAGGACCGTTATTTTTCTCATGCCGTTAGCTGGTGAGTAACATGCTACACTGAGTCAAATGCCTCGGTACTTGACCCTCTTGGGGACAATGCTGTTCCATTTTGAGTGCTGGACTGGAGATGATGTGAGAATGCCTCCCATCTGAATTTTGTGGGGCTTCAGGGGAGTCTGTGCAGAACAAGCTGAGAGCTGGAAGTCAAAGCCTTCACTCCGGAGCAGATCTGAATCCTTTGAGAGTGTTGGAATCGCTGTCACTGTTGAGATAAGTTGGGGGTGTAATTGCAGAACCAGAAAGTCAGCCTGATTCTGAGACATGACGTTCAGGGCTGTGAATTTCAGTCGATACCAAGCTCTGGCTTCTATCATTTTAGAGTTGCTTCATGTTTAAACAGTGTAATTGCTGTTAAACGCAAGTTCTCTGAGCTTTAATAAAAATAGCACCACATTAACCTAACGAGTTTTTACAGGCGGGATTGATAACATTTATTAAAGGGCTTACATAATGTGTTTGTCTGCAATAAAAAATGATAGGACTCGATGACCTGAGAGGTCTTTCTGGTCCCAGTGCTTCTGTTACACGGAAACCAGCCACGAGAGGGCAACAGAGGCTGGCGTGCCACTGGTGGGGCTGTGAAAGGGGTGTAATGAAAAATCTTTTAACACTTAACAAATCTGTCAGCTCTGGGAAAAATATTTGCTACTGTTCACTGGAAGCTGGTGTGACAGCCTCCTTTAGCAGCACCACTTCATGGAGGTGGTGCTTATGGAGAATGTGGCTGGATGCCATCTGGAATGAAGAAGGAATAGGGCATCAGAGTTGTCTTCTGCATTGCAATAGTTGCCACCAGGAGCTTTGGAGGAATGTGCTCCTTGCTGCCCTGTCTGTTTCCTTTTGGTGCGTGACCAAAGTGGTGGCAACTCCCAAGCAGCAACAAATTCCTCTGTGCCGTCTGCAGGAAAGGTTGGCTCCTTGTGCTTCTGTCCCATTACTCAATCACAGCGAGAGGTAATGGTGCCTGGAGTGATTCATGGCCCTTCCTGCCCATTTCTCAGTGTGCAGAGGACAACCCAGCTTGTGAGTCATGGCCCTTAAAAAGCAGAACTAATAATGAGTGTATAGCCATGAAGCATCTGTGATAGATTTCAGACCTGCTTTTCCTTAAAGAAAAAAAGTTGAAAGGCAATTGTAATTGAAATGAGCCTGATGACAGAGGGCAATTTCCCTGAACAAAGTGGAGCACAGGTCAGTGCTGAGAGTGTGGTTGTGGCCAGACCCTGTAGTATTGCCTGCCCACAACATTATAGAAGTCAAGCAAGGTTTTCCTAAACATACGCATTCATATTTTTACGTCTCTATTTGGAGTCCTTAGGGATGATAGTTGAAACTATCCTCTGCAACCTCTGGCCCTAGAAACTAAGATTTCTTTAATCCCTGGATTCAGCTCTTCAGGTTAACCTCCATGTAAATTTTGGGTTTTCTCCCCTGGATCTGGGGGCCCTGAAGAGAAGCAAACCCCCACAGGTCCCAGTGTGTTTGATTTCCCCTTATGCCAGCAATCTGTGTGGACTGCTGTGATGTTGTGGTTGGTCTGGTTCCCCATCCAGGATGCAGTTGCCAAAGACCATTACCTGGAACTGGTGGAGGTTTTTATTGGAATTAATCCTGTGCATCCTGTCCCCTTAGCCCAAGCACTGGAGAAGTGGCCGAATCTTGCCTTTGCTTTGGAGTTTGCCTGTACTACAGTCTTAATTGCGAAGGCATGCACTGCCGCTGAGAACTTGTGACTTGCTTCTCATATTTTCCTCTGGTGGGTTTTTGAGGAGCCCTTGGGGAAGTAAGCTTGTCCTTGGAGTGCAACTTAATGAGCTTTGACTTACGGCTGCAACTCTTCCCCTTTGTGTAATGAGGAAGAACAGGTCCTTGGTACCTACTTGTGTTGTCTGTGGACTCAGCTGAGGGCAGATCGTGCTGAGAAACCCTTTGCCACGTTTCTCCTGCCCTCTTCCAAATTGTGCCATAGCTCCTGGACACTATGGAGTGAGGAAAGAGACATGCTGCAGAGGAAAGCCTGAGTTTGGATGTGTCCCCTCCTGGAAGCAGAGGAGAGACTCTGCCCTGGCTGCTGCAGTGCCTGGGAAGGTGCATGAGAGGAACAGGCCCCTCTTCCCCGCCCGTGGTTAATGTGAGACACCCAGAAGCAGTGTGTGAGGGACTGGAAGAGTTAATGTCTGTCAATGTCTCAAACATTGTAGCAACCCAGGTGCGGTCTGCATAACAAAGAGGGCCATTAGCACGAAGTTGGCTGGCATGGACACGGGGGGGGGGGGGGGCGGAGGGTGTGCAGCCCTGTGTTCTGGCACAACCAGCCTGGGAACCCACCACAGATGGCCAGAGGCCACACAAAGCTTATTTGAGGAGGGGGCTTGTAGCTCCTTAGAAAGTCCCTAAGACCACCACCCCAATAAGCCGCACATGCTCAGTAGGTGAAGAACCCTCTGGAACACTACCATATATGTTGAGAACTGTCTTCAAGAGGCGTGACTGTGGACAGAGCTTTAGACTATAAAAGACACAACTGCAAAGAGCCACGGCGTGCGCCCATCACCGGAGGATTGCCGCGTCGTCGCCGACATCGCGGGATCCAAGGGTGGTGACTATCTCTTTTCTTCCCCCCCCCTTCTTTTTTTTTCCTTATTCCTCTCTTCTCTCTCTTCTTGTGAACGTTTTGCTGCAACCCACGCTGCCCACCGTTATGCCTTCCACGGTTTGGATTGTTCGAATAAAGCGTTCAAAGTGATCGTTTGGTGTCGTTTCACCTTGATTTAGCCCGGGGGGATCCCAGAACCTTTACGACCCTTTGGTCTGTCCGGTCCGGGTCGTAACGCAGTGTTACTCTGCATGGTTTTGCAGTTCATATAATTTCTTTCGTTGTCTCTGTCTTCACTCCTAATCTATCTTATTTTTTCTCTCTCATGTCCTTACCATTGTCCTGGTTATAGACTTTCTTATTAAGGTCTGTTTGCAGAGCTCAAAGGAGTGTCTCTGAATTTCACCAGCAGTTAATGTACAAGGATTGCCCAAACCCTAACCATCTAACAGCTCCTTGTGCATCACTAGTTAGAGCAGTGGGGTGGGGCAGGTCAGAGGGCTCCTTAAGAGCCTTGAAATCCTTTCTTGACAGAATTGAATAAAATGGTCTGGAAAGAAATCGCATGTGTAGATGGGAGAGGTGTGCACACAGTCCTGTGTGGGACTGGATGTGTGACTGCCTGACCTCAGGGCTGTGGAGGAGACGATTTCCAATGCGGTAGCTTGGCTTGTGTGTTGTGGTGGCCCTGGGAAGCCCTGCTCCTGGCCCAAGGTCCCGCTCTGCCTGCAGTGCTCAAACACAAAGCAAGGTGATGAAAAGCATGGGAGCATGTCGAGGTTGCTGACTTTGGAGAAGAGCATAGCAGGTTTTTGTGTTTGTCATCATGAGCACCAGAGACATCCCTTGGACTGAGTTCAGCTGTGGGGCGAATGGATGCAGCTCCCCATCAACAAGGAGTGCCCTGGAAAGTGCTGGTGCAAATTCACAGCAGATGTGCTGTGGGTTTGTTAGTGGCAACAAATTCTTTACCATTGCTTATTCCAAGGAGTGTGTTTAGTTGTTGACGTATTTTGTTACTGCCCAAAGTTTCCTTCAAAACAAATGAACAAAAGGCGGTAGAGTGGGAGGTGGAAAGGATGATGCTGAATGGAGGATTTGATGGAGGAGATTCTGGGAAGAAGACTGTAGGAAGCCTAGGGAAAGTGAGGACAAGGAAAGGGTGCAGAAGGGGAGAGGTAGGGATTGTTGCTCAGAAGAGGGAGAAAGAATAGCTGGAAAAGAGGTGGTGGACAGTTTGAATCACCAGGTGGACATTTTTCTGTCCTTGGTCGTCCAATAATGAGAAAAGATACCTGTAAATACTTAATACGGAGAGTCTTGAGGGGAAACTTCTTCCAGCCTGTTTGTCTGGGGCAGTGTTTGACCCGCTTTCCAACGTGGCATGAATGCAGACAGCACCTTGTCAATCAGCTACCCACGGCCAGCAAGGAAAGGATGTGACAGGGATTATAACTGTGAAAGCTAAAGATGAAAAACTACTGCTTCCACAGACTGGGAAATAAAACCTTCATATGACATTTTTTATTTCCTTGTGTTGCGTCTTTGTTTTTAAAAGGAGAGAGGAGAACAAGGTTATTTGTGGAGGCGTTAAGTTAAGCAACAGAAAATCTCTGACTTCAAGTTGCTGTTAGTTTCTTCTCGTTTTGTTTTTTTTGGCCCTAGATGCATCACTCTCCAGCACCTTCATAGACTGAGGAATAAAACATGACATAACTAAGATGTACAGTGTGCTTTTTGGCTAAACTGTGGGACTGGCGAAACATTACCATCATTTTTCTGGCTTTTATTTGAAATCATAAAGAGTTAAGTGCATCAGTTTGCTGTGGTTATTTTTTCTTCCTTTCTGTGAATAAAAAATGAAGGAAGAACGTGGCAGTTAATTTAATAGTTTGTTGGGAGAATATACTGATCTATGACATCGTTAATTGAAATGAAGGGCAGAGAACATTCAGAGCTGCAGGAAAAAAATATAAGGGAAAGTTTGGCAAATGACATAAAGTAAAATATGAGATCTCAGGGCTCAAACTTACTACTAATACTGTTTCCAGATACCGATCAGTGGCAAATGTTAAGGAGCAGGGAGCAGAACAACAGGGTGGGCTTTGGTAGAGGATCTGGTTTTGAGTTGTTTTTTCCAGAATATCACAGATTAATAGATATTTGTTAATGAATATTCACTGAATTCCCAGAAATTAGCTAGCTTTCCCTTTCTCTGTTTTAAGAATTACACAGTAGTTGTGGAATGAGTTTCCAAATGTAAGCATTTATTAAGGTAGGCACTAAATCCACATGTAGATACCCAACAGTTTTTTTGGTATTTTACCTTCAAAGAATGACAGCAAATAAATGACAAAAGGTGTCTCTGGGTGCCTGGGGTGATTATTTAGGCACATTTGTAGATGTCTCAGAGGACCCTAGATGCAAGAAAGACTGACCATGATAGGCTCGTTTATTATAAATAACATCCAACTAATAGTACTGTAAACCCAAAGTGCTGCTGTTAAGGATGGCTTCTTCGTCTTCGCTTCACTTCTTTTGGTTAATTCTTAATGGTTATATAGGATGAAATAAAAAGAGTGCTGTGATTTCATAGTATATTGTCCTGGTTTCAGCTGGGACAGATTTAATTTTCTTCCTAGTAGCTGGTATAGTGTTATATTTTGGATTTAGGAGGAAAATAATGTCGATAACACACTGATGTTTTCAGTTGTTGCTAAGTAGTGTTTATACTAAGTCAAGGATTTTTCAGCTTCTCATGCCCAGCCAGCGAGAAGGCTGGAGGGGGCACAAGAAGTTGGGAGGGGACACAGCCAGGACAGCTGACCCAAACTGGCCAAAGGAATATTCCATACCATATGACGTCATGCCCAGTATATAAACTGGGGGGAGTTGGCCAGGAGGGGCAGATCGCTGCTCGGGAACTGACTGGGCACTGGTCGGCGAGTGGTGAGCAATTGCATTGTGCATCACTTGTTTTGTATATTCTAATTCTTTTAGTGTTATTATTGTCTTATTATAATTAATATTATTATTTTTCCCTTCCTTTCTGTCATATTAAACTGTCTTTATCCCAACCCACAAGGTTTTCTTTTTCCAATTCTCTCCCCCATCCCACTGAGTGGGGGGAGTGAGCGAGCGGCTGCGTGGTGCTTAGTTGCCGGCTGGGGTTAAACCACGACATATATGAAACCCTATAACTGCTCTTGTTTTTCTGACAAATGTTAGTGGAAGAAGGTAGCATTTACCATTAAGACTTGATGTCGTTCTTATGGATGACATTTCTGAATTCAGAGAAAGGGGGAGGAATATTCTTGTGGTGTGAAGCCATGAAGGTGAAACATCTCCCTGGGGGCCAGCAGCCCTAGAGCATCAGTGTAAGCTTTAGCACTGCTGCCTGTGAGCTAAATGTTGTGAACAGAGGAGCTGCTTAGAGGAACCAGGTTCCTGTGGTTCTGTTCCTGACTCGTCTGACTTTGATGGCTTTATTGTCCCATTTCAATGATTTCTGAAGATGCTAGGCAGCTCAGTGCTTGAGCAGATCTTGAGGAAAACAGCAGCCTTCTCTGAAAAAAATTGATTTGTAAATACTGGCAGAGATAAAAAGGAAATCTAGAGTGGGATAAGCATGTCAGGAATGCTGCAGTGACAAGATCAATTTGTTTCAATCAACATAGTGCCTTATACTTCTGCAGCAGCTCTTGTCTGAAGGCACGTGTGCCCGGAGAATGTGGAGGAAAGGCTATTGTGGGCTGCCTGTGCTCTGAGTAGGCAGGGTTAAATGTGCCACCAGAGTAGATGGAGACAGATGTCTAGGAAACATAATTGTACACCTGTGTATCTTTTTCAGAAGATGCTCTGCTTGGAAATCTAAAACTTTAGGGGTGGGATGTTAGTACAGAAATTAATTTTTAGACATCAGTGCTATCTGGTTAGAGTAACTGCTTATTATCTGCTTCCCTGGGGTTTTAAGCTCTTGGAAATGACTATTTACATCTCAGTGCGTGCTTAAAGGAAGGAGAAAATTGCACTCCATCATTTCAAGGCTCTATTCTGGCTCTCTGATACTCCAGGAGGAAGAAAAAATTAAATCTTTCTCCTGACCTGTCTGTTCCAGGGAGTACCCGAGTTTGACACATTTGTTTGACTGCTGGGGTTGGTAGCTAGTGGACTATGAGATTTGCCATTATACATGGCCTATCTTGACTAAGCCTTGCTGACAGCCCAAAATGATCCCCATGAGCCCTTCTAATGTGTTAAAAGGGTTTTTGTTTGGTTTTTGTTGTTTTTTTTTAATAAAAGGCAGATCAAATCATCATGTAGGTACTGCGGAAACTTGTCTCATCAAAAACTCAAAACAGGCAGAGAAATCTAAATTAGCCAACATTAAGCTTCCAGATAGGAAGGTGATGGTTTTCTTCATGTCATCAGTAACTCAAATTTACAGTGGGTTGTTGGAGGGGAATATCAGATCTTGTTTGTGTACATGCCAGATAGGGTGTCAGCCAGACTTACAAGACATCCCTCCTCCCAGGAGGTGGATGGCTTCTGGTGGCTACGTGAGAAAAATAGGGTGGTTTGGACAATTACCACCAGGATCCCTCACTTTAAGAAAGCGGAGGGTAAGAATTAGTCACAAGGATTGTTTGCCTGGAGTGTGTTATAAAAGCTGATAGAAACCAGAGCTGGGGTCAGGGTCTGAAAGCGCCCTGTGCTGTGCAGTTGGCACCCCAACGAGACCATCCAAATGGACAAATTAGAGGTGAAAATATCAGCATGGCTGGGGAACCTGGGTGCAGAGAGGGAGAAACTGGTCCCAAATCACACGTGGAGTCTGGGATGTGGGGAAGAAGCCTATCCAGGTCCACGCAGTGCCCCACTCTCACCAGATTTACTGCAGCGGGTAGCTCTCGGGACACTAGGTTGTGCATGATGTGGGGTAGAAACCCAGTCATCGTCTTCTCCCTGTACTGAGCTATCCTGGTTGGGATCTGGTATCATTTGCGGTCTCTGATTTTTAATGTTGTTTAAGTGGTGAGTAACCTCACTGCTGGTTAGTGGATTAGAAGCCTCACTGTGGGGTGTGGGGAATAGAGAAGTTTTTGTCTTTCTCTTTGTCTATTTATTCATTTATTTGTTTGTTTCTAAGTCTACAGTAAACATCGCTATAAACTCTGCTGATGTAAAACAACTGCAAATTGAGACATTATTTCACGTTATTTGTACCACAATTTTATTGCATTCACAGTTATTTACAGTATGTAAATAAGCTTCATAGTGTAGAAAAATGTTCTGCTATAACTCAGTTGTTTGAGCATTAAAAAGAGGGGGGAGGAAATCAGCCAAAACCCATAGATGCGTGCAGCAAGAAAAGATTATGGATAATATTATGGATTTTTTTTTTTTTTGTTATGGAATTAGCTCTGTTTGAAAATAGTACCCATTTCCTGAAATGCTGAAATTTGTGTACTTCAGCTACCTGCATTGTGTTATAAATCCATAATGACTATTTTCCATCAAATATTGTGTTACAATTTGAATTATTAAATGCTAAATGGCTGTGTATAGATTGTAAAGCAATGAGAATTTCCTGCCAGTTGAAAGAAAGACCTAGTGTGGGTAAGAATATAGCCTTTGAGCATTGCAGCGTCTGTAGACATAAGCAATTATATGCAGATGGAGCACAGGCAGTACAAAGATAAATGTAAGGTCCTTTTAAATCCTGCCTGCAGTATTCCCTACATGAATATGGACTACAGTGTGATTGTCTGGCTTTCTTAAGGCTTAATTTTCATCCCACTGAATGTAATGGCAAAACATCTATTAATTTCAGTGGCAGCAGGGCAGGGTGCTTTGGCTCTAGATTAAAGTAGTCTAAAATATTTTGGAGAGAGTAGTGAACTACTTTGGCAGAAAAATATTGCTTGGATGTATGTAGTTTGAAGAGACTCTTCAAACGGGGAAGAGGCTTCTGTGTTTGCCTTTATGCTTTGTACTACCAAGTTAGGTGTATTTCCAGGACCCTGATCTAGGCTAGTGTTAATTTTTTTTCTGGAGAAATCACGATGTTTGACAAATATAGCGTGAAAACAAGCCATTATAATAAAGGACAGCAGAAATGAGAGATCCGTTCTGGTAGTCCTGGCTAAAGAAGGTGGTTTTTGAAAACTAGGTGAAGCTTGTGTTTGATGGATCCAGTGTGTGTACCGCCAATAAGGAGACAAGGTACCTCCAGGTGGTCTGTCCTACATGGCCATCCATGGTTAGAGGAGCAAGTGGCATACCTGGACACACATACTAAATGGTGTGTCCTTTTAGCTCCACCTGTTTTGAGATTGTGGGAGGATGAGATAGCTACTGAATAGGATTCATAGGCAGTCATAAGAGTGTGTTTAAGGAAAGTAAAGTAGCACGTCAAGCTGTCATGGGTGATGCTAGATATCTTTCTGGTGTATCATCCAGCCACTGCATGTCTCGTGCTCTCTGTAGTTACAGACAGGACATGATTACGGCTGAATGTGAGCACAAAGCTCTTCATCCTGAATGGAAATCATCTCCTGGTTCACACACAGATGAACTCTCAGCTTCCCTGCAAAATATTTAGAAAACTAGACAAATCCCTTTTGTCAACTTTAATAATTAAATGTAGTGTGGAGATGGCTCTTTCCACCACC
This sequence comes from Gymnogyps californianus, assembly GCF_018139145.2. NCBI lineage: Eukaryota > Metazoa > Chordata > Aves > Accipitriformes > Cathartidae > Gymnogyps > Gymnogyps californianus. The sequence continues at coordinate 4,280,782 of NC_059487.1, read as the reverse complement.
TCTGCCTTCTCATTAGGACAGGCAGTGCCTTAATTGCAGCCTGCAGAGCTGGCCCTGCCTGCTGAGAGTGTGCTGGAAGCTGTGTTGTCTTGGAGGGACTTTGTTTCAGGGGCGATAAATCTCCTTTTTGGGCAGCAGGATTTCACACTGCTTTTCCCGCCAGCTAGATGAATGCACCTGCACACGGCGTGCTGTCACACTGTCGGTTCTAGCTGGGAGCTTGGCACCTGAAGGTCATTCCCTTGGAAACAGAAAAGCTTGAGGGCCTAAAAGGCAGGAAAAGCAAATGTGGTTAAAATCCAACAGTGACAGCTGCTGGGTCACATCGGAGCTGGGAGGGTCTGCCCTGCCATGCGTGGTTTAGTCCTCACTTTGTCCTTCTATGTTAGCTTCTGCTTTAAAGCCTTTTGCAAAGTGCAGGGCAAGATGCTTCAATGGTTGTACCATGCCCTAGGACAGAGCAATACGTGTTACACCTTGTCCACTGCTGAACTAGTCTTTTAACATGTGGAGGTAGGTGATCTGTGATGTATTCAAGCAGGTGTTTTGAAAGCAAATCAACCTTGGTTCTTCACAAAGTTCCTTTGGATAAACACTATGGAAACCAGATTCCTAGCCCTTTGTTAGACCTGGTGGCACTGCAGTGATACAGAGAGAATTTGAAGTGGTTTGGAGGCAGCCTTTGAAGAGCAGAAGGAAGCACAGCTATTCCTTCATTATTATTTTTTTCAAGCAGTGTGTACATGGTTTCTCAACCACAACCTTTATTGAGACTGACGTTGTCAGGTATGAGCCTACGTTTCCTTTCACCCCCAATTGCTTCCCCTGAACACTTTTATCTTTGCTTCCTTTCCCCTGTTCCTAAGAGTCGGGGAAGGCATCTCTCTTCCAAGCTCAGTGTGCTGGGCTCTTAATTGGTATCAGAAAAAAACCAACAGAGCAGGACGAGCTCTGTCCAGGGCTTTTCTCTTTGCATTTTCACTGACTGCCGTGATCAGACCCCCAGTAATGTGCTGTAATGAATCAGCACCTTGCAGACGTGGAATAAATTAGTCTTGTGAAAAGAACTTTGCCATAGAAGCAACATAAACTTTGCTATATTACCCTAAGGTGCCCAGTAATTGCTGTTGATTGGGGGGGAAAAGCCATCCAGAGGAGAAATGCAATTTGTTGCTGTGGCTACTAGCTCCCAGATTTATTATCTCTTCTCTTTCTCCCTGAGTGTTGTAAAATACATCACAAATTCAGCTTTCTTTTGTGGTGTTTTTTTTGTTGTTGTTGGTTTTTTGTTTTGTGGTTGCTTTTTTATTTATTTTAGAGTAAATTCTGTCCGCAGGTTTATAGCACTGGCGAGTGCAGCATCACTGTGGACTTGTACCATAATCACTCAGTGCCTGGTGTGAATTAGCTGGCATCAGTTGTCAGATCGGAGGCTGCCATTTAAACACACATTTGGTATAACGCCTTTCCCTGAAGTGTCCTGCAGTGCCTTGTGCGGGGCATTGTCCGAGGTAGAGCACAGCAGCTCGGTGCTGATGTGCAGTGAAGCTGCGTGTTAAGGGGAAAATGGAGAAAGCACCTGGTACATCGGACTGGTGGTTCAGCAGGGCTAACTGGGAGTGTACTTACTGTGCTGGATAATCCCCTGGACCCACGCGTCGACACGCGTTGGGCTGCAGAGATGATCATGGGAAATGTAAAAGGACTTTGATCCTTGTCTGAAGGTTGGTGCTTGCTCCGTTCGCCGGGGTGTAGAGGAATGAGTGTAGAGGAATGAGTGTTTCCTTCTGCCCCCGGGGCTGTGCTGGAAATCTGCCCCTGGGCTGAGGAGGGGAGTCCGGCCTCTCTTCATCCCCAGGGAGCAAAGTGTTGGCAGCTCTTGCCTCATGCCCAGGACCAGGCTCTGCGTGACAGTGGCCTGTGGGTGTTTCTTTCACGTACCTTTGCTATCAAGAGCCTTTGTTCACATACACTTGTGTGTGTGCACAAGCAATAAAAAAGTAATGGGGCCCTCTCATGAGCCTTCCTCAATGGTGAGTGTTTGCCACCATGTGCTTCAGGGTAGGACCCAGCCTGGAGAGGACTTCTCGCTGCCCCGTGCCATTTTGTTTGCCCTCACACTGCCTCATGTCCCCTTTCCAGCACTGAGACTGCCAGAGATGGACAGACATTGAGGAAAGGGCTGGTTCTCCTGGCTGGGGTTAGGTCCACCTCTGCTAGGCCTGGTGCGCATCTCGACTTCACTCCCAAAGGGCTGGGGCTGTTTCCAGATGATCTTCTTGACCTGCTTTCTGTCTGGCTGGGGAACACCTCCTGCCACTTTTCACTGTCAGGGGGAGAAAGGGGTAGAAACTGTTTATATCAGTTACAAATGTAGGAGCCGTTTTCAGCAGCCTTCTCTCAAGGCTGAAAGGAGCCTTCCCGGCTGGTGGGATTGGAGCAGCTGCTCCTCAATCTCTATCAGCGGCTTTTCTCATCTTCCTAATGTCATGTTGCATTTTCTGGGGAGAGAAGAGCTGTCCTGGTGGCATCCCGCAAAGGTGAAAGGGACCCACTGCTGCCTGGGTTCTGCCTGCAGATGCACGTGGGAGTGCTCCACGGGCTGAGCTAAGGAGCACGCTCACTCTGTGTTGGCTAAAAAATCTCTACATCACACTGATCTGCCTGGGTAGAAATGTTTCTTTGGCTTTTTGGCCATGGCAAGAGAGAATTTTCATAGTTTTAGGGAAACGTGATTATATATGTATACACACATAGCGTGTATAAAAAGTGAATATATTAATTTTAAAGGTAAATAACATGTGCAGTGTTTTACATAAAATTGGGAAGGCAGCACGAGGCAGAGAGAATATTTTTACAGTGTGGGAGAGTAGCATGTAGTACCAAGGAGAAAGGGAGGGCCATTCCCTGTAGGAAGAGCCAGGGCTGATTCTCCTGTTGCTCCCTGGGATTTCTGGGTGAGCTTGAAAGGACTTGAGCAGAGTCCTTTCAGCCCCTGTAAAACTGAGTACAGTAACAGCACTGTTCACCTTGGTGCTGTGAAGTGGTCAGGTATTACTGTGAGTGAGTTAGAGATGCCTTAGACTATTAGGGATGCTATTGCTTTTCTTCATCCTGATAAAACTCTTTATTTGATTTCAGAAGATGGCAGCAGTGTGAGCATTTCTCTGCTTTCGTTTGCATCTGCCTTCCACTGATACGATTTTGCTTTTCATGGGATGACTCCCAGTTTCCACTAGCATATCTTAAAGATACAGCCCACAGAATGAAGTCATATAGAAAACATGGCACAAGAAATTGTTATATCAGGAACGAAAGCTAATGCATCAAGAGAGCATGCTGTCATCTTCAGAGGCCAATTTTTAAGCACAGTAAACGGTGAGAAGATGTTGTAGGCTCTTACATGGTCTGGGAGTTAGGAAGTCTTAGCAATATCCGCTTGCCAGGAGCCTGGGAAACTGGCTTTTGATATAGGAGTCTCTTGGGCCAGCTGTGGCTTTCTGAGACTTTTGATGTCCTAATTTCCTTTGAAAAGATCCTTATAGCTTTAGTATTTGGACTCCCAAACTTAATATTTTGACTTAACATCCTGATTTACCATTTTGAAAAAAAAACCATTACTTTTTTTCTTCATTATGGAAGAGAGTTATTTAGTTAGGTTGGCTGCAGCAGAGAAATTCAACAGGGTGCAGGACACAGTGAAAATGCTCCTCATGGCTGCTGCGCAACTTGGCTGGAGATGTGGGAAACAACCACTGTGCTTTCCTGGGTAATACACCTAACTTTTCCCTTCATCACATGATCTGAGGACTGAGTTCTCATCTAAACATCCTGCATCTATCCAAGACAGAGGCTGAAATCCACCTCCTTACCACCGCCTCTCATACTGTTTGCCCATTGTTTCCTTATGGTTTCCTATTGTTTCCTGCATTGTGGATCTCAGCCTGGGTATATCTCTCTTTTCAGGCAAGTCACGTTTTTTGTATCATATCAGCCACTTTGTGACCTTTGTCTCCCAGCCTAATGCTTTCATTCTCAGTCCTGTCGCTATGTGCAGCTCCCTGTCGGGTCAAGATGTGCCATTTCAAGCACTGCAGACAATGGAGCTTTTGTCTTTTTGCAGCCACTCAGTGTTGTGGGGTGAGTGCTTGTTCTGGAGAGCTGGGCGTTTGTTTTCTAACTAAATATGGGGCTAGATTTTTCCAAATAATTCGGATTTTGAACTGGTCAGGCAGTAAAAGAAATTCCAGTTTCTTGAATATGCCTTACCTATTAACTCCCCAATGACAGACTTTATAGCCAGGTTTTCAAGCATGGGGAGCATAGGGGAAGCTTACATGTGTAGATTTTTTTTTTTTTTGTAAACAAAGTGTGATGATTTGCCCTAGTATCTTCATGGCAGCCTGAGTTTTTCCGCAGACATAAATTGCAGCTACTGAGAGCTGTGCATGTGCAGAAACCCGAGTGTTGAGATGAAGCAGTGAATGTCTGTGCAACCCAAAGCTAGCATGGCACACAAACTCCTGCATGGGATGTTTGTGTGAGCCAGCAAACTTGTCAACACCACAGTGCACTAATTACCTCAAATATTGTGACAGCTTCCTGATCCAATGCCAGCTTTTTAGCTTGTTCCCTGATCCCTGTTTAATGACGGAGTGCTCCTGTAGTTAATTTTTATATTTATGACCCTCGCTGTCATATTCTTTGGGTCTGTTAAATTTTATGCTCTGTAAAACTGTTCACAATTCATGGTGACCCTTGTGCTACTCCAGCTGCTGTGCACAACTGTAGAGCTGAGTACCAAAACCAGAGCCATCCAAGGTTGCTAGAAGCTTACAGAAAAAGATCATGAAACTTAAAAATCCTCGTGTAAAAAGGTCAAAGTGGGCAAATACGAGAAGTATTCTAGAAATTCTCCAGTCTCTAGAACTGGTATCTCGTTTTGTGTTAGCAAAATGCTCTCAAACATTACAGAAAAATCTTTAATCTTTTTCTCTGCTTAAAACAGGCATTATTTTTCACAGGAGTTCATTGTAAAAATCCATGCATTGTCTCAGGAATCTGGGAGCTTTCAGATTCTTTTTTGGCTCGTATTCTTTATCAGATAGCAAGGGTGGCTTTTTAAAATGGTGATGTAGCATATCATAGTTTATTTACACTTGCAATCAAATACTACTTAAACCGCTTCAGTGGTTGTAAATTCTTATTTAATGTATATAAAACGTATTACTTTTGTCTTGGATTTCAGTAGATTCATAGGCTGAATTGCTGTTATAATTAACATGAAAGCATTTTTTTTTTCCTATTCCAAATGAAGTTATTAGTTCAGCCATAGGTTTTTAGGAGAAGCAGAGAGATTAATGTTATAACCCAGGCTAACTTGTAGGATTGCACTCAGTGATGTATCCATCCCAATAACTTCTGATTGACCTGGAATGAAAATGTGTGTGTGTGTATATAAAATTCAATCTTCTTTGAAAGATATGAAGTGATGGAAAAGCTACTGCATCCCTTGGCAATCTGTTCCAATTTGTTAAAATAAGTTCTCCTAACTCTTCTTCAGACCTTCATTCAGATAAGGTTGGAGTCATTTAAACTGCCTGACTCACCACTCCTTTGCTTGCAAATGTTTTCTGGTTGCCAGCGCTTCCAGCTGCTGTTCAGGTCACTCTCATACTTAATTTCAAGAGTTCATCAGAACGTTTCATTCTCTATACAGCCACTGGGGTTTTGTTGTATTTGAAAAATGAAAAAGTATTTGATTGGATTCCCTAACAAAATGTGCATAAGACAACCTCGCACAAAAAAATAGAGGACATCTCAGCAACTGTCTGAAGGTAGAAAGATGCCAGCTAACCCTAAATACTGATGTGCAGATGAATAGCAGAAACGTTGCTTGTGATTTGGATTTTCTATCTGTAAATAACACAGTCACTTTTGGAGGCCACACATGATTTAATCCCAGAATCTCAAACTTTCGTCTGTGCCGAGCAGACTCTGGAGTCTGTGTCTCCATCCGGGAAGCTGCACTTCAGAGTGTCTGGTCCAGCCTGGTTTCAGAGCGTGACCAGGCTGCTCTTTGCACTGCAATTTTCCCTGGAGTCAGTAAGTGAAACTGTTGGGATTTAATTGGTGGTATTACTTAAGTTGCATTGCACTGACATAGAAGGCATATATGCAAGGGTGCTGGCGCTACGTTAAAACAAATCCTGAGTTTGATCCCACCAACATCAGTTCCATGCTTTCAAACCGAAGTGGTGTCAGTATGGCTACTTTCAGTTTACCCTGGTACCAGTGGAAAACACGGCTGGGTCATTTCATTTTGTTGCACTGAACACTGTGCTTTGCACATTTCACTTCCTTCTGATTCTCTCCACTTTTCTTCCTTGTTTTGCTTCCAGGCTGTCCCCCTAAAGCCCTGCATTACCCTTCCGCTTGGCCTCGTGCTCATGCTAGCTGTCCCCTTGCCTTATTTTCCTCACAGTTCAACATTTCCTTGTAAATCCACATCAGCTGGTCCGTACCTGCCTTATGCCTCCAGGCACTTCTACCAGCACAATTTTTGAAAATTTTGTCGATGGTTCCATCTAGTTAGCCAGCTGATCTGCTCACCACTTGAATTTCCTGTGTCTTTTCTTAGCTGGTCAGATCTCTGAGCATGAAGGGAAAAGAAATGATTGCTGCAAGGCACAGGGGTCGGTGTGTTTAGTTGGTCCTCTTTTACCCAGCTTTAACAACCCGAGTATTGGCCATTGACCACGGTAACAATGTCTGCCTATTTCTAAACCTGAGTATATCATGGGAAGACATGGAAATCTGGATAAACTGTTTAATAACTAAATTTTTAAATGCTAGTTTTTTTATTCTGGTGAATCAACATAGTTTTTTCCTTGAGCACTACCATTCTAGAACCACAGTAACCCATCAATAAAATAAATATTTAAATCTGTAAATTACAGTAAACACAAGTGTCCAGAATTGGTAGCCACTGCTACTGCTTCCACATGAATTGCAGAGCAGGGATACTTGTGTCAGCAGATGCAAGACCTGCCCAGCACCACATCTGCCAAATCACTGGATGAGCAGTGCTCTTATTTAGCAGTGTGGAGCTGCCAAGGGATGCTCTGATGGAGTGTGCAGGCGTCGTGTGGTCTCTGCATAACTAGGCCTGCCATAGAGGATCTGCAGCCCTCAGCTGATGGTTGCTTAAGGAAGTGCTGCCTGCACCTGCAGTGTGGTGATACCCAAGAGATCCATCTGGTTGCAAGCCTAAAGGCAGTTCTGGAGAGGAGCCTGATGTTGGTTTCCAGTCTTCACCACTGATGATGGCATCCCCTGAGCTTCAGTGTTTAAATGGCTGCTGAAGTATTTTATTATACTTCTCTGCATCTTTCAGTAAAATAGACCTGAGACTCTCGGACTCCCTTGAAGATCCCAGCCTTTGGCTATGCAATCCTGAAGCTCTCTCCTGTTGATGGAAGTCAACAGCAATAATGTTACGGAATTCAGTGGAGATGCAGTTGCTGTAAATGAGCACGGGAAGTCAGCGTGGGATAAAGATTTAAGGAGAATTTGCTCATTTCCAAACAAGTGATAGATGGCTGCATCTCGGGGATCATGCCATCCCAGCGTACAGTAAAGACTGACTCTGCAGAAGTACCCATGATGGATGATAATGAATGCTTCTTTGCATAAGATTTTCATTTTCTAGAGAGAAACATTTATTATTGGTGAGTGATAGTGTGGTCTTTGATTTTTCATCTGCTATTTCCTAATTCACTGATAAATCTTAACTATTCAAATTCTAGCCGTTCTTAATTATCTAAATGATCCTTTTCAAAGATGACTGGCATTTGGACAAGCTGGGCAGCCTGGTCCGCCAGATCTGCTGGAAGTCTGGTCCAAGCGGAAAAGCAAAAGAAAAAAGAGGGGAAGGCAGAACTGGTACAACCTGCCAGCTCTTGGGAGGAATATACAGGCTTCAAGGTGACTTGGAGAGTTGCTTCCTTTGGACCTTGACACAAATGCCTCCTTTGCCTTTCTTGTTCCAGGCTCCTGCGGTTACCTGGCTTGGCTGAGATCAGCTTGATTCCCACAAGATGCAAGGTGGAGCCAGGGCAGGTTCTTGGATGGTTGAGTGAGGGAACTTGGCCCTGGCCTTTGTCTAAAGACTATCTTTTCCAAAGAGGTTTTGGTTGCTGCTCCAAAGCTACAGTGCTGCCAGCCCAGGAAACGAGGAAAAAAAACCAAAAAGAAAGAAAAAAAAACCCCACAACACACTGAATCATAATCTTTAAATCATGAGATTTGCAAAAACAAACAAAATGTCATTAAGAATTTTTATTCTGTCTTTTGACTTTTAATCTTCTTAGTCTCATGTGTGAGATTATTATTCCATTTGAAATTAACCTTAACTGCACGCTCCTCTGATGGAGACTGGGATAATCCTTTCTGAGGACAGTTACCATGCATTAATTGCTTGTCTTGACTCTTTTCCTTCCTTTTTTCCCCACTTCTGCCTGCCTTTTTTGGTGTGCAGAGATGTGCACTGGAGCTACAAAAAGTGTCTGGAGAAAATGATAGAAAAAACTGAATATAACTACATCTCACATATTATGTTTTCTGATTATTTTTGAATAAAAAATTATCTTGGTTGCAAAAACCTTATACATAAGAGTGTAATTGCATCATCAACCACTCTCTAATTGCTAGAAAAAAACATCAGCCCAAACAGAGCTTTCTGTAACTTAGTATTATAATTAGATTTAGAATCTTTCAATATACCTTAAAAATATTTCTCACACATTCAAAGCACTTAAAATAATTTAAAATCATTCTCATTTCTTTATACAATTTCTGTCAACTGCATGGTGATATAAATTATTCAGCAATTACAATAAATATAAGCTTAATATACATATATATCATTGTAATTAACTGTCCAAATAACTAGAAGTAATATATTTTTCTTTTAATTCTCTTTTGATTTCATGGCTTCAAGAGTTGTCCTTTGCTTGAGACCCTACATCTATCTCACAGTTTATCCCTACCAGTAGACAGCACCTAATTTATATGCTCTGAATTAATGTCGGGAGGGGTTTCTCCTCTGGTCGTAAAAGGAGCCTGGCTCTTCATGTGCATAGTCAGCCAGTTTTGCTTGAACTGTGCTGCTGCCTGCAGTATTGCAGCCCTTAAATCGGGTGTCTTCACCCCAGCTGTGGCTCACGGAGCCTGAAGCACCTCTCCACCACTGGTGGCATGGAAGCCGAGAGCTGGGTCCTCTTGACGCAGCTTGCTGGGACTGGCATCTTCTTGCAGGACACAACCTCCATGGAGGTGCCGTTGATCTTGGTGGGAGTGTGAGCGGGAGACAACCTTCAAAAAGTCTGGGCAAGGAAACCTGAAGGTGAAGTTAGCTGTGCTGGATAGCACAACGTAGTGCAAACATTGTGCTTCAGCTGAAAGCCTGTGTTTGTGGGGATTTGGGCTTTGTCCAAAGACGAGCATTGTTAAAAAGAGAGTGTGAAAGTATTCATCTCCTATGAGAGGAGAAAGCAGTTCCCTTCTGGCCAGGGCTGGGCGATGTTGCTGGATGTAGGCTGCCCAGGAGCTCCCATAGGCATGAAACCCCATAGCAAAGGGTTTGAGATGGTTCTGGACCACCATACCCATGCTGGGATGGTGGGTCCATGTTGCCTTTTGTACCCACTATGAACAGGAGCAGTTGGAGAGCTTGGTGGTGAAGAAGAGTGTGAGACGACGGCCTCTGCAGAGCAACCTGAGTAAGAGGTATGAGATAAATGCACACCAGGAAATGGGCATCTCCAGCCCTTCACTTGTCTGGGCTGCAGTCTTCAGCTCCAGCATGTCTGTCTGAGATGATAGCCTGTATCAGTATCAAACTGTGTTTAATAGAAAAAAAGTGACGTAGTCAAACACCCTTTGGGCATATTGGTTATTAACTCTCATTCCTTGGTCTGTGTCAGCTGGTCTTGTTTTCTATTTTGCAATTATGGAAAAAAATCACATCCATAGAGCTTGGGATTTTTATTTACCCTACAATGGGTGTGTTCCTGCCTCCCCCTTCCAGTGTCTCCCGATGTCTCTGTTTAGGAACTGGGATGCTAGTACACTCTTTGCTTAGCCTTTAAACTTCCCTTTTAATTGGAAGGAATAGTACTTGGATGGTGATAAGACCACCCAACCACACTCTCTGTTCATGGAAAATATTTCCTAAATTTTGCTGCCGGCAAATATCAGCTGTCCTCTGCTTGAGCAAAATGCACCCTGGGAGCTTTGTGGTGCGTTGGGGCTGTCTCAACCCAAAGCTGTCTCAGCCCAAAGCGTACGATGCGTGCCTGTTTGTGATGGCCATGCTGACGTGCTCTGGGCTGTCTGTGAAGCTGCAGGCAGGGTCCTGCCTGGGAGACCTCAAACACAAACCGAGGCGGGAGCTGAGGGCTGCCCCTGCGGAGGGAACTTGCAGCCAGGAGAGTAGAGGAGTGATGTTGGTGGGGCAGCACAAGTCCGGGGAGCAAATCAGAGAAATAAAGATGTATCAGAAAAGCAATTGTAATGTTAGATCCATCAGAGGCTGTTGGTTTGTTGTTGTGTTTGTTTGTTTGTTTTCAATTTGCTGGGAGGGGAAAGGAGAGGGGGCTCCTGATACTTTTATTCATCTGACTAAAGAGCTCATGTTAACATTCGCTTTTTAAAATACAGCGTTGGCCTGCATGTAAAATGAGCTTTGAAGTGCAGAGCTGACAAACCACAGGGGAAAGTATGTCTTTTATTAACAACTGCTGGTACACTTCAGGAACCTTATTTTAATGTTTGGTGAAAACGTTTTCTGTGTGAGCAGAAAGAATCGCTGGGCTGAGGCATCCACTGGCCATGGCAGGAGGCTTCAGTGCCCGTTCGCCCTCCTGCTCCCCCTCGGCACAGCGCCTTGAACCCACGGGAGGGGTGGGAGGAGGACCAGCCTGCGGTGACAGTCTCTGCCAAGGCTCCTTGAGTAAGTCACAGTGCGTTGTAGCTACTTGTGTTGTAGAGTAGTGACATGGCAGTTGTTTTGGTTTGTTTGGGGTTTCTTTTGTTGTTGTTTTGTTTTGTCTTTTTTTTGGTTGTTTTGGGGTTTTTTTTTGCTTGGTTTTTTTTTTTTTCCCTAGTGTTGAGGTGACTTAGGGCCCAAGGCTGCCCTTGGATTTCAGTGACATGCTGGGTTCTGGTTCTTCAAAAGGAATGTAGGTGCTTTTGGAAAGCATTGTAACAAAGAAGCAACGTTAGTGTGTTATACATGTATACCTCTGTAGATTTATTTTAAATATATTTATATAATGCAGCAAGTGGACCCCTTCTTTCCTGTCTTTACCTTGCACAAGTAGAGATTTGTCTGGGAGATATGGGCTTGTAACTCTCTTCTCCCTCTTCCTCCAGCAGTGCTATGCATCCTTGCTCCCACGTGCTTCCTTTGCTTGACAGGGCCCCAAAATATGTCCAGTACACTGATGGTACTGTGCTGAGCGCAGATGGTTAGAGGAAAGCCCCCATCTCGTGCAGGTGGTTATTCCTGTAAATAGGGCTAGAAGTTGTAGATTGCTAGAGAAGGGTGACAGACCTTGATGTTTTGGGTCTTCAAATCAAATCCTGCTGAGGGTGACAGCGATAGGACAAGGACTGCACGTCATGGCTATTCTCACTATGAAGCTGTGGGCTGGTCTCCAAAAGGTCTTGTAGATGTTGGTATCATAACAGTCTCCCCAGTGATGGTGCGGGTTTGAAATTTTGTCAATAATTGCAATAGAAAAGCCATTGATTGAATAAGCAATGGCAATCTGGCTTCCATAAGAGAAGAAAGCAAGCATGCTGTCGTGATGGCTCTGGGGAAGCTGTACCACTGTGAGCAATGCAGAATAAATGGAGAAGCCTTCTCCTCCATGGCTGTCCAAGGCATCCCTTCCTCGTAGCTCCCTTCCTCACTGCACAGCTCAATCCCTCTGTTGCTGTAGTGGGATCTGTCCACTCTTTTTGAAACTTGAATAATTTGCTGTAATCCTTGGCTATCATTGAACTTCTAAAATGTAAGGAATTTGCCTATAAATTGAAGTGTTCCCTGCCAGCCTACACTTATGATGGTAAGGAAGAACTGGACCCCTGGATTAAAGGCAGTGGTGGACCACAACTGTGTGGCTAATCTTGCTGGTGAGGCAGAGGCCAGCAGCGTAGCTGGTTTGGCTCTAGCTGGTATCTCTGTATCTAAAGTGAAAACAGTATAAGGAACAAATGTGTTTGCCGAGAGCCAGGACAGGGTGAACAGTCTAGATTTCTGCCTGCCAGTTTCCAGTTACTAGTCCATGGGATCTCCACAAAGCCAATAGCCAGAGCAAGCAGGAGATGTGGGACCTTCTTGTCTTTCTAAGATGATCCCCTGAATAAACAAGACATAGCCTCAGCTTTCAGGAGTCCTTGGGCCAAACACTGACATTTCTATCCGCAGCCCTGGACCCCACGCTGGCTAATTGCTCTCCTTGCAAGGGTCTCGCAACTTCACAAAATTATGCACAACTTCATAAGGGTTTATTAGAGACATTCTTGTCTTAAGACCGTGGCAGGTTAAATGACTTGTCTAAGGCTAGAGAAAGAGGTCAGTATCAATGCTGTGATTAGACTTTTGCAGTTTTTGGCTTTGAGATTTGAGGATCTGAGAATGGCTGATACAGAATGAAATACGAGCATCCTGAATTTTTTATGTTGCAGTTCAAGTATATTTGGGCTAGATTCATCAAAGGAATAACTGGGAGAGATATTTTTAATTTGTAGAATCTTAATGAATACATGACAATGCTATTCATTATTTATCCGCTTTCACATTTTAATTAATAGTTCTACTGGCCATTTCTGATTTTTTTCTATATTTATAGAAAGCCATCACTTCAAAAATATTGAATCAAGCTGCTGTTTGTTACCTTTCATAAAATTTCCTTAATATTAGGATGGACTGAATTTTGCTATAACTTTTAAGTACATAAATGAAGGAGAAGAATGTCATCTATTTTTCTATTCTTGAGTCCTATCAAAAGTTTATGGTTTCCCTTCCCCAAATGCTTTTACAAGGCAGCTGACATAAATTAGCCAGGGAAGTTGATGTTTCTTGTGTGGGAAGGAACCGCTAGAGGACACCACCAGAGGACTCATGAAGAAAACAGGCACAGCCATAAACAGAGAAACTGGGAAAAAAGAGTAGGGATAGGGAAATGCTGTTTCCTACCGTTCACTGGGGATGGATGGAGCTAATCCCAGCACCTCCTTATTGCCAGCCAGCAGACATGGGCTGGGAATGCACAAATCCTTGCAGTGCCTCTTCATCCTTATTTCTCATGATGCTAGACCAGATCTGCCTAGAGGAGCTTCTCCCAGGAGCTCTGCAGAGCTGCTCTCCCTGACCTGGAGAAGTTCCAGGACCCTACCGTAGGGTAGGGGTGTGGGTGAGGTGACATTTCTCACCATGTGAGCCCTTGCCACCCCTTCAGTACTGAACTTCAGTGATTTATGCAGGACAGTCTTTCTAGCATGACTAATGCAGACTTGTAGAACAGTAGGGACATGTTGCACAGAGAGCTTACCAGGGCACGATGGAGGAAAAACCTCTTGATCTTCTGAAGCTAATGGAACAGATGATGGATGTGTAAAGCAGACCTCTCCTTTGCAGGTTCCCCTTAAAAGAAGTGGTTTCAAGAGTAATGAAACGTTTAGAAAGCTTTCAAATGACAGATTTAAAGACACGATAATGACGTCAACAAAGAAATTAGGGCTGGGAAGTGACACAAATGTGAACTTTTTTCCTGTGCAAAACCAGTACCCAAGCCAGGTACAACGATTTCTTCCACTTGTGAAAAAACAACAAACAAAAACATTTTAAGCATTTTCTAAATATTCAAGGAAAATTATCTGTGACAGTATTAGAACATAAAGAAGCATCTGCAGAAGAATCAGATCATAAAGCCTTGTTCTTGGGCTCTTGGCTCTAAACCCAAAGTCTTTAGAACAGCGAGGTCATTGTCGTTTCACAAGGCTCTGCAATCCTAAATGCAAAACCCCCGTGAAACCCAATTGAAAAAGTTGCCTCTTTTCCATGTGGCTTTCACTTCTGTGCAGTGCTGTGGATGTCAGAGGAGCAGTGAGCGCAGAGACTTTTTTAAAGGTCTTTTAATCCCACAAAAATTATGTAAGTCATGTGAAACCTCAGCTCTGCTGAAGATGATGGCAAAGGCTCCATTGATTGCTTCAGTTGCAACAGGGTTTTGTGTTTGGCCTTTGATTTCCCTGCGTTGCTCTCTATATTGATATAGCTAAACCCTCAAATGCCAGGGATTTCAGGGAATGGAAAGGCATCTAGGAAAATGCTCTACTTATCTCTAAAATGTATTTTTAAATGACTTTGAGTTTACTTCTGAAAAACAAAATCACATACACACAAATGTACCTGCCCACGAAGGCTGTTCTTAATGTGAGAAGCTTTGCCTGTGAGTGGCAGGGCTGTGCCAAGCCTGAGGGCATTTTTCCAAATAATTTTAACCAAATCCACCCATATTTGTTTCTCAACATTTCCCTCAAGATGGCAAAAAACCCCCAAACATATGATATGGTTATTGATTGCATCTTGATGATGCAAATGATCAAATTGCAAATGATGGTAACAAATGATAACCAAAAAGATTATTTTTTGTTGTTAAATTTCCAACATTTTTCAGGCCTGAAGTTGAATGTACAACAGAAGATTTAAAAAAATATAATACTTGAGATTTCCAACATGGAACTTTTCCACTCTCTCTTTTAATTAATACTTTTAATTAATACTTTCAAAAATCTGAAACCTTTTCGTTATTGGAATGAAAAGAGTTTGGAGAACATTTAGGTGGATTCCTAATGAATCTGCTCGAACAGTGTGGGTTTTTGTTTTGGTTTTTTTTTTTTTTTTAAATATGTATTCCTTTCCACATTCTCAGAAGAAGGCAAAATGATATTTTTTTTCCTGGTTGCCTCCTAGATGAGGAATCCCCTCAGTAAATACTTCTTCCACTAATGCTCACATCTACAGTGTGCTTTGTGTAGGTTAAAAGTTGGGCTGGCCAAAAAAGATTCCTACAAAACTTTCTTTAATGGAAAACTGAGGGGTTTACCTTTCTCTGAGGATGGTGTCTGCTTTCAGTGGGAACTGTCCTGCCTTTCTTTAATTCAAATCAGAAGTGGGGTAAAGCACATCCTCAGATGTGGCCTTCAGGGGAGCAGCAAGAACTTCTCTTTGAGGTTGGTGAGTGGCATCTTGCTCTGCAGGTACAAAATCTTCACAGATACAATTTATTTCCTGGAGAAGCAGAGCAGTGCCTGCTTACTGTGGGTATTTTGAGACCTGGAACAGCATCTCTGCTTACACTCCCACTGGGGAAGGTGCAAAACCAGCCTCAGGACAGTCCCTGCCCCGAGGAGGTTACATGGCATTGAGCTTCTTTTTTAACTAAGCATTTTTTAATTGAGCTTTGTTTTTGTTTTTACCATGCTGAGATCATGTCTCTCTACCTGTCTTGCTTTTGCAGACTGAGCCCAGCCCAGGCGGATGGCAACCCCAGCTTGCGCCTGAGCCGGAGCTGCGGTTTTCAGAGCGGCTCGTTCTGCTCTGTCCTTCCGTGAGCCAGTCACCAGAGGGGGACAAAGCCCCACGCACGGCAAGTGCGGAGTTACACTCCTTCCCCCACCGAAAAGCTCCTTCCAAGAGCCTGCCAGGCTGGGAGATGCGTTTTGGGGTCACAGGTCCCCAGGTGCACCCCTGGGTGCCCCAAGCACCAGCGCCGGGGGTGAGGCTGGTGGCAGGCTGGCTGCCACACTGCAGGGACCAGCCTGGTCTTCCTTTGCTATTGCATGGCACCACTGTCCCTTTAGCCTGGAAAAGATGTGTGTGCTTTTAAAAAAAAAAAAACAGTACCAGCCCTTAAAACAACTGTAGATTTGTTGGGGGTAAAGTAGAAGATTGAGCTCCTATTGCAAACTCAGTTTCAGAACTGCTTGGTTTTTCCTGTCTTTCATTGCAACAAAAATGCTGTTTAAAAATTACTGTTTGTATGTAAAAAGATATCTGTTCCCCCTAGTTTTGATCTGATTCACTGAAAACTGGAACACAGCTGATGCCCAAGTATTTAGTTTAGCACCACCCATCCAGGAGGAAAATTTGCAACCTATGGCATTGAAAATGAGAGGAGAAGCAAATTTGATGACTATTTGGCTTTTTCAATAGCTAGCTATGCCTGATTGGAACCTGTAGGGAAAACAAACACAATTATTTGTGTGAGATTGAATTTCATTTCCAACAGAAAATATGAAATCTGTCACCTGCACGCTTGCCGTAAGCCGCTCGTGGGCTGGAGGATGCTGCAGCAGCGGTGCTGGTGGGTCCCAGCAGGAGCAGCCAGCCCTGAGTCAGGACGTGTGCACAGGTGCCTGTGTCCTCCTGTCCCACTGCCATGTGTGACCCCTAAAATGTGGGTCACCCATGTGGCAGGACTCAGCTCCCTCCCAAAAAGCATGGAGATGGCAAAGCAGGTCCCCTGAATTGAGGACCCGGGGCTGTCCCCGAGGGTATGTGCTGCAGGCTGCAAGCCTGGGCTTGGTTGCTTGGCCGGCCAAGCCTGATAGAGCGAAAGCTGTGAGACCTTAAGACATATAAATAATACTTGGCTTGAGTCCATTTCCTCGGTGCTGGACAACTTGCTCCTGAACGGAGTGGTTTTTTTTTTCTCCAGATCCTCAGAGTCAGACCCTCGCCCAGATCCAGCTGTCCCTGGTAATTAAATTTTAATGCCTCAAGCTGGGAGTTTGTATTGGCGTTTGAAGTGAAGCATGTTAGCAGCCCTGGCATGGTCACCCGCAGGCTTTGAAGCTCCCTGTTTGCTGCCAAGAATGGTGGGGGACCGTCCCACCTCCATGGGTGCAGCCACTGTGCTTGGTCCCAGCTGAACCTACGCAGCAGTTGTCCATTGATTTAGGGAATCAAGGAGTTTTCTCTTGTGCAGACAGGAGGGACTGGAAAGCTAATGAGGATTTATTCTGGTGGATCTGAAGAACGCATTAAGTATTCTCGAGACAGCCACAAAGTGGTGCCCACGGCTCTGTTTGGATAGCTGACGGCATCTTTGCTGCCTGCGTGGTGGCACCCACTGATGTGGTCCCGGTGTCAGGGATGGGGTATGGGGCGTGGAGCTCCCTACAGCCCATCCTGAGCAGCAGCATCCCACAGACCTGGAACAGGTCCCCAGGGTCACAGCCGGGGGAAGTCACAAGCCAGAGAGTCTCCTTTGCTACAGAGGAAAGAGGAATTTAAGATGGAGGAGGTGACTAGAAAACCAACCATGCTGATATGTAAGACTCGCTTCCTCCTCCTTAAACCATTTCATTGTAATTACTGTGCAAACAGAAGGCTTGGGTAATTATTATGTGGTTTTGTGGGTGTAAATTTAACATGTTGTTCCCATGCAGCTACGCTGCAAGGAAAGACTTTTTCCTTTGAGTTTTTCTCCTTAACTCACTGCTTTCAGTTTCTCTATGGGTTCAGTATAGCTAGTTAATAGTCACCTGAGTGGGAAATAGCTCTGAACACTGCTCAGTAGCAGGGACTGGCACTGCCGTGAGGCAAACCGAGTTTGCAGGAGGATCTGGGGAGAAGAAACAAACGTTTTTGCAGATGCAGACTGTGACCCAGCCCAAAACACAGGGTAAGGGATGCAAAGTGCAGTTAGTAGGTCTCACAAGGCTTCTGAGAGCCTTCTTGTCCCCACCCAAACCATGGTGGTTAATGAGATCCAAGGGGATGCTCAAGCTAACAAATCCCATGTTTAGGAGCTGGGGGTTTATACAAGGGTCCTGAGGGAGGGCAGCATTGGGTTTCACTTCTCCAGAGCTCTGGCGGCCAGAGCTTATTGAGCTGAAGCACCAGTCTCTCTCTCTCAAGTTAGCACAGAACAATGGTGCAAATGTATCTTAGAGACACTCTTTTGCTTTTTTATTTCTGACTTTAGCATATTGCACAAAAAGCCATGAAGCTCAACTCATATTAATTTATTTATTGTAAGAGAAGTTTCCATGGAATTAGAGCAGCTTCACTTTTTGGCTGGTCATAATAATCTGAATTTTGTCACCACCTTGTCTGTTCAGCACTAAGCACGAAAACAAATCAGCGTGGATGTGGCTTGTTGAAACAATCCCACAGCTCAGGATGAAAGAGATGGTTACAAACAGCTTTGAATGTATGTGTACTTATGGGTTTGTGTGTAACATAGTCAAACCAACCCCCACTGCTGTTTGAGCTGCAGAACAGATGATTTGGAAAAGGCTCTCAAGGAGGTTCTAAACTGTTTCCTGTCACCCGTGCCACCGTCTCATTCTGCTGTTCTGCTCCTTCCTATTGCATTTGTTTCCTTCCTCCTTCCCTTTCCCTATAGGAAAGCAAAGCCAAAAGTGCTCATGCTGAAGGCACCCATACTTAGGCCCTGCTCAGAGTATTTTTAGTAGAATCCCCCAGGTTCGGGCTGCCCAGCTCTCACAAATAAACTAGCCAACAAAGCCCATTGCTGAGCAGCTGATTTTCTGCTGGTTGGATAAAGATGTTGTCTGAAGCAGTTTCTTCTTTTCAGTTTATCTTTTATTTCCCACGCGTACATAACATAGCATAACACGTCCTGCTGAGAATTAAACCTGTCAGTGCTTTTGGACTTACCTCCACTGCAATAGCTAATGTTTTGTTCCAAGTCCCACATCATCTAAAATCTGTTGGGCTTGTCATTCCTGTGCACAGCCCCTCCAAGGTCTGTGCGGAAAGCTGGAGGTGTGTATTTGTGCCCACAGAGACCCAGGTGTCCTCTGGAGTGCCAAAGGGGCCTTGACTTGCTCTTGGCATGTGTGTAAGCACAATGCCTCCTGTATTTTGAAGAACTCACTGTGGAAATGATTAGGTCAAGTAGGTTTGGGGGCAATAAAGGTGGAAGGGATTATGTTTTTCTTCCTCTTGTTTTCATTCTTGAAGTCCACTGGACCCATTTCATCTTTGGACTGTGGAGGAGATGAGTGGAAAATTAAGATATAGAATAGAAAGCCCCAGGCCTTCATATTTCCAACGAGGGAAGAAACTTTATTGTACTGAAGCTTCCCATAGTATCCCCATGGGGCTTGGGGATGCTCTGTGTACCTCACCACTACAATAGTACTTCAGCTGGTGGTGCTTTGACCGCAGGGGAAGGGTGTTTTTAAAACGTGATGAATTCATGCTTAAACCCTGGCTTGTGGCAACAAGGCCCAGGTGATTTTTGACTTTGTGTAGGTACTTTGAGTCAGTCCAGGCTACTTTTCTCAGTATAAAAGTGCATCTTGCTCACAGCTGAGACAAGCATAGGGATCCTTTCTTACAGAAAACACAGATCAGGAGGGTAACGTCCTGAGGATCTGCAAAGCCCTATCAGTCATACCAAAGTCCACTTGTGGTCACTGCCCTAGCGTGAGTGGAAAGGGGACATGTCCCGTGTGCATCCTGCTGTCCCTCAGGGCGACGCTGCTGGGGCAGGATTTACCAATGCCGCCCAGGAGAAGGTGAGCGCTTGCAGGACTCGTTGCTTGCCAATGTGGAAATGATACTCAGCCAAGAGTGAGCTGTGCATTAGTGACCTATGTCTGTGCCAGGTGCTTGTGTGTGGGACAAAATCCCCAAATTATTTACTTAAGAATGGGAAAATTGCTCTCAATAAGTGATTATGAAGGAAAGAATCAGAAGTATGACAGTAATATCTGATATGATAACATAGTATGAGAAATTATTTTCTTTTCCCAGGAAAGTGTGTGAGATTTCGAATCAGAAGGAAGAGCTAGAATCTGGACATTT
Source organism: Gymnogyps californianus (assembly GCF_018139145.2). Classification (NCBI taxonomy): domain Eukaryota; kingdom Metazoa; phylum Chordata; class Aves; order Accipitriformes; family Cathartidae; genus Gymnogyps; species Gymnogyps californianus. Next base: position 4,260,864 of record NC_059487.1, on the reverse strand, counting down.
TTGCTAACCAGTCAATTAATTTTGTTTACTTGAATAGAATTAATGTTTTCCTGCAATTTAAAAAAAAAGTTTATCTAACTTTGAGCATATTTTATTTGAATTTAAAAATACCTTTCTGACCTTTTTTCCAAAATCAAGAAAACATATGGAAGTGACTCTTTCTTCTGATTGGCTTCCATTTAATAGATGTGTATTTTTCAAAGGGACGATTACATCAAACTTTTCTAATGAGCAACGTGGATTGGACATGGCCAAGAAAAGTGCCTGGCTTAGGTCCTGCTTGTTTGGGTTTCTCCCATCTGTGGAATAAGCAGAGAAGCAATTTTATAGGTGACAGGATGAGATGCTGAAGTGAACATGTCAGGAAAAAAGTCCCTTATACCTGTTTTTTTTTTTTGACAGAGATCTAAAGCAAGCTCTCAACCTTGTGCAACAGAATTACATCCCATTAGTGTGACCACTCCTGGGTTTTGATCTGCCCTGACATGCCCTGCAAAATTACTTGTAATGTTTAGATACTGACATTATTTCCAAAGTTTGGGGATTTCATTCTGGCTTGTTCTAGATTTGGACTTCCCCAAGGTCTAGCGGTTGTCAGGAGTCTGGCTGGGCTAATCGCTGGGGAGGAAAGCAGAAGCACTCTGTGTTGTTTCTGTGTCTTTTAAATGTAAGCTCAGAGCTCTCTTGTTCAGTGCATTGGAAAATAACTGATGACAAAAGAGATTTGGAGTTTGGCTAAGATAAGAATTAAATCGAATAATTGTCCAGAACCAACAATGCACTTGAACTATTCAAGAGATTCAAAGAGTTGTGCTTGTTTTTAAAATAGCCTTTCTGTTTTCTTCATCTCCTAAAATTCTCTGTGCTGATGTTGAACTCAAGCATTAAAACAATTAATAGTCCCAAATGCCATGGAGCAACAGTAAATTTCTCTTTAAAATTCAATAATGGCAAACGTTCCCATCCTTCTTTTGTCGTGGCAAAATACCACAGGAGTTACAAACATCACGTGTGACTCAAAGCCTCTGGAGATATTTTTATAATTTGCCAAGAAAGGGATGATTCCACAGAGCTGCTGATTTCAGAGATGGGCCCAAGCTGAAATGTTCGTCTTGTCCCAGCTTGTAAAAGCACTGAAGCTCAGCTTTAAGCACATGCTTCCATTTACCAGATTGGGCAAAGCACTTAAAGTCAGTGTAATTAACCACGTGCAAACGCACCCCTGAACAGGAATTACATGCTCCAGTCCCAGGTCGGTATCTCCGTGCCTTCTTGCTTTGGTGAATTGCAGTTTATTCCTCTTGGACTGAGGCCTAGTGCCTTCCTCCTTGGAGACGATTCCCATAATTCCTGTGTAATTAGATTAGCTCTAACTAGACCTACCTACAACAGACAGAATAAATTGCTTCTAGCCTCCCCAGATCCTATTGAAAATGATGCCTGTGGTCCCTCCACGTGGGAGCTTGTACTCAGCAGAGATCACAGTGACAGAAAATAGCCTTTTAAAAATGAAGAGTTGTATAGCATTAACGGCAGGACTAGTGAAGCTTAAGAGAAGATGATGTGTTAAATGATAAGGGGTCTCTGTTTTTGCTTTTATTGTCTGAATCCAGTCATCTGGAGTCCAGAAACGAGGAGGTTCATCAGGAGGTTGGGGTAGATACTGAAATTGCTGGTTCTTCATTGCCTCTTAGTATTTATTTAGAAGACACTAGAAAAAACACTGCATTTTCTGACAAATCTGCCAATAAATTTGCTCGGTACGCACCAATAATGAGCAGCATGGGGACATGGCTGACAGATGATAGTCCTACATGTTTGTAAGCAACTCAAAATCCATTACTGTGTGATCAAAATCAGGTAAAAATCTAAGGAAGCACTGAATCAGGGTCTAAAATCTAGGATATCAGTTGTGATACGCTACCTAGTGATCAGCGACAAGAAAATGTATCTTGCTCAGTTTGTATTTCTAGTTAGCACAGAGTGTGAAAATTCAAGAATCAGCATATTTGTGGCAAATAAAATATTATGCTTTCAAGCAAGTGACTGTCCTTATTTAATGCCCCGCTTTGTATTTAGAGTAGCTGCATAGGTGCATCCTGTATGTGCTCAGTAGAGCCAGCTGAATTATATGTTTAGAATAATTCATCAGATAAATTCAAGTCCATGAACAATCTGCATTCAGATCATGACCTTTACCAAGCTGTGCTTTTTCCAGAGCTCAGAGCTTTCAGTTGATACTGGGAAGAGACAAGAAGAGCACAGAGAAGCTTTTCTCCCATCTCCTCCGCTCCAGTAGCAGTCCTCATTTTGGGAGCAAGGCAGGAAAACCTCAGCCCAGGGGATGTTTCAAACTGGAAAGAAGGATTTTGTGAGCGTGTTGCTGGAGCTGGGGAAGCAGTGGTGTTTTAAGTACCGACAAGCGGTTGGGAACACAGTGGCCTTACGGTAGTGAGCCGAGCTGTGAGAGCTGTGTGCGGCCGGCCGTAAGCGCATGTATCAAGCCTTAGCTTTGTCAGCACGAGCTATCTTGAGTCGTGCTTGCTCTCACTAACCATGGACTAAGAGCAGAAGTGCAGTCCCCAGGGCTGAGCTGATGTGTAGCCTCTTCCCAAGCCACAGTCACTGACTCATGTGTTTGAGCTCCGGGAAGGGTCAGACGAGAGGGAGCTGCTCCTGGAGCCTGCCCCCCGCTCAGAGCACTGCTGGAGGCTCTTGTCCCAAAGCCTGGGCTGCAGAGGTGAATCCATTCAGGTGGTGCACAGTGCTGGAGTTTTGTTAACTTTTGTCTCACAGTTGCTGGACTCTGGGAAATGAGGCAGGGCAGTCTGTCCAGGTGATGTAGGTCCACATATGTTTATTCACTGAAACAGCTGGCTGCTTATCCCAACACTAACCTGATGTGAAAACACTAATGAAACAGCTCTCTGCTGATGGCAGCTCTCACTGTGTGAGCTGAACTCATTTTGCACACCTTAGTGCATTAGAGAGAAGAGGATAAAATTAAAATAGCGTCAGGACCACGGACAGAAGCTTAGAGAAACGCAGGTTAGAGCTACAAGCAGTTGTAAGCCTTGGTAGGTTTTACTCATCATGCCAAAAATTAATAGGAAATAAAATAGCTGGAAAACAACAGGGCTGTGAAGTGTCAGGAGCAAAAAGTGAGTCAGAGATTTCCATTTAGCAAATATTATATCTTAATATTAGATGAGTTTGCTGTTAGTGATTTTAAAAGTGAACTTTAGCATTTTTAGTAGGAAACATTTACATTCTCCCTCATTTGCTTTCAGCAGTTTCACAGAGCTTTGTACTGCTCTCACACAGAAATATCTTATGAATTCTGCAAAGTTCTTTGTTTGTTCTTGTTTTTAGGATGGTAAGTAAAATTTTGTATAACTCACTGCTGTGGGAGTGGGGTTCCCCTGTGGCATGTTCCTCAGGTCCCCTGGCTCATCTGGGTGAGGGAAAACTTCAGAGGCTGTAAGTCCTGGTGTTGCTGTGGCAGGGGCCACAGTTTGTTTAGCTCAGGAGACCTTGATGGTTTGATACACCAGGTCACCCAAGGAGCTGGTCCTGCAAAATGAGCAGGAAAATGCAGTCTTGGGGTTGGATTAGGTGGAGGGTGTAGTCCTGACTTTGCTGTTCCCCCTCTGGATGAAAGCAGTGCCTCAGTTTCCTTGTCTGTAAAATGGGGGACTAGTAATGATGTCTCATTGTAGGAGTTTGCAGAGTGGATGAGAAGCTCAAAGCAAAAGATGTTGTTCTATAGAAAACGTGCGTGCAGGAAAATTGAAAGGATTTCAGCATTCAGCACTGTGTACAGTGAGGTTTATTTGCTGTTCGGCTTGTTTGTTCTTTCATCAGGCCATTGAACAATAGCTAACGAAGGGGGAAGATCTTATATTTTTTTACAGGATATTACTGTTCCTGTGTCTTTGAACCAATTAACTAGCAGCAGGTTTGTGGTGCAGAATGCAGCAGCGTTGGGTTCTTCCTGTTGGGGCTTTTATGTCTGCTGCAAAAGCGTGACTGAATGGGGCTTTCATTATTTATTTATTTATTTATTTATTTTAGGCTGCTAAAGAATTAACGTGAATAATTTTCCCATTTCACCATCTGCTTTAGACTCCATCTCAAAGGGTTCCCAATGAGCGTGGCATGCAAAACCCTTTAAAAATGATCCTCTCCATATTTCCCGCACTCAGCAGTCTGCTAATGTGGCCAATAGATCTAGGTGATGGGCCTGCATGATTTAGAGAGGATCATTAGGGTTATGATGAGCTGTGCAACTGTCTTGTTTATTCACAGTTAGCAATTTCATCGCAGTGCCCTTTGTCTCAGAAATATTTTTGCATTTAAGCTTTTACAGACGGAGTAGTGCCAGAAACATTCAGTCAGTGAGACTTTCACCTTGGGCTCAGGAGCACAAGCTGCTCCACTGCTTTCCATCTTATTTCCCTCGTGGGTTGGGCTGGAAACACTGAGGAGCTCAGGTGAGCTCTCCGTAACTGACGTGAGGGTAAATGCACGTCTCCCACTGGCATTCAAAGGGTTACTCACAAAGAGTTTACATGTCTTGACTGTCAAGTCTCTGACTCCATGCATTTCCCACTCCTCCTGTCTCTTGGGTCCAAGGTTTTTTGCTTTCAGACTTTGCCTTCCAGGGTTGAACTCCACTGAAGCCTCTATTAAACATCCTCGCCGCGATGCCTCTCAGTGCAGTGCATGAATGCTCACCTTCCCTGTGAGGAGGAGGAAGAGGAGGATTAGAAAGCTAAAGTATTTAACCTGCCTGTCAAACAAAATTATTCATGGCAGGTGAGTGGCTGAGCAGCATTTTGCAAGGTTCCCATGAATAATACATAGGATGGTCAGTCTCGGCACGGGACTATTACTCCAACTGTAGAATAATTCACATGCCTGAAAGAAAAAAGGTGCATATCTTAATTTTGTGCATTTTCTGTAAGCGATAGGAGCGAAGGGATCCTTTGATGGTCGAGCTTGAATGGTTGCAGCTCTGCCCATTGGGACCGTGCATCGGATCTGACCGTGGCTGCTGCCTCGGGCAGGGCAGAGGAGCACAGACTCGCTCAGCTCTGCCCCGCGCAGACCTGATGGGGTTTGAGTCATTGCGCATCCCCCGGCTGTGCCGGCGCGTCGGTGTGTGACTATGCCCCCAGTAGTGCGTGCAGATAGATTTATTAGTGTGGGTAAAGTTGGATCGTAATGAGGTTACACGGCTCTGGGACTGCACCTAACTCATCTCCTGGCACCGTGGGACCAGGGGGGGGAGATAAATGTGCGGCTCCCCTCATCTCTTCCTCTAGATTTTGTTTGCAGTTCAGAAGACAGATGCACAGCCATGTACACAAATACACTCAGACTTCTCCCCGAAGAATGATGTCATTCTAGTTTTTTATATTCAGGGTAAAATATTATAATGGCACCATTTCCTTCCTTCAAGCAAGAAAATAGTTGAGCAGATCTTCTATTCTTATGAAAAGCCTCTGAGTCTATTACTTTGCTGGGAATTGGATATTTTTTTTTCTTGAAAGGGGCTGCTTTCCTCACCTAAAAAAAAAATCACATTTTGGCTGAAATACAATTTTTACCACGTTTTGTAATAGAATGCATAAAGGACTCTGAATATTTTCATTTTTGATTATATATAGAAAGTCTTAGCTTTATATTTTGAACTACTAGCATCATAAAAATTAAAACAAACAAACAAAAACTCTCCAGCTTTTTATTTTTATAAAATTCTATTTTTACTTGCCCTTTCCTTAGTGAACCTGCACTGGCTTTTACTCACCCTGGCAATCCACATGATAATAAAAGTGAATACAAGTCTGCTTGAAAACCGCATCGTCCAGCGCTTCACAAACACACACACATCCCTCATGGTTTGAAAACCGCATTTTGATTAATGATTTGTTAATGCTAACGTAAATGAGTCACAAGAATCTTGATGCAAACTCTGTAAGTCAAAGAGAGTCTGCCCATTGACTTACTGGACTTTGGCTCAAGCATTTGACGTACAGAGGCAAAAGAGATGGAGACAGACAGCCGATCTGAAGAGATCCTATTTACAATAGCCATGTGTAAGAGGCAGCAGAAGGCTCTGGTGGCCGGACAGGTAAATAGAGTGGGTGGGTGGTGTGGCTTTAACACATGGCCGCAAGGGCATTGGAGTGAGGCCTTTAATTTCACATTATGATTCTTCTCGTATTTGTTAGATAGAACAATATTAACCTTTTGAATTTATTTAGAAACTCATTAGTGCTTTTTCTATAGTCCATTCTTTTCCTGATTAGCTCTCCTCATTACAATTCAAATTTCTTTCTGCTACATTTACCACATTGTCCTGCTTTCTCTCATCTCTATTGTTGCTCAGCTTAATTTATTAAAGCAATGAAAAAGGAAGGGGGGGGATCGGCTGATATAGCAGCCTTCCTAGTCTCTGGTGCTCGGGGAGAAAGAGAGAAGGGAGACACCCGTGAGCTTGCCTCTGCCCAGGGTGGGCAGAGCACGGTGGCAGCAGTTTCTATACAAGCGCGTGATGCAAGCATAGTTCATATTGGCAGTGTCAGATAAAAGACCTTCTGGATCTGCCTTAGTTTGTGCCCAAAGCTGCCAGCAAGGCGCTGAAGTGCTGGGTGAAGGCAGCTGCCTTCACATGTTCCTGCAGTGCCCCTCGCTTGCTGTGTTGCTTTAGCCCATGAAGGCTTGACTTTCCTGCTTTCTCATTTCAGTTGTTGCTCAATCTCAGTGTTTTTAAATGGAATTCACTATGAAAGTTCAGTGTCCTCATCATGTCCTGGAAACATATACAACTAATCCTCCTGACTCCTCTGGCATCCTGTTTCTAAGGTTATTTTAAAAACTATGTGTATGTCTCCAGTAGCGTTTCTTTTGTGTACTTTTCCTTGCTATCAAGATGGAAGTCTGGGAGTTGCCATAATTGCTCTTGACTTCACACATCTCCAGTGGAATACGAATTGACATTTTGGTCAGGTTTTTTTTGGTAAGAGACCTGAGCCTGTCCCTGTTTTGGGGGAATTGGAAAGGGGAGATGCTAAGCTTCAGATATAGATTTAGACATTTGCTGCCCTGCTTTGCAAAATATTTTCTGTTAGGAACATGGAATTTTTGCTCTTGGTTTTTTTCTTTTAGTACGGCGCTTGTTTCTCAAGAGCAATGCTGCTATATCCCATGTGCTTGTGATTAAAGACGCGTATGCTTTTGACAAGAGATGATTAAATACAGCCAGATGATTATAACCGTCCCAGTCGTTGTGGTTCTCTGATTATTGGTGTATTTGAGCATCTCACAAATGTGAATGAATGTGTTTTTGCAGCAGCTATCATAAAACAGGGAAGTGCCAGAGTATTTTATTTGAGGCACAGAGGGATTAACTCACTCGACAAAGGTTAGAGAGAGAGTTTTTGGCAGAGCCACAAAAAGAATCTAAATTTCTGAGTTTCTACTCCAATGCCTTATTAATAAAATCATCTTTTCTCTGAATTCTTTTCTGTCTGTGGTAATTACAGTTTTGGCTAGTTTTATGTTCTTTATAAAAACCTGTCTTTCATACATCTTGTGAAACTAAAAAAAAGAAGAAGATAAAACAATCATAATTTTCCAAGTGTATAATTCTGGACTCCAGCAGAGGCCTAAAACAAGTAAGGTAATTATTCCACTCAGTTCAGCACCATTTGGAGAATTAAGCTATTTCGTGAATTGTAGTTTTAAAATAAGACACATGAACTGGAAAAAGTTCAATGAGCAACATGTAAAATAAAACAAATGTTTGCAAATATCAGCTGAAAGAGAAAAGGAGCTGGCCGTAAGCCTTTGGTGTGAAGGTGACTGGAGGAAGACAGGAAAGATCAATGACGTTGAGGGAAGGTTAAAAAAACAAAAAGGAAGATTTTATTATTTCCTTTAGATTATGGGGAAAATGCCAGGGTATGCCTTCAGGGCTAAATTAATTCCTGGGACAAGCTAAAGAAAAAAAGACTTTCCCCAAGGATGAATTTGGCCCGTGGGCAATCACAGGAGGTCAGTCAGGGGAAGCTGCCAAGAGGAGGTGGAGCCAGCATTAGTAGAGTTGTTAAAGTCTAGACTAGACGTGCATTCCTTAGTGATGGTTAATTAACTTGTTCCTGGCAATCAGCCACCAGGGCAGGAGGTGGACTTGATTTGCAAGTTGTGATTGCCGAGAAAGTCACCCATAATTGCCTGTGATCTTGTGGCTTTCTGATTTTTTTTTCTCTCCACAGGTTCTTTGCTTCATATAACACCGTTTTCATGCTTATTACTACTGATGTGGTTGAACCTCTGCCACAGTCTGATTTTGGGTGCCAGTACCCATGGTGACTGGAGAACATCAGCCATTCGCATAGGTAAGAAGAGCAAAGTTACCTTTGGTTGCAGAGGGGATTCAGGACCGTTACCTGTGGCTGAGGAGAGCACAATGCACTTGTATGTGGGCTGCAGGACACCCGTATTTATTTCTAGTTCTAAATAGATTCTAGGTGCTAACAGCTCCACAGGATTGGTTTCCACCCCCTTTCCCCAGGCAACCCTTCACTTTGGTTGCAGTTCCAGTTTTTATTCTGTAATGTCTGGACACCCTCTGTTGTACGGTAAGCAACTTCATTGAGACGCTACTCGGTTGTCCGGGGATGACACAGGGGCTGCCAAAGAGGACCAACGTTGCTGGAGGATCATGTGTTACCCACACAATCCTCCTGCCCTTGGTGGTGTGTCAAACTGCAGATCAGACAGAGCAGAAGGAATAACGTAGGCTTGGAGTCCCCACATAGAAGGAACCAGCCAAAGGCTAAAATTATCTTCTGTTTAATTAGAGGTATGAGTGCAGGTAACAGAAAGTAGGTTGACTGCACAATGCACGTGTAATGCAGAGCCAGAAGCTGAAGATCAGGAGGACAGAAGGTTTGGGTTTATTCCTCTGTGTTCCTGGAGGCAGGCAAGCAGTGGAAGTTGCCATGCTGCAAGTTTCCAGTTGGCCAACCTTGGACTGTTTCTTACTTTTAAGTGAAGCAAATCAGGAAGGAGGGAAAATGCAATAGTCTTAATTGATTTTTTTACTATTTCCTGTATACAGAAGTGAAAGACAAGACTGACAAATCTTGAATGCCTAAGTGGATCCTTCTAGCAGCAGATTTATTGCTAGTAGAAAAGAAATCATATGAGTAGGATCTCAGATTACGGTCCAGCCTGTGGCACAGGCATGGAGAAGTCCTGAGGGACTTAATGCTGGGGGGGGGCTTTCAGGGACAGAGGTTGCTGGATCCGTGGTGAAATTGTTGGGTTTGGGGCATTTTGGAGGAGGATATTGCATTTTGATGGGGAAGGGTCCACTGTCTAAAGAGAGAGTGGCATCAGGTCTGTGAGATGGGAGCAGTTGCAGATGCAGGAAGAGACTGAGGGGAGTAGGTTGTTGCTGAACTGGAGAGGAATAAAAGCAAGAGAATGACATTAGCATATAATTTCTGGCAGTTGTTGCAGTGCATAATAACTTCAATTTAAAAGCTTCTCATTTCCCTCACTTTGTGCCTTATTAAGGCTCCAACCTATATTTAATAGTGGGAATATCACTTTTTGCTTCCCTAATTCTATGCCTGCAATTGATCTACATAACCTGCTAGATCTCCACTTGGATTTCTGAAGCATGTGAGGGCTCTCGCTGTGTCCTGAGAGACACAAAATTATAACTCAACCCCTCTCTTACAGCGCGTGTGTTATTTTGGTCCTTTGCTTCCTTGTGGTACGACCAGAGTAACAAAAGAGTGAAAAATACTGTTCTTGTTACATCTCAGATATTTGTGGCATGTTTCCAGGAGTGTTTCCAGCATGCCGGGCAGGTTTCCACTCAAACCCCTCTCAATTTCTTTTCCTTTGCGTGGCAAGTTCTGGGTCCAGGACTAAGGCCACCTTGCTGCATGGACTCTCTTAGCAGGGACCCAGGACCTGTAGCACCATGGCAGTCCAGCCAAGCAGACTGGACAGTCTAACACAGTCCAGTTAGTCCAGCTATACATATAACCGCCTTGAGGAGTTCTGCTCCTGGTAAGCTTAATTGTCTGTGCTTTTCATGTAAAAAAAGAAGAAAAAAAAATATATTTTATGTTTTAAAAAAGGTATATATCCAATTGACTGTTTTATGAAATAGTTTTCATAAAGATTGAACTTGGGGAAATGCCTCCTTTGGCAAATTTTCTTTAAATCTATAGGCTACTAATGTTTCACATAGTCTGGACATTTCTACCCTTGATGCATTGTTTAGTGCCAACTTCTTTCATTTTCCTGTCTGTAGTTGTGCCGTAGATCTTTTCCAGAATATTTTTTTTCTATGTGACTCATTCAGCTTCCTAAGAGAAAGTGCAGCTTATTCAAACTATTCTAAATCTATTTATCCAGGCAAATATTTGGACATGTAAAACAGTAGTAAAGTGCTACGATGTCTATCAGGGCAGGAGAGCACACAAAATCTTTCAAATTGTAAGTCTCTCCCTGGTGTGTTTTATCTGGAGGTATTAATTGGCAAAGAGCAATGTAGAAATTTGATTCATACACGTACACATGCACACACAGTGAGTGAAAGCTTTGTACATGTTTGAGCTCCATTTTCTCAGCACTAAATTTAGTTTGCACAGGCTTGCTGCTTTATCAGATGCTTCACCACGAAGGGGCTTTGAGGTTAGGTAGCTGCATGTAGATCTCTCTCCTCCGTGTCACTGCTTCAGTCTTTTAAAAGGCAAGAGTTGTCATGAGCTGATGGCTCTGTAATGGATTCCTCAAAAGCAGCTGGTATCGCAGTTGAATTTTCCAACTTCTTACATTTCATCCAGAATAGATTGGGTGTCTGAAACTTACCCTTGAAGAGGATTTCTCATGCAGCTGCTGATCAGTCTTGCTCCTTAGCATGACTGAAAAGCCCTTGGAGCAGGTGTTGTCACTGTGCTTGAGCCCTTCTTGCAGGTTGCATCGTGCCTGCAAGAGAAACATCTGGGAAGAAGTGGTGAGGATTTTTGGGCTGGTCAGAAATGCCAGTTTAAATTTTGTTCAAGTTCAGTTCAACGGGTCTTGACAATTTCATGCTCTCACCATGGAAGAGACTTCAAGAGAGGGTCCTCCTGTGCCCAGAGGAAGACTGGCCTTTCTTTTCTGGAGACTTGTTCTCTGAACTGTTGACATAGGCTACTAGAGCCCACACGGGGCTATAGGAGGTATAAGTTGCCATATAAGTGGTTAGGCATTTGGCAAGATTTCCTTGCTGCCAGGGCTACAGATGTGAAAGACTGGGGTTGGTTGTCCTTTTTATGGCTTTAAACTTTCGGCTGCCTGAATTAATGTATTTCTTATTGATTCGGTAATGAAGACAGAGTCCTGAATTCATATGTTGCTTTTTATTTGCATTTTTACTACAGTTAGTCTCATTTTCTCGTTGCTGAAGGCCATTAGTGAGGAGTTGGATGACTTGTCTAGGTTTCTGCTTTTCGTAGTTTTCCAAAGCTCTATACGTATCAGGCACCCTTTTTTGCTTCTGCAATTAACTAATCCACAATGTAACAGGAGCAGCAGAATTGATTGAATAAGCCAAGTTTTAAGCCTTAAGGAAAAAAACTCAACAAAATAAACAAACACATTTGTGGTGGTGCTTTTCAAAATTGTTTTCCTCATTCTTACACAGATCTAGCCATGAAATTAGGATGAGTAAAAGCTTTTGTCACTATGTCACCCTCCAGTTGATCCTAACCGGTGCTTGAAATGAACTCTTGATGTGACACATTCGCCTCTGCAACACACATGGCTTCATCTTTCTGTTCATCTCACCTACAGACAACAACTCTCTTTGCTTCCCTTAAGGTAAGATGTAGTCCAGCAGCAAAACCAGCAGACATATTGTCTGGCATGGAAATCTTGACTTGCTAGTTATAGCTGTTCCATGGCAAGACCCTGTATTTTTTTCCTTTATGAAGACCTCTCAGTCTCATTGCTTTACCCTCCTTCCCTGAATAAGGAAGATCGAAGCAAAAGATGGTTGAAGAACCTTCCTCAGAAACATCTCTGAAGTTGCTGACTGGCACTGAGCCATGACAGTTAGTCAAATCCACATTAAGCTGCATTTCAACAAGAAACTGTTTGAGCTCAGTCTGACCTCTTTTCTTAAATAAGAATTTGAAAGTCCTCTCTTGCAGAATGGGCTGTGTTGGCACAGCATCATGAAAGCAAAGTTGGATACTGGGTTCCCTCTGTACCAGCAAAGTATTCCTAGGTCAGAAACTACTTCTGCTAAACTAAAACCTGTTTTCTTTAAAATATGCTTGTCATTTATATGGTTAAAATAGTTTCCTTCCTTGTGATATTTTACCCCATGAACTTCCCCTTTTTTGTACAAAAAGCCATGGGTCATTTATTGTGTAGTTTGTGCTCTCAGGTACTTCTGTTCCTTGCTGACATGCTCAAACCTGAATTCCTTCTGCTGTTCAGACTTAGTGAGCTTTTGCGGTTCTGCTTTGCAAAGTTATGCTACAGAGACACTCTGCTCGCACCCTCAAGCGTGTAAAACTCCTTGAAAACAAGCCTTGCAGAAGGGTGAAACCTGAATGGAAAGAGTGAGGTTCACATCAGCTTCCATATTCTTTTTTGCAGGGGCCCTTCAGCGGATACTGCCTGTCACAGAAAGCTATTCGGGTACATCAGCTTCTCCAGGGGAGAAGTTACCTTCTTGGATTAGGTGCTAGAGGCAGGTCCTTTAGTGTTCCTGCGTGCTGGCCAGAGTGAACTGATGGAACAAGAGATTTTATATTTCTTTAGAAAGAGACAACTTATCTAAGTTCACATGGGCAAAATGCACAATAGTAACTGCACTAACTGCAGTTATTTTTGTGCAACATCCTTCCTCCTAAAGGCAAGTTACTGAGTGCTTGAATCCTCCTTTCCTCCAAATGAAGAAAGAGCATTTCCAGCTCTGTGTGATTGTTTCCCAACTCCCATGTACGCTTGCAAAATATTGCCTGCAGCAGAACATTGGAGATCATTAAAAGAATATTTTTTCTGCAAAGATAAAAGATTTTGTACCTCTTTGGTGAATGTGAAAATATTAATTGAATAAAGTATTAATTATCAGTAGAAGAACAAATGTAGCTTAAAAAGTATGTAAAGATGCTGGAATTTACAAATTAGCTGGTAATGTAGGAAGCATAAAGCGCTAAAAATACTTAATTAAAACATACACATTTGAGGAGGAAAAAATTTGTAATTTGAAGTAGTCTTTATTTTAATAGATATTTCCTCAACTTCATTGAGCCTTATTGCTTTGTGTTGCAAATAGCTCATGTGTATTGTATTTTCTACTTATTAAGCAATGCTGTATTTGCTGCTTGTTCACTACTCTCAGAAGCTGCTTTCTAGGCTTAAGTGAAAAGCAGCTTCCACTGAAGATGAGTATAGAAGTTGGGGGCTGTTTCACACCTGTGAACGTGATGAACGTTGCAGTAAGGTCTATATATGTTCTCGTGTTCAAACCCAAAGTAGGAAACAACTACTCGGAGAAAGCGAAGGTAAGTTTTGCCAGGTTGTGACAATGAAAACCAACCAATGACTTCAGCATTTAACACCTAAAAAGGTTAGGACAAGAGTCACACTAAATTTTTCCTCTGGACTGCACCTAGGTTAATCCCTGCAGTGCACTGCTGCACGTTTTCAGTGTACTCAACGTCTTGACATCTGCCCTTGCACCACTGGCCTTGCAGATGTAGTGGAGATGGGAGAGCTGCCCTCTGTAATCTCTGATGAGGAAAGCGTTTATTTTTACTGGTAAGAGCAAGCTCTCTCTTAAACTGTCACAGCCTGGGTCAAGAAAGCATAAGACTGTTTCCTTGGGAGCTGGTTTGCCTTCTCTTCTGGGAATTAGCTAGGCATTAGTCATAGCTTTGCTGGGACCTCTCTTTGCCCTTTCCAAATAAATGGCTTTGGAAGAGGAAGGCAGGGCTGTGAGTCTTGGAAGGGATGAGGCACGCTCCGGCCAACCTCTGCTTGGGATGATTGATTTACAGAACTGGAAGGAAGCTCTGGGGAAGCCATCTACCATTGCTAAGCGGGAGGTCGGTTTATCTCATTTCACCCTGGGACTGCTGGGTGATGATCATGGATGAGGCTTGCTCCCTGGACATCACGGTAGCCTGTGGAGGATGTGTCAGAGGGGAGCATAGGCCTGCTTTCATGTACAGGGTAGGGAGAGATCGTTCTCTCCATCCCATCTTATTGGTTTGTTAGGAAGCATTCATTAAAAAACATTGTTTGTGAGACAGAGTTTTTTGTGCTCCTTTCCTCATTCTGAAAGAAATGCTAGAAATCCTGCTTAAGGAGATGAAAAGGCCCTATACGTTAACTTATAGCCAGTAGAGAAGGTCAAAAGGCCATAGCCTCTTCCAAATCAGAGCAGTGCTATTGGCAGGATGGGGGACCTTACCTGATCTCTTACTGTGGTGATGGAACTGCAGAAGGAACGATGGACAGTGTGAATGTAATCCTTCCTGATAAATTTTCTGGGCATGTCTGGAAGTTTTACTAATGAAAGGAGAACTTACATGAACCTATGGAAACCAGTGGGAGTTTTTTGCCATTGACTTAGAAAGGCCAGGATTTCACCCTACGGTTCTTCAGTTACTTTTCTGGTTTTCACTGTCTTTTCCACCCGTTTTCACTGACTGTCGTCTCCATGCACTATTTTCACTTTGGATAGAAAATATTTGCTTCTGTCAGGTCCAGAACAGCTAGGGACTCCTCCAAGGTACTCTGCCCATCAGAGAGGTTTATTTCAGAGATGGGAAGTGCTGAGATATACCTGAATAATGGCAACTCTCAAGGTATTTGTTCTCCCGCCCTTTCTTTATCAGATTTCCAACATATGTGCTGGGTTTCTGAGTTAGTCACGTGGAGCTGACGGATGTTTGGCTTTTACTTCTGTGCACATCTGCTTTTGAAAACTGCATTGGAACAGACTCTGCAAAAGCGATGCTGTGTTTCATTCTCGCAGTAATAGAGGAGGTTCCAGTCCCAAAGCTCAGACCCAGGGCTGGGCTGACCTCTGCTTAGAGAGCGGGGATTGAAGCTTCCACTGCCAGTCCATTTCCCATTTGGCCCTACACCTCTGGAAAGGGGAGGAAGGCATGTTGAAAAGAAATAACAAAATAACATCTTCCTAGTGACCTGCCATTAACCTCTGTGTCTTTTGTAGCTTAAAGTAATGTTGCACATGAAAAAAAATCAGCAAATACTTTTCCAAAGGCAATCAAACACTGTTGTTCTTTATCGGCTCAGATCTTTGTTGCCTGGGGCTATCTGAATCATTCTTCTTGCTAAAGTGTAAGATGATTTTCTTTCTTTTAATGCGAAAAGTTTACATTTATAAGGCTCATGCATGAAGGACCAAAAGGCATTTAGTTTGGCTGCACAGTAAAATAGTTTGGTGTTTTCATTGCTTCATTACTTTACGCTGGTTGTTACAAACCAGCTTCATCACAGCTACTGCTGCTGCTAAAAATCTGCGCCTGGGTCTCTGCACACTGACACATACTGCAAAATGTACAGTTTTCACCAATTGTTGCTGTGTGCTGGTAACAGCCGGCATGTAAAAAAATTTTCTCTCTTCTCCAATTCATGTTACTAAATTTGTATCGTGTGGGTGTTTGTCTGTATTTCCCTATTTTAGTGACTTTGAAAACATCTAACAGGGCAACAGGAAGCATCAGGGATGCAGTAAGGAGAGACGAGATGCTTGAGGAGCACGGTTAGAGGCACAGCAAAATAAACCTTGTAGTGGAGTGGGATTGAGCGATGGGTCCCCTGTCGGCCTGCCCTCCTGGCAGGCAGGGCAGCAATCTTTCTTTTCTGACCCAGCTAAGATGCATTCCTCTGCAAGACTGACTGCACTGGCTCAGTATGTCGCAGTCCTCTCCCATTCTCTGAAATAGGCTTAGTTATTTTGGATGTGTGTCGTTAGTGAGGGTTAAGTGTTACAGTAAGACAAGGCTTGTAGCAAGAGATAAAACCGTTTATTAGATGAAGAGATATGGCCAGGGGAAAAAAAAAGCTTTTTTTTGGGTGTATAAGCCTATCCCTATTGTAAACAGCAGGCTGTCCTCCCAGACATGGTTATCCTTCACATGGCAGCTCTGGGAGATTGACAGGTAACAACAGCAGCCAGATTGGTAAAAGTTTCTGTAGATTTACTGTCAGTAGCAGCTAGATCATTTCCCTAGGAATGTTTTTCCTTAACTCTTTTTTTCACTTCAGCCTTAAAAATGGTTGGAAAATTAGATCTTATTGATGGAAGAATTGCACATAAGCCTTAGCTTTCACCTCCATTTCTAACGAAAATAAGTCTGCTGCAACCTAACTTCTTTTTCTGGCGGTGCTAATCCTTTTTGGGTTGGTTACTGAATGCAAACTGAAAAATAATAACAATTTCATGAAAACTGGGGGCTGTTCCTGAACATGTCCTTTTGTAGAAAATTCCTCTCTTCTTGGGGGGGAGGGAAACATTTAACTGGAAAACTTTCAGCCTGTCTCGATTTGATTTTTGCCTTTTCTACATTTTGGCTCTAATTCCACATCAAATCATTCAGTTTTGTCTGGGCCCCCTTCCTCCCCATCTGCCGCACTCTAATGGGAAATAAATCTCCAAGCTCTTTTCTATTCCTTACCATCCCGTAAGTCTTCTGCTCTCACTGAATGACTGAGATCATACATCTCCTTTTATAAAACACTAGAAGTACCATTTACATTTTTTTCCCAGAATCCCTTTTGACTGGTGTCAGATACAGAAACACTAACAAAATAAACCTCAAGCATAAAAAAATCCTTGTGGTCCTATCTGCAGTAAAGATAAGATCCTTTTTCAACGGAGATGGATGCTCTGGCTTCTCTTCCCCTCCAGCCACTTCTCTGTCTCCCTCCCAAGGCAGAGCAGTTTTGCCCTGTATGTGACGGGACAGAGGTTGGCTCTTGTGTGGATGGTGGTCATACCACACCACACACCGTGTTTCCCTCTGCTGTGTTTTCTAGTCCAAACTTCTCTCTAAGCAAGTGGATCTGGGTAACCTGAGTTTCACGCTCCAGGATATGCCTTGGACCATGGCTTTCTTGGAGCATAGCAAGCCCTTGCCCAATATCAGGAGATGTGTTGGTCCTTGGTGGGATTGGAGTTTTGCAGCAGTTTCCAAATCTGCCCTGTTTTGTGTCAGCCTGCCAGGGACCTGTGAGCCGGGCTGGTGCTCTCCGGCAATCAGCAGGGTTGTCACCACCCTGCGTGTAGCAGCATCCAGACATCCCACTGTCTTATTGGAGCAGCATGATCTGCTTTAGTTACCCAACCGATACACTCAGAATTGCCGTTTCAAAGAGCTTAAGTTCCTAATTGTTGAGTTGCTGAAGCTAACTGCCTGTACCTGAGCTAAGTGTCTAATGCAGGTTAAAGCTTAGGCTGTAAAATCCTTCCTCTTCACAGTGAGCACATCTCTGTTGGCACACTCTATGGAAGCCATGCCAGCTTGTGGTGGGGTGGGCCAGGGTCATGACGCCCCGTGTTCTTGTGTGCTGTCGATAATCAGATGCAGTTATGAGTACACACAAGGAGTAGGAAGGTGTTGTTTCTTCACTAACCCCTTTTCAGTGCAGAACTGCGCGTGAAGTCGTCTTCCTTGCTTGCATCTCCCACGGCAGGATGAACTCCCAAGCAACGCAGTGTGACTTCAGCTGGGGCAGTGTCATGAACCCAAGTGCCCCACGCTGGCTCCTGAAAGCACCTTGGCTGTATCAACTAGACCTAGTTTCAGTGCACAGCACAGCCTTGGGGAGTTAAGGCACTGTCAGCGTTCAAAGGCTGGTGAGCCATCCTTCCTCTAAGGAAAGGCATTGCAACCTTCAGAGCTACCGTTCGGTGGCACCAACTCTGCCAGCTTTCTGATGGATCTGGTTCATTTTCATCTGTCCTGAGCACATCCACCTGCTACCAGAGGCGCTGAGCCGCACTGCTGGTGTGGGGAATGAAATGCAAAGGGGAGGAGAAAAAACCATTCGACTCCTGTCAGGTAGATGAAAACTTAGTTTTCCTCCTCCTCTCTCCTGCCTCCTGGAGAACATACTGTATGTAGAAGGTGACCTTTTGTCTCCTTCCTCCCCACCCGAGCTGAGAGAGATTCGGCTGACACATCTGATGACAGATAGATACCAGCATGAGCAAATTGTGCTTGAACTTGCTCCGGAGAAAATTGTTACAAGGTGCGCGCAGGCTCGGCTGCATTAGGGAGAGCACAGATCATAGCCAAATGTTTGTGTCATTTGCAAACGCCACTGCGAGGGGACGTGGAGGGATGAACAGATGAGCATTTTGAACTCTAAATGTTACTGTAGAGAACATGAAATAGGGCTCTGTGTTTGACTTTGGAAGAATGTTCTCCATTTGGGGAAGGTTCAGATGAAATCAGATTAATCCCCACCACCTGAATTTTTTCTTTCATCTTCTGTTTTTTTTTGTTTTTATTTTATTTTAAAATTGATTCTTGTTTTTTTTTTCCCCAAAGAAAGTTCCTGAATTCTTGGTGTTCACCAAAGCTTTGGTTAATGTATATGCTGAGTCTTCATGTAATGAGTAGAAATTGGAAGAATAGATATGAAAGCATTTTAAAGTTGTAGAAACTTTATGAGAAGAAAACGCTGATCACAAATCCCAGATGCAAAAAAAGAAATTTAAATGCAAGAACTTTGAAAGCATATCCTTGCCTGTCCAAATAGCACTTCCAGGCTGATCTGCATGAAAGGCCCCAGTAACTCATTAACTCATTAACTCTTCACAATCTAATGAAGAACTGTGCGTTCTGGCCACCTCCATCACTCTGCCACTCCGGTCTGAACAAACTCGCTGTCTTCCTCAAGACACGCAAACCTGAACCCTGCTGAGCTCTGCTTTCAGGGCAGCGGGGACTTCCTTCCAGGCATCTTATTTTAAGATGTGAAGAATATTTGGGGTATGCATACCATATTAATGATCTCTCTCTCTCAATCTGTCATAGTGATACCGTGCCTCTCCATCCTCTGACCTTAGAAAGACACTCATTTATGGGACTGCCTAATGCTCAGCCATCCTTCAGGACATCAGAGGTGCAGATTCACTCCCTCCACCAGGCACCTATTGAATCTGTTCAGGCCATGTCTATTAAAAAACTGGACTCTGCAGCCAAGAGGACAGTGAGAGATGGATGGTGCTGGCGTGCAGCCGCTTCAGAGGACAGAGGCAGATCAGCCTGCCATGGACAGGCTAATGAAACCTGCAGGACTGGCATGCAATTACCTTGTTTGCCAAACTCATTACAGAGGAGTCACATATTTCCAGTATGCTGCCCCTGGCCGCAGAGACAAAGCTGTCAGCTGGATAATGAATAGTTCCGGGCCAAATTCAGGTAGGGCTGGAGCAGGTGTAGTTTCGATGAAGTTGGTTTGCTTGGCCCAGCTGAGACCAGGGTCTGGTCCCTCACATAGTGGCTCCATCCCCAGGATCACTCAGGGTGGCCTCAGGACCACTGGGTTACGTGAGAGCACATTGACCCTTGCTGTGCTGCTCCAAAATTTGTTAGAGCAACGCACTGCAGTAGCATCGTTACCCCAGCGCACATGCCTTGTAGTTCGAGCCTTGCTGATTCTCAAAAAACACAAAGTACAAGTGTGGGAGCCCGAGCCAAATCTGATCTTACAATGTTAGCTGAAAACCAGCAAAATCCATAGCATGAAAGAAACTTTTTGTCTCAACAAAGAAATGCAGCGGTATTTGGATTATTTGGGGAAATGCCTGTATTTCAGATAGCAGATACTATTTTGGCCTTGGCACGTTGGTCAAAGTCCAGTTACAATTTCTCAGGGAGGTACTAGGTCGTGGCTTAAGGCAGAATCCAGGTAAAAAACCCCTTTATAAGAGCTGACATAAAGAGCTGCAAAAAAGGAACTGCTGGTAGTGCCAAACAGTAAGCTTCCAAGCCCCAGGACCACTGCTTCATATTCCTGAGTGCTGTCTGCTGGCATTTACCCATTAACTCCTTACCCACAAGTGTGCAGGTCCTCGTCCCCGGTGTCCCCACAGCAGCTCCAGCTGCTCGCAGGAGCCTCCGGCCAGGTTGCCTCCACGGTGGCGTGGGCTCGCCCTGACCCACCGCCCTTTGGTGGGTGGGAGGCAGGATTTAAGTGAGCGTGGCAGCCTGGCTCTGGCGAGGGGAATGCAGCCCTGATGGTGATGTGCATGGAGTTGTCTTATTAGCGGCAGCCTTGGGATTGCCATTGCTGAGATGGTCCCAGCCACTGCTCGTTCACAGTCTCCAGACAGCAGCCTGGAGCCTGAGCAAGCAGCCTGGGGAGCTGTGTCGGAGACAGCAAAATTCACTGAAACGTATATTATGGCCATGAAGGCTTGTTTGTAGGACTTGCCCCCGTGATGGGCTGTTATGGGAAATGACACATCGATGTTGAAAGCCTTAAATGTTCCTCGGGCATATTGACAAAAACTGCATGCTTCTCCTTAGGCTGCTGAAGCAACAGGGAAGAGAACATTTGCTTTCAGCTAATAAAACCTGATTTTAGTTGTTTTTATTTTGCATTCTTTTGCTACTGCTGCTGCTGTGGAAAAAAACCCCATCCTCCTGGAGTGCATCAGTGGGCTGCAGGCACGTTTCCCATCATCTCATGATATCCTCAGTGGCTTTCCTGGATGCATCCTACTTCACTTCACCCTTGCTATGGTTTTGATGCTGGTGCCATGTGCTTATTGTCCTTTATCCATCAGGTAGGTGGTCGTCACCTGGCACCTGACCTGCTTCAGGTGAGGACAGAAACTCCAGCCCCAGCAAGGAATGATGGTGACCCAAAGTCAGCATCAGCTCCTTGCACCCAGCAAGGCTCAGGCACTCTCAGGCAACCTCCTGAACAGCTTCTTTCATTTCCACCACTTAATTCCATGTTTATCTGCCAGTTCAGATGAAACTGCAGCAGGACACTACAGGAACCAGCCAGGTTTCATTATTCAGCTGTAAAAGGCAGACACCAGAGCTCTCTGCAGACTCTCAGCATGGAATTTCAGGGGAAAAAAGTGGCCTTGTCTTCCCATTTTACTCCTCAAAAGTGGTAACAGCCCAGCATAACACATACATAACTTCAAGGAACCCTATACAAGTGATATTGGGAATCAAAGCTGGCTCTAGATATTTGGAAATGCCTCCCTTAATATTATGTGCACAACTTTAAATTAGCTTATGCAGTTACAGCATATGCATATGTATATGTGGCAACACACAGGTTTTTCTGCTGAAGTTTTGCTTTACTCAATGATTTGGCAACCCTGCAGTGCTTCTCCCTATTCCTCTTGGGTCCTTCTTCACAGACCCTGTGTGGGATTCAGGTTCACCGCTTCCTAGCTGTAGTTCTCTGTGGTACCTGTGCTTCTTGGTCATGATGGATTTTTAAAAATTCTTTTTTTAACCATATCCCAGACATGTTGTACGGTGTCTTGTTTTGTAATTGAGGAACTGAGGCACAGAAGAGCTGTGAACAGTGTCCACTGATATTTCTTCTTCCAACTTGAAAATTGCTGGGGCTGATTATTTATTTATTTACAGCACTATTTTTTTCTAGTGAATTTTCACAGCTTTCTGAACATTCAAATCTACAAAACTGTCCCTGGATGTCTCAAACAGTGGGAACAATTTACCAGGGGAGCGCTCAACCCTGGGAAGTTTTTTGCCTCATTTGCCTCATGGCTTTTGTGGCAAATGATGCCAGGGGTCATCTTCCGATCAGAGCCCTGATGTGAGAGCTTTGGTGATGATGGTGCTCCCCAACGGCTCCATTTTAACACATTCAAGCAGAACTTTATTGCTTGAGCCAAGGGATGACATATGGGAATTTTGTTAAAATTTTGCTGCTGAAACTGCTGGCTTATGCTTATAACGTTTCTTGTCTGATTATGTACATGGTTGGAGAGTTAATTTACTCTGTAATTAATCGCTTGCCTGTTTGCCCTTACTAATCTTCCCTTCCTGTTTTGTCTTCTATGGCAAGGGGCTTAGTTTTCTAATACGCAGCGTCTCTCATTCATTTGGGTTTCTGTTTCTAGACATTTCATGGCTTGTCTACATTTAGGGAGCTAGCTGATACAGCCCACCCCGGCTGCAGTAAACTGCGCCATGTCATCGGTGTTGTTGGGCTACTGAAGGAAGACTTTGTTGGTCATCATTTGTTCTTCTCTGGAGCCAGGTTCTTGCCTGAATTTTGTGCATTCAGTGCCCTGTGGGGTCTGGGCTGGGGCAGAGTAAGGGTTTTGAATGGCCTGTAATTTCTATGGTAGCCGGGAATAGCCTATGGAGGATGGTGGCAGGACAGGATCCTGTAGTTCAGTTCGCTTCTGCCTTCTCAAACTCCAGCATACGTTTTAAAACCAATCTAAAAGCTTACCCAAGCAGCTTTGAAATCTATCCAACCCCAGTATCCAGCCTCTTGCCCCTGTTCCTTCCACCCCTTCCTGTTTCTGAGCTTGTTCATCTCACTTCATCCTCCCTCACCTGCTTTTCCTGCATCTGGCTTTCAGCTGCTCCAGGCTGTGATGAGCCACCACTCATGCCTGCCAGCAATTTAAAAGGATTTCTTGAATGTCAGTATCATTTAGGATGCTTTTCTCCAAAAATACCTTTGCTACAGAAGGACTCCTGTGAGTTGGAAGGCACCAGTGACATTTTCAAAAGGACCTATGTGGCGTAGGAGCTCGGATCTCAATGAACAGCAGTAATGAGGGGTGCCTTGATCACTTCTATGCTATTTAAAATCACTGCCTGTTGTCTTGAAGCAATCCATGCAGATGATGAAACATCACTATGCAAGGATTTGCATTTCTCTCCTATAGTCCAAACCAGAAAATTATCTGTTTATGTAGACAGTGAAGTTGCTGTGTTCGTGGTTGCTGAATGAGTTTTCTGTTGGATCGGATATGTAGTTTGATGAGAAATATTCAGGGGATAGAGATTTGGGGTAGAGTAAAAGTGTGGTTTTCCGTGTGTCCGATCAGGAGATTGAAGTGGCTGCTTTCAGGACATACCCTTCCTCCCCAGAAGAAACAAAACTTTGAAGCAGTTTCTAAAAGCCATGCTTTCTCTCCAGGACTGCCATGGACCAAGCTATAGACCATGGGCTATGTGAACGTGAAGCTGCTCTAGAACTGCTGTATGATAGACTAAACCAGCTAAAAACCTCTCCCTGCCCCAAGAGCAATCGCACTCCACTGATGAACTGCAGCATTGCAGGTTGTGAGCCAGTGAGAGGGTTGCTGTAATGTCTGAACAGGTGGAGCAGAGGACGGTTAGAAACCATCCAGTTATGGGAAATCTGAGTCATGAAAAAACCATTGGATAAATTTAAATACATTATTCTAGCTTGGAGGAGGAGACCATCTGGGTAAGTAGAAGGATGTGTGTCTTACTGAGGGAAGAGTCATTTCAAATGACAAAAGAACTGTCCTGAGCCTGAAAAATCTGCCAGACCCAAGATAAAAAGACCAGCTTAGAATGACACTGATTTAATGTTTGCATGTCAAGAATCCAGCTAAGGGGCATAATGTTAAAATATTTTTAAAAGTGATAAAAGACTTTTGCTGGTATTTGCCAGCTATATGAAGGAGGAAGGTCCGGAAATTTCATCAGAACTTCACATTATAAAGTCCCTTCTAGAGATTTTTTAAAGAAATCTTGTATTTGAACTCCAAATTTCATGACAGCTCTGCTTTAAACAAAAAGCTGGGAAAGAAATGGAAGGATCTCCCCGTGGTCAGATTGCGGTGGGCTCAGATAGGCTAGTAAGACAACCTGGCTTTTAACTTGTTTTTGAGAGTTAAGGCTCTGGTTTGCCACCTGGCTCATCCCTGTAGGTCAGGGTTAATGGTTGGGTATCCAAGTGGTCTCCTGATGGACGTCCTCCGCCTGTGTTTGCCCAGGAGCCACTGCCACAAGACGCATAGCAAACAGCCTGGTGTGCTGGCTCTGCCTTCTGGCACTTGCACTGGCTTCAAATAACATGTAACTGGTGTGCTAGCAGTACGCTCAGGTAAACTCTAGTCCAACTCTATTAATTTTCACAAAGAGCAGGTCCTGCATGGCAGAATCCCTCCTGGACGCGGGCTGAGACAAGGCTGAGAAGTGGGAGAGTCAGAGGGGGAGTGGAGATATGCTGGTTGACCCAAGTAACAATGGAAAGAGGGGCGAGTAGCTCATGATTTACCCAGCACTGAGCTGTGATTGTGACTGCGGAAATTAAAGCAGTGTGAGGGAAACAATCTGAAGTCAATGGCTCGATCCCTCTTGCTGTGTTGATGGATTGATCGCCCACAAAGTGCATAACAAACGCACCCTCTGTCATCATCTCCTGTCATCTTCTTGTGAAGTGACCTGCACGGCTTGCTGGAACCACCAGTCCTGGGGACCCAGCGACAACAGCAGCCCCCAGCGAGCCTGACCCGCACCGAGCATGGAACAGTGCTTGCCAAGGTCGGCAGGGAAGATCCAGGTCTGATGCCATGGCAGGACAGGATTTGCAAAAAAAATCCATGCAGGTACTGCAGCAAAATATGCAAAGGCCCATGGGGCTTCCTCTCCACCCTTGCTTTAGGCAGTAATGGTAATTCTAAGTTTTATTATATTTTTTACAAGCATAGATCTCAAAACCCTATGGTACAGACTCATCATTACCATCTTACAGATGGGGTCGCTGAAGCATAAAGAAATGAAATGACTTCCCTGGAACCATTAACTGGGCAAATGACAGGGCTAAAAATAGAGTCCAGATATTCAACCTTTCATACAACCCATAGCCACTCCTAACTCAGAGGAAAGATGCCAAGGAAGTTAGTTAAAGCAGGTAACAACTATTTAACTGAATACAGTTACTGAATCCTCTTGGTAAGATGCTTTCAGGAGATGGTCCACCTAGCTCGCTTCAATAAACCAACATATTTTTGGAGAAAAAACGGTTGACAGAAAGGACAGCGAGCCACATATGGCTGTAGTGTACGTCAGTCACACAAACCCTAATACGTTCAGAAGTTCCAAATGCCTTTTAAAGCTAATGGTCTGTGCACTAATAGCTCCTGGCCCTGGCATCCAGGCTAGCAGCTGGTGCCACTAATTGGTAGCCCCAAGGATGAGCACGTGTGCAGGCGACTGGATTTCAGGAGCAGCGAAAGGATTAGGATTCCTGCCTTGCTAATTCTATCGTTCAGCATAGTCTTTAATCAAGATGAAAAGTCAAGAGACCGCAAGGGGCTAACAAACAACAGCTTTGCCCGATTACCGGAGTCCAGCTCGCTCAGACCTGACAGGCGTTGCCTGGAACGGCTGGGCCAGTAACAGCTTGTAAAACTGCCTGAGCTGCAGCTGTTCTTCTTCCCTGTGGTGTCTGCTGGACAATGCTAGAAATAGCACCAGAGAATAATATGTCTGTCTCTGGCCTTTTTGGGGATGCAGGGTCGATTATTTGAGGGGTGGATGTCAAGTCGTATAAAAGCATCCAAACACCTCCAGCTAAGCCCAGCAGAAATAAACAGCCTGTCTGATATGGGCTTGTAACACCTACTAGGGAAACCATTAGCATCTCTCTTCCTTTTCTCCTTCCTGGTGTCTGCTTTGTGGAGTGTCGGAGGAACGTAGCCTTGTAAGGCAGGGCCACGACAGAAAGAGGAAGAGCACTGAAATGGCTAAAGAAGATTGTCAGAGAGCTGAAGCTGTTCAAGAAGATGCCGTGCATTGCTGAAGCCAGTACAGAGCGATCCAGCCCATAGCCGGAGGGCAGTTTGGAAAGCTGGTATGTTACTTGAGCTGTGCAAAGCGACGGGTACCACCTGTTTTCTTGATGGCAGGAGGTTACAAGACATCTTCTGATGTCCGTTTTTAACCCTGATAATTAAGGTTCTGATTTCTCTGTGAAGCTTAACATAACCTGGAATTAATCCATTTGAACACTATTCGTCTTTGTCCCCTTGAGAGCTGAGCTGGCCCAGACTTGGGAGTTGCAAAGTCCCTGCAGCTGCTGAGAATCTCATTCAGATGCTCTGCAGATGGTCTAGGGCCTGCTCCAGTCTCCTGGATGAATCAGGATAATTTCAGACTGAAAATCCTTTGGGGAGACTCTCTCTGCACTGCTGACTGAGGTTTTATAGTCCCCAATTCCTGTCAGATCTCAGAGCTCCTGTTATCTTCCCAGTAACTTCCACTTAGTGGTTCCAGATCATACAGTGGAGACCAGAGTGTCACAGTGAGACGCAGAAAGACACCACCAGGTCTAAGCATACTCATCATTAACCTTCCCACCATTCTCCAGAAATATCCTTTCCCATTATGCTTGTGACTGAGTCTGAACCTTGCTCCAGATGGCAGTGGGCTGAGGAGATGAAATTTTACTGCAGTCAGAGCTCAAAGATGCACTAAACAGGGAAATTGTGAAATTGCAATGACAGGGTTGTTTGGGTAGCTTGTGATGTTCTGGCTTTAGAGAAATCCATGCCTAATGTGCCTGCATGGCAAGGTAAACTAAAGACCATATAATTCTATTTAAGCTTAATGTAACAGGAAGAAACCCGCGTCTCCTGGACTTGCTGTCTGCAAGCGTTAAGGCTAGTTTTTACATGTGTTGCTCAGTCACTCCATGTTAAATTGCTTAGGATAAAGTATTTCTGCGATTTGGTTACTACAGAGCTTAAAGGCCTGGCTCTACCATATTCACACTTTCTTTAGACGACATCATGATCAGGCACAATGTGACCGTTCAGGGGTTCATGGAGGAGAACGACCCCCTTGGTCCTTGCACCACCCTATCCTTTCTTCCCGCTCCCCTGCTGCTGTGGAGAGGAATCTCACTGCTTATTTTTCCAGTCATGAGGCTGAGCTCGAGATGAGGGAGGAAAGCTCCTTCCAGAAGCCAGACTGGAGCTATGAATGGAGTTTGTTTCACGCAGTGACAGGATGAGAATCTGGTATTTGAATTGCTGGGGTGAACTGCTCGTCTTGGGCAAGGCATGCACGAGTGGATGGTGCCTTGCAGAGATGGAGACTCAAAGGGGAGTAAGAAAGCACCTTCCCACGTTGTGAGGTGTGGTGCTGCATCGCTCTGTATCACGATCTGCGTGGCCCATGGGGGGAGCCGAAGTCCTACCTTGGCTGACAGGATGGGAGTTGGTGGAGTCTGGGCACGCCTTGAACTCTGTCTCCGCACCTCTGCTTCCCCTGTCTTTCTTTCTCCTTCTACTTCACTTCCAGTGGCATTTGTCACTGCATTTTCTCTCCCTGTCTTCCTGTTTTGTTTTTGATTTGTTTTGTTCTCCTGATCTTAACAGTCCTATTTCCAAACCTGGAACATTTAGGAGTGTTTGAACTCAGCAAATATTTTCTGTTCAGTTCAGTGTGGGACTTCATAAAAGGTTAGCTGCGTTTTAATACGGCATCATCAGTAGCAGTGCATTGACGTTAGAGCATCGTATATTAAACATGAAAACAGATACTTTTCACAATAGCTGCCTCATATTTCACCGTATATTAATAATGCAGGAAGTTCTAGATCATCTGTCCCTGTCATTGCTACTGCATATTGATATAGTCACAAGGACTAGCTGTTAGAGAGCAAAATATGCGAGGATGTTCCCTGACCTTTTCCCTTCTCTCCACCAGTAAATTCTATAGATTCTGTACAGGCAGCCAACGCTGTATCCTGGCAGTAATATTTCGGTAATATCCGTAGTGTGGAGTCTGGATATAACCAAGCATGAGGTGAATGCTATTCAGAAAGGTTATGTTAGTGCAGACCTTGATGCTCCCCTGACTTACTTATATGATCCTTTTCTGTGCCAAACAGTGAAATCTAATTCCCATTCACGTCTCTGATCTCTGTCTCACATCACTGCAGGGTACAAGCATCCATCACTGGATACATTCCTACCTGGAAAGCTGTAAGACACTAGAAAGAAGGCTGCAGGGGACCTGGGGAGTTTATTTAGTCCACCCCACGACCCTGAGGTTACAGTGGGCTTCCACAGGATGATGTAGATTTTTGAAGACTGAGTTTGTGGAGAAGTGGTGTATGTTTCCCGTAACAACTCTTTTTGTTGAAGAGGTAGGAGGGAGCTGCATTGCTGAGCTCCAAAAGTGGGCAGGGGCTGCACAGATGCGACGGGTTGCCTGCCTACAGCTCCCCAGCTACTGCTGGTACATCCCCAGGCAGGGTCTCTCTCCTGTCTCTACAGAAATGACTCAGGCTCTAGGAACCTGGGCGCTCTCCTCACGCACTGCAGTATCTGTGTAGTGAAGGAAAGCCAACCCTCTATTTTTCTTCATGAAATTCAGGGTCCCCTCGTTTGGGTACCCGCAAGTGGCAGAGCTGAAGTGGATGGTACGCCTTTGCCTCGCTGTCCACTCGAGCAGGGCTGGCTCTGGTGGATGTTTGCAGGTGTACAGCGTGCATTAGAAAACGCGGGGTCCCAGGGTCTCCCCTCCAGCTGGCAGGCACAGCTACCACATGCCTGTATGGGCAAACACTGGCAGCTGCCGTTGAAATGCTTCAGTTCCCCTCGCTCTGAAAGCCACAGTGCAGCGCTGCCTTGTTATTTCAAATGCAATAGTGAAAAACACTCCTCCTTTAGTCTCCATTATATTCTCGGAGCTGATGGCGGTGGCAGGAGCTCAGCTCAGGGGTGGGTTTTCCCTCACTGGTGTCAGCACTGGACGCCAGGCTGAAGCTGTGCCCTACTTGTGTGGGGTGAGCACGAGGAGACTCGTGTCCTCGGGGAGTAGTTCATGGGAGAAGTGACATTGCTGGAGAAATGCATGCTGGCACCCACAGGCAGAGCATAGCAAGAGTGCTGGGAGCCAGACCCCGAGCGACAGCTGGGGTGAGGGTGATGGGTGACTTTCTGCAGAGAGATGCTGTGGGACTTTCTGGAACAACGAGGACAAGGACTGAGTCTCCCAGAGCTCTTCCAGGCACTGGTACATTATAGCCCCCAGACTGACGTAATTAATGAGACATCCCGCTTTATGCAATAATGTGTTTTGTGTGACTCACCCTAATGAACAAAAACAATACCATGTGCCTCCTAATGGGACTCCTGGTCTTTATGTCCCAGTGTTTGCTATGAATTATTTAAGGCATCTGGAGGGATTTGTGAGTAATGAAATCTCTGCTGATTCTGTCTCACCTCAGATGACTCCAAAGGTCTGGTTAGCAGCTTTGGTTCTGTTTCAGGCTTGTCCTTCACCTGCAGACCAGCCAGCCTGAAAATTTCTCCATGTTCTTGTCCTCTACTTTCATTTAGCCCTTGACTATATTTCTGTTACCTTACTTCAACTTAAAAAATGAGATACATTTTTCCGTATCACATGTCTGCCTTGGGTGTGCTAAGGCTAGGTCTGTCAGAAAAGGAAGAAAATTAATTTAACTCTTAAATTTAAGGACAGTAGCAGCAGTCATGGTAAGATCTTATTCAGGGAAGTGTGTGCAAGGTGTGCTGAAGTGCTTTCTGAATTTCAAGCTCTTAGACCTCACGGGCCCTCTCCCTTTCATTGCAGGTGAGATCCTACGGGCCAGAGAACCGCAGAAGCAGCCAGGGTTCTGGGTGCCCTTTGCTCATGGCCATCCAAGCTTCAGACGGTCAAAGGCACCTGGAGCTCCTTCAAAAACTGTGGTTATAAACTCCATCATGGCTGAGCCACTGGGTGAGTCAGTCATGCCATCAGCAGGGTCAAGACAGGCAAAGTGGGTGGGAAGTGCCAGCTACCATACAGGTTATGTGACCCACTGCAAAACCAGAGGTGCAGTGGATTGATGGCTGGTGCTTCTGTTGCAGTAAGGAAGTTTGTTGAGGAGAAAAAAAAGGATGAGGAGAGAAGGAAGCACAGGACTTCTTGGCTTTGATGTTCAAAGGAATGAGCAGATGAAGACTTTTCATGGGTGGGGAAGCTGGCAGTCACTTTAATGGTAGGGTTATTTATGGTTTAGTTGTTTTGTTTGTTTTTTTTTAAAAACCCAAAACTTTCATGTTAACTTTTTCACTCTATGTCTTGAGGTTGCATTGCACTTCTGGACTTTGAGGCCGTGTGAAGACATTCTTCTAGCTGCGGCCTTGGAACAGAGAGCCTGAAGGAAACGTTGGGAAGATTAAAGATTGCTTCAAGAGAATGAATGAGAGCAGACAGCCGGGATTTCCCAGAGCTAAGAGCTGGTGCAGAGCCTCAGCGCTGTGTAGCAGCTCTGAATCTGCCACTGCCGACAGCCAAAGGGGATAAAACCAAACATCTGCCATCTGTGACTTTTGACCAGAGAGAGGCCATCCTCCTTATTCCAGAGAACAAGTCTGATTTAAAGCACTTCATGCCCTGCTTTTACTGACATTAGAAGGGCACAGATGTTAGGGTAGTGTTTCTATTTTTAGGAGCCTGCTTGAGATTACAAGCCTACAATAGAGCAATGGAAAGGGAACCAGTTGCCTTGAAGGAAATGAGTACAGAGGCTTTTGTGGAAGCAAAAGTAAAGGGATGGGTGTTACAGTGCCGCAGTGAGTGGGGTTCTGATACAAGCTGCACTTCCACTGGACGCAGGTGCCTCGAGTTCTTGGCCTTTTCTCTGATTTGGGGCACATCACCTGAATCCTAAAATATCTAACCTGCCAAATGCTCGGAAAAAGGAGTTTAGGGGACAACACCTCAAAATACCTATCCTCAAAAAGTGGTGGCTGTTACAAGTGGCTAAGTTAACCAGGTGTGGTGGGATATTTTTATCCTCTTTCCCTGAGTAGGAGGATTTAAGAACACTTCAAAAACAGAGCCAATGTTAGTTTTAAGCACAACAATTTAAACAGCTCAGAAGTTTTCTACAGCCATCATAGACTAGATCTTTGTAAGGTCTGCCCCCTTAGTCTCACATTTAAGGTCACACAGGAGACTTTAAAGCAGAAGCCAAGCGGGTGTGCGTGTCAGAGTGGGTGGTGGGGGCATATCCTGGATGACAGTGTGGCCTTTGGCAGTGGTTATCTATCACTATTAGTTAAAGAAGCCTTGAAGTGTTTTTAAGTTATAGCAGGAGCCAAATCAGGAAGGGTGGTAAAAGCTACTATTGCACCTCAACTTCCCTGGTGTTCCTGAACCAGTGCTGGCAAGGCTCGAAGGAATGGCTCCATGTAAATACCTGGCCTCAGTAGTCTTAATTGGACATCCTCCTATTCTCACCTTCTCATTCCTCCTCTCTTCAAAAAAGCCCTAAGAAAATTTATCTGTCTTTGCGTGTATAGTTAAAAAGAATACAAATAATCATGTTAACAAGATTTACATTTATTCCTGGTATAATTTTCCCCACTAGGGAGGTTTGTCTTAACCTCTACAGCAGACTGCAAATGCTTCGTCCAGTAGATTGATGTGCTCTGTGAATTAACAGGTCTTAGTCAGAGGATGACTCGGCTCTGCTCCCCTGAAAGCAATAGAAACATATGGGATATTATGGGAAGAAAATTTAAAAAAATCTGAAGACTATAAGAACAGCATGACTGCTAATTCTTCCCAAGATGCAAAGTTTAAAAACAATTAGACAGAGGCACAAACTGTGCTAGCAAATCCATCTCCATGTGCAAAATTTTCTGTTAGCAATTGCAAATTGGACAGTGAGTTGAAGTTCTCCCCTGTGGCGAAGGGGAAAGCACAAAGGCTTCTGCCCCTCTCAAATCTTGTTTGTCTCTGTGGTACTTACAGAGCCCTCATTAATGAAGTATTTAAGCATGTTACAACCATATTGCAGCCCATGAGAATAGCATTCATTTTGCAGGCATAAATTGAAGTACAGGAGCTACGTTAACACTTACCTTGGCTCGGCTATCCTGGGAACAGCAGCCTGCAGCATCCCAAAACTCAAATCTGCACATCCGTGTTGCCCTTGTGGGCAGGCTGCGCTGCAAATCCCATCTGCTCCAGTGGAAGGTAACAAGATTCTTTTAAGATCCTTGGGCCATTTTATCTCCCCAGCCTCAGTCATCAGGTGACTCTTACAAAGCAGGTATGTGGGGGACAGGCACAGCCCCGGTGGCCCATCTGCCTTGTACTCAGCCTGCCCTGCAGATACGGGCGCTGAACTGTCGGCAGGGTGAGCATCCAAATCCTCCACCAAGTGAAGAGCACAGGCCGTCTGCAAGTTTTGGCCTCTGGCCAAGCCTCGGGGGTGATCTTTCACTTCAGAGCAGATGCAGACTTTAAGTGCAGCTTGTTCAAGGTTAGGCAGAAGGTCTGTGGGCAAATCCGGTTTCAAGTCCTTGAAAGCCTGGGGAAGCGGCTATGGCTGAGGTCCTTGGGGCTTTCTGCCAAATGAATGGCTCTTTATACCTTGCAAAAGTCTCTCTGCCTTGGACCGTGGTGTGGATGGAGCACAGCTCAAAGAGGCGACATTCAGGGCACAGCCCACTAGAAAAAGGAGCAGATTTCCCAAAGTGAGGTTGAAACTCTCACCTCAGAGCTGAAGAGGCCTTTGGTAACCTCAGGGGGAGGATGACACACTGTGGTCCTTCCCATCACAGGCACTGGTAAGGATGACCCAGGAGGGCCTTTTTCAACCCTCAATTCCTATAGCCATCTATTATCTTTTGAGAAAAATCTTAGATCTCTGCTGAATTGGGGATAATTTCCATCCTGTTTGTCAATGCCCTCTTCCTTCCAATAATGCAGGTGGCTGAATACTTTGCAGATGAATCAATGTGGAGGAAAAAGAAGTCCTAATTAGCTGCATGCTTTGGCTTTTCAACTAATGACAGACAAAGATGTTTCAAAGTTGTGGCTCAAAGGTACTTGGTAAATAAGGTAGCTAAATACAATGCTTTTTTTCATCTCTGTTAGATGAAAGATGGTTTTGAAGAAAGTCTCAAACAACAAGGCAAAGATAGAATAGTAGTACATGAAAATGTTGGTGAATTCACATGGAAGTCAGGAATTTTCCTATTTATCCCACGATGCTTCCCTGGACTGCTTTAAAAACCAGGATCATATTCCAGTGTTCACCACCTTCCATATCTGGAATATATTTAACAATAAATCGAACATGAATTTTCAGTTCTCAACATTCACCAGGAATTTTGTCCTGAGATTTTCTGCCCAAGGTGTTAAGGGCAGGAAAGTTTGTTCAATGAGCAAGGAATTGTTTTAATATGAACCAGTGACTTTAGACAAAGGTTTCCTTCCAGAAGCAGTTAAGCTCAGCAGCTGCCATCCCGTGTAGTTGAGCATGAAACTTATTTGCTGTCACTATGACTTTAAACATGTTATTTAATCAGTCTGTGCCTCAGTTTCCCCTTCTGTGTGGAGGAAAAAAATGTCTGCACACCTTTGGGTAGTTCACTGATCCATATAGACAAAACCCACCAGCTCAAATAGCAATGTTAAGGATGACCTATCCTATTGTTGGGGGTTTTTTTATTATTTGCCTTACTGTGGTGCCTGGAAATTGCAGTTGTGGATAACTTTGAGCAATCCAAACATGTAGTCCCTCTGCCCCGCTCAGGGGACCTCCAAGGACCTTGTGGGAAGGGAGGCAGATGAGGCAGCACATTTTAACCAGTTTGACCAGTTTCATGGTCACTGTTGCTGCCTTTCAACATCCCGTGAATACCCACTCATTCTGGCTCATTTTGTTCATTTGATCATTTTTCCGCTTGCCTGTTTCAAAAATTCAGCTCTTGTCCCAGCTAATTCAGAACGAGGAGCGCTGGGGAAACTTTCTGAAGCGTCCCTAAGCCAGAAGAGAAGGCAGCAGCCTGCTCAGAAGGAAAACGCAGGCTGGATATGGAAACACCTGAATGCTACAGACACAGACCAAATTAAAACGCTTATTAAAAAGCAGGGGAGAGCTTTCAATAGGGAGAGCACTGGGAGCCATTGCTGGTGGGATACCCCGCACTGGCAGGGAGGCAACAGCAGCTTTTTGATGGCTTGTCATCTTAAACAGGCACAATATAAAATTCACCTAAAGCCCAGAGCAGCCTTGGGCTATGAAATTGAGCAAGTCCAAAGAATGCTGTGGGGAGAGTAAATGAGGAGAGTCCTTGGAACTATTTATTGCTCTAGAATATGTGCTTTTTGGAATATGCTTACGAAGAATGCAAAATAAATTATTAGTAGACTAGAAATCGATTTCCTTTCACACACAGTTATTCCTGGTTGTGATAATCCCTCCTCTCAATAATTTTAAAATTCAGAAATTGGTTCAAACTTTGTTCCTCGGTGGGAATATATGTCACTATGAGGCATCGGAAATCTTCTTTACCGCTTTCCCATAAAGACCAGTTGACAAATATACGAGTCATCATGGGAGTGGGAAGGTTTATTTATTTTTTTTCCAGACATACTTAAGATCTTCTTTCCCCCTTCCTCCAACTTTGGCATTTTTTCCTGAAATTCTTGTTGACACCTGGAAGGGAAATAAGAAGAATGGGGGGATCCACAAGG
Organism: Gymnogyps californianus; assembly: GCF_018139145.2. Classification (NCBI taxonomy): domain Eukaryota; kingdom Metazoa; phylum Chordata; class Aves; order Accipitriformes; family Cathartidae; genus Gymnogyps; species Gymnogyps californianus. The sequence goes on along the minus strand of NC_059487.1, from coordinate 4,226,287 downwards.
CTCCCTTGCAGGATCCCACAAGCAACCCTTGCAGGATAATCAGATGTAGCTGTAGCTTGTTGGCAGTTCACGTTATCACTTGTGGGCCCAATCCTGCTCACATCTGCAGCCTGGCCTCTCTCAGCACCTTGCAGCGCCATCAGACCCAGCAGCAGAGCCTCATGCAAACACGGGTTGGGGGACTGGGGTCAGGTTGTGCACTGTCCTTTGCCTAAGGCTGTTCTTGTGTCCACCTGTTGCAGTTTGCAGACAGAAATGTATTCTGGCTGGGGGCTCTTAATGTTTCTCCATAACTATTTTTACACTCGTTTTATGGCTCTAGGTAACAGGGAGTAAGAGGATGTAAAATGACTTTACCATAATTGAGAATCAGGTCCTATAGATCACAAGAAGTCTGTTAGCAAACTCACCGACGTGTTAATTAGAGGTGCTTAAGTGTTTGTGTGGAGGGATAATGCAGTTTCTGTGAAAAGATCAATTTTTCCATGGAAAAAATTGATTTTAAATCAAATCAATGCACAGACTTTTCTCATTCGTCAAGAAGGTTTGAATGAAACGTATTATTCCAGTGTAGTGGATCCAGATCGAGCTATCTTGGCATATTAAGCCAAATCAAAACGTGTCATTTTCAGTTAATTCAACATTTCTTTGTGTTTGCCAGAGCTGGTTCAGCGCCCTGCAGGAGCCGTAGTTCAGATGTTGTGTGCCGTCCTCCCACTGCCCGGAGAGCGTGGCGGCTCATGTGTCTCCCCGGGCTTGGTCCGGCCAGGCGGGACAGAGGGACAGAGAGCCAGCCCTCCGAGGCTCTGCTCTGTAGCGGAGCTGGGAGACGGCGTTTGGGTTGAAAGGCCAGGCAGCGGAGGTAGGCTGGTTGGCTGCCGCAACAGTTCAACACGGCAAAGCAAAACTTTTTGATTTATGTATGTAGAAATGTTTCTAAACAAAACACATTAAGGTAATCCGATTTTCTGATAGATGGGAACTCCAATTTGCAATATTCTCTAACAACACTTGCCTATGACTCATGCTTGATTTACTTTTTCTTTAGGCAAAACTCCCACCGTGCTACACCTTGCTGTCTTCTGGTCTGAACCAGCCCTGGCCAGATCAGGAGAGACCACTTACAAACCTGTTTTTGCAAATCCTGAATTGTTTTCAGATTCAGCCGTATCTGAACTCTTTTTCTCTCTTCATCTCCTAATTTGCAAAGCTTCACAGATACTTTTGTAGCTGTAGGCTTGCACAGATACTTGAAACCATACCATTTGCACCACTAATAATAGGTATCTAACAGACTCAGAATAAACAGTCTGTGTGCATCTTATAGACTAATAGAGTCAGATCTACCTCTAAGCTACCTTCTTTAAGTGAGTGAAATCCTCTGGATCTCCATGAATTTGCATAAATATAAATCTGAAGCATCACTGTGCATGAATTAAGTCGAATGAGTCCATCTAATTAAGCAAAGGCTTTTCCTACACCCGTCATTTGTAAACACTAGTTGTGTTCAAGTGAAATGTGAAATGCCAATTGACGTTAATCCAAACTTTGCCCCTGGTGAGAAGCAAAGCTCATAGGGCTGCCCACAGATTCTGATTTTGTTCCCCAAACTGCAGTGTTAAAGCCGTGAAGGATTGGGGTGGCTGACAACCACCGAGTTTGCCTGAGTAAATGAGTAATGCTGACTTTCCCTCCCAGGCCCACTGGGTGCTGAGTGTGATTAAAGGCAAGTCAAGAAGGACTGCGTGCTATTAATTCTATAGAGGAAATCTCTTGCATTATTCATTAGATGTATACGGCTTATTCTAGGAGGAGAGAAAATAGAGAAGCACCTTTGGTTGTATTGTAACATCTGTGAGTACAGCTGGCTCTTTTTCTCTGTGTTCCACTTATTATGTGCAATTTGTATGTTTTCTTCTCCATCCTCAGTTAAAAAAAAACCCAACCAGCTCTAAAGAGAAGAAACTTGCAATGCTTGTTATTACCAGGGCAAAACTCTCGCTCCTCCAGTAGAGATGGGAATGGCCAAGCTCTTGTTCAGCCTTGGCGGTAATATCTGCTATCATTTGTCAGCCTTCACATAATCAGGTAATTTCATGTAATTCCTACACTTTCAATCAAGCCCGGTGAGCAGATGGTAGAATTCAAGCCCGTAGATTTTGTCTAATGATGCAGTCTGATTCCAGACCTGAAGCCGGCTGCCGGTGCCGTCTCTGCGTTCATGGCAGAGCTCAGCTCCGCTTATGCCGGCTGCGGCGTGGGCTCTGGAAAGGGCAGGCTCAGGGCTGGCGTGAGGTCATCAGCCAGGCAGCCTCACCGGGATGGAAACGAGATTAAACACCTTCTCTTTCGTTAAATGCCTGGAACCGTCTCTTGCTGTATGAGCACAGAGGGAAGGTGATGGGTGCGCTGAGATGAGGCAGCACGGGGTTTTGCAGGGACTCGGCCAGCGCTACGCTGCCGCCGCACCTTCCCGTGCCCGAGCGGAGAGGCAGCTCCATCGGGGTGTCAGCACCATGCTTTGAGTGGGTCATTAAACACGGATCCTCTTTGCTTGCCAGCAGAAGTCAATTGATGACAGCAGTTTGGACAAAAGCTCGATGGTGTCTCCAGCACTGAATACATACTTTCCGGCAGCAGGTAAGAGAACAGTCACTGTGTTTCAGAGCCACAATGCTGCCATCAGCATCTCAGCTCATGAGAAGGAGCAGATACATGGGGATGAAGGAGCACAGATGTCGGGGGTTTGTATGAGCTCCACTCTGTCTTGGTTCATAAGTTTGGCCAAGAAATGTGATGCCCCATGTCTTATTTCTCCTGTCTCTAAAGAGTACCAATGCTCACCTTCCATGTGGAAGAAGATATAAAGCTTAACTGACAAATGGCCAGGAAATGCTTTGATGAAAAATAGTGAGGAAATTTGAAATGTTTGTTATTGGGCAAGATTTGAGCATCCCTTTCCAGACGGCTGCTCCAAAATAACATTTTGCTTTTGAAACAGGGAAAGCCTTGTGTGTGCTGCCTGTGTGCAGAGAGGAAGGCAGACCAGCTTCTCCTGGGAAGTTTGTCTCCACCAGCCTCCTGTGGGAAGCACAGCCTGGCACGTCTGCTGCTCCAGGACTGGGCTTTAATAGCTGGATCTCAAAACACACGACATCTCCTTCCAGCCTCGCCTGGCTTACTGCTGCCTGAGCCCTCCCGTTTGCCCCCCAGCGTCTCCCCTTTGCCTGACTGGCGTGTCTGGCTCAAAGGCAGCTTTGACAGGCGGCAGCACACTTGTGTGTGTGTTTGCACAGTGGCAGCACACTTGTATGTGTGTTTGCACACACTGCTGGGGGTTTCAGGGCTTCAAGCAATATCAAGTTAGATGGCCTTGCTGCTTAGGACTGCTTTATTAAGTGATAACTAAAGACGTATAGTCTTTTCATGCCTGCTCCCAGAGGACAGCTGGAGGTGGTTGCTTGGCATGTTGCATTAACATTACTTTTCTGATTCTGAGTTGCTAAGCACCCCAAGAAACAACTTGAGAGCTACCTTGAAGAAAGAAAACCTGGACGTATCGATGTTGCACAAACATCAGTGACACCCCAGGAGAGTTGCACCGTGCATGAGATTAATGCACGGTATGTGGCAATCGTCTGTCCCTCCTCCCGTTTGCTTGAGGATTTCTCTTGTTGCTGCTGCAGCAGCTGGGGAAACAAGGCCACTGCCAGAGCAGTGGTGTTTCTGGGGAGCAGGACAGAGGGGCCAGGGGTTGGGGGCCACTGAGCATCGCAGGGCTGTCCTGGGGGCAGTGGGGTCTGTGAGGGGACTCCCAGGGGTGCGATGAGTCTCACCGCTCTCCCGGAGGCAGGCTGCTCATTTCTCCAGTGGAGCTGTGCTAAGAGGCACTTTGTGCCAAGCACGGATGTGCTAATGATTGTGGATTTCTGCTCGATTAGAAGGACTGAAAAGGACTTAAAAGGCCTCCTCGAAGAACTCATAGCTCCTGCACAGGTGGTCATTGTTTCGGAGTGACTAGAGCCTTATAGAGAAAAGGCACAGATATATAGGTATATATGCACTTGTGCACGGGGGTGCTTGGGTGCTGTGATGCCGTTTGTACAGACACTTCCCAGATGTGTGGCTGAATCAAGGCAGAAGGTGAGCTGTTTTCTGCACACATGGCCACTAAGCTTGTGAGCTTTGCGGGCAAAGCTTAGCCAGGCTGTTGGAAACGTTACCCAGGGCCAGGGAGAGATGCATTTTGTCTGGTGGGAAAAACGACAGAAACAAGAAGGGAGACAAGCGCATTTCTGTGTTGCTTTTGTCGCATGTGCTCATGTTTTGACGGATGGTCCTTCTGCTCCCTGGTGCCCATGGCTGCTGTTCTGACATGTGTGGTTGGAGGACTGGCAGTGACCAGAGAGCTCCACTAACACCTTGCTTCCCCTCCCTCCTCCAGCCGTGGAGATGAGAGATTAATTCTCAGCTGTGATAGTCATTGTCTTCTTGTGCAGGTTCATCAGGTGCAACACGGACTCAAGCTTGTCTGAACCTTGATGATAAGCTCTCCTTGTTAAAAGCCATTATATTTGCTACTAGCTGAGTATAATTCTGACTGACTACCGCAGTTCTCCTCTGCATGTAATTGAATTCATATTCATCATAAAGCAATGAAAAATAAATTGTGTGTGTGTTTTTTTCCCCCTCATAAAGCAAGGCATGCCGCTGGCTCTGCCTTCCCTGTAATCTTCCCCTTTGCAATGTATTGTAATAGAATTCATGGGAACAGAACAGCCAAAATAGATTGTGCGTTTTTGACCCACCTAGCAGAAAGCAAGCTTTATTTCAGTGCCAGCAAGGAATTGATTAATTCAGTTGGCTTCAAGGGAAAGCTAAAGTCTTAGTTTAAGATGCTTCAATACCAAAGAACAGTGCTGGCTCAGCTGCAGGCTGACTACAGTGGTGTGGCAGAGGACCTGTGCCTCAAGTTGTGCTGGGGGTTGCCAAAATGTGCCACTAATCAGTTGGTTTGAGTCTAAGGTCTTAAAGACTTAGTGCAAGGTTTCCAAGCTCAAGCCTCTGTAACTTGCGTGCTTGCAGCACGCAAAACTTCCAAGTTCAAAAGAATCTGCTGTTCCTGTGTGGAGTGCTGGTGGGTCACTTCAAGGAGTCCGTTGTACTGTGGTTATTTGCTGTCCCCGTGGCAATGACATGAGCTTGGTCCAAAGGAGGAGGAGAACTGGTCTGGGGCTATGGGGACTGAAGTCGAGGGCACAGGGCACTGCTGTGCAAGGTGCTCATTCCCTTACACCTCATTCCTGCCCTGCAGCTGCTGGCTTCCATTGCGTTGGTCTCCTGTAGAGACGTCCTCCTCTGAAGCAGATGTCAAACCGCTGGTGCTCTCTAGATTCTTTTTAAAACCCATTTGTCTGGGCATCTCACAAATGGCAGACAGTTGGTGGGGAGCTGGAGAGCTGAGGCCATTGCCTCCTCCCCATCTGCGTTTACCTTTTTCTTTTGTTCTCCTGTCTTTGATAGGATCCAGAAACCAGGAGCTAATGGTGCCTGTGAGCAGAGCTGCTAATGCGCTGTAAAGGCCTGTCAGAAATGCTCTGACAGGAAAAAAGACATGTTTTCTGCAGCCCCTGGCTTCCTGCCAGCTGTGGGATAGCTGCTTCAGAGACTGACCAGACCAGACAGTCCTAATGCATCATAAAATTAGCGAGTTTTGTTCAACAAAGGGTCCAAATGTCTTTCCAGTTAATTATTAATTTCATTATGGTGAAATCATTAATTACATTTTCATATTGAAAGACGTTACTTCTGCAATTCGTGAAATGAACATTAGGAAAAGAAATAAAGAGGAACTCATTGGTAACGAGTCCAGGGAGTTGTGTGAGTGAGCAGCAGGAGCTAGAGAGGTTGCGGTCTTCTGTGAGGCTCCCACTCCTCAGCCTGTCCTTTCTGCTCTGCCTCTTCCCAGCACTTGTGCTGGCAAGCACATAGGAAGAGGGTGCCAAGCGAGGCAGGCATGTGAGCAGCACCGTGCTTGTGCTGCCCTGCGTAGGACGTACTTCCCGTCCTAAATCAGTGCTAGTTGCACGCCAGCAATTCCAAATCCTTCCTTAACCTTGCTCAGGTTGGCTGTCCTCCCTTCCCTGTTGCAGTGAAATTTTTCTGAAAGTAATAGGAAAATGTAGAGCAGGGTTCTAGTCTGCAGGTTCCTGAGGAAGACCTCTGCCACAGAAGCAATCTGGACCCATGACTCAGGAGAGGAAGATATTCCTCTCCCATCACTCCAAATGATGGTACATGACCATACAATGGGATGAGGAGGGTTAATACATGACTGTGCTACAAGACGAAACAAGCAGCACCCTTCTCTGCGGACCAGGACTGGGTCACCTTTGCACTGGGTAGTTTGCTCTGGTGGCCGTGTCATATCTGAGGGAAGAGCTGAGGCTGTGATGATATAATTACAATCGGCAATTGTAAAAATAATTCATTTTCTGCCTTATGAGGGGAGTCAAGAATTAGAACCTGTGAAAGGGAAATCTGATGCATGATACAGTAAACCTACTGGGCATCTGACAGTTTTCTCTAAATTAGAAGTCTATTTTGACGGCTGTTCCTTGGAGTATCATATTCTGCATATGTCTGTTTTGACCCTTATAGTTTTGATATTTTCTATAGCTCAGTAAACATTTGCTGCTGGAGATAGGAGTTGCCATGCAGGATCAGAAAAATGGTTTCCTTATGTCAGAACTTCTTCCAGGTCAGTAGAGAGGGTTCAGATGCCACCAGGTATAACTCAGAGGAGCATTTTAAATTAAGCGTATTAGCAATATGAGTGTATGATCCCACGGATCATATGGTGGGCATCTTTTAGTTTTTGTCAATACCCCTCTTTTCTCCCTAGCAATTGGGCACTTCCAGCACTGTTAATAACCGGAGAGTGACTAGGAAGAAAATCGAAGGTAGATCAGCGAATGAGCTGGAAAAAAGAAGCAGGAGCCCTGAGGCCCAGCTCCTTCAGGAGAAGGAATTGCCGTGAAGTGCTGTTTGGACTGTGGCCTTCTAAAGTTTGATGTTCAGGAGGTAGAGACCTAGCACCTGGATTTTCCCCTGAAACCACCAGATGGGGTAAGTAAAAAAAGATGGAGAACTAGCCGAATGCCTGCTCCCACCCTAACCACACAGGATGCATGTCCTCTCCTGGCTCCATAGCAGTGGGTGACTGCCAGCCGTCCTCCCTCTGAACTTACAGCACTGTTCAAGAAGTAAAGCAGCACATATTCTCAGATGCTTAAGCTGATTGCATCCATGATCTGCCTGGTCAGCCTCTGAATACCACTTCCCCTTGCTTGAGTCATTTAATCACCACTGCCAATCAGCACTATTGAAGAGAGCAACAATACGTTTCAAAGCTCAATCACCTTCATAATCATCTCACTGTCAGCACATATGTCTCCCTGGAGGGCAGAATTACTGACAGATGAGATGCAGGGTGTTTTTGCAATTGAAATGTTCACTCGTATGTGTGTGTCTCGTGAGCACACATATGACTATATATATACATGAGTGTGTATGCTCTGCTTTTGAATGTAGACTAAGTGTTGGGAGCAGCTTGCGTGCAAACAGGGAACTATGCATTTAAACAGAATTTACAGCTTCTTAAATGTTCGGTCAGCTGAGAAACATGCTTAAAACCGACGGTAATGTTGCAAGGCTTACAGTGACACTGGTCAGTGTTTAAATGCACTCAGTGGAGAGGGCTCACGTGGGGATGAGTCCGTGATAGTCCCTGTGCTGGAAGGTCTTCCTGTTGCTATAACTCCTCATTGTCACCAAGTTGTGCGAGCTGCTCATTTTTGTCTTTTTAAATCAGCATGGACTGGAGCCTCAGAGAACCTGCTCAGCTTTGTGGAGACAGTCAGTCATGGGACAGTCCATTCCAGCCCATGTAGATGCTCCAGGGAGGCTGGGAAGTCTCCCTCCTCACCCTCCTGTCTCTTGCCCTTCCGTCCCAGCAAAAAAGTTCTCTGAAGGCTTGTATTTCCCAGTAGAAACTTTCAATTTCAAGAGATGGGTATTTTCCTCCAAAAACCTCTTCAGCTGAAAAATTTCCAACTCTAATAGCTATCCACTCCTTCTTTTTCAGCTTTCTACCCAGCTTTCTCTCTACTTCATCCCTCCCGACATGCAGCAGCTGGCGATAAACCTTCTTAGTCTCTATGCTCTGGAGCGGTCTGTCTAGCACCCACCACAAGTCCTACCTTCAGTTTTTGGGAAAGCACAAGAAGCAATGATGTCACCCGTTAGCTCTGAGACGTGAGCACAGGCATCCGGGCCTGCAGCGCTTGTGCTGAATGGCGTTGCTTGGATCATTAACTTCTGACCTGCAACATAGTGCAAGGCTGATGGTATATAATACTCTGTTGTGATTCATCACCCGAGAGTCTAGCTACTAATTATAATCTGCCTCTTATATATGCCGCTAGCCTATAATTTTAATCCCAAACATTTGTGTGTGTAATGAGGCAATGCTTTTATGGCTTACATTCTGGTGTAAGCCTGTGATTTGTAACACGCTGGAAATACAAAATCAAATAAGAGGGAATAAAAATAAAACAACAGCAAACTTTTGCCCTTTGGATTTGACATATAAAAAGTGTTGTGATAACTTTAAAGTTTGCAAGAAAAACAACTGAATGTGCATGTATCTACATCTATATATTTCTGGTTTTGTACATCTATATAAAGGTACCAGGCTTTCTTCCCTGATGCTCAACAAAGCAAATCCTGATATCCATTTACCCAGAGGGAATGCTGTGAGCAGGATCAAATCAGAGTCATTTCTGCCTTTGACTTATCAAGACAGAGCATAAGTACAACTCTTTGCATGCAGAGCTGCTTTCCACTCGCCAGATGCTTTTCCTGGAGGCTCTCAGCAAAAACTTTACTGTCCCTGTCCGTGACTTCTGGGCTGACACGCAGCCTATGCTGGGACTCAGACTGAGCGATGTGGGGTCTGGTTCTGACCCAGGTGGTGCTTTTATTTGCTGCACACATAATTTTCAGGGTACAGATGCAGCTTCTGCTATGTTATTGCCACCTTTAACAATGTGAGTCCCACAACAGACTTAATAGGGCCCGATGGCTATGCAAGCTTATGGACTGTGGGACATATGGGCAGGGGAAGAGTGAAGAAGTGCGAGCTATCGGGAAAAGCGGTCTTATTAATCTGTACCAAATCAGGAAAATGCCCCACAGGCAGGAAGATCGTCAGGAAGAATTTGGGGATTCTAGGCACCTTTCCAACAAGGAACAGTAGAGCATCTGGAAAGGGAAGGGGAGTCTGGCCGGGAGCTGGGTGCCAACACAAGAAAGGGAGGTGGGATTGGCAACCCCAGTGAGTGCAAAGGCAGACATGCGGCCCTGTAAACTGTATCCTAAAATTTGCTGTGCCACAAGGCACGTGCTACATACCTGGAAGAGCTGAGGGGCTGGAAAGCTTTAGGAATGGCTTTTGGGAGAGATTGGTCCCAGGAGTGTGGCTGCTGCTTTGCGGACTGACCTGGTATGAACTGCCTCAGACCCTGCAAGCTTGCTGCCCCCTCAGCTGGGGCTTGAGCTTCACCTAGTGCCCTTGTGCCGGCAGAGCTGCTGATGTCTCACAACATCAGCCGTTGGGTGATCAAAGCTGATGGACCAAGCCTTGAGGCTTTGCAGTGGGGAACCAGGGGTTTGAAGTGCCATCGTGGGCTCTCCTGATGACTTCAGTAGGTTTGGGGGAAAAATCCATGCTTGTCATGGGCAACCCACCAGTTTAGCAGGCATGTGAACGAGATAAATGTGTGCGGAGGGAGAGGCATGTACTTTGTTGGTATGTTTTCCTAAAGAATATATTTGATTAAAAGTTGATATGACATGAGTGAGTGAGCAGACAGCAAACAACAAAAAACATTGGGATTTGAGTGCTGGAAGAAGGAACCAGCTTTCCTTGGAGAATGACTCTGAGGAGGAAAAGAGAAAGTACCGAGCTGAAACAATCAATGTTATATGTTTTAAAATAGCAGCAAAAGCAATAAACTATTCCTTTTGGCTGATTCTTCAAGCAAGCCACTTTGGATGGAGGCTTTTCCCTGTAATGAAAATTATATGATCTCATCTTGGAGATTGGAGTGATGTAATAACCATGTAGGGAGTATTTTGATGTCTTGCATGGGTCATTGAAAAACTGCCTGGCAAATTGGATCACGGACTATAGGGAACATTCCTGCCACAGCAGGAAAATGGTCTGGATATAGCAAGTGACCAAAGGGTTTTGAAAAATCCCACTGTATGTAGTAATTGTTTCTAGTTACAGTCACAGAAATATATCTTTTATTTTTCCTCTCTTATTTTTTGTTGTCTTTTAATATAGCCTTTCCTTCTCATTCAATAACCCTTCTTATACCTTCATTTTCCCTCTATATTAAGACCTGATGATCCATTAAGGCAAATCCTGTATTTCGAATTGCATCTAAATTGATACTGGAACATGGACCGCCTGCCTCCAAACCACTTCCATTCTCTTCTGCTGGAGATTAGATGGGTTTTCTTTCTGAAAACAAATGAAAATTTTGATTATATGTGTCATTCAAACTGCAATTCCATCTTATTAAACGGTTCCAGGCAGTTGGTGCTGGGAACATTGTAATAAGGACTCTAACATCTGAGACTGTTTGGCTGAATCTGTTGGCCAATTCCACATTCTTAGTCAGAAAATTCTGGCTGTGGCTAAGTGTGCAAACTGAAAACCATATGAAACAATGAAAATAAGTGTTTTATTATGTCACTAATATTTAAAGTGGTTTAGGATGGCAGCTGTTCATTTCTGTGTATTGCAATGCCTTAAGGAAAAATGCTCTCTGGACTACTTGTATGCCTTGACGTTACAACACCATTCATCTTCCTTCTCTAACGTCCCGGATGTCCCTAAAGTCATTGAGAAAAGAAACCACACATGAAATAAACGCTGGCTTAGACTAAAAGATTAGATTTCAAGTGTGCACTAATCTTTTTCTTTTTCTTTTTTTTTTTTCCCAAACAGGTGCCGATTTGTCAGCCTAGATCCAAGGAAGGATGTGGGCTTTGCATTCTTCATTTCTAGGTATCGAGGCCTTCGAGAGGGACCCAGCATCCTGGGAAGGTCCCTGGCTGTATACAGCACCCAAGGAAGGTCCACCTGGGATTGGAGGAGCTTATCTCAGACCTGCTTTTCTCAATGGAAGGTCCACAGTCTGAAACGCTTTCTGGAAGAAGGTACTTCCATCTCCTTATTTAAAATGGCACCAGTCAGGCTTTTATTAATTCACACACAAACGCACATCTCCAGTCAATCCTCAAATCACCAAGGAACAGACTGAGGTCTGCATTAAGGTGAGTCCCTGCTAAATCAAGGTTACTGTATGGAGAGGAGCAAAATTCGTGGAGGGAGAAGAAGAATGAAAACAAATAGGCAGCGTAGCATCACTGTAGGTTTGCGGAGGTTAAAAAAAACAGTACAGATGACATTAGTTTGCATGGGTGTCATTCAGGCACGAGTTGCATACACCCTTGTGCTGTGCAGACAAGCATATCTCCCCTACCTTTTGGTTAGTTGATCCAGCTGGAAGGGAGGTAGATTTTTTTTGTTGTTGGGGTTTTTTTTTCAAAGTCTAATCTCTATTGAATGTGAAATGTAACTGGTGCTGCTGCTGAGAACTGCAAACCAGTTCAGTACAAAGGGGATGTGCAACACTCTGCCTGGTTCAGCGGTTGAGTTAAGGAGACTGGAGCCACGAGCGGCACAAAATCTGTAACATCTTGTCATTTCGGTGGCTCCTGCCTGGAACCTGCACATCACCTTCCAGGTTAAAGCAGAGGGGCTTTTTTCCCCTCCTCTCAGCACTGCTTCAACTAAAGGCCCATACAGAAGTAGTTTTCTCCCAGCAGTGTCAGAGCAGGCTGGAAAGCATCGAGTGGTGGTTAAGTAAAGGTGCTCACTGCAGAAAGGAGGTTAGAAATCCCGGCTTTGCAAGTCACTCCATCTCTCTCCACCCTAGGCAAAGAATAATTTCTAGGAGCCTTTCTTGTGGTTTGAGTAAAATCCCATTAAAAGGCCACCAGAGGGGGTAGCTGCCACTGCTGCATAGAAGACCCAGAGAGCTGGTGCCAGCATGGCACACATTACCGCTATTATTTATAGCACTCTACCTATACTTATGTAAGTGGTGCTAATTAGTAGATGGAATTAGCCTACTGCTCTCGGCAGCATAATTGTAAATAATTTCGTAACGTTTCACTCACTGAGTAATGAGTTTCTCCTGGAAATACAAAAGATGAACTAATGATAATCTGGCAGTTTACAGCAAGATGACAAACATTAATTATATGGGATTATGATGTGATCCTCCAATTTAAGTCAGTTTGGCATTTCTAGGCAGAGTTGGATCTTAGGACTTCAGTGGACGCTCTTGTCTGCAGCATTTTATATTACTTTTTTTCCTGATTTCAAGCCGCCTTTTAGCTTTACCTTTTACACACAGCTCTAACCACCATCAACTACTTTGCAGGCAGAACGGTTAGGCCAGATTTTTTGACAAGACAGTTGTATAATTGTGCATGAAAAATATGTACAGTATCAAGCTTAATTCACATTTAAAAATGACCATGCCAGCAGACCGGACCACTGCATGTACGGGGATGTAGCTTGGCTTTGACTGCATTTATAATCGATAAGCTGTAGGCTTAAACACGGGACGTGTGATTTACTAAGGTCAGCTCCAAAAGAGTGGTGCAAATAATGCTGGGATACAAAATATTCACTGAATAAGGTGATGTCAGCAAACTGGACTGTATAGTTGGTTTGTCAAGGGACTCTGCTAACTGCTGGCGGTCCTTGAGAAATTCCTTTGAGCTAAAGTATGGAATTTTCCAAATTTCAGGGAAGTTTCTCTCTGCCTAATTGCAAAGAGAAGCTCTGTCTGCTGACACAGACATATTTCTTCCTGATCCAGGAAGTTTTTCTCAGGTTCCTCTTATCCAAGCACTGAGTATAGCCATCCTTCTTCTTTGGGAAGATCGGAATTATCACTCATAGGGAAAGAGATTTAGATATGAAACTGGGTGTAATGATGTAGACTCAAGCTGAAGAAGTTAATTTTTAAATTTTTAACCGAGGTCTGATCATCCTTATGTATTCTGAATCAGACCCAGGATAATTATAGTTTCCATATTTGTAGGAAACTGGAATTTGGAATATGGTAACCTTGCTGTTTTTTCCATATTCACTAGTTTTCTATAAATAATACAAATGCATGATAATCACCACTGGAACTCTTCACTAAAATGAGAAAGGAGACTTTATTCACTGAAATAAAAAGATATTCATAGACATTGGTTGGCATGAAATCCCCAAACATCAGGATATTCAGAAACAGTGTTTGGTTTCTGAGCTTGTGCAAACAGCCGCTGTGCTGGGCATCAGCAAAGCCGGTTTCTATTCCTGCTGCCACTGTTTGCTGCGATGCGGCCTTGGGCCCCTAACAATCTTTTAGTTTCTCCATCTACACCCTGGGGATAATGATACTTTGTCATTTACACAGAGCTCCATCTCTCTCTCTAGATCCCAAGGTGGTATGCAGGGATGTGTAAGTATTGCGGTAATTGTTGTAGTGCTGCCAGTGTTTGCTGGGCTGGAAAGACGTGAGCTGACTGCACGCTCGTAACAAAACGCCTGGGCTGCATCTGCTTAACCGCTTGTTTTCAGGTCCCACCAAGCCTGTGTGGACCCAATAGCTGCTAGTAGTATAAATACAGTGTGGTTCTTACTTCATCTTCCCAGACCTCTTCCAGCGCTGGCTCGGCTTGCTTTGATTTGCTCTGGTTGCGCTAAATGCTACAGGGCAGTGCTCAGACCTTTCAAAATATTTTGGTGCCCAAGTCCTATTGATTTAAAAAGCAATTAATGGTTTAAATGCCTTTGAACATCTGCCCATCAGGGCCTATTTGTGCAGATACATCTGCAGACTCAGCCCTAATTACCAAATTTGGGACATCAGGACTTAAGTGGGGAGTAGTTAGGTAAAAGCTGGCTGATGTCTTTTACCCACAGAGTTTTTACCATCTTGCACCATGGAAAAGGAGAGCCAAATCCAGCCTCAGGAGCTGATGTTTCCAATTTAAGAATCATTATCTTATCGTTTACATTCGCAGCTGTTCGCTGAAGAAGATTTTGACCTTTATCTTTCCCTTTGTAGCAGGTGAAGCCTCACAGCGCTGGGTGCGTTGCAGCACTCGCAGCAGCTGCCAGCTGTGTATTTCCATACAGCGAGTGCTGCAGGGTGCTGTAACTCCCTTCGGTGCCGCACCCGCCTGCATCCCAGACCTGCTACGTCTTACAAGGCTTCTTCCATCTGCATAGAAGAATAATGGTATCAGTTTTCCCTTCCTGTGACTTTTCAATCAGTAGAAACATCTCTTTCCTCAGTTCACCTAATTAAGTGTCAGGAGTTGATCTTTGGGCTGAAATTGGTACCTGAAGTAGAAATGTGTGAACAAGCTTTACTGATAGATTTTGTTATTTATTGGCAAGTCAAATACAAACAGCCAGGGAGCTGGCTCAGCTGAAGGTTACTTAATCTGTATTTTGTTTGTTGTTTTTTTTAAATGTAATAACCAGATATTGAATTAATTTGTTTACCACGCTGGCCTCAGTCATATCCTTCCTTTCAGGTGTATCTTTTCTGACCCCTTAAAATTACTGATAAAATCAATCTTTAATTTTACTTCTATCTTTCCGTTTCCGTCCATTCTTCAGCCCTTCTTCGTGCAGGGGTGTTGCCTGTCATTGAGCCCCTAACACATCTCACTGTGAACTCCTTGTGATTCTGCCAGACTTTAAGTATTTGGGCTGAAATTTTCTGCAGCAGGTGCCTGCCACCAGCTGACTTAGTTAGGAAAGAGTCCAGGCAAAAGGATTTTTGAGTTTCCAAGAAAGAAGATAAAGAGAAATAAGTTGCTTTACTCATCCTAACAACAACAAAAAAAATCTAGCAGTCTCTCCTTTTAGAAGGTGCTCCTTGCTTTAGAGCTGGGATTTGAAACCTCTGTTGGGGATTTTCCTCTGTCTTGAAACTACACCAAGTATGTCCCTTCATGCATTTGGAAAAATGCAGTGCATGAAAAATGAAGATTTGCAAGGTCTTTGTTGCTGAAAATGCTGTATTCTTGTTTCATTTGCACTGAAGGTGCTCACGTGTCAGAGAAGGAGGATTGCCGCTGCGGCAGGGAGTGTGAGACGCTGTGAACCTGCAGAACCCAAAGGCACATGTAGAGCAAAGAGCTGAGTGGCCCCAACGTTTAGGGTCACTTGCTGATGGTCAGGCAGGGTGACATGAGAAGTTATCAGTTTCTCTGTCAGATGAGATAATGACTAGACCTGTGGAAAGAGCATGGTGAGACTGGATTGGGATATGTACTATGGGGAATATGACTGAGCTTAGAGCTTGGTGGCAATGACGAATAAAACATACATAAAAAACCCGGGATCTTATTTTTTATTTTTACCCATTGGCATTTTCTGTTATCTTCCTATCTTCTTCCCTTTGCATTCCCTTTCATCCCGAAAGTACCACAAGACAAGGAATCCCTAATAACTAAATTGATTGAGTCTCGACCTGTATCTAAACATGAACAGTCCAATCGCAGAAGCTGAGCTGTCAGTTTCTTATATATCTCCTTTAATAGTGCTTATTTGGAATTAGAGAGCCAAATTCTCTACTGGCAGAAGCTATTGTCACTAGAAGAGCATTTGGCCATCAAAATCATGTACTTTTTAATGTTGTGTATTATTTACTAGCTTATATAGCACCGTTAGTAAACGCTGCTGCACAGTGATGGATATCCATTAATTTTGCATTAATGCACACCCCATCAAATATATTCTGGAGCCTGGCACTGAGATTTCTGGGCTGTTTTGCCTCAGATACCAACTTGTTCTGTCCCCAGGTGTGTCAGGTAATCACCCTGTGCCTTAAAGGAGCACTGTGAAGTGGGTGGTTAATGATACCTACCTGAAATGACGCAATGAGACTTGATCGATTCACACTTTTACAGCAGCACTTGGAGATCTTTCAGAGAAAGCATGGTATGAAAATGATATTTAAATCTGGATGGACTTGTATGATAACCCTTGGTATTCTGGATTTGTAAGGGAGGACAAAAAGATCTACAGATATTTACTTAAGCTTTTAAAAGCTCTTGGGATACATCTGCACAGGAAAGTACTGCGTTAAATAGCAAAAAGAGGCTGACAGAGGTAGAGCACACACCGGCTAGGAAGGAAGCTTGGATAACTCGGAGAGGGATCCCAGACTAGTGCAAAAGCTTTTTTTGCATGATGGAGACGCAGTCCTGCCCCTCTCAGGTTTGACCCCTTTCTGCAGGCAGCTGGGCAGTTCAGGGCTTCTTTCCAGAGCTGCCCACACAAAAGAAAGTTGAAACTCCTGAACAGATGAGAATTTAAAACTTATTTAATTCACATCCAGCCAAGGGGGCTGGAGGAAGAGTCCCATCTGGATGACTGCCCTGGAGCACGATGCAAGCGTAACATGACTGGGGAGTCCTGTGGCAACTCAGAGAGCAGAGGAAATTCAGAACAAAGAGCAAGCGGCTGGGCAACAAATGGGCATGGTAAGTTCATTGACATTTGTGAGCTGAGTGGAGTCTCAGCTGGCTGAATGCTTATGGATTGTCTGCCTGCCTAAAGGAAAAGAAGTATTTATTTCACTTTTGTTTATGGTCAGTATCTACTAAGATCCATTTTCTGGCTGCTGTTAGTCTTATGCTATGGTGTTTGGATCACGGAAATAACGAGACAGTATTTCACACCCTGGAAATACAGCATGAAATCCTGGCCCTCCTGAGCACTGTGTAAAGATGTCATTAATCCTTGAGGAGCCAGGAATTCATCCCCAATCCCTTCACTGAATGTCTCGTCTTTATTGACCCTGGAAAGCTTTCTAAAAAAGATATGCTTCTGAATCAGTCATCAGGTAGTCAAAAATATCTTTTGACTCCTATTTGGAGGAGCAGAGCCAGGGTTTGTTCCAGCATCTTCTGAGCTGGAGCACATGAGACGTTGGGTAGTAGCAGCCTTGGAGGAAGATGCTATGGCCCCATAATTCGGTCACCCATCTCTGTTTCTGGCGCTGCAACGGGGTGGTCCCAGGGAGAGCTTCTCGCTGGTGTGAACGTAGGAGCCTTGAGCTGGACTCCGCAATCCACTGCTGTCCCCTTTTGGTTTTGTCTCGTAAGCTCCTGGTTCAGTAAGTGCCTTTAACAGTACCCGCTCCACTTGGAGTGAGGTGCTGCCTACCTTGCACACATGGTGTGGCTGTAGCCATGATGGCCTATGGATTTGTGCCAGGGGTAGTATCTTTCACTGAACTGGCTGCTACAGATGGAAAACCAGACATGCTTTCTGAAGAGGGCTTGTGTGCCACCAGCTCTCTCCATGCAGAGGTCAGGTCTCCTGGCAAGCATTGCTCCATGCTGAAGGGTGCTGTGCATAATTACTGCTCCCTCTCGCTGTTTGCTGCTGGCAAGACGGGTGCTTCCACAGCTCCAGACATGCCTGACGTTGTTTCCACCTCTCACTTTCTCCGCTTCTGCAAAACATCTCACTTCAGACAGTGAAATGGATCTCCACAGGCGTGCAATGACGCCCATGTCCTCCCCTGCGTGCCCCACCAAGTGGAGCTGACATGGACCTCCAAAGCTGCCCCACTTCTTGCTTCCCTCCTCCTTCCCTGTCCCCCTCCTGCTTTGCCACCCGCCTGTGTGCAATTGCCGGGAGCAGTGGGTGCCCACGCGGCACCACCAGCGGGTGGCTGCACAGCAAAGCAAATGCTCCATGAAATAATAAAGCATCCTGGCACATCACAGCCCATCTCCTCTCCTCCCACTGGCGTCTTTCGCTCATTTTACACCTGTTAGGCTGCCGCTGCTCCTGATCTCTCGGCTCCTGGTGTGTTCCCCTTCCCTCTCATTCTCATGGACTGTCACATCCACCAGCATGAAATACTCGTGTCTCAGCAAAGGGGAGATTTTGGAAAGTCACTTTTTATGAAACACTGCTGGTGAGATGAGTCTGTTTTATCTGTGGTCTCCTTGGACTCACCTCTTCCTCACACCTTGCTCTGCCTCTCACTGTCTCTTCTGAAAGTAGCATTGACTTTTCAACTCCACGCACTTCCTGAGTTGTCAGTGCTGTCTTAGTCCCACCAAGGCATATTTGTAGGGGGAAAAGGGGAGAGTGGGTGCAGGAGGAAGAAAGCTGGGAATGAGACAAAACCTACTCTTTAAGACCTGCCCCAGCTACGCTTTGTTCATGAGAGCAAGCGTGGCTTGGGAAGGAGCCTTCGCTTGGGTTGACTCCAGGCTGCTCTGAGACATACAGAGTATTTTATTTTTGGAGCCATGTCTGCAGGCAGCATAGTAATGGGATGGATCCTGATTGTGCAGACATTCATCCAGCCTCCGTACTGGTGGGCATGTGGAAAGAACGAGAGCAGGATGGATGAGACTAGCCTAGAGTAGACTAGCAGTCAAATCCACTGTAGGCACGGATTTATACCAACTAAGGATCCAGCCTGTGCAATCTGGTTGAACCTTAATTTCTGTTCAGATTCCACTTTCCATTAGCACTCTGTGAGCATTTATTTGACAGCAGAAATTTTTCACTATCTTAGAAAAAGCAGTCACGTTTCAGGGAAAGCTACTGCGTTCAGTTCATCTACACACCCGCATGCACTCCCAGACATGCACAGAGCTTAATTTTGCATAATCACATTGGTTCTTGACCATGGCAATATATTCAGATCTTCAGACACCTGACAGTCAGACACAGCTCTCTAGCAGCCTCCCTACTGGAAAGCAATTATATTTGTGCAAAGGCATCGGTGGAGAGTTTAAAGGTATCTGTCGCCTTAGAGGGAGCAGAGTTTTTTGGGCTAAGCATTGCAAGGGGGGCATCCCACCCAAACTTGTTATCAAACTAAAACTCAAGTGATCAAGAATAATTGTAAACTACATCCATCAAAGGAAAATGAACTTTAATTCACTAACAGGCGAGTTGATCAGCTTGTCTTCCACTTTATGGTCATGAATCTGCTTGTTAAGATACCTCAGACTCTAGGGATGAAATTCTTTGTCTAGCCAAAGGGGAGGCAGACCCTCTTTATCTGAGTAGAGGGGTAAAAAAAAAAAAAAAAAGCAGAAGTAGCCATTTACTACCTCTCCTGTCCAGTTCCTTTTCTGTGCAAACCAGAGCGCAATAACACTCCCAGGCCTTCCCCACTTCTGCTCACGTGGGCTGAGCTAGCGATAATTTGGTCTCCTGCTCACGACATCGCTTTTAAAAGAGACCATCTCCAACGAAACAATCCCAACTAACAATAATTACATTTTCAAATTAATAGTCACTGTTGTTGGATGCTGGTGTACTTAATTGAATTTTGGTGCCATTCCCTGTGGTCTGACTGAAGACGCGTGTGGCTGACATCTGTCAGGAATGATGCGGGGAGGACTGATCCCGCCCTGGGGCGAGAAAATAAACTAGACGATCTCCTGAGGTTCCCTCAGGCCCTGAGCTCCTGCGATGCAGGAGTCAGACACGTGCTTTGCCTATCTCTGTATATTTAACTAGATAAAAGAAAAAGCCCTGCGTATGATAGAGAGATGGCACTGCCACAAAGCTGAGAAAACATACTTCTTTGGTAGAAATTAAGTAGAAAATGCAACTGTCTCCAATTCAAAGTTTTGGTGGACCCTGGAAGGCAGTCTCGCTTCTTTCATCATGTGATCCAAGACCTTAAGTGGCTTAAATGAGAAACTTAAGAAAGTTAAAATAGGACAAAATATTTTGCTGATTTTTCCTTTTTTTTGAATATACATGTCATTTGGGTATAATAGATATGAAGAGCTGTAATGATGTCTTTGCCTCTCATCTACATTCAAAAAAAGGAAAACATTTAGGGATGGAGCCAGAGTATGATCTTGATTAATGCATCCAGATGTAAGGCTGAAGTGAATCTCATGCTATAAATGCAACGGTTTCAGGCTCCCACTTGTGTAACAGAGATAAAAATCTAACACAGAGGTTCCAAAAAATTCTCCCGAACCTTCCAAGGCTCAGTCAGGCCCAGATGCAAAGTCCAAAATAAATTGTATTTACTGGAAAATCCCCAAGATTATGTCTAGAGTGATTCCAAGACTTTTCTTTTTTCCAATTCAAATGAGCCCTACTACACATCGGGCATGTCTGGAGGAGAAATACAGCCTATTTCATAAAGCCTTATTATATATTTTAATGCACGCAAGGTAAACATGAAAATGTCTCTTGGGCATTGCGTTGTTTCAGTTTCATAATTTCATGTGCTCTTTGGTTACTTATAAAAAGTCTTCCAAAAAAACACTTTCGGGATGTTTATTTTATCTCCACAAGGGCTACAGCTGCTGAATCAGACTCCATACTTCATGGGTGCATTTTAGTCACTTTGTTAAATTTGATCGATTGACAAAAGTGTAATAAGTTCCAATGAGTCAAGTAACGCCTTTTTGGAAACAACCTCCAAACCCAAGCGGCAATAAGCCTGCAGCAGGTGCTCATCCACCCCAAAACTGATGTTAAAGATATTCTTCCCTGGCTTCATATGACCTCCAGCATCAGTTGGAGGCTTCACTTAGCTCACTAATGGATGTCAAGAAGCTGTGTATACCTTAACATCAGCATACTTCACAGATGACCCTAAAGATAACCCCTTTTATTTTGTACCCCTTGATCAGCACCAGTGGCATGAAATGCCTGTCTGAGAAGGGAGATCTGTTTCCAAAGGCCCTGTTAGGGACTTTCACACCAGGTACAAATTGGAGAACAGGGTACAAATATCCCCTTCTGCCGGTGGGATGAGGCACTTGTGGTCAGCTTTTTAATCTTGCCTCCATCATCTCTCTGCGGCTATCTTTGTTGCGTGCTGCACAGCATGGTAAAAATGGAGGTCAATACACAGAAAAGGTCTGTCCTTCAAGGAAGCAGTAATGGGTTTGGTGTGGACCTGTAGCTCATGGTTCAGTTCTGGGCTACAGAAAGAGGGAGTTTCAGATTCTTCTAGGACTGGACGAAGACATGAAGAATAAAACCCAAGTGGGTTTGCTTGGAACAAGCAGCCTTGTAGCAGGATCCCATGTCTGAGCCAGGAGGTCAGGCTGGCCCCGGAGAGCCAAAAGCAAGGCGATGGTGTCTGTGCACCAGCATAGGTCCTATACCTAAAATGGGCAGTGCACAGAGAAAATGCTGCTGAAGAGATTTATGTCTCAGGGGCCCAGAGTTTCCTTCACACAGTGCAGAGAAAAATTTTCAGCCTCCAGAGAGATACAGGAACAAAATGCATACTCCTCTAGCACTAGGATAGTGATACTAGAGCAATTAAGTTCGAGTTGCTATCGTTAGGGCCCTGCAGGCACTAACAGGCTGTAATTGTCCTGCTGAGCCTCACCTGGGCCCCTCCTTGGCCAGGGGCTGCATTTAAGCTCAGACCTTTGACCCCCCTCCTTCCCTGAGCAGGGCTGTATGCATGCTAAGCCAGGCCTTGCTCCTTGCTGCCTCTGACCAGCCTTGACCCTTCCTCACCTCCTGTGGACTCTCCTGGGCTGTCTGCTGGAGCTGTGTCGTGGTTTAACCCCAGCCGGTAAGTAAGCACCACGCAGCCACTTGCTCGCTCGCTCCCCCACTCAGTGGGATGGGGGAGAGAATTGGAAAAAGAAAACCTTGTGGGTTGAGATAAAGACAGTTTAATAGGACAGAAAGGAAGGAAAAATAATAATAATGATAATATGACAATAATAATACTAAAAATACTAGAATATATGAAACAAGTGATGCACAATACATTTGCTCACCACTCGCTGACTGATGCCCAGTCAGTTCCTGAGCAGCGATTCGCCCCTCCCAGCCAGCTCCCCCAGTTTATATACTGGGTGTGACATCATATGGTATGGGATATTCCTTTGGCCAGTTGGGGTCAGCTGTCCTGGCTGTGTCCCCTCCCCACTTCTTGTGCCCCTCCAGCCTGCTCGCTGGCTGGGCACGAGAAGCTGAAAATCCTTGACTTAGTATAAACACTACTTAGCAACAACTGAAAATATCAGTGTGTTATCAACATTATTTTCCTGCTAAATCCAAAACACAGCACTGTACCAGCTACTAGGAAGCAAATTAACTCTATCCCATCCGAAACCAGGACAACCTGCTTGTCTCTTCCTGCTCATGTGGCCCCATGCCTCCATCTCAGCCTCTTCTGCAGAGCAGCCTGCTCTTGCTGCACCCAGCAGGTATCTCCTGGGGTGTTTCCTGGTCCTCCTTAGCACTACTTTCCAGGACAGAAAGTGTGTGGGGACATTACAGGAGCAGATGCGCAGACCTCTGCAGGTTCAAATGCCAGGTAGGGAAACACCCGGACCCCTGGGACTCTGTCCCCTTTCCATACACAGGGTGAGTGGTCCCCCTGGATGAGGGTCTCCACCAAGCCGTGGTGAAAAGCAGGGATGAGCTGTAGCTGTCCTCCAAGCGCCAGCTGAGAAAGCGACATTTCAGCTGAAACATGACTACGCTGTTAACACATTTCTGGCACTGAACTGAGCGCAGGGTGACACTGCTGTGTCTTGATACCAGTGAAGGCTGGTGACCTTTTAACAGGTTCCCTTTTTAGTAGCAATCACATTGCATAGACAACTTCTTAAATGCAAAATACTACCTTTTTATTTAAGGTGCAGAGAGGTATAGTACCAGGGCTCTGACAAACATCTGTTTCACTTTGCGTTTTCAATTCTGGCTCAGATAATGGGAGCTCTTGCACAAGAAAGGAAAAACCAGCAAGAGTCCCCATTATTTACCAATCTAGAGAGGTATAAATCACGGAGCTGGTAAAGCCCTGTTCCTGTGATTTCGGTTTTATGGGTCATTACTGTAACTGGCTTGCCATGCTCTTCTTTTAACATACAAATGGCACCACTTTATTTATTGTGGATGGGATTGATTCCCTTCCCAAGGGGTCCCCATTGAACCTAGCATTATTTGCACTGAGCATGGAAAGAGAGACTATTTCTTTAGTTGTGTGCAACCCTTCTTTAAGGCTTAGCTTTGTTTTCTCCATCGCTGAGCACCCTCACAGGCTGATAGCTATTGTGGCACTGTAAGTTCCAATAGGAGCTAAAAGGTTTGTGGAGGTAGGAAAGCTAAATATCACTGCCCATGTGTCTGCTTAGTTATACCGAAGGTGGTACTGCTTAGTCTATGTTTTGTAAGGGAGTTTCAGGGTACGTTGGTAATGTAGAGAATAACTGTTAAAAAAAGCAAGGTACCTGATTTCTTTTAGCCCTTGTAAAAAATTCTGAGCAAGTGCAAGTCCTGCAGCTTGAATTCTTTCTCTTTGCTTTTGCAAGTGACTGGGAACCTCTGGGTCTGCTTCTGCTGCCAGGAGATGGCTGTGCCTTGGCTTTACTGGGGCGCAGCTCACCTCTGCGATAGGTCCCGGGATGTTTTCAGATACAGTGTGAAATACAACGGGAGCAGTGCAGTGTGGTGCTGCTGCTGCTGAGGGTTTGGTATATTCATGCAGAGGTTACTGGATGTGCAAACTGCCAACTCAGATACGTAAGGGAAGGTGCTGTTACAGTTTGCAGGGACCTTTGCGTGGGATTTTTTTATTTTGCTCCTTCAGCTTGGTACAGTGCAGGACACTTGGTATTCTTGGGTCTGTTGAAGGAATACACTCTACTTTCCTCTACTTACCTGAAACTATATATATATATATATATGGCATAAGATTCCTAAGTGACTGGTTACTTAATAAATCTGTGCAGGTGTTCAGCATATGTATTTATTTTCTGTATTTCTAGAAAGAGATTTAACAGTTTCCAAATCCTGTGCTACAAACTTTGTCTTGCTTTTAGAAGTCAGATCTAAAGAGGAGAAATTTGTTAGTAGTGCCCTGTACAGTGGAGTCCAGCTGCAAATGGTTAAAGGTCTTCCCAGATAACTTTTTCAATGTGAAACATTGGCAGATGATAAGATAAATAAGAGGATAAGTTACAGGAGGAGTGAGAGGGGCAGGAGGGAGGCTGCAGGAGAGGAAAGAGGGATGGTTTGGTCTGCAGTTGAGTCAGTTCTTACGCAGCTTTTATGCTTTTTCACTCTCCCACAAGTGGCATGACAAGGGCTGCGAATATAAATATTCATTTTCTTCCTGTAATAAAACTGTCACTGGACAAAACTAAATGTCAGGTAAAACCACTGCTGCTTTCCAGATGGAGAAGCAGCTCCATGGTATGAGCCTTGTCTTGAGAATGAAGTACTGATGATGGGGTTTGGGGGGGGCTGGGGATTTTGGGGGTTGTTTTTTGGTGTTGGCTTGGTTGGTTGGTTTGTTTGTTTGTTTTGGGGGGTTGGTTTTTTGGGGGGTTGGGGGTTTTTTTTTTGGCTTGTGGGGTGGTTTTTTGCTATGGAGGCAGCCAAACCTTGCCAATACACAGAGGGGAATGACTGCAACATGATGCTGACTGAAAGTAAGTGAAGCTGCAAAAGCTGGTGATCTAGCTAAGTGGACAGCAAAACAAACTGAGGGCATTGGGGGCATAAAGTTGTCAAATAATTGCAATGTTGAAATGTTGCGTAGCAACAATAAAGATCCTCTGTGTTTTTGTAGTCAGAGTGTGCATTATATACAAGCCTGATCTGCCATTCCGTCAGTGAAGAATTGCATCCAAAAACCTGAAGCCAGTGGGCACAATACAGCCAAACACAATTAGTGGAATTGTTTACTTGCTGTGGTCTTCTGTGTTTGCAGTCGATGTTTTCAATTGATCCCTCTTAAAAGTCTATCCTTGATAAAGGTGTTAAATTAAAACACAGTTCTCTATAGCTGATGAATACTTTTTACCCTCTTTGGCAAAGGGATGAGTCTTCCTGCACATCACTCCCTGTCTCAGAACAGCCACTGATTAATACATTTTGTTTCTGAAGCACGAGATGCAGGTTCACATGCCCATGCCAGCACCTTCTTCACTCCCATCTTTCATTTGGATTTCCTCCTGCCTTTTGCTGTAATCTTTGTCAAGTAGGGAATCTCTTTTTCTTCTGCCAGTAAAGTACTGTCAGCTCAGTTCTGGGAGAGCAGTGATTAGCAATAATGTTAACTGCTAAACTGTTTAAATCAAAAGCAGCAGTGAAAAAGTTCCCACACTGCGCTCACCCTCCTGCACCACCAAGCCCTCTGCCCCATGTTTGCAACAGCAAATATTGACTGTTTTGATTGTTACTTAATGCACGTGGCTCTGCTTTGGCATGAAGCATCTTGCATCCTGCTGACTGGCTTCAAACTGCATGGGCTCAGACAAAGACCTTTTCAATGGCGTTCTCTCCATTGCAATTAGAGGGGCAAGGTCAAATAAACACACAACAGAATTGCTCTCTGCTTCTTTGCAGGGATTTTTTAGACCCTATGTACATCAGCTGGAGATGCCTTTCATGTAACCTGGAACTACTCCAGAGCTCAACCCCCCCCCCCCCCCCAAAAAAAAAACCCCAAACAACAACAACAGAAACTCCAAACAAAAAAAAACAGCTTTAAAGGTATTGCACATTACTGTGTTGGACATAGCATTCTGCCTCCTACTGTGAAGGTCAAAAAGCGAAAGTTCTTTTTTTCCCCTCCAAGTGTCATGCTAGCGAAAGCTAACACTGACAGCCTTGGAAATGAAAGCTCAGCTTATACGGTCCAGGTAATGTCAGTTTGGTCTTTCTCAAGTGTGCATACATTGGCTGAGAGCCCTGACTTAGCCTTAAATAAGCTTCCTCTGGGAGTGAGCAATCCTGTTAGGAACACATCCCTCAGTTCGTACTGCAGCTCCGACCGCTGACAGCGGCTGCAGGTCACGTCCTGATTTGAGTTACGCAGACGCCTGACCACAAGGGCCGTTTGGAGACCTCCCTCAACTGGTTTTATGAGTCCACACATTGATTTGAATTCACAAGCAGCTCACATTGACTCTGAGCTTTTGGAACAAAAGCTCAAGTTTCTATATCCTACCACGAATCTCTTTTGTGTTGAATCAGATGAAGTTAATGACAGACAAGACAAAACCACCTTGGCTTTTTTAGTCTTTCTACTCCAAGTTGAAGGATGTTCAAATACTTCATTCCCTTTACTTCTAGGATCCTTGTAATTTCCAGCCTTAACTTATTCTCCCCCAAGGCATCATTTCTCATTTGTTCTTGTGTCATGGTTATATTTTATATCTGCAATGAGGACAAATTGCAGTTTTAAATAGCGTTGATGCTGCAAAGTTTTGCACTATGTACAGATGGAACAACTTGCTTGCAATAATTACAATATAGTTACTGTTTTCATCTGATTAGCTGGAAATACACTGATTTTTCTCCTCCCATACGTCACATAAAAGTTCCTTTCTATCAACAGTTTATACAAATGTTACTCTATAGAGGGTTGCTGTAGTTGCTCTAGATTTAGAAAACACAATAGCTTGTTTGTGAATATGTCTGATCATTTGTGACACTGTCTGTTACTCCCTTTACGACATTCTGGAAAAGAAACAGCTGAGGAAGACATGGAGATCTATAAAACTACAGGAGGGATGAAGAGAGAGGGTGGATTGAGATTGATTGCTCACTATTTCCCCCATACAGGAATTAGGGGGCCTCATATGAAGCCAGAAGAAGCCAGCTCCAGAGAAAAGTTGCAAGATGATTCTTCTTCCAGCTGATAGAGGGCGGATTTGTTGGACTCCATACCACAAACACGGTGGATGCAGAAACATTACGTGGATTCTAGAGGAGGTAAGTTCATGGAAATGAATCTGAGGGTTTCAAAGGATACAGAATTTCTCTCCAATTCAGGAACACCCTGAGCTGGAAGCAGTTTGAGGCTGGAGGGGGGGACGTGTCACACAAGTTTGCCCTGTTGTTACTCTGTCCTGGGCAAATTACCCCTGAGTTAGCTTACCGCTGGTGAGCTTGGGCAGAGGTACAGCAGGGCTGTAAGAGCAACCAGGGCTTTGTAACCCTGGTCCACAACAGCCTCGTTAAAACTGACACAGTACATTCCCTCTCTAAATGTTCAATGAGCATCTTCACTTTATTGCATAAATTTATCTATCTCTCATGCTATTCATATTTGTAACTTGTCTAAAATGGAAGTGAAGCCCTGATTTTAAGGTGCATTTTAAAACCAGAAGACTTAGAGGTGGATAGGAGAATTTTTAAATGCACCAAAGCATCTCCATTGATTTCAGTAGCAGTCAGCTTTGTAAAAGTACCCAATTTACAAGTGTAAATAAATAATTTCAACAGTGTGAGTCATTGCAGTTTTATATATCAAAATTCCAACTATAGCAGCTTCTTTTTCCCTCTGACCACTTAGAAACATTTAAAAGTACCAAGGACCTATTGTTTGTGCTATCACAGTCAAAAAATCAAAACAAAGTTTGCTGAACCTATTCCAAGGTTAACTCTTCCGAGCAGCATGTAATTGTTTCCACACTGCTTCTGAATAAGCTTGATTTGAAAATGTCAGGAAATCACTTTTCTTCCCAGTAAAAGTCTGTTCCAGGTATCTTGCTGTTCGGCAGAGGCTTGTGCAAATGCCATTCCTCTTACTCCACCTTTGACATCGTTATGTCACTGCTGGGTGCATTTCCTCGCTGTCTGATGTTATCTTGAATTTGAGCAGAAAGTCCAGAAGAATTCAAGGAGAGAAGTGTTAATTCTCCACCAAACATACGGAGAGATATGGAAGTGACTCTCCCAGGCACATCTGTTTCATTTGATGCTTAGGAAAAGAAAAAGGAAGGTAAAACAAAGGTTTGTATATTGAGTTTTTTTTGCAAATGGACTTTCTCATTGCCTTGCTTCTTTTGCTAAGTCTTCCTCTCTGAAGTAATGAAAAGGGAAGGTGACTCAGTCTTTTACTCTCTCTGGGTAAAATAAAATAATCTGGTCTCTCTGAAGGCAGTTTTACACCAGTACAGTCTTGTTGGCTTCTTCTAGAAACTCCTCACTTGCACTGGATGGAAATGAGCTCAGTACCAGGTCTGATTTTGTAAATAGAAAAGTACAGCTTTGGTACATGTGATGTATCAAAGTACCTGCTTGTGAGTCTCTCTGCTGCTTCATATATGCCTTGGGAGGTCTGGTGAATGTTCCAGGGCACAGCATTAAGACCATTATAAACTGCATGGTTAATGACTGTTAGTAGAAAACACGCTAGTGTTTTGTTTTATGGAGAATTGCCAGGGTGGGGCACAGGGTGGAGAAATGGAATTAACACGTACATGCTCCTGAGTGAATCGCTGTAATCAAGGGATTGCTGTGGCTGGGGAAGCTCGGGTGAGGAAGGAAACGGACTTCTCCGCTCTGCGCTGGCCCGTCTCTGGCCAGGCAATTTCAATTATTGGAAAATGATGAAGCCCAACTCTGGAAGCTCTTAGGCAGTTCAGTTCTCATTGAAAGGATGGAGAATTGTTTCAGAAAAATCCTTTGGGAATCTAGAACTGGTATTTCCAGGACAGTATAACGGCTTGGCTTTTCAGTTAGTACTTGTGGCAGATTGGTGATACCATAGGGAAAAAAAAAAAAAGTGATAGCATGGGGTAGCAGGTGGGGGTTTCTCTGGGTGTTTTATGGATTCAGTTAAGGAGGTATTGATCTGTTCAGTAAATGCTGAAATTTCTGAGTTTCTTCCTGCTGTCAGGAGATCTGGTGTCCAAAATACTACATTATTTTCCTGATACGTGCAATATATTTTATAGCTTATAGAACTATTTGCATCTTAAGGAGTTCTTCCCTGGGCCCAGATATAGGCCAGCTTGAATATGTACCAAAGCCACAATACACAGTTATGCTGGCCCAGAACTTCCGTTATAAGACCTTTTTATCCTCTTTTAAATAAACAGCTTAAGCTGAAATTTTCTGTGCTGGGTACCTGTCTCAGTCTGAATCTTTTTTGAAAGGTCTCAGCAGAAGTCACTGAGCTGTTTCTGTGAACAGGGCTATGGAAAAAGGATTATTTTACGAGTGTTAAGGATGTCTTCTGTTGTTTGATGAAGGAGGAGAGCCCATACACTGGAATATGGTCTTGAGGTCTCAGAGTGTGTTTGCTCTACTGACACAGCATTGACCAGCCCTGCTCAAAGTTGGCCACAGGTTTAGCTGTCCACAGTCACAACAGCTCCCCACTGCTTGCCAAGGCTGACTGGTCCCGAGCTGGGAGAGGGGACAGCTCTGCTCCAGGGAGGGGGATTCTCCATCACAACCTGTGCCCGTGGCACAGCCATCATGTTAAGGACCCTGACACCATCACGTAACAACCTCAACTCTCTGCAGAGAGAATCAGCTGCCGGGACAGCTGGGGCAGAGGGCAAGATGAAGGTTTTTCACAGCAGACACCTGGCAAGACGCAGTGGGAAGCTGGCACGTGGCAAGGGGACACCTTGGGGCAAAACTGCTGCAGTGGTGGAAGCTTCCATGTGGGGGAAATGGACAGTGGAAGCAAGAGGTTTATTTTTAGCATTTCTGTTGGGCTGAATCCAGAAAGCCAGATGATGCTCCTTCTGATAGGCAAATGTGTTTTAACTGGCTTCAGCAAACCCATATGTACAGCCAAGGAGTTATGTTTCCCTTAAGTAAATTCTCCTGATGTGAACTTTCAGTCTGAAAAAGTGGTTTAGCTGCAGGACCTTCTTAGCGAGCACATCTGCTCTACAAATTTGTGCAGCATCACATCTGCCATATAATTTAACAGAACCTGCAGAGCTCTGGGAGAAAAAAAAAGGTTGGATTCGTTTCTGGCTTGCACATTGTCAACAGAATGAACTCAGGACAAGTTGTGGCTTGAAGCTACCTAAAAGACCAGCACTTTTATCATTGTGCAACTGGCTAGTTCTGCTGGGCAGCATATTGTGGGGAGGAGGACTGCCAGCAGAGAGAGAGTTGAGCCAGGATCTGAGCCTTAGGGACAATGCAGGAGGAAGATCCTGCAGCTTTTGAGTATAGGAGCAGTCTGCTTCGATCTTACCCAATTGTTCATGTGCTGTTACCAGTTTTTTTGTAAGAAACTTTTTAAAGGGGAAAAAAAGCCCAAACAACAAATCTCAATTAAGAAACCTCCTTGTATTGCTGCCGCAACTACTACCAGCACTCAAATTGTGTGCCTAAAAACCAACTTCTTGCTCATTGCTTGCTTCCAACCACAGCCCTACTCTTTTCAGTATCGTCTGGGTTGCTAACATGCTTCCTTTCAATATTCTTCATTATTTTGTTTCTTGTGGTAGCAGTTGTGGATCTGCCAAGGCCAGAGCATTACTAACATGTAGTAAGAACTGTGTCTGGCAGCAGGGTCCTCATCTTCTGCAGGCCACCGACAACCCAGCCTCACAAGAGTGCTAGTCTGTGGCATCATCTCCTATTTGTGTTTTTGCTCGTTCCATTCTGTAGTTATCTTCCACTTCCATGGTTAGTCCCCTTCTGCTTCATTCCTAAACCTCATATTTTCACTGTCACTTCTGGCCAGCTGATGGCTAGACCTTCTTCTACATCCTCCTTATCCCAGCTTGTCTGCCTTGTTGCCACTCTACATCTGTCTGTAGTGCCATCCTCCTCTGCCAGTGTCCTGTGTCTGCTGTCACACTGCAACAAGAGCCTTTGTTACCGCTTTGTGGCTGTGCCCTCAGCTTCCTTTTTTCATGGTTTCTGGTCCCACAGCCTGTCTGCAGCACACACCTGGAGCTGAAGTGGTAAGTAGGTTGTTGTACAACATTCTGCACGCTCCAGAAAGTGCAGGTATTACCCCTATCTGTTTGGCTGCCTTGTGACCATTCTCCACTATCCTGGGCCACCTATCTGCCTCAGCAGCATCTCAGTAGCTTCTGTGCCAGCTGTTCCTTCCTTGGACCACAGCAAATCTCCTACACGTGATGTTGTGTCTTGGCTCTCCAGCTGATCAGTGTCTCTGGGCTGTTCCCTATGTTCCCCTTGCTCTCTAACCTCTTCTCCAGCACAGTTGTTGGAAACAGACATAAGAGGAGGAAGATGAAAGGTGCCACCATGAGAGCTGCAGGGGGGAACCTTGGGGCAGAGCTGGTGGGAGTGAGGTGAAAAGTAGGCGCTGTTGTCCGTACAGAGATCTCAGAGGGTTTCTTGTAGAGCTGTTTCTTCTGCCGTCTTTTGCTGGTTGTGCACACACCAACATGCAAGTGCTCCTGTGTCATGGTTTACTACTTAGCCAGTGACAGGGAAAGTATTTCTCTCTTCCTAGGCTACAACTGCTGACAGTTAGCCTTCAGTAGCATAATGACCAGCCAGTGTGAAACTGCTAAAATTACCTCATAAATAACTCTTAATGCACAGAGAACTAGGAGTTGCTGTTGCTCATAGATAAATTACTCACTGCCATTATGGAGCATTAAACCATGGCTAATATGGAGGTCTCCATAGGGGTTTCATTAAACACCAGAGGTTTCCTATAGATTTAGCCACTGGGGAGCTACACAGCTCTTGCTGCTTGTCAGCTCTACCGTGTTAGAGGTGATGCACTTCTGCACAAGAGTACCAGGGATGCTAATGGCCAGGAAAATGCCTCTTAATGAAAAAAAAAAAACAACCAACAAACCAGAAACGAAACCAATATTGTTAACATTCAGTGGCAGAATGCTGTTTGCAGCAAGATTTTTGATCTCTGTACAGTTTGGAAGTTGTTGCTTTTTGCATGAAGACTTTAAGGGAGTGTAACTGCAAATCCTCCTCTTCCAATCAGGAACCAGGGAAAGGGCAACACTTCAGACTTGCTTGCCCTGCCAGCAGCGGAGATTTCCAAATCTCTGCAGTTAGCCTGGCTGGGAAAGATGTGCTGTGCCACGTTCATTTGTTGCCTGTGACAGATCAGAGCTACTGCAGGCATGTCTACCTGCGTTACCATCACACCCCAACGCTGCCTGGTAGATGCACCTTCTGACAAGGCATATCCTCATTTACATCGCCATGTGACTCTACTGACACAGGGCTTCAGCCACCCAGACTCCTTCCACCCAACCGTAGCCACTGAACAACGTTAGAAGGGCACCCAAGCTCACTGTGATCAAGGGAGATGATAGATAGTGATTGAGCCCATGCGTGGTCTAAATCGTCCTTTGGAGACTCTCCGTCAGTTGTGGACTGAATTGCAATGGTGGTCCTGTGCACAACTTCGCTGTGCACTGAAGGTGTGTTGAGCACCCTCAGTTCCTCAGACCGAAGTGGGGCCGTGCAGCTTCCAGAATACGAGCGGTTCATGTGCATTCGTGTTTGCAAGTCATGCACACCCTCTTACAGCAAAGGCCAGAAGAACAGATGGTGCCTACCAGATGAGATTTGGGAAAGCTTAATGACTACCATGGAAGTATTTATAGCTCCATCTTGTAAGAAACTTTCGGTAAGTAATTACCATCAGCATAGTACTAACTGTATTTCTACAGTGTGTTTTTCCATTTTTTGACATTTTTTCTATTGCTACTGTAATATACTCTATTTTAATATTAAAATATTTAAATCACAATTTATTTTTAATACATTCAGTATTTGTGTTATGTCAAAGGTATGTCCTTTTTGGCACTCTAGTAAAATTGTACTTATTCTCAAAGCTATTGTAGCTGTCATTCATGTGTAATTAATGTGACCACACCATTGATGACTCCACTGACACTAATTAGAGGTGTGAATAGGAATTCACACCCGGTGGTGTTCCCTGTTGGGTCTCCTTTTCTACCATTCCAACCCACTGTTTCAGCTAAATGGTGGGTGGACAACTGCAAAGTAACCACGTAAAGGTGGACTCATTGTGGCTCAGTGAACACTGCATCCATGGGAAAACTACAGTTTTTCTTCTGTACAGCTGGTGCCTGATGAAAGTCCCACTGATGTGATGGACTGACCCACTGCGCACTGCCTAGAAAACTCAATGCAAAAAGGGGAGAGCTCTTGTGGTTGCGAACACAAGCCTGAAGGGATTCAGCCATACCTGGCTTTCCGTGCTTGTATAGGAAGACTGCCAAATAAGAGACCATAGCTCTTGCACCTTTGTGTGCAAGGACAAGGTGTAGTAATGGTTGGGAGTACTAGTGCCACACTGGATTAGTGGAGCCCCTGTCACTATCTCCTTTAGAGACGTCAGAACCCAAGCCATTGGGGGGATGAGGGAATTTGCACTCTTTAAGCTCTCTGTAGACTAAGCAAGTGGTCTTCTGACAGTTGTTCAGGGTTTCTATGCTATGACTCTAGCCACTGCTTATCCCAAGTGGGCTGAAAGGGCCTGCAAGGCAGGATGGGTGTGCTCAGTGATGCTCCTTGTCTGCTGGCTGTCCTGAAGAGGATCTGCCTGAAACATGCCCCAGCTCCCTTCTGGAAAGCAGAAAGGGAGGTGAACCACAGTGGAAAAGGAAGAAAAATTGGAATAAGACAAGGATGGGTAGTGCTTCTAAGTTTTGTGGTTTAAGCACAGCTGGAGTCTCCCTCTAGAATAACCATCTTGTTTCATTGATTATCTAGAGAAATACAGCTTCTGGCATTAGGAGACTAAATTACCTGATGTGATTACTCCTTTAAACTCAAATCAGATACTAATCCTTCAGGCACCCTGATCTTTCTGGTTTCCCTTCCATTCCATCCTCAAAGTACAAATTAAAAAGGTGAACTATTATTACTTAAATAGTTTTCAAAGCTCTGATTATTTTTCTGATCCCCATTTCTCCCTCAGCAGGATAGAAATGACACTTGCTGAGTCTGGAGCAAACACGACCCTTTACCACAAAAAAAATTCTGAGATTTGAAGGGAGAGTATAGAGGGGAAAATAATGAACTGTGCTACTGAATGATCAAGAATTTTAATCCTTACCTGCAGCTGGGCTGTGTTTTGCTGATACGGGGAGGAGAACATGATTCAGTTTAGCCAGTCCCACAGCATCCTGCTGAGTCCTGCCTGAGTTCTTGTCCTCTGGGTCCGTTCCCCTGTGCTGGCGTGGGCAGGATCTGGCCTGGTGCTACCACTTCTAGGTCATTTTTTTCCTGCTGTGACATACTCATATACGAAACAGGTAAAGAGAATGTGTAGAAATATTGCAAGTCTTCAAAAATGTTTTATTCTGGTATCTGCATAACCCCAAGTCTGCCCTGGTAAGGTTATTGCAATGAGTAACTGATGAAACAGCATTCAGTGGCCAGTTATTTTAAAGTGCTCCCAATCTTGTTTGGTTGTGATAAAGAGGATAAATAGAGAAATGCACATATTCACATCCACACGAAAGCCAAAATCACATGTGGCAGAGATAGTCAGAAACAATAAAATCCAAGATTGAAAAATGAAAGAGAAGGATAAAGCCTTGTGGTTTAATATGAAGGAAAATATATGACAGAATCTTTCATCTCTGACCATATTTGCTGCAAAGTAATAGGATACGTTGGCTCTGAATGGAGAAGATAAGAGACTGGGATAAAAAACAAGCTTCGGTACAACAATCATGGGAGTTAAATTATTGTCTTGTTTTTATTACTACAGGCACAGAAATATAGTGGAAAGATGTAGCTGCAGGGAAAAACTCCAACAGCCGACAGGATGGGCTGCAAATACTTGGGGTATGCTTTTAAACGGGTGAATGCTTGAGATATTTTCCTTTTGTAAAAAGTATCAGAATAATGCTGCCTGTGGATAGGTTGAATGCCTTGCAGCAGTGGCTGTAGCTTACAGATTTGAGTGAAAATGTTGGGAAATGGGGGTCTCCAAAGCAAACTAGGAGCACCAGTCAGTTTGTGCCAGAACTGAGATCATGTAAAATCAAAGACTGAAGGGTGCTCACAAGGTGGCCGCCTCCTCTGCCACCACAGAGCCCCAGTGCCCCAGCCTCAGCCCCTCCTACTGAATTCAATTTTGGAGACCTGTGCAGGGTTTAGAGGTTTCTTTGTCCCCATTTTAAAGCCAGGCAAATAGAAATCAAGCCAGAATGGCTTTTTCAAGTGCAGGAGTGTACTGCTGAGTTCCCAACTTTGCATGCAGTTTCCTAAACAAGTAGGCTGATTTTCCAACATGCTGAGCAGCTTCTGAAGCCGAACGGAAATTCATCTGGAGACACAACTGAGTCACTAATGTGAAAAGGGCTTGGGATGAAAGGCACTGCATGAAAGTTTCTGTCGTGTGGTTGCTTTGACTCCATAGACTTCCAGACAGCCCCTGAAGCTTAAGCAAGTCTAACCATGTAGGTATTGGACAGCACTACTGGGCCTCTTGGATCTCATACATCACAAGTCCAAACTCTTAAAGAAGTTGAGTCTTCCTCCTACTGTAACTTGTCCTCCTAGCTGTCCTTCGCTCCTAGGACATGAGTTTCTATTTGCCTGTGTTTCTTATTTGGCTTCTGGGAGAAGAGGTAGGGACACGCAGATGGTGTGCCTGTCTCCCGGCCACCCTCTGTGCTGCTCTTTGCTTACGGTGCCTGAGGAGACATCAAGCAGAAATGCCAGGTCCAGCTCTCAGAGCACCAGGGAGGTTCAGACTTGCAGCCAAACGTTTTGGCTTTGACCCTTTTTTGGTAGCAGGTCAGACCAATCTTTGGCCAAAATTTCCATGCTCAGTCCAGCCCAGTTTGGGGGATGTCTGGATCCTGAGGCAATGTCCATCTATGCTGTTAATTCATCCCTGATGTGGTCCTGCTGCCCACTGTCCTCACTCTGCTCCCCAGCACACACCTTTTTGCAAAGTCCCTGCCCCTGTGCTTCCTACCGTGCTCAGTGCTAAGAGGTACCTGGAGATACTGTTTTCTATTTATCGCAACACAGCTAAATCTCCCTGGGTAGGGGCACTTTGCCGCCCAAAGTGGAGGTATTTTGTGATGCAGATTATACTGCCTTCCCGTGGTGAAATACTATGCTATATTTTAGTATATATATAATATATATGCACACTATCTCTCTCTCTAAGACTATAACGCCTTATGTCACAGTGACAGCAGTCTCCCAGGTTCTTTGCTACAGGAGGTTTCCCTGTTTATCAGGGGAAAATATGACAAATTTTGTCAGAAGTAGAGGGTTTTTCTAAAGAGCAAATCTCCCTAGAGCCTGTTTTCCCCTATTTCTACTAGTGCCTTTAACGATCTGGCCTCTCCAGCTCCCGCAAGTGGGACTGCTCACTAGCTTGTAAGCACTTTAAATTTGGACCATATTAAAACGAACAATAATATGTGGATTAAAACAGCATTTCCACTGGAGTTTGAGCAAAAAGCTTTCAAAGGACCTGCTGAGATGAAAATACAGTTTCTGGACTTGAATGCAGGTATACTTACCAGAAATTATCCTCACAGGACCTAGGTATAGTTTTGTGATAGGAAAGGTAGGTGGGACACTAGTAGTAGACATCAGTAGACTTCAGTCTACTTCTGTCAGTAGATATCTGCTCATGCCAGCCCATGACCTTACCACAGGCCCTAGTTAGCCTTTCTCCACACTGAATCTAATGGTCTGGGAAGGAACTTGGAGAAAGAGGAGGCACCTGCGACTTGCACAAGTGGTGGAAAAGTAAGGCCTGTTCATGGCGTGGTGGTCTCTTTGCTCCACATGTCCAGACCCACTTGTTTAGTGCTTCCTGGCATGTGCCTGGGGGAAGCTGAAGTGGAGGGAGGCAAAGGTGCTGAGATCAGTGTCCAGAAGGCTTTGAAGTCAAACCTCTAGCCTCTATTGCCAGAGATGAAGGGGGAAGGACAGTGTGGATTTCTTTGGGTTAGAAGTTGAGTTAGCTTTGGACAAGCAAAAAAGTGAGGGTACATCGAACTGATTTCATCGTGGCAAGAAATAGCAATGTAGAATTGCCACCGTCCTGTTGAGGAGTGGGACCTGCAAGTCAATAAACACTAAAACTTGCCCTCCCAGTGCCCAGACGGAGGTGACTTTCAGGGGGGTGAATTGTGCTGGCATGCCCATCTCCAATGCAGCCATCCCCCCAGGCTAGGAGCAGCACAAGCCTCCCAGGCAGGGCCCTTCCTACATTTTTTAAAAGCAAGGCACGTCACACCGCGTGATCCACTGCTTCCTCCCAGGATGCTTTAATCCCAGCATCCCAGGACACGTGGCCATGGCATTTGCAGAAGTGACTTCTCCATCACTCATGACTCTCCTTTTCCCCAATAGTTTCTCCAGTTTGGGCTTGCGTCCATGAGTTGCAGTGACTCTTCCAGAGCGTGTCTGCTGTCTTTTAAAGGGCACCATGGATAAGAGTGAAATGTTATCCTTGAATGTTTGAAATATGGGACATTTCAAAAAAACAATGTTTTTGAAGACAGATTTCCTCATTTACTGAGTATCACAGGTTCAGACATCTCAATTGCAAAGCACTAGTGCTGAAGGTTTTTTTTCATGTGAAGTAATTGTTTCTATGGCATCAAAATATTTAATTCTAATTTTCATTTTTTAAACCTTTTATTGCAAAAGTTGGTTCTTTTGAAGTGCCAGTTCAAGAAAAAAGCTAGGCATTTCATTGTAGATCACTTCAATCTTATCGGATTGCTTCTTTTGTAAAACAAAGTTTTGTGAGGTTGACAAGCACGTTTAAATTTAAACAGCTTCTTTTAGTTTGATATTTCTTTAGTGGAAAAAAATCCCATGGATTCTATTTAAGACCTGCTGTTATGTGCCTTAAAAAAGAAAAAAATCCAACCGAAAAGTGTCATGAACCAGAATGTTTTTTATTCACCCCGACACAAATTGCAAGTATAATAATGCTGTGAGAAATGGTGAACTGGAGAGAATTTTTCAAGCACTTCAGTGTGCCAAGAAAACTGTACACTCATCAGTTATTTCTGCTACAGCTCAAGATTTTCTGACGTAGAGATATTTAAAGAGTTCTCAGTAAAATCCAGAATCAAAAGAAATCGCATGTTTTAATTCTGAATATGAGGCAAAGACCAGGTTCCCTGAAAGTTTAACAGAAATTTCTGATCTGTGTGTGCCTTGGGGAGTGTATCTATCTGATCCAGCCCAGCCCTTCTTGTGATTTTTGCAACAAAGGCCTCAAAAAGGACTTTAAAGTCCTTTAAAATACTATTGGTTGCTATTATACTCAGAAAGCCAAGAAACAAACGAACAAAAAAAAAAAAAAAAGAAAAAGAAGGGGGTAGAACTGGTGCTAGAAATTTTACAGCTGGCACTCAAAAGTCAGATCTGGAGAGTATAAGTTTAGGGCAATGCTGCGTGGCGCATTGTCAGGTGATAATGCAGATCTTGGGCTTCAATCTCTAATTATCAAATGTGTGAGGATTTGCCTGCTAGCGAACTTGGATTTGGAGCATCAATGTTATATTCTCACACACAATCATAAATCAGATTCTCCTTCCTTCAAAGACTTGGCACTAAGTACCTTGGCATTACACAACATATTCTAAGTATGTGGAAATACATGTATATGTTACATATGCTTAAATGTGTATTTTTGAATAGCATGAAAACGTGATAGTTTTGTAAAATTTTAAATATATGTTCATTAAACTGTTTTGCAGGTGAATTTTGTGAAGTTTGGGAAACATCATGTTCACACAGAGGAAGACTGGGTAACATATCTTAACCTGGTTGGAGATTTCGTAGTGTCTCCTCTCTCACCTGTAAGTAAAACTAAATACCTGGACTCCCATTCCTTCCCGTAATCCTTTTGACTTGAAAGAAGACTTTTTATTATTATAAGTACGTCTGTGAATGGATTTCGTCAGGGAAGCAGGGAAGTGCAGCTCTTTGGGTTTTTCATTGCATGGGGAATCGTGGAGGGACGGAGAAATCGAGATGTGGAGGAGGGACCACAAGATGCATCGCTGGATAAAGCCTTGGCCAAGTTGGCAGTAAATCTTAATGCCAGCCCTGGGTGTGACAAGCTGGGTTTTGCTACTGTTGATATGAGCTCATTTGTTTTCATATCTAAACAGGTTTCTAATTGAGTCTCACCTGGGCTACAGCCACTCCCAGAGGAGGGGTGAACATCAATGGTAAATGGAGATTATTTTTAGCCAAATTCTGGAGTCCTGATATACCTCAGTTTTCACTTTCTCAGCATATTTTATTCAATTTTATTAGGTCATTTAGCAAATAATTTTAATTTTCTGCTTAGATCTGAATTTCTGAAAGTAATGTACTGTTGTACAGTTAATGAGTCTGCTAATAAGCTCCAAGAAAATGTGATTTGCAAATCATTCCAGGACATAACTGTCACTCAGACCCTATGCCAATTAGCATAACCATTAGCAACTATCCCTAAGAGGTCCTTGAAATTTAAATGAGATTTCCTAAGATCCCTTTTACTAGGGAGGTTGAAGATTCTGCCTCACATGGAAAAGGCAGCCTGGTAAAAAGCAATAATTCATTAAAGACAAAGTATATCTTTAGATGTAAATGCCCACCTGGGTGCTGAGCAGCAGCAATCTCTCTGTAATGCTCTTGGTGTTTGTTTGCCCTTACAATGATGTTAAGAGGTGCCATGGCTGACTAACTACTTGAGCAGCAAAGAGTTGCTGCTGAGACACTGATACGGCAACAAAATGGGTGGCTTTTTATTGCAAACTTGAAAAACACGTTAGCATGGGGGGGCAGTGTTTAAGGAGCTGTATTTTACCCACAAGTTCTTACTAAATCTTGGTGGATTTACCGACTTCATGGACTAAGTCTTTTTGAAAAAAGGCTGCATAAAAGCTGTGTGAGGTTGTGGCCAATGCTGCAATGCTTTCAGGTGCTGCAGGGACCAGAGCTCCTCTGGGTGCAGGAAAATTTCAGCTGGCTGCAATTCCCACTGGAAGTCTGTCCCGAATGCTTCACTTCACAAGCCCCCACTCAAGAGAAAGCACTTTCCTCAACACTTGGCTTTTTTTGATCTTTCCCTCTCCCAGCTCTTAGTCCTTTGGGCTTCCAGGACCAATTCTGTCACATGTTTTAGGAAGAAACAGATCTTCAAGGCTTTGTTTAGGATAACAACCTCACGGAGATCTTGCCATAACATTACAGAGATGTATTCCCGCAGGTGAAGTTTTAGCCAGGCTATCAATCAGGCAAACACAGCACTTCAGATGAAATGCAAAAGCTTTGGACTCAGGAGGAGACTGCTGTGGCTTGGGTGTATAAAATAAAAAAGCATGCCATATTAGGCAACTTTAAAGACCTAGCAGAGGTATTAGCTTAATCTATCTTCTTTTAATCTTGCCTTATCTCATGTACAAAATGAGAAATCCCTATACTTGCAACTGATTTCTGCCAGCTAGAGTCGGGTGGTCCGTCAGGGCCCTCCATGGCCAGAGCCGGCTCATGAGGTGATGTCCTTAAGCCATCATCTTTCCTCCCCGGCAGCCCCCCACGATACAGGGAACAGGCTTTGGTGCAGGATGTGAATCCCAAAGCTGCATGCCTCCTCTTGTGTCTGTATATACGTGTGGACCTGTGAATTACTGCTGCGTCCACGTGGTCCATGAGGATGCAGCCCAAAGCTGGCATTCATGAATTTGACAAACATGAATTTGAAACCTCATGCTCGGGAAAGCGGTGCAGGAAGGTGCTCAGGGCTGGAGGATGGAGCTCGGCAATGAGGTCGAAGGGGTATCTTCTCCTGCGCTCCTAATTGCTAGACTGACTCCATCCCACTTTTAACTGAGCAAGTGAACATGAAACACAGGATTAAATAAAGCAAAGATCTAACAACTGATACAAGTCATCTAAGAGAGATTAAGGTAGTCAGACAAATGAACAAAGCAAGTAACATGCTAAGGTAAAAGAGGGGATAAAGTTTGTCAAGATGAAGGAACTGCCTCAGAAAATGGTGTTATGAATTAATGGCAAAGTAAAACTGAGCATTAGACTGAGCAAATTCCTTTGGTGTCCTGTGAAGGGCTGTTTTCTCAGCTGCATCTGGAGGGATTTCCCTGCCATCGCTTGCCCGTGGTCCTGTCAGCTGGAGCGGCATTTGCCCATTGTCGCCTGCCGCCTTTTGGCAGCAGCAGTGGGCTGGTTTCCTCAGATCCCACCTGCTAATGACTTGCACGTTCATTTGCTTTCCTGTTTTCTTTTCTTTTAAAGTAACATTGAGGGCATTTAGGACTGGGGAAAGGATGTATGCAGAGACAATATCCCGCAAACAACACCAACTGATTACGATGGTGCTTATTAATAGTAACATCAAGCAGCAGCTGGGATCTGATTGATTAAAGATGACTGGGAAGTCCAGGAGGCCTTAGAGCACTTTCCAAGGTCTGTTTTGGCCTTCTCTGATGGAGCCCGAGCAGCTGTCACTGGGACGCGGCAGGTTTGCACGGCCGGGTCCTGCTAACCTATTTCATGTCTCGCCAAGACTCTGCTGGGCAGGTGCAGTCCTTTCAGAGCTGTCAGTGAGCAGCTGTATCTCAAAGGCTACTACAGCTCCGGCTTGTCAAAGCTCAATAAATACCGGGGCTCCTTATGTAATATGGTGACCCTATGGAAATTCCTGTTTTCTGTAGCAAGCCTAGGAGAGGGTGGTTCTTAAACCATTCCCAACTCAGGCTTTAATATGTGGCTAGAGTTTTCTTGGCCATGTTGGCTGTTGATGGATGATCATTTGCCATCTTTTTTCTCTTCATAGGAAAAGCCAGGGGCGTATAAATCATATTTTCATGCAAGAGACCAGGTACAGATTTTTTGGTATTTGCCCTTAATTGCCTTCTCAGTTTTTGTTAGACAAGAAAGGATATTAACAGGATTGTGCAATGGCCAATTAGTTTTAAAGGTCTTTAGTTCCATTACTTATCTGGAATAATTTGTAATCTTCCTTTGACAAAGGCAGCCGAGGAACCCTTTTTGATAATAACACTAAATCAGGCTGCTAGAGCACATACCGATTAACATATACAAGGGATGTTACACCAAACAGAAATTCAATTTAACAGATCTTACGGCTCCAACCATATCCCAATTATATTCATATCCTTCTGCAGACTTCTCTGTTTTACCCTCTTATCCCCTTCTTCAGAGGTCTCAGCATGAATTTATCATGTTTCCTCTTGCTCTTGTTCCTATGCAGCCTGCTCACTACCACACCCACCATTTTTTTCCATAATGTTCTTTGATCTCTTATTTCTTTACTGATGTGTTATGATGCTGCTGGCTACAGAGGTGAAGGGGACTGTGTTACCAGGAAAATGGGAGAAGGCGTGTGCACATTTGGGCCCTTCCCCACATCTTAGGGATGTGAGATAAGTGCACTGACTTTGGTGTTGGTCAGTCATTTAGGGTGTGGAAGCTTGAACAAGACTAGTTCAGTAAAAGACTTACCCTTCCATATCTAACCCAACTGGGGCTCAGCACACTGGGGAGAGGTGGCAGCCCCTGAAGCTCAGGACAGGGCACTGGGAGGGCTGGTGGGCTTTTCTGCCACTTGAGCAGAATAGAAGAAACTTAAATGCAGACTCCCTCACATTTAGACAGGGCACCAGCTATTTGCTCAAGCCCTTCCCCATGCTGTGACCTATCAGATCTTGGGCATTTGCCAGCTGCCCTGCTTCTTTCTCTGTTTTAAACCATTAGAAAGGCAGATGGATACTTGTAAAAGGGTCTTTTGAAAGAAGTATAATATCACTGCCCTTGCTATAATGCAAATAGGAATAATTTTTTTGCCTTTGACCACTGGAAAAGATTTGAGAGAAAATCACATTGAGTGGAACAAAGCAAGCAAGCATGGGTTGAAGACTCTCTAAATAGAGCCAGCTGTATCCCCTAATAGGAAGTAAAATCCTCATTAACAAGCTGTTATTACTTTAAGAAGTAGAGGTTGAAATCAGTTCATAAGAGGCTGAGCCACTTAAGCGCATCTGCAGACAAAGCACATTCTTATTATAGGACCTGTCTGTCTGTGTTATCTCTGATAGTTTCTTCCAAACCTTCTCTAGGCATATCAAGGTAAATCTCCTTTGTCAACTGAGGATACCGTTTTAAGTGGAGGTTTTCTCCTCTTTATGGTGTGCAGATTACATCAGCTCTTTATGTAGTGTGGGAGACACCTAAATGTTGTCCTAGCCCTAGTCAATAAAGAGCCAGCCACAGTGGCATCACAAAACAGAGGACGAGGCAACTTCGCAGCCAAAAGAGCCAGAGGGACTTAAGTCTATGTCTTCTTCTTCCTCTCGCTCCCATAAACCTGTGCTGGAGAGAGCAGTGATGTGACATCATTTCTATCTTTCAATTTTCCTTCCTTCTGTTTTTTATTTATTTGTTCATAAGCCAGAAAGATTTCTTAACAGCACTTGTGAGTGTCAGCGATCAGAATGCAATGCCACAGAGATCAAAATCAGCTGTCACCTCTCAAATGCCTCTCCAGTGCTGAAAGTGTCAAACAAGTTTGTCAAAACATGGGCAGCTGCCTGCACACAAAGCATTCATCTGGGGCTGGGTTCTGATACCTGCTTTCATAATAAATGTTGTCTCTTTCTATAGGTAACACAGGCAACAAAATCTGCCGCTTCCAAAAAATCAAACAGGCAGAAAGATGTGGAGCCAACGCGTCTCTATTATATGGCAGGTTCTGCAGCTTGTTGGTTATTGTACAGCTGTAAAAATTCAAACCAGTTTAAACATGTCTGTGTGCCAGTGAGCTGGCAGAGCTCCGCTTG
Source organism: Gymnogyps californianus (assembly GCF_018139145.2). Classification (NCBI taxonomy): domain Eukaryota; kingdom Metazoa; phylum Chordata; class Aves; order Accipitriformes; family Cathartidae; genus Gymnogyps; species Gymnogyps californianus. The sequence goes on along the minus strand of NC_059487.1, from coordinate 4,182,523 downwards.
CTTGAGGGAAATGAGGAATTGGTCTGACCTTGTGTGGAAAGGGTTTTGGTTTTTTTTTATCTGCATCGGTTGCTCACCTGTAGAAAGACAGGAGCATTTCTTCCCTTTGCCAACCTTCCTTAGGTTTCTCGGGTCAACGAGTAGATTTTCTGTGGCAGAGACCACCTCTGCTAATGCATCTGCCCTGCACAGCGCTTCAGTGATGGGGGCCAGATGCCTGTTTTGGGTCCTGCATCTCACAGGCTGCACAGAGCATCCCGAGATGTGTATGGGCACAGAGGGCCAGGCCTCCATGTGTCCAGGTCGAGCTGCTCCTGGGAAGGTGCCATCGGACTTAGGCTTTCAAGGCTCCTCGCCTCATGCTGTGTGTCTCCAGGTGTCTCCCCATGCACAAGGTACCACCTCTGCAGCAAATGCAAATGCCACCCCTGTATCTCGTGCAGATTTCATGAAAATAGGCTGGCAGGTACAAAAAAAAAAGAGACAAAGACTCCATGAAAGTGCTCACAGAAAGAAAGGCTGATTCGTGAGCTTAACCCTCATAAGACACTGAAGAGTACGGTGTTGCTTATCATGACTGCAGGAAAAGCTTTGGTCAATAGTCACACTTCACGGACAACAGAAACTCCAAACACAATGCACACAACTGTAGGAACCGGGTTTCATCTGTGCCACACCTCATAAAACTGCTTATTATACACAGTGCCTCGCAGGATTTATTGTCACCTGGTCCACATCTGATGCAGACTGTTGACCTGGGAGTCATGAATCCACAACTTCCATTTCTACCTCTTCCACAGTGACAAGGTGGACTGATTTCCATCCAAGTGATTTAAATGAGCCACCAGGGAACCGTGATTTAAATCATCGATGTTTGCTTTTTACATTGGCAGGAGAGGCAGCTTTAATGATGTATGGTCCTACTGCTGTGGCTGAAATCTAAATTCCTGGAATATTCCCTCTAGATAATCTCTAAAGTTCATGTATTTGCCTCTGGCTGGCGAGCTGCGCACAGGGGAGCGAATTCTTGGCACAGCCGGGCAGTTTGGAGCTGCTGCGCTTGTATTGGCAGCCTGAAATATGCAGCCCAGAGTGAAGGTGCCAAACGGGGTGGCATTAAGTACCTCTTGGCTTCTGCTGAGCAGAGGACTAAAAGGGAGAGTGCTCCAAAGAGTTGGAAAGTGCAGGAAGGGGTTTGGCAGGACTGCTGGAGCAGGCGGGTGTGTGTCGGAGCCGTGCTCCACGGCGCTGAGCAGTGACCGTCCTGCAGCGGGATGGGGGCAGGAATTAGATGAGATGCTCGCACAGGCAGGACAGGAGAAGTGTGAGCCACGTGCAGCCTAGGAATTTAGGATTTCCAACGTGGATATGAAGGTATTCAGACAAACATTTCAAACCTGGATGGATGGACAATTTGTAGTGTATATATTCTATTAATTGAAAAAAATATTTTTTTCATGGAAAAACTTGAAAATTTTGATACATAATTAGTAGATGGTTGATATTCAAGATAGCCTTTCTGTTTTCTGCTAGCTAGAAGAGTGCCCTATACCTAGACAAAGTGATTTAAACAAGTATGCTGTTTAACCATACATTAATCAATTCTTCATTTTTACATTTCATAACCTTAAAAAAGGTGAATGACATACTTTTTTACCAGTGGAGAACCAGCTTCTCACATCGGAAGTGATGGGAAGTGGGACTTAAGGATGTTAAAAGGCAGTATTTTACTCATGTGTCTTATTCATTAAATAAAAGTGCATCAAGGTGTTGAGTGTAAAAGATGATGAATGAGGGTAGTATTTCTGGTCATCTTATGATGTGGTTTTAGAAAAGATGATAGATCTTTTTCTCTCACCCTTAACTTATACTCTTGAATTGAACAGATCCTGACTTTTTGACTTTCTGAGTTGGCTGGTCACGGTACTACAGTAGTTGAATAAGCTGAAATAAAGAAAAATAGTCCTTTAGTTCCTGCAGAAGTGACCATGAGTTCATGCACTTTTGTGAAGATCAGCTCTGAGTGAGACAGGTTAGTTGGTTTGACCTCCTCTTATCTGCAGCGACAAGCATGTGACATCCAGATAGAGCATTTTTAGTTTAAGGTGTGTAATAGATTATAATAAGTTTACACAGTCAACATTTAATCTTGGAATCTAAATAGACTTTTTTGTTTTTAAAACAAAAAGTATTTATGGTTTCAAAATCTGATTGTACTTTCAAAAAGTTATTTTTTTACTTCCACTTTTATCCATCCTGGTGCGCGTTTGCAGTCAACTCTTCCCCTTTCATGTTTTCCTTGCTCCATCCACAAAGTGGAGAAGACGCTTACCATATGTGTATAACCCAGCGGGATTCCCTAGTTCTAAACCTGCAATTAATGCTAACTACCATTATTTCTTTATTGCAGAAGGCACTTTTCGCACTTTGCATTATCGAAGCAGCACGATATACATCTCACCGTCTCCTTTGCATTGTGTGCAGCATCCCCTACCTTTCCAGATCACGCAGAGGTGATTAACACCACCTGACACGGTAGCAGTTCCCTGACATGGCTTCCTGAGGTATTTTGTGAATGCAATAAGCTTCAGAAAACCTGTTAGCGAGGAGAGGTACAAACATGCCTCACCTGTGTGGGTCGATGCAACCTCGGAGGGTGTTTGGTGCCGTGCGTTTCAAGGCCAAGCGCTCGATGCCGTGGAGTGCTCTGTTCTTCTCTAGCTCCTGGCTCCATCCCTGTAGCCATGGTAATAGCGTGTCCTATGAAAGATGCGGCTGGCACGGAGCACGGCACATTCCCCTTATCACCTACAACAGGGAATCTGAGGAGCCAGAGCTGCCTTTTCTCACTGTGGTTGCATTAATGCAGAGCTTGGTGCAACCGGCAGCACTGGTACTCCTGCGCTGTTCTCCTCTCCTCCTCAGCTGCCTGCCCTCCTCTAGCTCTCCTTCATACAGCTGCCCATCTAAGGGAGGGAAAAACAGACAAATATTAATAATTGCATTATGAGTTCCAAAGCCAGGAAGCTTAACTGGTCTTTTTATCATTGATATGATAACGTGGTGAGTAGAGAAGATACCATCAGAAGTTGCTTTCATCTCTGGAGATAGTGAATAACTAGATATGTATCTTAGACTTGACAAGGATTCTCATTGAAGGCTTTTCTGAAAGTCCTAATCTCTCTGGTTCATATGTATATTTTGAAACTTGTTAACATCCCATGCCCTCTCCCCAGCACAGGACTGTATTTGTGGAGGAGCTTCAAAGAGCTCTCCTCCTGCCTTCTTGTGTTTCTGAGGGAGGCTGGGCACCAGGGCTCATTTACCAAACTACCTGTTAGGAGAAAACAGAGCTATTAAAGGATATCTATTTCAAACACTGTGACCAAAGAGAACAGTAACACTTTGGCCCCTGTGGCTCTTCTCATGGGTGGATCTCAAAGCACTTTGGCGTCGCTAATTTGAAGCAGAAATCTCACTAATTAGCATTTATGTCTGGGATGGAGGGATGTGTTTTGCAAGTCAGAGGTGATATGAACGGTCCTGATTTACCACCAGATGAGGGATAATGTATGGCAGAGTAGGCTTTTTTCATTTGTTTTAAAAATCTCAGTTCACTTTTGTTACAGAGAGGGATCTGAGGTAGAGCTTTACACCGTAGGGTCCCTAACCTGAATGGGAAGCCCAAGCATAGTCTTGAAATATTTGTGCCCAATTCCTTTCTCTCCCTAAAGTTACACAGATGTGGAGGAGGGGACCGATGCCTAATTGGAGATTTGATTTTTTTCCCCTCTGTCATCTGTAGCATCAGTAATTGGCAGTTGAACTCAGAGAAGTTTGATGCTGACCCTGGCCTAACAGAACCACAGAAAGTTTTGTGTGCTGTATGTTGGAAAATAGGATTTTACAGAAGCCATTGACAATGAAATATTTCTGGGAAGGAAAGGCAGGGTTGATTTGCAGGTCGAGGACCAGCGCTTATTTGCGATGGCCGGTGCCTTCTGGATTGCACAGAAGCTGCACTCAGTAGTAACTGACGATGGGCTTCATGGCACTTGCTACCAAGGACTGCAGTCACTTGGGTGCAAAGGAAGACCCACTGCACAGCCTGTCCTGCTAAATAGCTCCTTATACCGCTGCAGCACTCAGCAGGATGAGACAGGGGACAACAAGCTACTTCTTCACCTGGAAAAACTGTTTTGCATTTCAACTCATTTGCCATATCCTTTGTTTTCACCATCCAAAGCACAAATTATCTAAACAAACCCAAGGAGATCTGTGGGGACAGCTGGGAGAAAAGAAGCCTCTGGATCAGGAGGGCTGGAGATCTTGATGGTATTTCACAAGATCGTTATCTCCTCAAAGGCTGTCACTTGGGAAACCAAAGCGTGAGAGTTTAAATGCAGTTGCGCAGTGACTCAGCTGGCAGAACTGCTGGCTGTGCTATGCCTGATTCAAATCCTTTGCTTCAATTGCTAGACCCAACAAGCAAAGCCTAATAAGTCCCCAAAATGCAGTAGAATAATAACGAAGAATGCTGTGCAGCACTTAGCAATAGAAAAGCATGGGTAATGAGGGACTTAATTTGGAACATATCATTTGTCAGATAATTTGGAGGCACATCTCAAAACAGTGCATAAGAATGGAGTTTGCTGCACCAGCTGAAGTCACCCCAAATGTTCTTTCTTTGTTGCAAATCCCTTTTTAAATCTAAGCCTTCAGAAAAGAACCTGGAACCAATAAATGACATAAAAGAATAAATGTTCACAACACATATTTTGGGTTTGGTTCAAACACAATATTAGAAAGCTGAATTAATTGTGTTTGTATCAAACCCAAATACATTTTATGAAACAATGAGGCCTCTTAAATGGCTAACTGCTGCCCTGAATATATTTTCCCCGAACCAAACTAGATAACAGCATATCCCTCTTAAATTGGTCAGGAGAACTGCCTGCCAAATGACAATTCTGTGCCCCATATTTATTCACCATCTGTGACTTCCACATCAATTTGCTCATTTTAAAAACCAAAACTTGATTTTTTTCTCCCCCCCCCCCCTTCCCCTTCTCTGCCAGAGCTGCAGTGTAAATCCAATGTCTGAAAACCAAGCTATGTTTTTCTTCCTGCTGCAGAAAAGGTTTCTGCTGATGAGGCATGAGGCATGATGGAATGTGGTTTGTTTCTCTGGAGCTTTGTTGCTTTGTGGTGTGTGCGGTAGTTAGGGCTTGTTTATGCCAACAGGCTATGGATGGGCAGCAGCCGGGAGGAATTCCCTTGAGTGACCTGTCTTTCCCCAAATGAATGGTAGAGAGCATATGAGGGAAAGGGGAGAATTAAGTTTGCCCTTTTGTGGCATCCTTTACCAAGCTAAAAGGCTGCATTTGCTTGATAAATGCTGGCTTATGTAGGAAGCAACCAGCTCCTGAGAAGGAGGAGAATTAGGAAAACTGGTTCAGGATTCTAGTCATCCAACATCACTACACCTCTTCTACTGCTGTTCTTAAAAAACACTTGATATTTTATGAGTAAAGAGTATTCAGGATGCCACACAACAAGCTGCTTAGCACATCTCCATGTTCATCCACCTGCCACGGGCAGGGAGCTGGCAGGACCTCTCTGTGGCAGGGATTAAGCCTGAAGAGTGTGGCACTACCTGATTGGAGTCTTTTTTGCCTATCTCGTAACACAAGAAACATGGGGTCACTCAGGGGCATTAAAGGCAGCTAAATTTATGACATGAAATGCTGCTTCATGCGGAGTGTAATCAGCCAATGACCCCCCCACACACACTGCCGAGAAGTCAAGGAGCCAGACCTGGTGCTGAATTTTAGGGGTGATTCTTGCACTGCACATCACATATGTACTCATCAGAGTACCGAAAGCTCAGGCTATAAAGGAATATGAAAAGAATAAAATTCTCAAAAGGAATTTCTCTTGCTCTTCCATCTCCGTTTTTGTGCATCCCTCCGTTCGTAGCATTGCACACCTGTTACTATAGTAGCAGACCGGGGTATTTTTACCCTGAGCTGATATTGGCCACTCTCAGAGAGAAATCAATCCACTACAGCAAAGCCAGGGCTCCTGCATTTGAGAAAAGACAGCTGCTATCAAAGCGTCAGAGTAGTTCATGCTTGGCTCAGAGGTCTCGAATCGTAAATAACACCGGTACATTTAAATTCTGAGCATTTATGATCAAGCCATAGATAAATACATTCTCTCACAATTACACATTACTGGTAGGCTGATCTCTTGCAATTCCAGAGGGTGGATCAGTTAAATGCTCCTTACGTTTTTTTATTAGAGCCAGAGCAGAGCTGGAAAGCAGAGTTCCTTAGCACAGGTTTTCCCTGAGTAGCTTGACATGACTCTGAGCTTCATCCAGCCTTCTGGTTTTGTTTGACATGAACTCGTTTTGAAGCAAGCAGATAACTATCTGTATCTCTCTGCACAGCTTGCATGAAATGCAGCCCTGAAACTTGGGCTCAGATTTTATGAACCTTTCCAAACTGCTCTGTGAAATTGATGTAAATGTAAGCATTTTTGACAAACTCCAGGAACTGATGTGTTTTGCTTTGGTTTTATGTTGCGCTGCATATACTTTTGATGGCTCTAAATCAGAAACCTATCTGAACTTTCTTTGCTATAGACACGAGGTGGAAACGTCACAAGAAAAGGTTGCCTCGTGCCATTTCTGGCACTTAACAGGCTTTACGGGAAACATCAGCAGAACCATTTTTTCTCAGAGGTGTTGGGATACTTCCACTCCTTCCTCTGCTAAGGCTATTTTAACTGCAGATATGAATCAGAGTTTGTCTTTTGGATGGAAGGCTCTTTCAGTTGTCCTTTTGTCTTTACCCTGTCTACACAGCTATTCTGCAGATGGCAAGAGAAAGATGTCATCTGGAGGCAGCAGCTGGCACGATGGGAGACGACGTGAAGGTGGGTGCGGGGGTGTTGCTTGCCTGCCTGAACCGGGATCAAGTCAAATGAACGGTGCGGTGAAAGGAGATGAAGGAAAAAGGAAACGCTCTCCCAGGCAATTTTCTTGGAGGAATAAAATTACATGAGGAATGATTGACAAATTAGAAGCACTTTGCACCTAATTTTAATGTGTTCGGATCTTAGGGAGGAGAAATATGTTAAGTTTCAAATTACCCACTTTACCAGTTGCTGCCTTCTCTAGAATCAAAATCAACCTAGGCATTTGGTACTAAATCTTAAAGAAACAAATTGCTTTCTATGGTACACTGCATTCTTAAAACAGCTTTATTTGAACGTCCAGCTAGGCAAGTTAATTTAAGCAGTGAGCTAGTCCATGACAGCTGAGCACTTGTTATTGAGGCCAGTTACTTCTGTGAGTTCAAATCACACTGCCAGGTAAACTTAAGCTAAACCTGACCTTGGGCTCTAACTCAAAGCCCTCTGATGTCCATGAGAGACTTTCAATTGACTTAATAGCTCCTGAAGTAGATCTCAGGCAACATCAGCCATCAGTGGTGGCCTCGCTTGATTTACTAGTCCCAGTGACCCACGTTCCCCAAAAAGAAGGAGCAATTTCCCAAACTCCTCTTTTCCCCTACTCATCTGGACAACAGCTATGCTTGCGCTAGCCCTAGCACCATCCTACAGGCAGTTATATGCCTCTGCCTTAGGGGAACCTCCTGGAGGAAATCTGATGTCTCTGGAGGCTACGCCGTTATTCTATATGTCTACATATATATACCTGCGTTGCTCCCAATGTCAGAGCTTGTGAGGCAGAGGGAAGATCTGAAGCCAGGCTTTAAAGCGCTCCTCAAGCTGGGCTGCGCCTCAGTCTGTCTTTGAAGCTCTTTCCCATGACCTCGGTCCTTGCAGGCATGCTGGCAATATGATGTGTCTGTTTTATTTAATGTAAGTGATCTGAAATAGCCAGTCCAACATCCCAATTTAGTAATGAGACTTATTGAAGCTTATGAGCTGCCTTGGCTTACAACACAATTAAATTTCAGGAAATAGAAAATATTCCAGTGAGGCTGGTGGATTTGTAATACTGTTTGAGGCTTAATGCATAATAAAAACCTGCCATTTAAGGTTTAATATAATATGCAACAGCCCTAAATGACCAGTAAAAACATTATGCAAATTTTTAAGGAAGTTATTGCCTCCTGTAAATGACAATTTATCAATGGCTTGTAAACAAAGGGCTTTCCTTATGGTTATGAACCAAAGAAAATACAGAAATGAGCAGGCATAAATGGGTAATAGAAACAGGAGGTCAACAGAAAGCTGTACAGGGTGAATCGTTGAGGACCTTCCTGTCAGCTGGGGCAGGAAAGTAATGCACTATTATTTCTGTATGCCAACAGACTACATTCAGCCTCCCCCCCCAAAAAAGATTTGCTTAAAAATAATGAGATTTTTTGTAAGCATAATGCTTGCAGTTTACTTTTTATTCTTCTTCTCTTTTCCACTTTTAGTATTTGTTAAACATTTCCAGACTTTTATTTGTAAAGAAAAGGGTAAAACCCACCACATTTATTGTCAGTACACCTCTTGTGTTAGCACATGAATCTAAATTATAAGGCATAACACTGCAAGATTCTCAATTTAAGTGCCCGGTATTAGGGTGTTCAGGGGTCCTCTGGGGATATCTGCTAGCTGACATCATCACCTTTAGGAGAGAGGTGAAGCCGCTAACGCTGCCCAGGAGCAAGCAGGCATGGGCTTGCATCCATCACTGCAGTCTGCCCTATGGAGGAGGCAGAGAGGGAGAGCCAGCAGAGACATGAGCTGCCACTAAGAGCAGGTAGGTGTGGGAGAAGGAATAAAACCGCAGCACAGAGTCGCACAGTGATTCCCAGGCTTTTTTTTTTTTTTTTTTTTTGGACAGTGTGGATAGAGCTGGGCCCCAAGAGACAATCCCATCACATCCAAGTGCCTAACATTATAATGGGTTTTGAAAAATGTTTCGACTATTATGGAGCCCTTTTTACAGTCATGCCATCAATTCAGTATGAGAAGATATTTTATTTTAAATGTGCTATGAAGACATGGAGACATTTGCATTGTTAATTTCTCAGATGTCAAACAAACACCATTATTGCAAAATGAATGCAGCTACCCAGCTGAGAAACAGATCCATTCACTGCAAATAAACGAAACTTAAAAAATGAATGAGTTCTACTGATTGCAAGTATCATCAGAAATTAATAATGCTCTAGGAATTTTTCACACAAAAGATAATGAAAGTGTTGTGACTGTTTGTTTCCAGTTGTTGATCTTCATCCCTCTCTGAGGTGCAAAGGATCATCACCAGCTTCAACTTTAAAGGTCCTGAATAAGAGCGCTGGTTTTGTTGTCAGTCTGGGGACCTGATCTTTCCAATGACATATGATGTGACCGTCAAGTCTTGACAGTTGAGGCAGCTTTGTGTTCCCCTGACCAGCTGGACTCCTGAGCAAGGCGCTTGTCTGCTGTCATTACCTCATCTACACCAGATCCTTCTCAATTTGCAAGTATCATTTGTGAAATGCCTAAATCCTCTCTTTCAGCGTGAATCTTCCTTGTTATTTCCTCTCACGCTGCACTCTTCCTTCGGCAGGTACTGCATACACTGCTGTTTCTTACCCTCCTTTTCCCATGCCTACTTTCTTCTTGCCTCATCTACTCCATGGCCATGATGTTCTTTATGTCTTTGTGTTTGTAATAACAACTTCAGCTCTTGGAAAATTAGGTGAGATGAACTTGTTATCTGACAAATTAAACAAACAGCTCCAAAAAACCATTTTGAAGTATTTGTCTGTGTCTGTATATTCATCTACCAGATGAATCACTTGAGTTATAAAAAGTGTGGAAGAGAAAAATCTAATGGAAATGATAATATGATTACTGCCCATAATTCTCACAAATCAAGCATATCAGTTACGCACAAGTAGGTTGTCTGAATGTCTGTGGGGTTTTTTATTTTATTATTTAAAGCTGATTAAACAACTGATTGTAGGCCCTTATGTACCTTTCCACACAGTTGATAGTTGAAGTGAAAAGCAACAGCTAGATATTTATTTTATGACTATGCAACAGTCAAGCCTCCCAGGGATGAAGGCTGTGTGCCCTTCTCTGTATCATCTTGTTTCAAATATTGAGAAAACACAAGAGACACATTTATTTACAGATGTACTTACCAAGGAGCTAATAAACCGGTCTCCATGTCAACCTGTGTTTTACTTATTTATTTGGCCTTTGTTTGAAAGCCTTTCCTGTGTGTGTTGAGCAGACACAGCTAAGGAATTAGCATCCTTTTTGTACATTTAATGATAATATCAAAGCATGTGGCTGAAATACAGTGATCACCTTCTAGAATTAGTGACACGAGTCAGTCTTAATGTCTTTTATCAGGAAATCACAGTACACCCAGTAAATGCTATTTAAAAAATATTCAGGTACGAAGACAGAAGCCCACTATAATGAGAAGTTACTGCAAGGACAATGGATATTGTTAAGAAGGTTATAAATCCTTATGTTGATGGGTTGAACACTTAGGGGAAGTGCATAAGAAGGTATTTATTCTTGGTATTAATTTTTAAGCTGAAAGAATTTATTGCAAAACAACCTAGCTACTGTTACAAACTCAAATGTTCTTCTGAACAAATTGAGTTCCATCTTTGTCCGCCTTGCTCACCAGAAATGCCATGCTACTTGGAGCAGGCTTTAGCATGCAGCACAAGGAGAGAAATTAGGAAACCCTCAGTCCACTTCTTCCAGAAAAGAGGGCACCCAGCTGTGCCATCGCAAGGTTGAGATGGGGTGGAGGGCAGATGGGAATGAGAGCTTGGGGAATATGGGTTCGCTGTTGCAGTACTGATGTGCACAGCACGTGCTCCTCTTGCCGAGAGCAGGAAGTGTCCCGCTGGAAAACAACAGCATTGCTATCGCTAAAGGCTCGTATTCCTGTTCCTGATTTTTATTTATTCATTCATCTGAAAAGAAAAAGAGTCCCTGCTCTTCACGGCAGCAATATGGACTGGCCATCCTGCAGCGCTCTGGGTCGGGCCGGGCAGGGAGAAGAGCAAGTTGGCCAGTGTCACAAGAGTGGGTTGCTGTTCCAGAGCAGAAGCTCTTCTCTCCAGAAGCCAAGTTGCAGCCTTCTGGGACTGACTTCAACACTGGCTCTGCAGTGACTCAGGAGAGGAGACAGAGAGCTCACAAAGCTGCAAAAGAGAATAGGCTTGAGTGGAGCCCATACTAGAAACTAGGGGATTAGCTCAGAAAATAAGCCACGTCCTACCTGCAGTCAGTGTGGGATACAAGCCTAAACACAGGGCAAGACCTTTGATGCAATTTGTGAGTTCCTGAGCTTGTTTCCTTTGTATCCCACTACCTGTTTTCCACTCCTTGCCTCCCCCTCACTCAGCTCTGAGCACAGCCACACGACTTCTCTTTGTCCTCATGCCAAGCACAGCTTGGTCAGCCTGGTCTAGGCACGCAAGCAGGGCTGCAGGGTGAGGTGAAGCCAGTGGCCAAGTGAAATCCAGGGTCACAGGAGTTCACCCCCAACTACAGCCTAGCTCTGTAAGTCTCTCTCCATCCTGAGGCTAAAGGAAAAAGATAGTCTTCATGTGGGAAACGGATAGATGACATGGGAGATCAGAAAGGCTGGGAGATCCCCCTGACCTGGAGGTGCTCTGTGTTATGCTGCACAGAAGGCACAAAAGATGAGTTTAAAAGCTTAAAGAGTTATTTCAGCTACAGCCTGGACTGTTGATAGAGCTAAAGAATGCTAATTTGTACATCTATGCTCTCATACACTCAATACCATCCTGAGAGGATGTTTGAGTGTCTCTTGTGGGGGGTCCCTGAATAGTCATTTGGATTAACCAAGGGTTTGTCTCTACATAAGTAAAAGGGTTGGTTTATATTTGAGAGCGATCCTTACCTTTCTCTGGATAGGGTTTTGGCTTGCTGAGAAGCAGGCAGGCTTGATATTTGAGATTAAGTAAAAAGAAGGATCCCCTAATAATGGAGCTTTGGGATCCTCAGAGGAAAAGCAAAATATTCTTATTAAATATGAAGTAATTCATATCAGCTAGACTACCAACACTACTCCAGTTGTGTGATTCAGTAAACATATTTAGCCAAGATAATCAGGTATAGCCTGATTCAATACACTATTTACCCACCTGCTTTTCAGAAGAGCTTATTGGTGAAGAACTAGAGCCAGAGATGAAGAACTAGAGCCAGAGAGCAATGGATTTCGTCGTGCACATCCAGGCCAGCACATCTGCTTAGTGCTCATCTTCTGCTGATTTCAGTCGGGTCAGGATAGGAGCTATTGGGACTGCTCCAAGTTTGTTATTTCAGATGAATTTCAAAAATAACATCTTTTCATTTGTTTTATTTTGCCATAAAGTCACTGGCTTCATCCTGCCAAAAGCCACTGGTAATGAGGTGCAGGCTGTATGCAGCACATACTCATTAAATATGTAGTGAGGTCATCCTCACCTGGGCACCAGAACCTGGGTAGTACGCATCTTGTTCCTATGCCATTGCACTAACGGAGCATTTTGGAAATACTCCATTTCTGAGCTGAATCCAGATTTTAAAGCCAGTCTCCAAAAGGTATCTGCTCATTTAATTCATTTGTGGTAATAGCCTCAAACGAGAGGCATTCATTTCCTCTTAATGTAACTATATTATGAAATTCTATTGTGAATGAGGCACTTGTAGGAAATCTTAATTGTTTTTTAAAGCTTTACTTCCTTTCAGACAGACAGATTTAGAAGATACATTTGCCCTTGTACAAATGAGCCCTTACTGTAGCTCTGAACAGACTTTCCCAAGTGTTATCAGACTCAAAAATCACAGAGCCTTTCTGGGAAAAAAACAAAGAACAAAACCTCCACCCAGTTTTATGTATCCCGCTGCTTTTTGGTAGTTGAAAAAATTGATAGAATATACTATGTTCACATAAATAAGTTATTTTTATACAAAAAATTGCATTTTTTTCCCTACAATAATAACAGGTGTAACTCGACATGTTTGATAATGCCTAGCACCACTCAAGTGACAATAGAAGTTGACAGCAACTGGGAACCATAATAATTTCATGACTCTCTTCTGTTGTCCTACAGCCCAGCAAATCGCTGTGGGCTGTACAATACAACTACTGCTTGTCAGGTGTCTTCCCCCATTGTCTGTTCAAATGTGCGGTTATATGTATTAGCTTTCTCAAGGGCTAGCTATGCTAACATTTTACTTTTTGCTAGTGGATTGTGCTTAGAAGTTCACATGCAGCCAGTTCAGCAAAAATAGGTAACTGCTAACATTTCCCTTGTACTAGACAATTCTTGGCAACACTTACATGTGCTTTAATACGCTTGTACGCCAAATGGTGGGGAAGACCCAGTACAAGGGTAGTCTTGACTCATATGGTAGGCAGGGATGCTAACACACTGCTGCACCTTCATGCTGCTCTTTATATTGCCCAGTTTCAAGGGAAAAATGCTCCTGATCCTCCAGTTTTATCTAGAATTATCTTTGCAGAGGCAGCCAAATGTCTTTTGGTGAGATGGCCTTAATTTTGCAACAGTTTTGTAACCAACTCACATAGCATATGTTTTTTTGCTAATTTGTTAAGCTACTGTGGGTCATCAGAAGACGCATTTTGCGGTTAAGATATTTGTAGTTGGGGTGGCGTGATCACATCAATGGACTTTTCTATATCATACTGTTCCTTAGCAATCCCAGTAACAGTTGCTGCAGTGCAAGGCTTTAATTAGAGCCACTTCCAGCAATGAAACCTAAAATGAGCATTGGGGTTGGCTTCTCTGCTGCCGCCTGTTTGTTCCTTCTCTTTAGGGAAAGGTGGGATAGCACTTGTCCCACTCCCTGTGACGTTCAGGAGTTGCTGATGTAGAGTCTTCTCTAGGTCTCTGGAGTCTTGGAAGCTGCTAATGGACCAGTAGGTGATTTTCCTCCTATCACAAACTCCAATTCTCACACCAAAAGGCCATTATCTGGTCTTGGGCCCTCCCAGAGCAGGTTCATGGCCAGACTGAAAGAAGAACTGCTGGGACAGCTCCAGTCAGCCTTGTGTGGCATTGCTGCTTCACAGTGCTAGGGACAGTGAAGAGGGGGCTAGAGAAGTCCCTAAATCGTTCTGGGGGAAAGAAGACCAGAAAGGGAAAACCGCTGTTGTTGTACAGGCACTATTTTGGTGTGTGAATGCAATGGACACTTGGCTCTCAGTCCATGGCATGCAGTCTGCATTCCATTAAAGCTTTGCCCACCAGCACTGATCTTTATGTATAAGTTTAATATTTACATTGCAATTCAAGACAGACATTTCTGCTACTCACGTTTAGACTGAACAGGGAGGAAAGGCAAACTAGTTCCTGGCTTTAGACTCGTGAGCAAATCTTAGCTGCAACTGTGCATGTGCAAAGGAACTGCCTTTCTGAAAGCAAAGAGAGGTCTTCCTCGTTCATGCTCTGTGGTGTGCGTTAGCTGCTCTCTCCAGAGACCAACAGTAAATGCTACATCTATGTAAGTACTGTTCCCAGTGGAAAAGTGTTTTTTCTTCATCTTATCCAGCTCCCTATCATTTACCATTAGAACTAAAGACATTTTCAGTTTGGCACAGTGGATCACCAGTCCCATGCAAAACCCAAGGATGGGCTAGCAGGAGCTATGGCAGTTCAGGAGTGTGTCTCTTTTTGTCTTTCTGTCTGTTTGGAGACCCTGTTATTAAGCTCTTGCTGCCAGAGGGTTCGTTGTATTTGTTTGATAGATGTAAGTACACCTAGCAAAGGTAAAGGTGAGGGAGAGGGGTCGGGTAGGAGACAGAGCATTTTCAGCTTGGATTTCAGTGGTACAAAGGTACAGACGTGTTTATAATCCAGAGGATTTTTTTATTTTAAAAGTGCTTGAAAGATTAATGGCAGCCTGGAAAAATCAATAGGAACTCATCACAGGCAAAATCTTCTGGAACACAAAATCCCGCTGGGGGGGACAAAGCAAAATTATGGCAGTCTGCAGCAAGGCTAATGAGCCCGTGATTAAAATTGAGGACTAGCTGTGTCACTCTGCACCTCTCCTACAAGCTTCCTGGGAAAACTGGCCCATCGGAGTCCTAGATCCTGAAAATAATTTAGACACCATTAAAAAAAAATAATTAGGCAGCTTAGACTTCTAAATATGATTTGAGAACCACGGTCCTTAATCTCTCCCTGCCTCAGTTTCCCCTCTCTAAAACTGTGAAGTTTCCTTTCTCTCCTGTCGAATCTCTTTGTCTGCTTCAGACTGTAACCTGGTGAAAAGCAGAGAGCTTTTGCTGTCTGAATACACAGTGCTTTGCCCAGGAGACTCCTGATCTTGCCAAGCACCTCAAACTGCTACTCTTAACAGAAATAATTAGTGAAGAATTTTGGGCTGAAATATGCTTGAGAGGCAGAAATCAGGTAAAGCAAGAAACAGATTTCCAAGAGGGAACTTTGTCAAATGAGTCCCTTAAATCTCATCACGAAAAGCACGCTGTAAAGGATAGCCTTGAACTGGTGGGAGATGAAGTCATCTTACAATGTATTTTGAAGAGTAGTCATTAAGTGTTCAGAGTGCTAGTACGTTATATGAACTGGTGAGATGCTCTCTCTTCCAAGAAGTCACCTGAAAAGGAATAGCAATTTAAAACCACTGGATACCCTCATAATTTCTGTGAATGCAAAATGAAGACAGAAACAAGGTTGTGGAGCATTTCTGGCACAATACCTTTGCAAGGTCTTATTTGGAAGGAGAGCATGAAACTGTGCGTATGTTGAAAGCTATTCTAATAATATTTATCAGAAGAAAAAGCCTCACAGAGGCAGCTGCCAGGGCTGAATCGGAATGTGTCAACATCCTACTGCCTGCGATCTACATCAGATCTAAAAGATTTGGCAAGAAATTTGGATCAGAGCAATTACCTATGTGGCTATTTGTTAAGGGTTGTCTCAAACACAGCACTCAGAGAAATTGAACTGTCAGAAGCTAATACAGGAATAATAAGAGGACATTCCTTCTCCATTGGACACCAGAGATGAATAGCAGGTAAGTCTGAATGGAAAAAAAAATAAATTGAATATGTATTTGGCTTTAGTTTTTGTTAAAGGACTATAACATGAATAATGAATATTTTAAGGAGAGAAGACTTCAATTGCTTTCAATAATGTTAGCGTTGTATATACTGGTTTGAATAAAATACATTTCATAAAACACCTACACACAGCTCTGCAATGCATTATGGATGGCCCCTCTTGAGAAATCTTACATTGCTTGCAATTTTGACACAGTGATATAGTAATAATAGAAAATTCAGGCATAATATTCAGACTGCATCTTTTTTCCCCCTTTATTATTTTGTGCCACACTGGGTGAGCGCAGATGTGCTTTCCTGATGCTTCCTCAGGCAGCTCACACAGCGCTGTGGTACTCACAGGAGGAGGTATCTGATGCACTGGAAGGCTATGTCCTGCGTTGTGGGGGCTGAGAGTGGAAGATAGAGCAGGGTTTTTCACCAAATGGCTCCCAAAGGAACTGAGTTTCTGCACAGAAAGAGGCTGCCAAGGCTGGAGGAGCTGCCACCAAAACACAGACGCATGCCGTGCTTGATTAGAAGTCAAATCATGCAGCCCAAGACATGTCCCTTGGGAATGATGGAGAAAACTTGAGTGCCTGGACATCATCACCTGAAGGAGCTCTCCACACGCGTGGGAGAGTAGCAGGTAGAAGCAGCAAGAAGGCAGCAGGGAGAAAGCCGTCGAAGAGCTAAACACAGTGTTTGAAGGAGTTTTCCCATGTTGTGCTAAAAGAACCAGTTACTGATGGTGCAAGATGGTCTGGAAATAACATGGGGCAAGAAAACTCCTGCTTGTTTTCTCATGTGAGCAAAGGCCAGCATGAAACTCGGTGGTGTCTTTACCCTCTAACCTGGCCTGCCCACTGCTGCCAGCTTCACGAAACCTTTCACAGAGACCCAGACTGCAGGAAGAAGCCGGTTACCTGGCCAGACGGGGTGGTGAGGCTCACGGTGAGGCTGGAGGCAGGTCATCTTTGCCTGTGCCCATTGCACGGCCTGCTGCATCCTGCCAAAAGGATGCAAAAGCAAAATGAAGTCAGGGTGCGAGTGCAGCGCCAGCTGAGAGGCTAAGACAGCCGGCGAACAGGCATCACTGGAGGTTAGTGGCCGGTTATTACCCAGTAAAAGGCCTAGAGGGCCTGGGCTGAGGGCAATGTGTAAAAGGCAATATTTCCTACCTAGTTGCCATCATGGATTTTGCATTGAGATTAACTCCCAAGTAAACAACTGCTCGTATGCTCAGATCGGGGCTGCTCTGTGAGGGGGACTGCAGGGAGGCTGCGATGTGCGGACACAGCCCTGAACCGACTGTTGTTCACCTGCCAGCTCCGCTTTGCCAAAAGAACCACAGACCCCTCCTTTTCCAGGTGACTTTGCCTTTAGCCCTCTCCCTGTGTACCCTTCTTGATAAATCTTCTGGATTTATTTCCCATCAGAGCATGTGTCGGGGCTCTTCTCTGCCGTGTGGGTGGGCTCTTGTATTAACAGCAGGGCAGATGCATTTGGCTTCCTGCTGTGCATGCACAGCCCAATTTCTAGGCAACCCAATTATGATGGAAATTGTCAAATGCTGCGGTAAACAATCAGGCTTTTGAACTAAAAAGGAATCTGTTATTGATGAACAAATGGTAAATCAGGCAGTGCTGTCCCCGGCTAGATTCAAACAGCAAGAGGGCAGTGAGACACAAGGATAAGGCGCTACAAAGGTGGTAAAGACAGTGCTAAATACCATCCAGGGCCATGGATCACCATGACCCACTAGCACTTGAGGTGGTCTTTTGCTGATGTTCCTGGGGCTGTGACGGCTGCAGGTGCTGGTACTGGAAAAGCCCAGCGACACACACTTGTTTCTCAATGTTGGGTTCTGAAATTTCAAAGAGAAAACCTCCAGCTTCCCCCACTTTTGAGACATTTTTTTTCAGAGTCTTTTCCAAGTCTCGAGAGGTCCTTGGTTAATCTCCAAGCATACAGTGGATCATAAGTATACCAAAGTAAAAAGGCTACATATACTGTCCGGCAGATAAAACAGCAAAAATAGCCAACAAAAACAACTCTGCTTTGGAAATACTGTACAGGGAGTGAAAAACGTCATGGACCCTAAGAACGACACCACAGAAATCGGGAGCAAAATGTACCCACAGACCCACATCCAAAGGTAAAGTGCGACATTCCCTAGAACAATTAGCAATCACAACATTATGTTCCTTCCCATTACGGTCAGCCATGCCGAGCCACCCACTAGGTAAAATTATAGGGTTAAGATCAGAAGTGTGTATCAGCTGATTAGCTGAGAGCACCCCAAGAGCTGTGCTACACAGTAGGAAAGCATGCGTTTCAATGGGCACAAAGCAGAAAACACATCAGCCCTTTGGGTCAGACCTGCACACACACACACACACACACACGCACGCACACACACTTACACATGCACACAGAGCGTTGAAAGCACAATAACGTTGAAAGAATTAGGCAGGAAACCACTCCTCCTGACGACGGTGGGGGAATGCCTAGTAAAATTGGGAAAATGAAGGTGCTTTGAAATGCAAGAACAAAGGAGGCTGGGAGCAAATGGGGCCCTCTGATTTGCCTTTGCTGTGTGCAGAACATCAGACTGTAAAGTTTGAAGAGCTGGTTTGGGACTTCTAGACGTCTCCAGGGGACTCAGCCCTGCTCATCTTTGAATTTCATCTTTACTCACTTCTTTGTTCACCTGCGCCAGTCATTTTGCACTCCTGCTGCCTCTCCAGCAGTTCCCACTTCTGCTGGCTGCCATGTGTGCAACTGTGAAAAAACATGAGGAGCAAGAGTAAAAAAAAAGAGAGAAAGGAAGTGAAAGGAGGTAGGAGGAACTCCAAAGTTGCTATCTGCCAGTATTCATGGCAACAGGAGGGTTGTGTGGAAGGGGGACCCCAGCAAGCCCTTTTCTCCTGGGACCCAGAGAAGACCCAGTGTATTGGGAAGCCGTAGAAAAGTCTTGGGAGAAGGTGCTCTCCCAGGGTCCTTCTTGCAAATGTCTCTTGCAAGTACGATGTAGGACTCAAGAAACAGAGGAGCCAATGAGTAAGAAGAAAAGAAAAGAGAGTAAGGGAAATAGAAAAGGAGTAAAATGAAAGGAGGAAAGGAAAGAGAAAGGAGAAGACTAAGAAATCAGGGGTGCTTCTCAATAAACAAAACCAGGGAGGGGACAGTGAAGAGCAGGGCTGAGACACACAGCTGAGTCAGGTGCTCGTACCCAGGAGCAAGGTGCCTCAGTGAGAGGCAGAGCTGTGGGCTGGTGCACAAAGATGCTCAGTCACTACACGTCCAGACTCAAGCCTAACAAAATCATCCAAGCAGAAAGCGAAAACGTGCCCAGCCCCAATGCTCCCCGACTCAGCTCCCGCACTGTTAGTGTTCACCCTGGAAGAGGACCTTACCGATCTTGTGTTATTAGCAATATGCGGGAGAGACATCTTCACAAGTAGTATTGGATAATGCTTGGGCAAATGCAATTATCACTTTATCTGGAGCAGGAGGATGGGGTGGGAGCTTGCACTGGTGGCCTTTGTTCAGTCTGTCACTTTTGGTGCCCCTGCTCCGAGCACTTTGCAACACTAACCCAGCCGAGCTGGGAGCAGAAGGCATACCTTGGGTAGTGGAAACAGAATTAGTGCTCTGGGGCAGAAAAGTTTAATAAAATAAAATAGAGCTCCTTTAAGTCCTCCCCATATGTAGGACAGAATAAGTTTTTCCAAGGAAATGTGACAGTTCAGTATTATTTGTGAAAAATTGTCTGTGGGGAAAAAATATAATTTCCCAGTCAGCTTTCTTGCTGAATGTCTCTGCCTGGTAGCCAGCTGCCTGTCAACTTTTGCTAACATCACCAGATCTAAAATTATAGTTGTGGGATAGTTTTTGCTGCCTGCCTGCAGTTCATAGGAATTGTCCAACTAGATCTTAGCAGTGGTTCATCCTCTCTAAGGTCCTGTCTTGATGGTCACCAAAGCAAGATGCTTTGGAGGGCTGGCTCTAGTCTCCATTTCCTTATTCTTTTCTACCCAGCTCTTCCCCTCTTTTCTCTCCTGTGTCTTTCATTGACTTACACCTCTCTCACTTGCCATCTTCCTTTTTTCTGTTGTCTCACCCTCCATTGCTAAATCATTCTGTCTTTTCCATCTCACAGTCCCCCTTGATATCAATAACCACATCCATTTCTGCACTGATACTACGGGAAGCTCTGTAGGATTTGAGTGGGAAACACAGCCCCTTCTCCAACCTCTGCATGTAGCACGGGTTCCTGGTAACAGAAACGTGCAGGGACCAATTGAAAATAGGAAATGAGTTTCATTTCAGGTCTGCACAAGGACATTTAGAGCTAGCGCTGCTCGGCATAATTGTTTGAAGTCCCCACAGAAAGCCCAAGGACTGAGTAGGCCACAGAGGTTTTCAGAGCAATATGACTCATTATGAAGATATAAGCCTTAGTTGCAAAGTAACAGACGTAATCCTTGAGATATCTTAGGTCTAACTTGCGCAAAGGCAATAATAGACCTGTGGCTGTAAGATTTTTTATTTTTTTTTTTTTTAAAGAACAGAGACTAAATACACAGACAGTCTTTCAATTTGTTGTTTTCCGGATACTACTGAAGCTTAATGAATAAATAAGTACAAAATTAAAGACTCATTACCCACCCCAAAAAGTCCCTGTCATTTGTTAAACCTTTCAGAGGGAGCCAGGAATAGGGAGAAGTGCTCATTAGAAGGATAAACATATTACAGATCTGAATGTCATATCAAATTGAGCAAAAATTAATTAACTCGGTGAGCATTAGAAGGGAGAGTCTGGTGTCAGCAGAGACTATGTTTACCTGTTTGTACTTTCTCGGCTAGCTCGAAAGGCACTAGAGGCTGTGCAGGAATTGATGTGTGCCAGGTGCAATTCTCACAGCTCATGGAAGAAACCTGCTCTTCATTTCGGAAACCACTTTTCTTCCATCTTGAAGAAATTGTCTGTAAATGGGCTTCTCCCTGGTGCCAGATGCTCTGCAAACTGAGACTCCTCTCAAGGTGGGGACTTATGAACCCAAAGGTGTCCCTGAAATTGCTGTCCAAATCATTGAGGGAGTTTTGGATCAGGCCCCCAGTGCCAGCTGGTTTATGGCTACAGCTCGGCTTACAAATGATGCCCTGAAACGGAACTATCTGTAGCTGAGAGTTAATCCCCTTAAAATCAATAATTCCTGATTCCTGAAGCTGTTGTTTCGGTGATGGACGGCTGGCAAGTGAGAGCCAACTTTCTGAAATCGTCCCTTTTTCTCCCCTCTCTGAAACAAGCTTTTTTCTATTATTATACCAGCTGATAAAACAAATGTAATCAACTCTTTTCTGCTCCATAAAATGGTTACTGCTAATTACTAATTATTGGGAATAAGCTTCCTAGCGTATCTGGAAGCATTATAGTGACTGGGAGTTAACAGTAATCATTACTTTCGAAAGAGCCGCTATTCACTTGCAAGGGGTTACATATGGCACACCGAAGAGTTTTTAACTGACATAAGCCAAAAAACTGTTTGAAAGGGAGGTTGAGGATTTGTCAGATATTAATACACATACACATTTTTACATGTGTTTGAATATGTGACTATTCATTGCAAATTGAAATTCAAGCCATTGCATCCACTAGATGCTTACTGGCCATTTGCATACAAACCCACTTGATTTTTGTAGACAATCACAGTAATTGCATGGGCAAAGAGTTGCTGCCTTGTGTTTTCCTCGTGCAAGAGTTGTTTCTGGGCATTAGTAAGTGCTAGCAAGCAGAATACAAACTCGCTGTAAAGTGATGCCCGTAAGATGTTTCCAGTCTTTCTTCACTAGGATGTCACTGTTTCTGGGGAGAGGAATTCATGAGGATCAAACAGAAGTGACCCAACTACAGAACAATCTCATATTCCTGACTAGGAAAACTCACTCTGTAATCTTTGCATAAAAACTACTATCATCAGCTGCAGAGGGGAACATCAGCCAAATGGATAATGACATATCAGAAAGTCCTGTTAAAGCAGTGAAGAGTATATTTGTGCATCAGTCCCATGATGCGAGTGCAGCACAAGCTCCTATCTTCTGGGCAGTGCAGGTAGCAGCAGCAGTGAGGGTGACACAGCAGGTCTGTAGGAGTCCAAGCACTTATATCCCACCTATTCTATCCCAGGTTGTCCTCAGGAATAGTGGAAACTGGGAAAGATCAGACAAGAACTGACCAGAACATTCAGCCAAAATGAATTGGACAGAGATCAAACTTCACTGGGAGTTCAAAACAAGGACTTCTTCTGTGCTCCTTCACCTCTCTTTCATTGATATTTCCGAAGGTAGCCAAACATCTTGAAGTCCTAGAACTCACTTAGGATATTAAGCTTACTGCTGCAGTCCCAAGAAATATGTCCTGAGCTAGAATTGCCAAGTGCTTACCCAGATCAAGGGAAAGCTGTGTCTAAAGATTTGCTTCTATCAGCAGTAGGGATACACACAGTGAGTATGCTTTGCCCATATCTGAATCAGGACTTGTTTATGGGGTGTTACAGTGGCCGGATGCTTTTCCAGACTTAATTCAGAGGTGATACCTTCTAAATGAAGGAATTAAAAACCTAAATGCTCCTTGCCAGGTGTTTTAATCAGACATAGGAGTGCACACTGGAAGAAAATTAAGTTCTTGCTGCTTCTGGGCGCTGGCATAAACCTGCAAGCATACTCTGGCTTCACCGCAAATTCTCAGGCAGTGCTTGCGAACAAAACTTGCACAGTTTTTGAGTTGCACAGCCAGCTAGTTGCCTATCCCCTTCTGCAGTTTCAACTGTGACCACTGTGGCAATCACTGTCCTCATGGCACAACCCATATGGGAACTTCTTCCTCCTTCACAGAAGGAAAAATATTTTCTTTAAAACCTTTCGTTGCTTATCCAGAATAGACTGTTGCCAAATTGCTGGCCTCCCTTCAGTTCTGTAAGTGAAGCTCTGGTGGTTCCTTAAGTTCATTTCCCTCTTAGCCATTCCTATCTCTACACTCAGGTATTCATCCTTTCCTTCTCTGGCCAACCTTTCCTTCCACTCTTCCTATAAACCCCGCTGAAAGCAAGCCCTTTTCTTTCGATACCTGTATTAAGTAGTATGTAACACTGTTTCTCTTTATTTTTTCATTATTTTGCAAATACATTAAATAAAACACCATCTTAAACAAGTCTCAACAATAGCCTGAAAGTACTCTAAGCATTGGCTGGGAGTTTTTCCTCTCTTCATTGCATCTATAAAATAATATGTGATACTAACCAAGGTGCAAGTAACCCACTTCAAAAATGTACTCTACTTTATGGACTTACAGCCCCATTAATTCTACTACATAATTTCCCCGAAGGAGAAACAGAAAATGTTCATTACAAGTAGAACAGAGGAAAATCCATCGCTTTTGATTTGTGGGAACTAACACAAACTCTAGATAATCTTAACCATGGGAAGTGAGATATGGAAGAGAGCTTCATCAGTGGTGAAGGGCATTTACTCCCATTCAACCATGTATTACATGGAAAAATAAACTTGTAGCTCCTTTGTTGTGATTTGCCATGAATAGCAATGGATGCAAAGAAGTGACAGCACAAAGTTAAGTTTGACTCAAACTCCCTCTTTATGCAAAGGCTTTTTTTCAATAATCGGGTTAATTTATCGAAGTAGAAATTTTGTTGAAAAATGGAGCTCCCGGAAGAAGTTATTCATGTGGGTTTTTTTAATTTCACAAAGATTTTTGCTGTAGAAGTAGAAAAATATTTTAAAAAGTTTTGTTTTTTCAAAAATGCTTATTTTTTCTTGGACTCCTAAAAATAAAACTGGCACAGATTTTACGAAGTTTAAAAAAGGCTTAAATAATGAAGCAATGAAAAACACACTACATTTTTTAAGTTTGATGAAGCGCTCTCAGTTAATCCAAAACACTTACAATTCAAGGTTTATTTTTTGTTATTCCACCAAAAAAAAGGTTAGTTTCATTAACCCTTTCTCTCCCCATCCCTGCCAAAAAAAATCCCCAAAACTTCAAACCTTCAATTTGACCTGAAATAAATTTTCTTCCATACTATTTTTTTATTTTGCCTCTGAACACCCTTTTACCCTGCCTCTAGTCCAGCTCATACCAAAGCGTACAGCTTATGAAGACCTTCTTTTGAAAGTGGAGATGAACTCTATCTCACTTGAAGAGTGAGCCCAGGATCACTAGGGGCTTGGGTCCAATTTCCAGATACCAGTTTCCATTCAGAGATGAAACCCTATCTTGAGTCATTCACATCTTAAGTTTAACTCAGCCAAAACTTCAGCTGGAAACTTAATGAAATACGAAAACTCCCTACAGCTGTAAACACAAGTCAGTCATCGATCTGTGTTGTCTTTATTATTTTCTATTTGTTCCAGCCTGAGAGAGCCTGTGTAACTTGTGGAGTTGAGTCCAATAAGCAGAGATAGTCCCCAAAATTGTTCCTGTGGGGCACTACGACCTCAGCCAGTATTTAATTTCCTTGTGACTGTCAACTGAGAGAAGTGTCGGCAGACAAAAGCTCCCCTTCGTATGGGGTGGCTAAAAGATTTCTATGGTCTGTGAAAACACCTCAAATAAGCGAGGAAATGTGCCCCAAGCTGATTATTCTTCCCAGGTACTACAGGTGATGGTTGAGGAGATCTCAGCTGGCAAATCCAGCCTACCAGCTATCTTTCTGTACTGCCCTTCATGCCAGTTGTCTTAGGCAAGTTCAAATGATGAGGTAGAGCCTGAATCTGGAAAAATCTAGTTGAAATCCTTTTCTTTAAAACTTTTAACAAGTTCAGCCTCACAAACTGCCAAAGGGTAGTTAATCAAAACTCTTAGGAGTGCTACTTCTGAGCTCCTGAGTGTTGTACAGACATAGAAGAATCACCGGCTAGACAGTATTTATAGCTGATCCTGAGGCTCATAAATCACAACACAATAAATCCTGAGTTAAGAGGACCACAAAAATGTCCAGGAGCTAAGCAACCAAATAATCATTATAATAATTAATACTGATCTTGTATAAAATGCTCTTTTTCACGAGTAGATTCCAAAGTGCTTGACAAAGTATGTCATTACAGACCTGGTCAGCATATTTTCATCTAAACTGTTTTCCATTGGGAAATGATGTCTCAATAAACCCAAGATGTCCCAGTATGTGTTGCCACTTCTTTCGGTACTGCTAATACATGGTGAAATGCCATACAAAAATAGAATTATTTAAAAACATCTTTGTTTTTCATCTGAGCCATAAATTGTGTTTGAAATGAAATTTCCAGAAATAGTGCTGAGGGTGAAGGGGCAGGGAGGAATTTATAGTTTACAACAGATCTTGCAAACAGCTGAGTGTTGTTCCAAACCAGAAGAAAACACTTCTTAAAACATTTGCCACAACATTATCAGTCAACCATTTCAGCATTTCTTAGTAAAATAGGGGCAGATCAGGAACAAAGTCAATGTCTTGCACGTCCTTGACCTCCAAGGCACCCTGAATCATCCAAGTTCACCGTTCACTCAAACTGATACCCTCACTGCACATTTGCACCTGAAGGTACCTGGTAGAGGGGATGTCCTTTGACAAGTTTCCCTTGCATGCTTCCAATTATATTTTGCAAAAGCTAAAGAGGTATTAGTGCCTGTTAGTGAAATCAAAGACTCTTAAAAGCCCTTTGTGCCCTAGGGTTATGCATTTATAATTTACAGAGATTTTGCTACATATTCAATCTCGCCTTGCAGAAACCAGTACTTTGCTAAATGCTGCTGCATATGCTGTGCACAGATAGCTTTTATTTATTTCTTAAAAGACAGTT
Source organism: Gymnogyps californianus (assembly GCF_018139145.2). Lineage (NCBI taxonomy): Eukaryota > Metazoa > Chordata > Aves > Accipitriformes > Cathartidae > Gymnogyps > Gymnogyps californianus. The sequence continues at coordinate 4,156,581 of NC_059487.1, read as the reverse complement.
GTTAATCAGTTAGAGTAATCAGTTGCAAAATACTTTGAGCCAACTGGATTAAAGTGATTATGGGATTATTAAATGGATTAAGTTCTATCGATAACTGGTTGTCAGCCAGAAGAGCTAAAGTCCTAATCAGCTAGAGAAAAAAGACCATGCCAGCCACTTACATTTGTGGTTCACCTTGAACTTATTAGTAACTTCTGCTTGTTTCAGCCATGTTTCTATAGCAACCAGGGTAATTGACATTAATTACCATATTTTGTCTGTGGTTATTTTGTGCTAATTTCATTTTTTAATTGCTTTGAATTATAATGTGAGACCATAGTAACAGTTTTCCACTCTGTTTTTCATAAGGTTTTGAGGGTATCAAGATGCATTCCCCCTTCCCCCCAATATACACTCGTGAGGTCCCATATACATACATGGGGGTCCCAGGGCCCGGGGTTTGTTCAACTGGGAGAGGAGAAGGCTTCAGGGGATCTAGGAGCAGCTCCCCCCTACCTATGAGGAGGTCATCGAGAAGGCAGGCCACACTCCTCACAGCAGCAAATGGTAGGAGGACAAGAGACACAAAGGGTGTAAATTGAAACAGTAGTTCACACTGGATATAAGGAAAAAGTTTCTCCCCATGAGGGCAGTCAAACATTGGAGCAACTTGCCCAGAGTCTCTGTCCTTGGAAATTTTCAAGACCCAGCAGGATAAAGTCCTGGACTACCTGTTCTGGCCTCATAGCTGACCTTGCTTTGGGTAGGAGGTTGGACTAGAGACCTCCTGTGGTCCCTTCCCACCTTAATCATCCTATGACCTTATGTTCCTGTGATCCTACGATTATTCATTTCTTTCGTTATTTTTGTATAATCATAAAAATGATGAATGCACAGTGTCTTGTAGGGTGTAGCAAGATTCATACCCTGCCTGAAGAACTTCTGCTCTGTTTTTATTTATTCATCACTGGTATTCCAGTGCTACGCCTATCAAAGTTCATGGCTCCATTTTATATGGCCTTACATCTGAGATTGTGACTCCAAATACCTAAAGGTATTTAACCCACTAACCCCCATTGAAAACAATGCTTAGCCATTTTAGGAAATGTTACCCTAAGCCAAGAATATTTGCAGATTCCAGAAACTGATTACAAGGAAAAATGTCACCTATTTTTACTAATTATGATCAATTAAAAATACAGAATAATAACCTAATGTTATCATTTTGGGGGCCTAGACTTCATGAGATGTTAGGTCTCCTAGAGTTCCTGTGATACTAGTGGAAGCTGGAAGCACACGGACCCAGTCTGAGTTGGTCCCTGAGCGCCTCTAGTAAGTGTGGGCTTTTTACTTGATGTACAATTATGTTCTAGAGAGAGCGCACAACTGTAAAGTGTCATTTCTCCTTTCTGAAATAGTTAACATATGCCATAAAACTACGGCATAGCTGTCGTCAGGCTGAAGAAAAAAAAAAAAGAATTTTACTCTAGCCGCAAACATGGGATTTTTGCATAAGCATGAAAACTTCAAAGCTTCTCTAACAGCAATGAATGGGGCTGTGTTAAACTCATTGGCAAAAAAAAAGATCCTGTAATTCTCTGTATCACTGAAAATCTTACAAGGATATTACAGTCATGCAAGTTGCAGGTTCAAAATGTAGTTAAAACTCCTTGTTCTGAAATATCAGATAATACTGTATTATTCTAAGATGTGTTGGAAAGAGACTTTCTACTGTGTGTATACATGCATTCGGCAAAAAAGCTGATGTCTTAGGCCAGGAATAGTACATGACAAATATGTAAAGAAATGTATCAGTTCACCAAAAGCATTGGAAGGCCATTATGTTTGCGAACCAAAACAAAACCCCTAATAATAAATTTTGGAAAACATCTGAAGGCATTGCCCATTTATTTCTGATGCTCGAGCTAAGATGTGTTGAGGTTCATGCAAATGATGGTACTCTCTGTCATTTAAAAACCAAAAACGTTTCTCCTGCAAAGCTATATTCCAGGCTGAGACATGAGTATGGCCATCTTCATTGTTGAGGAGATAGGATTTTTCTCCTTTGGATGTGGCCCAAGCACCATGAAGCTCTGCAGTGTTACTGTGAGGTGAAAGGTGTGATAGCAGCACGACTTCTTTTCGATTTCCTTCTTCTGTTTCGCTAAGAGTTTTTTTTTTTTTTTGTGTTTTTTTTAGTAGGAATGTTGATAACACTGATGTTTTTAGTTTTGCTAGTAGTGTTTATATAATTTTTTCAGCTTCTCGTGCCAGCAGCAAGAAGGCTGAGGGCACAAGAAGCTGGGAGGGACCATCAGGACAGCTGACCAACTGGCCAAGAGCTATTCCATATGATCATGCCAGTATATAACTGGGGAGTTACTGGAGGGGATCGCGCTTGACTAACTGGCATCGTCACGAGTGGTGAGCAATTGCATTGTGCACCACTTGCTTTTATTTTTTTTTTTTTTTTTTTTTTTTATTTATTTTTTTTTTTTTTTTCTATTACTGTCTTTTTCACTCAGTTTTTTTTTCCTGATTCTCTCCCATATCATGAGCGAGCGGCTGCGTGTGCTTAGCTGCCGCTGGGTTAAACACACCTTCTTTAGCTGGCTCATGCTTTGTCTTCCTCATATATGACAGCTATCCCCAGGCCTAAAAAACCCCATCTATTTTAGCTGTGAAAACTAGGTTTATGCAACTGGAGCCCCGATGGAGATGATAGGAGACCTTAAAAGAAACATTGAGTAAGCAACAGTCCTTACATGGAGGACAAATATTCTAGCCTTTCCTTTGCTTAGTGCCTCTGATTAAATGTCTCTGCAAGGGTAAGTTGACACAGCCTCCTTCTCTTATGGTAACAGATTATAAACCTTTAGTCTTAGCAAGGAAGGCAGGTAGAGAAGGCAGGGTGGAAACTGCAGGGAAGAGATGAGCTTCATAAGGGAAACCAAGAAGGGAACGCTTCTTAGAAAAGCAAGATTTAAGCTATTGTATTTAGTGTGTCCTCAGTGAGCTTTCAGGGTATTCAGATGAGGTGTATTTAGTTTTGCTACTCATTTCAAATATTTTTTAAGAAGCAACAATTTTCTGTAAGTGAGTTCACGCAGCCATTCACAAGAAAGTTGCAACCCTAGAAGTAGAAATACTGAAAGACAGGGTGGTTTTGGAGGTCAGGCTTTCTGTTGCTATAGTTTTAAAGAGAGCATTAGATCTGCTTGTAAGTCTTCATAAGTATTTTCAGAACCTGAGTTATATGGGTAACCATATAACTATATGGATCTGTGGGCCTTCTTGAAATGGCGCCTCTGAACCACAAAACCCATGGCTCTGAAAGAAGGAGGGAGAGGAAGGCAGAGGAAACAAGAGGTCTAACTGAGCCTGTTTTCAAGCAGTGGCCTGGAGTAATTTCCTTACCTTCAGCCTTGCTTGCAACCTCCTCTATGCCGTTTGATTGCCATGCTTGGAGATGGCCTTCGTGATGTTCTCTGTGGAGGAGGCAACAAACCCTTAAATTGCACTGCAGCACGGTGTCTTCAAAGGAACACTGTCCCCGGCTGTAAAACCAGACAGCAGAAATGAGGGGAGCAGACCTGGCTGATGGATACCAGGAGAGACGAATGTGACACGGGATGATGACGTACTGCATAGAACTTCTGAATGTCTTCCCTTAATGAACAAATACAACTATTAAAAAAAAAATACATTTCATAATAACAATTCAGCTCCGCAGCCAGATTCTGCAGTGTCTGAGTGATGGTTTATTAACTCAGACATTGCTGCGTAGAGAGTACTTGCAGTCTTTGGCCTTACACTTTATAACTCACTAAGCATGAACGGGTTCAGTAATTCATTCCTTGTCTTGTGTGGCTGCTCAAAAACCTCGTTGGGATGAAATTTATGGCTTGTTCTCGCAAGGCTGCGAGCACCTCCTGCAGGTCTGCGACAGCCCCACGCTCCTGCTAAGCTGAGCCAAGTGCTGCAGACAGCTCAGCATCGCCAGGACCGGCACCTCCTCCTGAGCTGTGCTGAGGTGGGATGAGTCACATTTGTGTTAGGCTTTCGTGAGAATTCAGGTTCAACTGCACCCCAAACTTGCACTTTGGTCCTCTGTGACTTTTAGGCTACCCTCTTCTTTCTGTGTCTGATATCATACAATTAACTGTTTGGATGATGGGGAGGCTGGAGAACAAGCAGATAATGACATTACAAGGACAAGAAAGTAAAACTTAAGCAGCTAAAGGAAATAGAGGATGCACATCAGAGGTAATTATTAGAAATTTGCTTTCTTAAGGGTTTTTTGATGGACTCCTGGACTCAGTGAGAGTAGCACTCCCTGAGCTGGGGGTTAGCAATACTTCCTCTCTATTTTGAAGTAATATTCTCCAGCAAAGTGAGGCTAGACTCAGTATTTCTGATGACTGTAAGGCAAAATCATGAAGGGAGGGAAACAAAAACTTTAAAAAAACCTCCTTCTGTGACTGAATGAATATGTAGTGTTATACAACCTAACAGCACAATTGAGTGCACGACAGGAACAATAAATATTAGTTGGTCCGTATACCAGAGTGTATCTGAAGTCCTCCCCTCAGCAGGGGGACAGCAGTGACATATGGAGGAGGATCAGCTCAACTCCTCAGCACTTTCAGCTGAAGCGCAATCTTTTACTAGCAAATCATAAAGCTGACTGAGACACAAGAAGAAGAAACACGTAGCAGTAAACAGTCAATAGGTTCTGCCTACAGATGCTGATGCATCGCACATTCAGCGTTGTCACTCAGCGCTGGGAGACCACAGCCCTGGCTATGAACAGATGTGGGCAGACAAGCAGCGACTCTTGAGAGGAAACTTGAGATCTTCCAGTATAAACATAAGGCAATTAACTTTTCCCGTGATTTTTTTTGTGCTGTCCTCTTTACTCTTTTTAAAGATGGGAATGCCAAGTTGGAGTGACAGACTCTTCCTTTCTACTCCAGATCCTATTGCTATTTCCTTGCGGTAATCTCTAAAATTGGCATTTTCAAAGAGACTAAGGAAGTGAGAGTCCCAATAGGGACATAAACATCCAGTCCCCTTGGGAAAGCCCAGACTAGACTATCTATGAACATGAAAGCATGGAGCCTCACAAACCTGTGAGGCAGAGATGTGCTAGATGACCAGAAACACAGAAGGAGGGATGTGATTTATTCAAGGTCATTCACAATGTCAGACGCAGAGCTGGGAAATAGCACTTGTATCATCAACCTCCCTGTTAGGATATCAATCACTGAAATATCCTTCCTCTCCCTCACAAACACAGAGACTCTGATTCTTCACTCACCCAAGCTCGGTATAAATCAGGAGCAATACCACGCAAGTCCCCAGTGTTACTTCATGAGCGAGAGGAGAGTTGAGGAGTGTCTAATTCTTAGATTCACCAGGGATTTCAGCAGGAGTCAGATGCCCAAATGCCTTTGTGAATTGAGGCTTGAGTGTCTTCGTTCGTTAATGAAGAAAAGGGGGGGGAAAAAAAAAAGTAGCTGTAATTAGAGCAAAAGGAATGCCAGAAAGTAGCTGCATGAATAGCCTCTCATATTGAAAAAGATTGGCTTCAAGCTCACTGGTGCTTATTGGCATGAAAGAGAATGTTGTGCATTGGTGCGAGCAGCAGCGTTCTGTAAATACGAGAACCAACATACTCAGTCCTGCAGCCATTTGGAGGGTGAACATTTCAAACTGGAAAGCATGAATGGAAAGCCAAGTGTCAGTCCCCATGGCAGAACACGTGCAGTGGCAATGTCCACTGCAAGGGTCACCCTCCCATGGCAGGGAACAGGGATCTCCATCCACCATGTGTGACTGACCCCCAGCTTTTGAAGTCTAAATGTTAAGGACTCACATTTAACCCACAAGGTGATAATAACGTGCAAGGGGAGAGTCTGCACAAAGCTGAGCAGTCAGGAAAAAAGTGACACCTTGTGAGCAGTTTATGGGTGGGAGGAAAGGATGCTTTCTTAGAAACGGCTCATGATGAGTTAATCACTTGGCCCGTTTAATGGTGAACACTGTCACTGCTCCACTGGAGGCAAATGATGAGAGTGCAAAGCAACACCTGCAGCTCCCAACATCTGTGGCTGGAGCCTGGCTTGCTTTCAAGCAAAAAAACTTCAAGAGACCATACCTTATCCAAAGGTCTTTTGAACACATGCTTCCTTGGTCATGATTCTAGTAATAGGCATCTCTTGGGCTTCCTGGGGAATCACCTCCAACATGGTGCTTGTGGGCAACAGACCCTCTAACACCTGAAAGAGAGTCACCAGTTGTTGGTGAATCACATCCTACCAGGTCACATCTAACCAGTTTTGCCTGTTTGGAAAACCATGATGAAATACATTGTGGGCCAAACAATCTCTATAACTGCAGCCACAGTACTGGTAGGTGCCTTCTGTTTGCTCTGCAAAAGCCATGTTTATGAACACACATCAGTGTTGGTAAGCTGAAGTTTTCTGGCAATTATGGTGAGATGAGTAGAAAGAAATTAGACACCCAAGGGGCCTCATCAGGCAAGAGCTTTGCTAAGTGTAATGGACATGGGAGCAGGATGATTTGCCCCGGACACAGCAGCCACTCGTTTATTGTTATTTGGGCATAAAGTAACAAAACTGTGAGATAGGCTGAGACTGAATGTTAAAATTATTTTGAGTAGATACTTGTAATGTCTCGGATGCTTTGACACCGGCAACTGTGATAAATTATTTGTAAAGTTACTGTGATCTTAGCGACATAACCTGATTGGGATTTAGCCAATACAACAAAGATCCTCAAATATATGGCATAGCTTTATATGTAAATCAGACGGCTTCAGTTACAAAACAGCAAGTTTCAGGAAGAGTCCTTTGGAGCTATTCCCAGGATGGCACCTGCCCCACCAGCTGGTAACCTCGTTCTGCCAGTCTAGCCTGTGTGGCTGCGAAAGGGGCACCCCTCACAGCAGGAGCACATCTTTCATGCTCGCTGGGCAGAGCCGGGCGGGGAACAGCTTTCCTTCAAACCTCTGACGCAGTGGAAAAGCCAACCAAATTTTCAAAATCACAGCCCTTCTTTGCATATGTAACAGGAATATTACTACATAATGGTAAAAGACGTATAAGAACAATTTCTCTAAATTTAGCTTAATTACTTAATTTGATCTTTGAAACTAATAATAATGAACATTAATTTTGCTTCCTGTTACCTTCTGAATGGAACCTGCGAATTTCTGATGGGATTTGAGTCTGGCTGGTGAGATCTAAATTCAGCTCAAGTAACAAGTGTCAGCCCCTATCTAATCCCACTCTAATCTGACAGCTAACCCTGGCATTTGTGCAAAAATTAGCACCTTCTGCTGTATTCCATTCTGCCCAAGCGTGTGCAATTGTTTGGGCACTCAAGGTTCTCCAGGTACAAGCATAATTTGTGGATGAAATAGATCGTTTTATAAATGTTCACCTGAAAGCATCTGTTTTATAAACTTGTCACCAGGAAAGACTCTACAGTGTTTTAACCCATAGTTTGAGAAATCAAAACAACGCCTCTACAAGCCTCATTTTATTAGCTGGAATTTCTGTACTTTTTGCCATCAGAGACAAGGACAAATGACCTCATAGACACAGAAGTCATAGGTGGAGCACATACAGCAAAGCAGCTGGGCACTTTAACTGCCTTCTGGATGCACAGAGGGATGAGAGCCGGTTCTTGCTGCCTCCCACCAAGCCAGTGCTCCCCCGGAGGAAGCGCCAGCAGTTTGCCCCACTGAGATAGCCCACGGCCAGCGGCTGGGGCTCAGCATGGGCTGCGCCTGCACTGCTGCGCACGGACAGCTAGCGTGACAAACCGCGAGCCTGCATGGTGAGCTTGCAGAGACCGAGGCTGCAGGCAACAAAGGCTCCACTTTTTCTTTTAGATCTAAGTCCGGTCCACTACAATATAAGAGGCTGACGAGAGTGACTAGGAGAGTGACAGGCAAGCATGGGTGCCTTAGACTTCCCCGAGCGTTTGCACAGAAACATAAAGCAACCAGCCTTGCTCATAGGCAAAAAGGTTAACTCCCCCCCACCAAAAATGTTCAAAAATATAATAGAGTATAAATACATACCTTCAAGTAGAGTGTTTTTTTTTTTTCTCTTGCCTACACAGTAGATTATAGTTAATTAAACCTCTGCTCACATAAACAGAACAAGAAAGGATGTAAAAGTAATGAGCTGACAACACGGTCTGTATTATGTTGGGCTTCTAAGAGAATTTAATTTGGAGAAGAATTATGCACAGGCTGAAAGACAGTCCATTAAACTGAGCCAACTGTCTGGAAAGAGATAAAACAAAAAAAAAGTGTTCTGCCTCCAGTGAAATAAATAGCATGCTGCACCTTCGTCTTACCTTGTGGGTGGCAGGGCTACACATGCAAATGCAAGTAGCCAGGTGGCCCGCGAGCCCCCGTTGTGGGGACAAAGCCACCCGGCACCTTCCTCCCAAAGGGAGGCAAGAACCGTGACACTGATGGCGAGAGAGCTTGCAAATGTGACAGGGTGAAAAACACCTAAGTCTAGATAAATGTTGGTAATACTTATTCTGGTAAAGCCCTGCCCAAGTATTAGATCCTGTGAATATGTTCCTATGCGAAGAGCCAGGTGTCTGTGCTGAACAGTTTCTCGTCCAAACTCATGTGTGGTCTGCAAAGGAGAGCGATGGTGCTGTCTGTTATGATTAGCTGTGATAAACATTTCCTTCTGCTATTTTTTTTTAATCATAGATAGTCAACAAATCAGCAGAGTACATAGGAGGTAAACTGAGGCAGTCTGTCTTGTACTTACAAACTAATGCAGCAGCATCCAAACCCCGGTCTCAGCCAGTCACCTCCAGAGCAGGCAGGCAGCAGAGGCTGCCCACGGCCCGGGGCAGGACGCGGTACAGCCACCGCTGGGCTGCAGGAGGGCAGGAGGGCAGCAGACCGCTGTCCCTTTGGCCGCCTTCCTTCCCACAAACTTCCCACAGGGATTTTGGAGACTTGCCTGTTCACACAGGTTAACACAGAGTTATCACATGCTGGATGCACATGTTCTTCTCCTGGTTGCTGCTGGCGTCTCCCTCTTCCTGTAGCCCTTACAGGCTGTTACTTTTGTTTAAAAAAAGAAAAAGGCATACAGAGGAACACAGCAAAACAACATGGCAAAACATGTCTGGCGGTATTACCAAATAACCAAGCCAACTTGCTCAGGGGACTCATTTCCCTATTGTGTTCTCCTTGAGGCAACTGATATATATTCAGGATAAACAACTTTTACATAAAACGCCTTTGCTTTTTCTTTTTTAAATAAAAAAGGCTCTGGGGTTGAAGTGATTTGCAGCACCTATGGATCTCCCCCAGATTATTTAACCTTATGAGGTGAAAGGTCGTGTCACTTAATCTTTTCCCCACCCAGACCCTTCCCAGCAGCTGTAAAGAAATAATCCCTTCAAATACTTCCTTCGAAACATTTTGCTTAAGCCTCAGGGGGATAATGTGGATGAAAGCTGAGAAATTGAGAGATTTGTTTTCTTCAATTTTGAGAAAACAGGGGGAAATAATTTTGAGTAGAATGAAACTTTTTTTTTTAATTCTCTAAGCAAATTTTTAAAAACCCAACTATTATTTACTTCAGATTTAATAAAGCTTTACATATAACATCTTCTCCAGCCACTCTTAAGAGGAAGAGTTAAAATATTTATAAGTAAGTCTGATAGAACTTTAAAAACAAACATTAATTAATGTAAGAAATGAAAATAAAACCACACTACAAACAGGGTTATTTTCATTTCAGTAGCCTTGAAGACATTCATCTAAAAGAGCTTTCTACCATTTACTCCAGTATTGGCTCTGAATAGGTTCATTGATTTCAGGGCAGGTACTTTAGGTGCACTGAAGTAAGTGAAAAAATTGAGTTGTTTTCTTTTGTCCCTATTGATTTGTTCAGCACTTTTCCGTTTCCTGTGTTTTTGGAAAACTTCAGGAGGACTTACACGATGCACAGGCTGAAGCTGTGTATCAGCCCTTAAAAAGCAAGGAACAATCTGAAAAGAAAATGAGAGAGAACATTTCAATTTGACTTGCTTTTGCCAGCTGGCCAGATGCCTGAAGAAAAGGATCAAGGGAGAGTGCAGCATTGCATCGTCCGGATTTGCACAAGGTTTGTGAATGGAGAAGTTCTATCTGCTCCCTCGCACATCCCGCTGCTTTTGTTTGCTGCCCGTTTGGGTGGGCAGTGATGATTGCTATTGCAGAAGCATTATCTCCCTGCTTCCAAAGGGACGAAATCTGGCGGAGTCCATTTGTTTTGTACATTGACAATAAGGCGCCTTAAAATAAAAAACCAAACCCAAGCAAAATAAAATTGTCAACATTTAGACTGAGATTCGCAGAAAAGTTGAGCACTCACTCAGCAAAGCATTTATGATACAGGCACAAAAGGCTGCTGAATGCGCTCCCCCCGATGAGCTCTAATCGGCTGTTTGCACGCACAGCTGCACACTGGAGGCTTGCGGACGCAGTGCTATTGCTGCACCCAGGCTCTGCCAGCAGCACTGGCTTTATCCAGATCTCTCAGTTGCTCAAATAAATAAACCCTAGTAATGTGTTTGGGCATTTAGGACCGCGTCTTGTAGGAGAGCAGACATCTGACAGGCAGCAGGTCATGAGAGGGTTGTGCTCTCCACCATGTGGGCTCTAAGGAAGGATGTGGTGGCTGCAGCAGAGGAAAGAAGGCGATGTTGCTGAGCACAGCTGTGTGAGGGACCAAGACTTTGCTAAGGAACACACAACATATCTCCAAGGGTTTTTCTTTTCTTCTGGGCACACTCTGCCACTCAGTCACAGCTGTACTGAGTTCAGGGAGCCCTGGAGATGGAGAGAATCCGGAGCAGTGGGTGGCAGAAGAGGCTGGGTGATCCCCTGGTGAGCTGCACTCATCTGCTTACCACCTCCAGAGCTGAGGGCGTAAAGCTGAGAGATGCAGATGACTTGCCTTGTGGGACTGAACTCTGGGGCACTCTTTTTAAAGCTCCAGAGGCTGCAAATAGACTAAGACTATTTCCAGTAAGATGTAGAGTAGCTGTATGACATGAGTTTCTTAAGCCACATCCATGACGATGTTCACACAACAGCTGGTACTTGCAGACTTTCTGGAAGCTGAGCTGGGACAAGGCTGATCAGCTCTTTGACATGACCTGGCAAATCTACTCTACTTTATATAAAAGGTGGTATAGGAAGAAGCTGGCTTAGTTCCCCAGCCTTGGAAGCACTCACTCATAGCCAGATCTCTTCTACCCATTTCTTTTATCCACTCCTTAGCCACCTTCCCATCCATCTCAGAAGAGTATTTCCATTAATCCTTTCCCGTGCTCTGTCCCCATCCAGGATGTATGGTAAGGACTTGACTCCTTCCAACAGCCCTTTTTTACAGTCCTACCTTAAAATAAGCTCAGGGTTTCTTTACAGCTGGGTGTGCTGAACAGACAAAGTTATGGTGATGACATGATGCTTGAATATAGCTTCAGCCCTTTAGCCGCTGGTGAGGGAGCCCACGTTGTTGTGCACCTCTACCAAATTTATCCTGAAAACAAACAAAATTCTTGTCTGCAGTTATTTTAACAAAATCAATGCTCAGAGAGATCCTGCAGAAACGATGCGGCCCATGCTGCTGGTGCTGACTGGAAACCAGTGGGAGATTCTTACCAATAAACATTGATTTGCAGTTGGCCTCTGAGCGTGATCTGCATCCTTCTGGGCATTTTGTTTCCACACAGTGTCTCCAGGCTGCCACGATTGCTTCCTAGACACTGGCACACTCGATACGGCGCCGAAGCTATTGGACATCCTGTTAGATCCTTAGCTTGCCGGGCCATTGTCTTGTTGTTATTAGCGGGGGATTAGAAGTTTAAGGCCTCAGAGCTTAATGGCCTCAGCGGGTGGAGAGCATGGCACTAGCTGTGAAAATGACAAAAATCAATAGCTAATCCAGTGCAGTCAGTCAACCTTTTCAAAGCCTCATCCGTATCGATTTCCAAGTGCTGCTCTTCCTGTCCCTTGACGTAATCAGTCTGTTTGCTCAGCAGACAGACTTGCTCTCTTCCACTCTCCCCCCACTTTTTAGGGCTTTTTACACTTAGAAATGGATTACTTAGATCCCCCCAGCTTTTCATCTCTCTAGCTGCTGTCAGAGGAATGATTAAAGGGGAGGCAGACTGGGCAACCATCTCCTACAAATCAAGGAAGAGCTGACCTGTGGTGTGATGGATGTTTCAGGAAAGGAGCAGGCGGGCTTTGATGTGGGAGGAAAGGAGGACATCTGGCCAGGTTAGATAGTTACAACCTAGGTAGTGAATGCAGAAAAAAAAAAAATTACTTCCGACTCCTTTCCCCATCAGTTTGAAGATACATCAGAGTCACCACACTGATAGAAAAGTCCCTATGGCACTATGTGAATTTAGGGACTAGGATACAAGTACCTTGGAGCAAGTTTTCCACTTCCAGAGAGGATAACAGGCTTCTTCCTTCATCCACCCTGCTCTGGCTATTTGCAAGACAAATTTTAGGGGCATCTAGACACCCTATTAAAAAAAACAATATAAGGACTCATGTTGCTAGAAGCATCCCAGCGTAGTGGTGCTGAGCTGGGTCACCCCTGGGCAGAGTGCTGAGCTGAGATCTCTTCTGCACATGCAGCTTTCCCAGTGCTGTGTATCCACACCTCAACATTGCCCATCTCCAAACTACAAAGCTACTGAGAAAGCAGAAAGGCAGATGGGAAACATTAGCCACAAGCTCAGAGCAGGCTCAGCTACGGATGGTCCAGTCATTCCAAGCCTGATTGATGGCAGTCCACTGCCATTAAATAAGGGTCGGTTCATAGGAAACTAGAGTGTGTTTGAAATAAAGACACCAATTAATGGGTGTGCTTGATGATGCTTTGAACCACCTCTAAGAAAGGAATTGACCCAAAGAGTAACATCAGAATAAACATATTTTGCATTGGCAAATTAAAAAAAGAAAAAAACAACAACTGTGGCTGTTCTGCAGTTGCTGAGCGATACGGGCGTCCGTATTACAGTCAGGGCATCTGCAGAGCTGGGCTCGCTGTTGGGTGTATCTGCAGCGTGAGAGTGCTCCAAACCCACTGAACAATGCTGCAAAAAAAGAAAAAAAAAAATGGGAGAGGCTTTGTCTGCCCATGGCACTGCCATCTCTGTTCCCTGCCCTGGCAGAGAGGAGGACAGTGCAAGCAGACAGGGCTGCAGCAGCCAACAGAGGCTGCAACTCAGAGCAAGGTCCCAGGTGCCAGCCCTGCTGGGAAGCCATCCCTTGCCCCACACTTGCAAAGTAAGCGCAGGAGGGGGACGAGAAAGGGAAGGTGAATTAGCTGGGACTTCACAGCAGCTTTACCTGTGCCTACATCCCCAGCCCTGGAGTCAGACCAGGGCAGCACTGTTGGTTGAACTTGGTGGGCAGTGTCCTTTTGAAGACTTGTTCATTCACCGCTCCAAGCTGACCTGGCACTGTTAACATAGGGAGGTAAGGAAGCATAATTTGCTGTAATGTTTTTCTCCCCAGGCTGCTTCACTGTGCCTCAAACACAGCAGATGAATTCTGTCTGTCAAATCCAGTTACATTTTATTCCATCTCCTGTAGCTGGGATCAGAGGGCAGACGTTTATCAGGCAAGCAACTGAATTACCAAATTGCATTCCTAAAACAACTGAACAAAAAAGGCCCTCTGTGACTCTGTTCTTGGGCAGGGGGGGACGACGACACATGACACACAGATGGACGACACCCAAACACCCAGTATTTTTCCTTGTAAATTATATTGAAGCATCTGCTATTGTTATAGCCACCAGAACGACTCCAGCAAAACAGCAGCTACAGAAGAGCAAGATATTGTCAACAGAGACCCACTTCTTAACAACACTCTTAATGCTATTTCTTCTGTTAGAAATTGTGCCATCCACAAAAATACATCATTTCCTGAATCTACAGGCTTCAAGAGCAAAGCCACCTCTGTGCTTGTTGCTCCATTTTGCCCCAGGCTAACAGGGAAGAATAGCTCTGGGCTCCTCAAAGGAGGAGCTTTGTTACACCTGCAGATGGGACAATCTGGCAGCAGAGGCTGCCGTTGGTCCCTTTCCTACCCAGTTAGTGTTAATAGCCTTGTCTGAAGTCATCTGGTACAAAAAGCAGAGGAGATGCTGAAGATCAGCTTTGCAGAGCCATACGGCAAGGTCTGCTGGCCAATATGCATTTATTTTAATGAGAATTCAGTGAGCAAGTCCCAGAACATCTTCAGCTGGCATGATCCAGCACACAGAAGAGAAGGAATTAGTCTGAAACAACGTCTGCCGTCAGAGGATAGTTGGCAAACTTCTGATGAAGCATTTTCCCTCTAATGAGTTTCTGTCAGGGACCTTGCTGAGTTAGACCTTGTCCCAGGCAGCAGCCTGCCAGTTGGCCTTGACATAATAGATAGACTTCAAGGAAGAGGTCCTTGAGGAGACCATGACCAGGAGACCACGCTGTCCAGCAGGATGGGCTGTGTTTTTTGTGCAGTTTTACTTCCAAACTGTCACCGTGCTGCACCACAGCCAGGTCCAGGCTCCTGATCCCTGGGGATGTCGCTCCTCCTGGTCCCTGCTGCAGGCTGGTGACCGCATGTATCCCTGTAGTGGGATCTTTCCAACTAATGCTCTCAAGGTTGCTCCCTCCCTTTTGTCATACATGACACTTGCAGATACTTTTCCTTTGGGACCTAAGAACTGTATTTTCTAATTACAAAGAAACAGTTCTTTCAATACAAAGAACGTTGTATTTGCCAAGAAGAACAGAAGGATGGCTGAAAGGGACAAAGATAAGTACCTGCACGTATTCTGTTCCTGAAGGTTGGTAGCTCCCTCAGGAGCCCACCACGGACTGACTTGTCCATGGGAGTCTCACATCATTGCCCGATGAACCGGAGCCTTTGCTCCTCCTCAACTCTCCATCTGCCTGCCTGCCACGGCTGACAGCCTCCCTCTCCACTGCTCTTTCTGCAGGCTATGATCTGTAAAGTTTAGTATCCCCCTTTGATCCTCAGCTTAGCCTTGGGAAGGACTATGCTTTGGCAGCCGGGAGGGAGAGGCAGAAGCATTCCCCAATTAGTAACTCCCCGCTTTGTTCTTGTACGGGCTTGTACGCTCGCTAGTCTGGCTTGGCTTTTTAACAGCCCTTTTGATCTCACTCCTGCACAAGTAACTCAGAGAGGAAAGGGAGATGTGTGAACAATACCCATTGGAAATAAACGTGTTTCCTCTAACTGTGAGGGAAACGGCCAGTGCTGGCCTAAGTGACACAAGAGGCACCTTTTCCTTGGGACGGGTCTGCCCTGACATGGGCACCATTCCCCAGCCCACTTCCACCCACCTTAACACAGGTGCCTGTTTCAGGAGGCTCATCCCCTTTGGCTTTGTGTAGTCAACGCAGAGAGTCCGTCTGTCACCAGAGCTTCTTGAGAGCACTTCTGCGCTCTCTATGGACCAGATAAAGAGAGCAGGTTGTTAGTAAAGGCAACCGAGATTGACAAGTGAAGTAGGCAATGTGATCTCCTCTGCTGGGTTCCTAAAGGTGCCATTTTTCAGCTGAGATGCCAAAGCAAAGTCTTGACTACTTGTCATAAATAAAAATCCTATTTTTAATATTCCTCAAGGGGAAAGTTCTTATCCCAAGGGCAATGACTACATTTTGCTATGAGTGGAGGTGTTAACCTTGTTGTACTGACTACACTTTAGCCTAAATTATTGCTAAAAAGTATGAATTTTTTATGTGATGACGACCTTTTCCAGGAAAGCTCAAGGCTTTGTAGATGCTGCACAATGCTTAAACTCTATAGTGAGGAGCACCAGTGTTGACTAGACCACGCTAAAAAATAACTTCATAGCTTAATAGGACAAAATACTCCTGATGAAGTGCTGAAACTTAGATTCCCAAATCTATGTTTAGGGACTACGTAGAAGTGCACCTGATTAATGAATGATGCATTTCAGAGCCCGGTTTAGCCGCTCAGATTTGCAAATTCAGTCTTAGTTTTCCAGTGGACATAACTAACGGTGATGGGATTAGCTTACCACTACATAAACAGTAAATAGGTAATTACTTTTTCATGCATTCATTAAAGATTTAACCGGCACTTATACATATAAGTGACACGTAACAAGGTAGTTTTAACAGGTTCATTTGGGATTCAGATTGCAAAGATGTTAATTGACATTTAATAGTTTTGTAATTGATCTCTGTCATCTTACATTGTGGAAAAATGCTAAAATGTATTTCAGCACAATGGAAAATAGAACAATGTAATGTAATATTTAACATATCATCAAGATACACATTTATTGCAGCTACATAAAGCTAAACTAAGCTACGCAAGAAGTAATTTGCTAGTTCCAAACTGTATTAATCTTCAGTATTTTGTTTCAAACCAACCACAGAATTTCAGGAGGCAACATTTTCACATGGCAATTAAGAAAATGTGCTTATATGTAACAATGGGGGCTACATAGTTATATAATATGCATACATACCTAGCTCATTGCTGTTTTTAGTAATTAAGTACATATCAGTATATTTACAGAAGCCCAGACACTGACTTTTGTGGGTGGTGATGTGCATGAAATAGCTCTGCTTATTATTATAATTGCCTGGTGCTTATACATTTATAGCTCTTTTCAGTGACCCAGAACTACACCAGGCTGTGAACTGAAAGCCTATATATTGCTTGTCTGGGTACTTCTGAACAAATATATACGGATTTTGTCCAGGTAAAACATTTCTGGTACCTTGGAGCAGGACACTGAAATTTAACATGAGGTTGGCTTTTATAGCAGGGATACATCATTTGTCATTTTTATGACAATCGAGCATAATTCAGGCCGTAAGGGGCATGGCAACCCAGGGGAGATGGAGAGCTCTTTCCACTCTACTACAAAAATAGGAAAGAAGGAGTATTAAGAGGACCTGACTGCAGTAATTACTTCCAAACGTCACTGCTTGCATCGTGGTGAGCTAAGCAGGCAGGTAGAGCAATTCACGATCCAGCGTACAGTGTTTGCATTTACAGCCTTCTCCCTTCAAGCCGAGTCCCCGAGGTGAGTACGAGGTTACCTGCAGGAGGGCAAGAAACTGCCTTGCGCAGAGCATTGACTCAACAGGAAGGGCTTGAAATAACTTCACTGCATTAGCATCCTCCGGAGCTTTAACATCAACGGAGACAGGGCCTAATCTATCCAAAGGTGCGTGAGCTGGATCTCTGCTCTGGGGCTGTAACTTGTATCAGCCTCACTGGTTATTCCACCTGATATCATAAGATGCACTGAACTGTAAGAGGCATCAACATTTGTCCGCATCAAACCATCTTCTGAGGCTCTTAATAACTTAACTCCCTGTATTGAGCTGTGGTCTGATTATGCAGTTTTCTTCCCAGTATAAGTAATCTGTCTCTGACGACTTTTTTGTGGCTTTTCCCTCACTGACTTTTGGTCCTGAAAAATGAGCAGCCGTTCCTGATCACCTAGAGTTTTAATCTGAAAAGCCATAGGACAGTGGTGCCATTCAGAATATTGTTTCTCAGTGATTTTTAAGGGATACTGTCAAACTGAATCTGTACAAACTGAGTTTGACTCTTTTTGTATGTGTTGTGAAATTCCCATTATTTGCCAAAGGAAATCCTAGTAGAAAGGATTGTTAGAGGTCAATAAAGGGCTGGGGGACTAATACATCTGAGTCCTTGGTTTCCCATCTGCCCTCTGTTGGTGCTTAGCTGATTAGCTGGTAGAGAAAATATTTCATGTAATCCAGAGCTCGGGTTTGATATGAACATGTTCAAGATTTCAGCATTTACAGACGCCTAAGCCTGGTTCCTGCACCTCTGAAGTAAATGTATTCAGTCTGCCACACACATGTAACCTACCTGAGCAACTAATTCTGAAAAACAAATACAGAAGTGCTTACCCACTGACGGCCATTTGTTTACTTTCAAGAGCTGCTGAACATGTTAAAATATCGACAAGACTGGCAAGTCCCAGCAGCGGCTTGGGAATGCTAGAAGAATCAAAACTTAATTATCATTTGTGTTTGTTTGTTCTTGAGTTGTTTACTTTAATTTTTATGAGTTATGAAACTCAAAGGTTTAGATCTAGGCATAAAGAAGAGTTTCTATACAAACAAATTATTGTAATTAACTGCTCCCGTAATAGCACTGTAAATGAAGAGTAACCCAGAAACAGTACAAATACGTAGACAATCAGCCAGGATACCTCTTTTCTCAACAATGGTCTTTGTGGAAACGTCTAAAGATCAGCAAATATGGACTATTTTCAGCAACAGGATGGTCTCACACATTGCCTTGGGTTGCAGGCTGAGCAGACTGCAGATCTGAAAACATGCAGGAGAAGACAGCAATGCCCTTATTGTCCTCCTCTTGCTCTAGTTCGTATCACTTCCATTGCAAGAACAGGAACACAACTGGTCTCTGTTCATCTGAGGCCCACATTGATTATTCAAGATAAAAGGGACGAATAAGATCCAAAACCAGTGTTAGAGATATAACGGGGACAGCTGGAGCATCCCTGCTACCCACAGCTGCTACAGAAGAGCACACGTGAAAACCAGTCCCCTCAGGCAAAGTCATCTAGGAAGACATGTTGTAATTAATACTGTGTGTGAACTGTTAGCTGAGCTTGTGCAGTGGTCTCCCTCCCTCTTTTTAAGTTTGCCAGGTAGGGACTGAATGGGCTAATGAAAAGAAGCTATTCGTACTGTGGGTTGTTGGAGCTGAAGCATTTGAACGGGCTCTGCTGCTGCGCATGTGCTTGCTCCCTGGAAGGCAGGTGCTATGGGCACCGAAGGCATTCAGGGCTCCTGTGAGCTCCCACGGGCTGGAGAGCAGGTACTTTTCTGCTATAAACATGTAAGCTCATGACCAAAGCGAAGACTATGCACAGGATCACTAAGGTTATATATTTAATTCTTTTTGGCAAGTTTTTAGATTCCCTGACAGGTTAGAAGTCCTGTGGGTGTTTGTAGAAAACAAGGAAGTGATTCCTTAAGCTACAAATGTACAAAAGTGGGAGCCTAATCCTTCAGCCAATCTGTCATTAAAACTTCTCCTCCAGTGATCTGGAGTCGGGCTTAAGCATGGCTGTTGGCCTTTGTTTTATATATATATGTATACATACATATACAGAGGATAGTACATATATATGCATGCACACACACAAACATACAGTGGAGCATCCAGAGATATGCTTTCAGGGTATAAATAATGTCAGCATCATTTCCCCCGTTGACCAGACTACGTTAGGCAGATGGTCAGTGCAATGCACACCACACTGACCGTCTTGAACTTCTAACTGCTCTGGGGGTGAAAATTATTCTGCAGATCAGATGAAATACTTATACTGTTGCAGTACTGCACAATGATATTTATGCTAATGCACTGTTTACCTGCAATAGCTTACTCTGAATCAGATTGTCCTTTGTTGACTTAACTGAGATAAAAGATGCAGAGTCTGGGCAAGCCAATAATAGGTTCATGGCAGAGACGGAGAATTACAAAACTCTACAGGCTCCAGGAATAAAGTCAGTCAGTCATTTACTCCCACTAATGGAGACTGGTTAATTCTCATGGGCAAACCATTTTTTTTTTCATTATATTTATTCCTTGTGCTGATCTGTGAAATTTTGGTTAATGCCATGACATTTCACAGATATGTTTATTACTCAATGGGCTGTGTGGGCTTGTGTTTCTGCTAGTCAGATGGGTGCTATGGAAGAGAGACTGGTTGTAACAGGTAAAATCAAAACGAGTGTACTTGTAATGCCGGTGGAGAACAAAACCACTTAGGCACTGTTATTCTTGTCACCAGAACAACAGAAAGAAGCACTCCTGTGCATGTTGCTGGTAAACAAATCAGAAAGGTTGCTGATGGCAGAGTTGAAAGTTTGAGCTAATTGAAAATCTCTGCTTACTGATTCCTCTTCTGAGTTCAAGCCATTCCTCAAGATTTTTGCACAGTGGACACTGCCTATGTCCTCACAGGTAGAATTTGATCAAAAGAAAAATAAGAGGAAAAAAAAAAAACCTATCTCCCGGTCTGATTAAGGAGGTGTTATTTTCTTAGAGATTGTCCTGTGTTGTCCTCTACTGCCCCGTGTCCTAGTTCAAGTAGCCATCCCAGGCTGCTGCACGGGATGTCACTTGCTCAAGAGCACTCATGCTTGGGGAGAAGACTCTGGATCACAGCGAACCATGCCCATTTTCAGAGTGTTGTGCAGAAAAGCAAGCAGCAAGACCACCAGCAGCGACGTGCTACTTACTGCTTTGGTGCTTTTGCAGGTGCCTAGTTGTGAATCTTTACTTCTTGCTGTTTGAGGCCCACCTCCCAGTAATTCATCTTGCCTCCCTGAAGCCCCAAACCTAGGATTTAGCAGAGTTCTGCCCAATGAAGGATCATTCAGCAGCACAGAACTGTAGCAGCAGGGGACCTTTTGCAGCAGGGGATCATTAAACACTTGACTTAAATGAAAACTTACTAAAGTTGCTTTGAATACCAAATTTCTTCTCGCTGCCTCACCAAATGCCTGTGATGTTACCCCCTGGCGGAGAGCTTTCCAGAACAGGTTCGCTCATCTGATTTTTGCTACCTCCGTATTTCAGCTGTGACCAAAGTGACTACAGATGAATATGACATAGAGAGTAATTTTTTTATTCTGACATGATTTGAAAGGTAGACAAGTAGTCTGGCAGAATTTAAATATTCACTGGGACTTTGTCCTTAATAAACACCACTGCGAAATGCTCCAATGCTGCCTTCTAAAGGAAGCACCACAAGTTTTATAAGGTGTGCAGGTTAAATGTAAATAATTATCAGTTCTCAGATTCTCATCCAGTCAGGAGAGATGCCAAGAGCTTGTGTGTTTATCTTCAGATCTATTGGGAAATTTCCCAAGAGCGTGAGCTCTCAGACATTTAGTCAAAACATCTAGTGATAACTGTCTCCAGAACATTCAGCAGCTCTTTGATTGACATATTTCTCATCAACAAGTTGGCTTTGTTTACACGTCTCTGAGAAGTACATAGGCAATGATGGAAAAAATGCAACCAGACTTTCCTGTTCTTAGGCTTTCTTCTTCTGGCAAGATGGGTTTTATTCCAGGAACTGTTACCGGCCCAGATTTGCTAGCATTAGCCAGCTGGGCTATGCCAAAATGGCCATGAAAAACAGCTTGCAAACACTCCTTGAGGAGTTTTCCAGCAGCTCTGATCTGAAGCAGAAGGTAAAGAAAGCTACTCTTTTTTTTTCCTTCAGTCCACCTCTGCTTTCTGGACTAAGCATATTTTTGCCACTTCTGTCAGTCACTTTTTAGGAAGTAGATTCTGTGTCTCCACAAAACACATGCACAAATCCTGATACACCTCTAGAGCTGTCAGATCCTATTTTACTTTGCTTAATTGCATACAATGGTTTCTTATCAGATTGACCAACCCTGACACATCCTCTCCTTCCTCAGCAATCTTGCCACTTCTAAAATCTTGCCAGGGATTGCCCAGGCTCTACTTCCAAACGTGCTGCTGAGACAACTCATCACCAGCTGCATCTCTAGGAACCTACTTTATCCATCTCAAAAATATCTGTAATACCGACTTACCTCACAGGGTTGTTGCAGAATTTAATTTATTTATGGACACACTGAATTATTTTATTTATGGATCACCTCACAGGCCTTCATCTATCCATGTCTTCTTGTAGCACCTCTCATTATGGCACCTAAATATACACACACCAAGCTACGAGAGGGAAGAATTCTGCGGTTCTTTTCTTACCACATTAATTCATGCAGTGGGACCCAAACCAGTCTAAGGAGAATAGTGGGCATTGTCATGAATTCTAACTCTGACCCAGTTTTCAATGAGATGAACTACCTCCTGTCTACTACTTTCCTTGGACTCAGTTTTGCCAGGGTCACAGCTTAAAAAAAACAACCAAAAAAAGTATCAGGATTGGAAATGCACAACAAGAAGAGTACAGCTATGGAAACCCAGACAGAGGGTGTCAGCAAATGGCTAAACACAGAAGATTAGAACATTATTTTCTGAAATTATTGAAAGTTGAGGGAAGGCACAGGGAATGCAAAATAAGCCCTCCTCCTCTCACCTCCATTTCAGCCTGAAGGTACTCGGTGAGCAGATGCCTTCTGCTGGCATGGCAGCTCCTCAGGGAAGGTGGAGTCTGCTCAGCTGGGATAGCTGAAAAAGTCCTAGAAGAACTTCTAGAAACTACAACATCAAAGAAAACCCTTCCAGATGGATGAGGTGAGGTAACTTAATCAGTCCTATCTGCTCCTCAGCCTGCAAGCACACTGTGATATTTTTTTGCCCCACACCGTATGGGTTTCCAGCTGCTGCAAGTCTCCTGGGTGACAAGCCTTGAATCTGAGCTTGTGGCTTACATCTCAGAGGACGGAAGCATTTCTTTTTCAACCCACACTCCTGAGAGTTGCACCATGTGTCAATCTAACGATTGGAGCACCAGAAACCACTTTGTCAATTATCCCCATTGCCCTTGGCCAACCCTGGGTGGATCTCACCCACAGCCTGAGCAACCTGCTTGCTCAAGCAAAGGCACTCAGGTGCCTGTCCCTCAAAATAATTCAATAAAACTTCAGAGTTAATAACCGTGAAATACTATAGGAAAGTCTACCATATTATCCAGCAATTAGGAAGATTTCTGTTTTTGAATCCACAACTAGTGAGAGTTCTTGAAAAAAAATAGCTGGTTTGGAACAGAAAGAAGGACAAGCTGTTTCAGTCATCATTTTATTACTGACTCACAAGGGAAATCAGTGAATCTACCAGTGGTTCATGTAATTCTGTTGCCAGCTTCTCAGAAAGGAAATGTCATGTATAGCAACTTGTTTTTCTATTGCAGCAATTAAAGTACATAGGAGGCCACAACAAAATCAATACAAAACTGGTAAATCCGTAATGAATGACAGCAAAATACTGATCTTCTTGCCTAAAGAAACATCTGTCTAAATGCCACCACAGGGTTAGGCAGTAGAAGGCTTTTCTGGTTTATTTTTGAAGGGTCTGCCATTTTTTATCTCTTATTTATGTATGGATCACCAAATGGCCTCATGCTTCTTGCTTATTGTGTTTGAGTTTCCTCTGAGGAAATTATGTGCAAGTGCAAATTTACAGGCCTTGAGATATCCCTGAGGAGAGTGCAATTTATGCTTCATGAAACACGTGCCTGGGTTGCTGCTGGTGAAACCCCCGCAGCGGCTCACCAAGGAGCCGACGAGGCAGTATTCAGAGAGCTGTGGGGCTGCCCGTAAAAGGGCGGCCTCATGGTTTTGCTCCAGGCTTTGGGATCCCACTATCCACGTTTATGCCAGGATGTCACCCATTTCTCTCATCCATCCATCTGAGATGACTGGCGAGTGAGCCTTGATCAGTGGCCCAGAGATAGATATCAACTTCTGACCTCACAACAAGAATACAGCAATTTTTAAAACCAAAAGATGTTTTCAGCCAGTGAGAACTGCTTCTGTGTATGACTTTTTTGTATCTTACCACCACGTTGAAGGTTTAGAAGGCCCCACTACTTCAGCCTTCTCCGTGGGGGCTGTCTCTGTGGTATCCTGTCCTTTCCAAGCCACTCTTGCATGGTCCTATTTTTGCCCTCTGCAGTCACTTTCAAATCACTTTTTTGCTTCTTTTCAAAAAATCCCGGCTGAGTCCTTTTGTACGTCTGTTATCCAGAGGAATCTTCACAGCTAATAGTGCACATACAGTTTTTCCCCTCCCCATGGTATTTATAGGTAATTTACTCAGGTAGAGGCCAGCTATTGCCTCTGACAGCTTCCTATCTGCCCTGCGAAACAACACACAGTAAGAGACCCAGTAAGCCAGTACAGCATGATCTCAGTACCCAGGTCACATACAGTGCTTATAAATAATTGCAGATCAGCCCTACAACCTTCACAGATGTAACTCATCTGTTGCTTTTTTTTTTTCTTTTTAATTTCCACCTGCTCTTCCATCAAAACTGTGGCCAAATGCCTTTTTAAGCAGAACCAGCTAATGTTTCTGATTGTAGCCAGGACCTTTGCTTATGCACTGCATGTTACTACGTTTGTGTCTGGTGGGGGGTTTTGTTTGGTTTTTGTTTTTTTTTTTATCAACCAAGTTGTTTTCTAGTGCTGGAATGGCTTGATCTGCTGTACTAAACACTCATTGTGTCTGTCACATGCTTATCCTATTTCAGCAGTGAGAAATCGATAGGAATTGATTTGAGAACGTCCAGTCTTATCAAGTATTGAGTATGGCGCTGGGACAAATGCTGAGTTGATGGTATAACATATAGATTTTAACAAGGCATGTAGCCCCAAGTATGACAACCTTGTTTAAAAAGGATGGTTGGACTCCAAGGTGTTAAATGTGTTTGTTCCTCTCTATGCCCTCGGCTTTCAGATGGTGCCAATTTCCATACCAGCTCTCTCTCAGCTAAAAGCAGAGTGTAAGCACACTCTATAGTCCTAGCAGAAGATTACGTAGGGAAGAGAGAAAGCGTTGCATTTAGAAACATAAACGCTGCCAGCAAATGCTATTTCAGCAATTACCTATGTTTAGTAATTATGCTAATGTTGATTCTCAAAAGGCTGTTATTTGCTCAGCATGTTCTTCATACTTTATCTCTCTACCTGCCTAACCCTTTATTTTCGCTCTAGCTATTACTGGTTGTTTGTCAAGTTAAGTGATGTTTGCAGCACCAAGTGTTGTCAAGGTACTGTTACTTTAGCTGAATTCCTATTTTTCCAACACAGGCTGCTGTGATTTTCTGCTCATCACTACTACAAGGCTTCGGGGATTGGATTTCACCGCTTACAAGAGACCTTGGGTGCTGCAGGTGTTATTGGTACTTTGGGCCGCGGGATGAATGAGCAGCTCCTGGGGTCTGTAACAACACGTTTGACAAAGTGTGATGGGCATCAATTCGTAAGTGTTGAACTGACACACATGGGGAACCTGTGTGCTCCTATATTGCTGGATCAGCACTCTACCTTGAGCCAGTGGGCTGGCAAATGGCAACGGAGAATTAACCATGAAAAGACCCACAGCACACACTCCCATGAATGTGACCATGGCAAAGTTTAAATGACAGAAATACCATACCTGGAGCAACCTGATCAGTTAGATTTGAGGAGATACCTAGTGAGATGCCTGCACATTTAGATGCATAACTGATTGACAGCTCACAGCCTGTACAGGAGTATCTGTGTGTATACATATGTATACGTGCGTGTGTATGTCTCTTATACGTGCATATCAAGAGGAAAGTACTCAGTTAGCTGTAGGTGCAAAGCAAAATTGCGCCAAGGCCAGCACACTTTAAAGTAGATGAGGCCAACGGACCATAACGGTCTAGCATCAAAGGCCATACCCTCGAGGACATGCACATTACTAACCGCTGGCCTCAGCAAGTTGCTCCCCCAGAAGATGCAATGACAGAAGAGAAAAATATAGCGTTGCGCATGGAACAGGGAAAGAGAAACACTGATTTGGGGGAGGAAAAGGGAAAAGCCCAACTCCAGAAAGACATTCTGTGTGCACAAGGCTGGGACACAGCACTTTAAAAAGAGCCAGTTTCAGAGGCAGGGCTGTGTCTGTGCCTGACAATGCAACACCGTGTGTCTCTGAGCCTAGAAACATTATGAATTTATCAGTGCTCAGTGGTCCCTAACGAGAAGCCTGTGCCACTTCCAGGTCCCAGCCAGCCTTCCAGCATGGCTCTGCATGGTGTTACTGCTGCCTCCTTGCCTTCCTCCTCACACTCTCTTAGCAGATACCTGCTGGCCAAAATTTTTACTGTGGTCCCCAATTTTGGCCTAGGCTAACAAACCCATTTCTAGACAATTCCCATGAAGGGTTTGTGATTTAACATGTTAGAGCTATTTCAAGAAGCATTCTGCAAACAGCAGCCTACACTGAAGGAGAAGAGCTGTATGGTATGGAAATGAGCCTGCCAGCCTCAGTGGCAGACAGTAATACTGAATATCTTTAATTTACCAGTATAGACACGGCTTTTGAGAGCTTGACTCCACATTACAGCCTCTCCATAACATACAGCAGCCTCAAACACATGGTGCTGCATTGTACACATTAACAAACTAATTTGCTCTGCGTTTGGTGTCAAGTAACGATTGTACCTTCCTTGAACTTTATGGACACCAACTTTCTTTCTTCATTGATTTTTTTTTCTTGTAATTTTCCACCATGTTCCTGTGGTTCAGGGAACAGATCAGGAGCCCTCCTGTGGTTAATTTAGCACCTATTAGGGTTTTTATCAACTTATTTGTAAATTAATTGTTAGGACTTCCTTAGAAAGAAGAAATTACATCTGATCCTCAACAGTCTGTACGGAGCAAAATCCAGCCTACAAAGAGGAGCAATGCTCCCACGCAGAGATGTGCAATCTCTATAAACAGCAATGTTAGCAAAAAGCCAGCTTGTTTAAATGGTCAAGATAAGCAAGGTACAAATAGGGCTGACTTGGCATACGTGTTCATTAACTTAGATGCGGGAGCTTTGAACTGAAGAAAGAAACGATTAAGCTCTAATTGTATCTTCTTTAAGGGGGCATTTTGAACAGCTAACCCTTTTGTAAGGTGGCTCTTTTTACACATATCACGTCTTCCTATGGATAAACAGCTCTTTATCTCACTTAACTTTTCTGTTTTCCTTTCCTTGTGAAATGCTGGATCTGATTTAAGTTCTAATGTAACACCCAGCATACAGTGACTCAAAATTCAATAGATCTTCCTTGTTACCTCTTTCCTTTCGGAAAGTCTTCATCAATGAAACCCTTGAAAATGTTTTAAATGACCAATATAGAGTAGTGCTCTTTAACTGTGCAATCAGACATGATTTACTGAATGCATTTCAGGATGATTGTAGCATGTGTTAAGGGATTGTTCAAGAAAAAGAGGATGAAGTTGCTAAGGTTTGTTTGCCTCCCCCCAAAGGGCAATGCAAAGCGGTAGGAACACTGACTGTATATGCCACTATTATTACAGAATATGGAGTATCCATTAAAAGACAGAAAAGCCAGTATGTCAGGTATTTGGAAACATTCCACTCACTGCAGGACCAGCACAAAGCACAGGCCACAGTGATAGATCATGTTGACCTACTTCCTAGACTGGGTACTGAATCATACGTGCTATTTGCACACTCATTATTTTCACCAGACGCATCTGCAGATGCAGTTATCCGCTTTGCACATTCAGTGGAAGCTCAGTTTAAGTGCTGAAATGTGCATCTATCTTGTATTAAACACAAGTTCTTCCTACAATATATGCTATTCTTTTGTCTCCGGGCCAGCTGTCATGCTATGCATACACAGAATATATTCAGGATAACAAGAAGGAACAACAAAATATACTGATCAGTTGCAGATCTCAACTGGTATACTTTAGATTTACTCTATCTACTTTGGCTCACTACAATTGTGCCAGTTTAAGCAAACTGAAGAAGTTTAAATCAACCTTTTTCCCACCCTGTGAGAGCATCTTGGACCGGGAGGTGATAGCTTCTGCAGCACTCAGAGCAAGAGATTGCTGCATTCACTTTCTCTCTGCTGTTGCTTGACTTCATGTATCTACATCAGCCCTGGAACATTATACGATTGAACCTTCTTTTAGCTTAATCAGTTTCAAATATTTATTTGTCTTTCTAATCTGAAAGTCTTTCTGTGCCTACTTATCAGCTGAGCTGAAGCCAAGATCAGGCTCTCAGCAGTAAATATCTCACAAATGAGCTTGTGTAAAAAGAAAAAAAAAAAAAGAGAAATTCAGTGGTCTGTGTGAGGATTAGACATTACTATAACAGAATTGAATTTACAGGAGCTTGAAAACATAGGAGAGGTCTGATTCAGAGAAGAAATATGATAATTTGTGGCCAGAGGGAATCAGGGAGGGTTTAGCCAAACTGGAAATTACCTTTTGCTGCTCCTTTACTATAATTCCTATAACTCCAATTATAGCAATACAATGGGTTGTTTAACTCTTGTCTTATAACACCAGGCCTTATGTATGACTTTATCCATCCAACACCTCTTAATGAACTCATTATTCTTATGATGCCGAATTATGCAGGGGGTTTTTCTCTTGTTTAAGGGACAGTATTGAACAAATACATATTTAGGAAGCAAAAGAAGCCCTTATGGGTAAGCCAATACAACGCTTTTGGGGATCCCATGTGGCAACACCCAATTCAGGAAGAGGACTTGATGCACAGGGAGATATTTGGGTTACAAACCGATTTGGGAGTTCTGGGTGTGAGGCAAAACTGATTGCTCTATTTGACCTGGGCTGATCTGCATGTCCTCATGGTACCCTCAAATGTGGAGCTCACACATTGTATATTAACTTCTCTGGGACCTTCTAATATTTATCTGAGCTTGAGCCAGCTAGGCACTAAAGCTGTTCAGAAAAAGTTTTTTTCCTGTTGTGCTTTTTTTCTTTACTTTTTGTTCAAAAATACCATATCCTGAATGTCTATCGGAATGCCCCAAAGGAGATAAATTGCTTCAAGCTCCTAATTTTTCTCACCAACAAGAATAACTTGTTACACTGTGTTTCCAGGAACACCATTGTCTCCTCTCCTTCTGAGGGAAGCAGTGCATAATGAAAATCACAGTGTTACCAGGGGCTCTGCACTGGGATTCAGCTTGTGAAGGCAGTACTAGGGGGCTGATGGGCACGAAGCTATGGTCCTGCACCAGCGCTGGCCCACGTTGCATGGATATCGAATGCTGTGCCTCCATGCAATCTTTGATTCTGAGATGAGGTTCATTTTTTTCAATGAAAACTGAGTTTTTCTACGTAAATCTGATTCTTTTATCAAAGATCTTCACCTACTACAGTGAGATAATTCTCCTCCAGAGAATGACCCACATGACCCATCTTGGTCTCCCATAGTTAGAGCCTGGCTTAGGCCCTGTGGCTCTCTCATATTTCCTTTCTTTTAGTTTGACTCGTGAGTTTTCTTCTTTATAAACAGATTCCACATTAGGTCCTTTCCATAAAGGTACTATCTCGCAGTTCTCATTTATTTTCTCTTTCCCAGACAAAATGATTTCTGTGGCTCAAAAACGATATCTTTGAGTCTTCACACCTTGGCTCCTGGGAGGTATTCTCACAATCTCCTGCCCATCAGCACTGTTAGATTTCCAAAGCAGTTCAAACCAGTAAAAACCCCACCTTTGGTCCACAGCTTCAACGTGTTTTCTTTCAGGGTCCTTCCTACCCTCGAGAAACAGCCAGCAGAGCTGCCACAGGACCTGCAGATGGAGAGCTGTCCTCAGACAGCCTCCTCCTTGCCCTCACCCTCTGCTCTGCTTTCAACCATCTCGGGTTTTGTTTTCTTTTATTTTTAAAAAAAGCCTCTTTGCCTGCTGCTGGACAACAGCAGAACAGATGCTACAGAGTTATGTTTCAAATCTATCTTTACTCTCAGGCAAAACTCAATATTCAGGGGCATGGTTGGGTCAAAATTATTTCTTCATGGCCTTTGGGTATTCATTAAATACATACAGCTCTGGCGTATTATCCCTTTTCAGTTATGTTATATTACTTTCAATAATTGCTACAATTTAGCAAGTGCACATACACCAAAGCAAAAACACACGATAAAAGCTTATAGCTAAACTGTAACTCCATGAATTCAAGGGGTAAAAAAGGCGGAGACTTCATGGTTGTATTAAGCTACTTGGTAGGTGGGAGTTCCAGCACATAGGTCCTAATTCTGGAAAGTATTCAGCCTGTGGAAGTTCACAACCCAATGGAGTATTTTTTTTTTTTAAACTGGAAACTTTCTTCCCTTGTTGAAGTCTATTAACTTCCATATGTTAAACTCATGCTTAAGGTTTGTTCAGGATAGGGATGCTTAGGACATTTTGTAACTAAAAACCCATCTGAAATGACCAAACTTTCCAGCTTTGGAAAACAGTTACAGAAACAAAAAGGTGAAATTATTAAAGCATGCAAAGCATTCGATCCTCTTCTTCAAATAAAATCAATAGCTTTTTGAAACAGTGAAATCTGATGTAAAACCTCCTTGCACTGAATTTCTGAATTTCCCATTCTGCAGTGGGTGTCTAAACACCCCTATGATTAATACTTTCATGACCACCCAGCCAGATGGATGCCTGATGGAAGACAGAAACATAATACCCATGTAAATAAAAATGTCTTCACTAAAGGCCCTGCCAAGGCAGTGAAATCTCCTGGCCTGCCTGAAAGAAAACAACAAAGTTGGGGGCGATGGGGGGGAGTAATTGTCACATGAGCGTTCCCAGAGATGAAACTCGGTGAAAATACTGAACATTCAGAAAGTTGTGGGAGGCTTTGTTACGTATCCAAAATACTGCTGTTTGGTGTTAATTGAAAACACGACTTATTATATGGGGTTGCTGAAAGAGCACCTGTGAAACAAATCTCCTGGTCACCTGGGCAGAGGTAATGAGGTGCCAGAGAAGCTACTCCTTAATATTACTTAAACCAAATTTGCCAGTTTACTGATATTGTCACTTATCTTTTATTACTTTGGGGTCTGCTTCAGCCCCTGGCCTGGGCTTAATGCCCTTTAGCTCAGTGATGCCTGTGGGCTTATGCTAGTCTTCCAGGATGAAATTGGGCTTTTTTTTTACAACAATTCAACACAGCTGAGTTCTTTTTGCTGGACTGAGAGTACTCTGAGTAAGGAACCCGTCTGTCATCTTCAAAAGTTCACTTCATTAATCTCACAAGAGATATGACGCTCAATCCTGGTGGAGTTATTCATAAGCAGACAGGACCAGCCTAAATGTGCAATCCAGCAAGCTCTCCGGGAACAGAAACAGCACCGAGAAAGGCAGGGGTCCTCTCCCACGGGTTGAATAATCAACTATTAATGTATATAAGCCTGATTTTGCAAGCCAGCCTCTGGGCTAAAATGTGTGTGAGAGAGCGCAGATGGACTTCAGCATTTAACAGCAACCGTGAGGGACGAGCAGCTCAACAACAACAAAGGCAACCTGCTTGCAGACAGGGTAAAAGATATCAAGCCCACCTTCTGCTCTGATAATAATGCCAGCTTTTGTTGCCCGTCGGTTACATTTTCCAACAAGCTTTTTCGTTCTTTTTTTGGCATATTACCATGCTGCCCATGGGAGGAATTTAAAATTTACCTATGACAAGATGCCTACAAAATACTTGCTAACAGCAGGGCAGGTTGCACTGTGACAGTCACCACACCAAATATGATTGTTTCACCTACCTTGGGCTCCTTGTCCCGAACCACACCTGCCTGTTTTATTGTCCTTGACTAAACATACTGCGTTAGTGCAGTTGTGTGCAAAGCTTAACACCGTAGAGCCCAAATCCATAAGGAGTCATTAGAGGCTACAGGGATATAAATAATACATAAATCATTCGTAACAATCAATAGCTGTATTCCTCAAATGTTTTATTTCCAATGAATAACTCCACCAGTTCAAGTTGTCAGGCATGGCAGCAGGCAAAAAAGCTGCAAGTGGCTCTGAAAGCTTCCCAAATTATGGCTCCCCGCAGTTCTTTTACCTATGGCAGCTTTCGATGGGCTTTAAAAAGCAGATGAAGAATGCAGGAAATCCACAGGCAGAGTGACTCTGGTGTAGTGCTGACAGCCTGCACTGGAGTCAGGAATGGCATAAATTGTGGAGAAAATGAGTTGGCAAAGAGAAAAAGATTTCCCCAAAATTGAAGAGAAGCAGATACACACAGAAGAGAAAAGGATGGACAACAGAGGAGTTATACAGCCAGTATATACATGTGCCTCCTGATGTTTGCGTGCCAGTTCGTGCAGTTTCAGAAAGGAATTATGGGAGATGGAGATTAAAATAAGAGATTTTAGGGGGCTTGGTTTTGATTTTCTGGGTTTTTTTTCCCCCCAAATCCTATAGTCTGATACTGTATGAAAACCCTTCAAAGGAACAGTTGCTGGACAAGCTGTAGTCAACAGGAAGAAGTGTGTTGCTGTCTGTGCTGCCATGAAGATGTCTCATGGATGTCCACCTCAAAGGGAGCTGGAAGGTTCAGCCCCTGGGGACTGCCTGCAAGGCCACAGCAAACTCACCTGCAGAGTAAGAAGGCTTCAGCTTTTGAGGTGTTCCCATGGTTAACGTTGTTTGCCTGCTCCTAGTCTATTCACTTGGTGACATCTCTCCTCATCTGACCCCGTTCGCAGAGCAGACACCTTGGCTCTCCAGACATTTTCACTTTTACTGAAGTTAAGCTAGATCCAAGCCTCTGATAACTCACCGACCTGCTGTGCACAGAAAGAGGTTTTGTGTTTGGATTATGAAAAACAGCAGACTGTAATGCAGTCTCCTCTGGGAGCCCTTGGTTTGGAAGTATCAGGGAACAGTTGTACAGTTAATCTAATCAGAATAAACTTCTGCACTTTCATAGCATCATTTTTTGATCTTGCCATTACACAAATGCTTCCTAAACACTGAATAATTAAGCCCTGAAGCTCCTCTGAATGGTGGGTAAATAAGTATATATATTTTCTGCTACCAAGACAGCCCGAGACACTCACAGTTTAAGTAATTTGGTGAAGGACACACTGTGAGCCTGTGGCAGACACACCCCCCCAGCTAACGGTGCCTTGTCTGCTACCTTTGCATTTTGATTTGCGTCAGTATGCCAGTAAGATATGATAGCCTCCTCCCCAGAACATCACCGTTTGTTTCTAAGGCCAATCATGCATTCAGAAATACCTATTTTTAACAGATGCATTTTTGTTGTTTTGTGGGGGTGGTGGGTTTCTTTTTTCCTGGAAAATTGGTGCTGGCCAAAGCAATGAGTTTCCAGAAACGGGAGACAGCATGAAAACGTTTTTTGTAAGCGGCAAAAGTCCTTTCTGATGCTCCTGCTGAGGATCTGGCAACTGCATTTTGTTTCAAAGCCTTTCCTTTATCTGCCTCTGCCTGCCAGCACCGTGACACTTCATCAGCTCTGAGAGCCTCTGACACTTCCTATTGACTAAGTGTGACCCCCGCTGCGGTGACTCCAGAGGCACTGGTGACAGGCATCCTTTACCCGCAGATGGACCACAGAAGCCACATCATCATGGAACCTCTTTTGCAACACTGAAGAAGTTTCTCTAGTGATTTCGACATGCAGTGCTCGCACAAGCAGGTTTCTCAATCAGCAAGACATCATCTGCAGCACAAGCAGAACGGGATTTCGGTGAGCAGGCGCTGGCATCCTGCTCTGACCTAGTCATAGTTAAATTAAATCTAGCTACTAGCCTTCTCACAACACTGGCATAACCTCACATATGCTAACGCTGACACCTCCACCATATGTCTTCCTATATTTATTCCTGTGCACTCTAGGGAAACCCAAGCGGTCATTCCTTAGCTATTCCTCATCTTATTGCAATGCTTAGGTCTAAAACCCTTGAGATGAATTGCAGTCTAAAAGTGGGTGGAAATTTTCCCCATTGAGTGCAAAGGGAGCCTGAATGGTTAGTGCAATGTCGATGTCTAAAATCAGGTGAGCCATCTCCTGTCCCACCTGATTGTCTACGTGTAGTGCTGTGTGGAGACACCCAACCTGTGTCCCTGTTGCCAACAGTGAGGCATGTTAACATTGACTCTGCCCAAATTAATACAGCACACTTGCCAAAGAACAGCTTAACTTGTCCAGCCACATGAACAAGGTTACACAGCTCCCAGGATCCAAGCAAGGGTGGGACTCCAAGCAATCCAACCGGACATGCTCAAAATAAGATTCAGTCCAAGGTCACACCATGATGCAAAGACCCTGCTGTACCCCAGCAAGAGCTCCTGCCTTCCACTCACCTTTTTTAACCACTTATCCACATTTTCTATGTAATTGCATCAGCGTAATAGCCTTCTATCAGGCTTCTGCCATTCATCCATCACACATTAACAGTCTATTCTGATTTCTGAGGTACATTTAATCTTCTTTGACACCCTTAATTTTCATGTTACCCCTTTATTGAGGCAATTAAATCTGCTTCCAATCCATTCTTTTAGAGCTTAAATTTACATTTTTAGTACTAGTTTTTCAACAGCCCTGGTTCCTTCACAGTTGCAGGGTTTAATTCATATTTATGTTCAGTTCATGTGGCACCCTCACCACATGGTTTATTTCTGTCAACTACAACTCCCTGCAGAATTTAGATTGCAGTCCAGGCTTACTTTGCATTTCCACCACAAGAGACATGAAAACACATGACCAAAAATGGGATGTTTCCTTCCAACTTTGACAGTTTGCTTATGTCCTATAACATTTTTATATGAAGATTTAATAAAAAAAAAATCTATCATGATTGTAGCTGTTGTCATTATAATGCATGCAAATGCATAATCCAGTGAGTGTGAAAAACACACAGACGGGGAGAAAAATCCTAATGAAAAACTCAACAGACCATGCAGTATTTCTGCCTAGCGTTTCTAAAAAGTTGTCCATCTTTATGGTCTTCAGGACCACTTACAGTTTATGGCACAACAGGTCAGTGAATGCTTTTTCTTACATGATTTAGATAATAAAAAAAGCTAATAACAAAGTTTATTTATCTTTGTTGAAGAGGCTAAATGCAACAGAGTTTGAACCTTAGCAGCAAAAGGCAGCCACACTCGGCTACTCCTCTTTCCCACAGAAGCCCTGAGAATGCCGGACATAGGCATAGATCTGCCAAAAATGCTGAACTGTGCAGGAAGCTCCATAAAAACCCTTTTACTCCCCACCAGCCTCCCCACGTAGATGCTGAACCTCACCTTTGGAAAAGCTCGGCGCAGCAGCTCTGCCGCCCGTCCCTGCCCCGCCAGCTTGCTAGCAGGAGAGTTGCCAGCTGCAGTTCCCCGGCCCCGGCCATCAATCAGGCTGTTATTACCACTGTAAACACTGCATTTGTCAACGACTAAAGTTTTTCACAATCAGGGTGTGATGGATTAGTCTTCATTTGAAAGGAAGGGTCAGACTTCGTGAGGATTAGATCAGAGCAGCATGCGAGAGTCCCATGGGTGCTGCCCGGTCATGGTAAAGTCCCAATCCAGCAGTTATTTTCCCATCTGTAGGACAGCGACCAAATCCCTCGGGGAATAGTTGTGAAGCCGCTTTCAAACCTGGGTGTGAGGAACATTAATAAAAAATATGACTATGTGACATTTACGCAGTGCTGCCACTGCTGGATCCCAAAGCAGTGCGTAATAATTCCCACAAGCCACAGTAAGCTACAAGAGTGGGACCAGCCAAACCAAAGGACCTCACTCTCCAATCCCTCCCAGCTCCTGACACAGCCCACAGGGCCCTGGGAACAAAGGCAAAGACTTGCAGCCTTGCTTTTGCCACCTGTCAGAGCAGATTTCTCTTTATAGCACCCAGCAGCATCATCGTCTCAGCTGAGCACAGGAAAGACTGTCCTCCTCCTCGTCTGTCTGCAGTGTCCCGTGCTTAGAGAGACCAAAGAGGCCTTGCTGTTGTTTAAAGCTTCTCACGATGTACATCTCCTCCAGAGTGTTTTGTCACGTAAAGCAGCGAGTGCTGGGTACCTGTGTGCTCCCCTCCGCAATGCTGGCAGAGCTCAGCACCGTGGGTCGGTAGGTTGTGTCCCAGCACGGGCATCTTGTCAGGTCCCAGGGCAAAGTATATGCATGGCTTAGTTATTACATAATTGGTCTTCTACAGAGAGAAATGTAACTGATAGGTGTTTTTCTGTGGTTTTATTATCATTTTGGGGTGAATAAAAACTTGGAGAGCCTCCCCCCAAAAAGCCAAGAGTCTCTCCCAGATCAGTCACTAGTCCAAGTGAGCTCTTATTTTTGAGTCAGAGGAAATGTAAAATCTTGCTTACAAAATGGACTTGTCTGAAACCAAATTTGTGATACCCACAGCACATTTCATCTGTTCTCTGCTTTGATTTTATTTACAGGGCTCTCCTGGCATCTTCACTTAGGTCTGTCTCTCTCTGCTTCCTTGGGTGGTGTCTTAGCAGATTTGCTATCCAAATTGACTATGCCCAGTGACTCCCCATCTTCCCTCCCTGGATTTTATTTACCCTCAACCCTCCCGATAACTCTGGGTGCCAAGTTGCTGAAAAAGCTACCAGTCATGGATACTTTACCAAGAGAATACAGATTCACAGAATAAATAAAAAACAAATTTAAAAAAAAATCAAGAAAAAGACAGAGTAGAATTAATTCTTCTTTAACTCAATTGTCTCAGTCCTTCAAAGCCATTACCTTCATGTAACGGATCTTTGTTACAAAGAAGTGATGGCGGGGGCCACTCCATCATGCAGGTTTGGATGCCAGCCACGTGCATCTCCAGCAAGGACCTCCCGAAGAGCCAGCAGGACCGCAGTGACGAGCCTGGTGCTCTCAGCTGACCAAGGAGGCACCAGGAGGAATTTGCAGACTATATTGAGGATGAAATTACTCCGATCCTAACCAAGCTGCTAGC
This sequence comes from Gymnogyps californianus, assembly GCF_018139145.2. Lineage (NCBI taxonomy): Eukaryota > Metazoa > Chordata > Aves > Accipitriformes > Cathartidae > Gymnogyps > Gymnogyps californianus. Next base: position 4,120,008 of record NC_059487.1, on the reverse strand, counting down.
TCCTGGGCTTAGGGAACAGTATGCAAGGGGACAAAAGGACAGCGTCTGCTGGGTGGCTTGCAACCAGCCCTGCTCTGGTCCCAGGGCAGCGTGTGTGTTGGTCCCAGCCTGCGACGCCAGCTAGCACCCCACCTGGCCTGGCAGAGGAAAGGGGGGGAGTGTGGAAGCCAACGAGCGGCACGAGCTGTTTTGGCCTTCCCACTGGGGACGGTGTGCCAGGCTTTCTCCATGCAGGGGGTCAGGGAGTCTCCAAGGGAGCTTGGACAAAGCTGCTCTGACAGACCGTGAGCACTGCTGTGATTTCCATCCCTGCCCAGAGGCAGAGCCAGCTGCATGCCTGGGCAAGCAAGAGGACTGCCAGCGGCAGCCGAAATGGCCTGGACTTGCTGCCCACGGCACCTGTGCCAGATCCCACAAAAGCCCGGCTGGTTCCTGCTGTTCACTGGCATGTTCAGGACGGGGTTTACGAGGGAGCATCCATTCTGGGGCGGACAGCATCTCCCCAGCAGCACTGCTCCCTGCCACATCCCTCCTTGCTTGGCAGCAGCAGCAGGAGCTGTAAATCTCATCCTACCGAGCTGTCCCCACCCAGCTCTGCCCTGTGCCAGGACAGGACTGGGAGGCCTCTCATCCTCACAGGGATTCAGCTTCATCTGCACTGCCGAGACGTGCACAGGACAGACACAGACATGGTGTCGCTGCTGCTCCTGCCAGCACCCCAACCTGATGCAAGGGTTTTGGAGAGCCCCTTGCTGTTAGGGCACAACAGGCAGGGTTTCACCTGCTGCCACCGGTCTCACACCTTGGGTGCTATAGTGGTTCGTCACATCATCCCAGACCCGGATAACCACCAAACTGGACCTTTTAATCATTTTCCACAATTAGTGAGAACAGTTTTCAGGTATTAGAACATTGATGCTGTCTTTTTTAAATTGGATAGGTGGTATTTAGGAGCCTGTTGTTACTTAGGAACATGGGCTGTTATATTAGTACTGTCATCTTGTCATCAATTAGCTTTTAATTAACATGAATTTTATCTTTTCTCTAATTGGGGAAAGGGAAGAGGAGACTAATCAGCAGGATAGGTGTATGCAAAGTAGCCTCAACCACAATTTCACTGAGCAAACTATGAGCCACTAAGCACTGACGGCACTTTCCAATGCGCGCTGTAACCATTATGAACATGATGAGCTACATTAATTTCTAATGCCCCTCTACGTTTTTGACCAAGAGCCACTACTTGAAGCCAGGATTCTCTCTCCCACCAACACAGTCAGGACGGCTAGCCACCAGGCAGCTGTGTTGGTGGTTAGCTTCTCAGGCTGCAGAACTATGCAGCTTCTGAACTTTTCGTAGGTTTTTTGCACCAGACAATCCAGAAAAGGGAAATCTACTCCAAAGCAGGGAAAGCAAACACTGAAAGAGAATAAGGTAAATATCCTCTCGGCTTCTCTCCCATTCCTGATTTATTTATTTATTGCTTCACTTTGTTGCATTTTATGCTCAGTGTGGGGAAGATCTCTCCATTTACTCAACTGCCATATGCGGGCCAGTTCCCCTATTAAATCTTTGCCATGGATTCCTGTTTGTGCAAAGCTCTCAACAGCATCAGAAACTAACACAGAATTTTGGGTCTGTTCATGGAGAAAAAACTCTGGCGAGAAGGAAAGTAAAAACTGGGGTTTCTGTGGAGTCTGAGTTCTCTGCCTGAAAGCATGCTGATTGCGGCGGGGTGAGGGATGGGTGGCAAGGTGTGGGAACCAGCCTAGAGGATTGCTATTGCAGTTCAGAGAGAGGTTTTAATCCATTAGAGGGGACACAGTAGATGTGGAGCCTTTTGTTTCTTCCAAGTGAGGCAGTGATTTTGCTTCTGTCCTTAAGCACTATTTCAAGGTGAAGGAGAGAGACAAAATAGGAATTTGTGGGCAGAATCAAAACTATTCCCAAACCCTCTGGTTTAAGAGTTTATGGTACTTGCAACCTTAGTTAAAAATGGTTGAAAAAGCTCTCTGTTCACCGTACAGTTATACACAAAAAGCAGTGTACTGTTCATCTGCTTGCTACATGGCCATACATACCAATTTCTTTATCCTGAAGGTAATGCTGATTTTACCTCTGCTGAATCTTTTTGGCCATCCTAGTTTCCTTGCAGGACTGGTCCACAATTCCTTGACCATCTAGGCGAGCCTGTCATCTCCCCTTGCCCATAGCAGCATCCCTATCAGCCTGTCTTTGATGCAAGCCCTGATAAAGGGCAGAATTTAAGCCAGCCACAGTCAGAATTAAATAAAAGGTTGAGTTTCTCCCCACCTCTTTTTGCCTCTTGAAATTACCTTCCAGCTCAGTCCCAGACTGAGTAATTCAAAGCTGATGGGAAATGAAAGTCATGGTCCATGGAGAGTAAATGGCTACGTAAGAGCAGCAAAAAAAGGTAGGGGAAAATTTATCCTCCCCTCATCCCTAAATCCACCTGAGTTGAGAATTGCAATAAATCAACAGGTCTGTTGATAGTTTCTCTTCTACCGCAAGCTTATCATCCCATTTTATCCATCTCATCGTCTTGTGGACCTACAGACTGGCGATAGACAGACAGCTCCAGAAAGGCTCAACATGACATTAAAGAGAAAAATGTCTCCCATCTCCCTGTTTGTTTATGCACACTGATTCCACTCCAGAGTCATCTGTACAGCAGTCCCCTCTTGCCACCAGTCTAAAATAAAATAAAAACCTAGATAAATCCCAGAAGTCTGAGGTTAGGGAAGGCTCAGCAGTCTTGAGCAATGACACCAGACACTGACTCAGGGGAGCCGACCTGAGAACCTGCCCAGAGATGTTTCTTTCAGTGACTCCCTCACGGGAGACCACCCGCAGCTCTCCCTGCTCACAGATGACTATACGCGTCCTCTGCTTTTCCCCCAGGACATGCTGCTGGGGAAGATGAGAGGTGAGGACAGAAGGATGTCACCTCCCCTTTGGCCTCTTGTTTTCTCTCTCTGGTCTCAATTTTTGTCATATCTACTCTAAGACTTGTCTTTTTCAGGGATGCAGGAAGAGTCACGGAGGTTGAGAACAAGCATCCATCCAGCCCCCCACACTGGCCCTGGTACTACCTCCAGCCTCACCCTCTTTTTAGCTCAGGGGTTTTTTTGAGACTGATGTGGCCTGTGAATTTAGCAACCACTAGCACATCCCCTGTACTCTTTGCTCTACAGAGAAAAATTTAGCTCTGTCCAAGCCAAGGTCCTACAGCAACACTAAAGCTCTTGAGCTGGCCTCAGTTCTGGCCCTTTCATCCCTATTTGCCACGGCTATCAGCAAAATTAGAAGCAAGGTGCTTCTCCTGGGCATTATAATATATTTGGAGCTGTGACCTTACGTTACAGTTGTCCACACTTGCAAGCCTGTAACTCTTCCTGAGTTACTTCTGTTGTCTCCATTACTGTTGTGCTCAATTGTCCCTCAGGCTCTAACGAACATCTCTTTGTTAGAGGCAAGAGCCTCCCCGGCTCTTGCTCGAACACGCCCTGATGGCTGCTTTGCAGGGAGGGAGGAGAGGAGCAAAGAGGGACTTATTTGACTGAGGCTGCACAGCAAATACGAAACACAACATAAAATTGAAGTCTGCGAAGTCTCACTTTAACACTTGCATTGCCATGTCATATTCAGGGTAAAAAAATCTAAACTTGTCATTTGGAAATCTGATTATAAATAAATAATTATATATTACATAATCTTCTCACATTGGGATTTTCCTGTGAAGAGCCTGTTTTGGTAGTCATTCCTCTAGTCACTAAGCTAGAGAGTTATAGGACATACTTCTCAGTAAATGAGTCTGACGCACCAGGCAACGCAAGGCTATTTTAGTTTGTATGTTTTTCTCTCTCCTCATCCTGCTTGGCTCAAGTCACTTGTACCTTTTTGGTTTTTGAGGTAGTGTTGCCATAAGAAGTCCCATTGCCTGCTTTGCTACAAGAAGTGCAAACTTTTATCTCCCTGCTGCAAAAGAGTAGTAAATCAGAACAAGTGACAGCTTTGTCTCGCAGCCTGTTATCCATAGGCGAGAGGATGCCTCCCCCGAGATCCCATTAGGTGTACTGTCTCCACCACTAAACTTTCAACGAGCGCATTCGCGGAGACCTGCATGTCAGAGTCCGTCAGATAATGATCACTGGGAAGTCACTTCCTCCTGCTCTTTCTCTCCCGCGCCCACCTCTCCTTCCTCTCTCCCTCACACTTTATTCTCAAGTTCATTAAAAATAGGCTGCATTTAGTTTCATCACTTAGAGCCTATGTAACAGCTTCTGTTAAACGGATGCTGTGTGCGGCACTGCGTACAGGAGCAAAGCCTCCCCTGCACGGGCAGGTGTTGGAAGCCGTAAGAAATGCTATAAATCCTGCTTTTCCTTTGCTGACACACACAAAAAGAAAGCAGGACAGAGTGACAGGGCAAAATAACTGGATGCACCAAACCCTTATTATGTCTAATATGCTGCTCACCTCCCAGGTACAATGCAACCATCATTCACAGACACAGGGGGAAGGCACGCCTGGAGCTCCTGTGAGCGCCTCTCCTGCTCCCCAAAATTATGAGCACATCCCTGATACTGAACCCATCAGTGGGTACATGCAGTGCATGGCATGAGGGAGCTGCAAAGTGAAAAGAAACAGTAACATCTTGTATTCAGGAAGACAATATATCTCTAGGACATTGTTGTATAAGGCCTCATCAATATAGGATGGGTAGATGGAGCAACAGCATTGCTGCAATAGCCAGTCCTGACTGTACTGACTGGTTGTCAGACCAACCTCAAAGGCCCCTTCTTCCCTGCCATGCTGGAAGACAAAAATAAGATTTGAAAATTACCATGTGAACCTGAGAGGAGCTGTCATGGATGTGTAGTGGTCCTATAGCATCCCACCTACTGTTGTATGTCACCCGCAGCCTCTCCCCTGCAAGAAAAGGGATGAAGACCTTTCATCACAGAGTGTTTGTAAGAGCAGCATCGTGGTGAAGACAGCAGAGCCCATTTTATGACTGTCATATGAGCACATGATGGGGATGCTGGAAACTCGCTCACTCCAGGAGGGGAGCACGCCTTGCTAAAAGGCACAGTGGGATACCTAAAAAAACCAGTGTACTCATGGTAAATGCACTAGCCTTTTCCATCAGTGGGTCTGGCTTTGGACTTGCATCACATACAATAGGTAGAATAGCACATTTCTGTCTGAGAGCTCATAGCTCAATAGGGCAGACGCAGCCCTAGACAAGAAAAGCGGGACAGGAGGCATTTGAGAAGTAAGAAACTAAAAATATGGAAGCCCTTATGAAGGTCAGCAGACATGAGAAGAGGGGGAGAGAAAGAAAAGGCTTACAAAGCATTTCCTACTGCTGTTTTCTAAAACATGTGAGAGGTTTTATTCTCCAGGAGCCTGTTGGAAAGAAGTTCTCAGCTCTGCCTCTGCTTCTACAAATAGTTTTCTAAAAATACCAGAACCCAGCAATTATCACTAGAATTATTTGATATTTATTGTCATTCAAATTCTTATGTAGACAAAAGGCAAATGTAGACATCAGCCAAACCCTGGACCACTTCTCTTTCTGTGCTCTGGATGAGTAGAGCAAATGGAAATCTCTTTTTCTGGCTGTGTAACTTCCACCGATTAGGCTCAGGAGTTGCAAGGCAAACTCCACTGCACATTTGCTCCAAATTTTACTCTCTCCTGAAGAATGTGGCCTGACAGAACTTAAAAACTCACAGAATAGTTTTGGTCCTACATGCACAGCATCATTACAAGCCAGCAAAAAAACATTAACTTTCCTTAAGGGGTTTTATACATAAGTGCTATCCACAGAGTCAAAGTTATAGTAGGGACAAGCCTTGCAGCAGGGGAGCTCTGGTCTTAAATCTTGAACTGAGGTTGTGCCCCTTCGCACAGCAAAGTAATGCTGAGTGACCCTCCAAGCACTCATTAAAGTGAAGCCCGACGGACAGCAGAGAGAACAAGGCAGTAAATCTGTGCCGGAGCCTCCGGAGCCCAGTGAAGAGGAAAAAGCAAGTCAGAAAACCATGCTCCGTCCTGACAACATTTCCCAAGGTTCAGGACCAGCTTAGAGGTGTCACTTCACGTGTGTCCCTTTGCAGAGTGCAAAAGAGGAAGAAAGCAAAGCCCAAACACAAGCTTACTCTTCTTCACTGAGATTTATGGCATGCAGGAACTGGTGGGGCATTTCAGCAACCAAGGGGTGCTGAAAAGAGAGAGATGGATGTAAATCAGGCTGTTCTCAGCCAGCCTGGGCTCTCACAGCCCAAAGGAAAAAAAAATTGTTTTCATGTCCACTTTGTAAACTTTGACTGGCTTCATCTACAGGTTTGCACCTGGCAGGTTTTTCCACCCACTTTCCTATCACTTTGCACTGAGGTGAACGGGAACATGGTAGAAACACACTGGACTGCTGCCTAAGAAGCAAAACAGCTTGAGAACCATTTTTCTCAAGTTTAACAGAGTGGGGAAATGATTTTCACCTAGCTTGCAGTGAGTTCACAAGACAATCAGTCATTGCCTCTGTTGCAGTGATCTGGCAGGCAGAGCAGCCCCCAGGGCAGCCGGTCCGGCAGGAGCGGGATTAACCAGAAGATGGCACAAGGCAGTGCAGTACAGAGAGCGCAATAGGAGCACTGCTGTACAGCGAATGCAGGAGCATGTTGCTACGTATTAGCATGAGAAACTAAGTCTTTGCAGGGTGCAAATTGGCTGTAAAAGGCAAAGAGCGCTCGGACTTCTTTGCAGCCTGAAATATTCCCGATACACACAAGGGAGAGCAGGGAGACGTAGAGGAGCCACTGAAATGCAGAGAGAGATGGATATGTGTGAATCATCTCTCTTTCTCTGACACAGTGGATTATTTGCATGGAATTACTTTATTAAATCACCTTTTTACTCCTGCAGCCACTCTCCAACTGAACAAACACACCCCATGGGAAAGCCCTGCCCCATGCCATGCACAGATTGCAGGGGCATCCAAATGCTCATGCCATACAAACCTTCCTAATTAGCTGTACCAAAGGCTGTCTTCTTCAAACCCAGCCACTCGGAAAGCACACAAACAGTCTTTTCCTCATCAGAGCTTCCTAACACAAGTCTGTGCCACCAAGGCATGAAAGAAATCCCATGTGTCCCAGCATGAAAACCCAGTCCCCACATTGGGGTATTGGTGGTGTCTGACAGTCAGTGATGCCAGGATGCAGCTTGGTGATGCACAGACTGGTGGGAGCAGGAAGGTACATCGGAGCACAGCTAAGAGGAGTGACCCAAGGGCAGACAGAGGCAGGGAGCAGAAATGCCCTGTGGACTCACCTGGGCTAGTTGTTTTTCCCATGGCCTGCGGTAACAGGGGTGAAGCCGTGTCCCCTCAAATATTATTTTACATTAAAAAATACAGGTATGAGGTGGGATAAAGGGCAAAATCCCATGCTTGACTTGAACCCTTTCTAGAGATAAGGGTCAGAGTAAGGTTTTCTAAAATTCCTGAGTGGGTTCCAGAGGGAGGTTCAGGTTTGTGAGATGTGGCTCACTTTCATCTCTACAAGAGCAAGAAACACAAAAAAAAATACAGCTTAATCTGTCTTCTATCTTGTGTTTTGCTGACAGCTCCATAGGGGACCTGAGGAGCAGAGTAGCAGAGATATTGCAGGTACAGCTGTGAGCGTAATGGATTTTTCAGTTCATCTGGAAAACAAAACAGAGCTGTTTTGTGTTGACCTGAAACATTTTTTCCACTATAATGAGAGAAAAGGAGCAAATATTCACCTTCAATCAACTGCAACATCCTGTTTGACCCAAAATGAAAGCTTTCATTATTTTTTCACACCAACCATTTCTTAATTCATGCTAGATTCAAAACAAGAAATATCATCAAGCAAAATGTTTTGCACTTAGCTAAATAGTTTTTCTTACCTTCCTGCCCTCACCCGGGGCACTCTGCACTAAATGCAAGTTGAGTTTGCAAACTATTTTGTGTTGGTTTTGAACTACTTGGAAAAGTGAAGGGAAATCTTACTGCAGGTCGAACCTCCCCTGCCCCCCCACCTAGTCTGAGGCCAGGCTGCTGGTGCATTAACAGCGCCGCAGGTAATTGCTTGTGCGGATCCTGCCTCTCCTTGCACAGATGTAATAACAGGACCAGCTCCCTCAAATTAGCAGCTTTAAACTCCTTTCCTGCCCCATCCAAATATCTATAATAAAGGCAATTCACAGCTCCAGAAAGACGCACCCTCCCTACCCACTGATGGCTACCTGCTAATCAACTGCAGCCGTGCCCCCCCATCTACATCTTAAAATGTGTTATTAATAGGTTGGCGTCCCCCCGAGAGCAGCAGGAGAACTGAAAGTAAACCGTCAGGATATGTCAGGATTTGAGTCACAGAGCAGCTCTAATTGAAATCTTCTCTGTCATTTACTCATCAGGAATGTAGCTCTCCTTCTTTGAATGAAGCATTAGACACCGGCCTGACAGCTCCAGGTGGAAGATTATTCGGCAGCTTAATCGCTCCCTGACAGCCCTGGTTACTCCCACATCAGCATCTGTTAACCTTCGTTTTATTCAGACCCTTTTATGCCTTTTTAATCGGTGGCTCTGGGTGCTTTGGGGCAAGAGCCGGTCAGAGCTCAGACGGGATGGGAGAGCTGCATTTCACCGTAGCGAAGTTATGCCGTTTGACGGGGCAAGGGCTGCCTGTCAGGTCACCTCCTCTTGGATGGAAATCTTCAGAAAAGAGGTTGCCTTCTGAAACTGCAAATCTGGTCTATCTCCAGGAAGGAGATAACTGTTTTGCCAGAAGTTGGGATGTTATCAGAAGCTTCAAACTTTTGGGGTGTACTGTTTAAAGCCCCAAGTCATGGATGAAAAAGGCACTGTGAAAAATTCAGCTTTAATTTAATTTTTTTTTATAAGTTATTATCAAGCCTTTATGTTTGCAGAGAAAAGCTCAAAAATAGATGTGAGTGCACCCTCAAGGCTCAGACACTGGAAGACAGATAAAAAGAACCCAAAGTTTATCCTCTCTAAATCAAGACTGGATGTCTCTTGAAAATTGATGCTATAACTCAAATAGAAGTTATGGTCTTGATGCAGAAATTATTAGCTGAGGTTTCCTGAGTTGTATTATGCAGGAAGTCAGACTAAATGATGATAATGGTCCCTTCTGGCCCCCAAGTCTATGAATCCTTCTCCTGAGTGTTTTCCAATTGTCCCCAAATTGTCCTTCCCTGTGTTTATATGCTTGGGTCCAGATTTTCAGTGGTATTCAGATGTCTCGCACCAGGTATGGATTTTTCAGGGGGAAATAAATGAATTTTAGCACCTCCATAACCTCTCACTCACCTGCACCAGTTCTTTCTGTTTGCTCTGAGCCCCCAGCGCAGACCCAGGGAGCCAGAAAACCTGTGGCAATGAGCAGACCGAGGCACTTCGGGCTTCAAATTGCCCCAACTCGGTGACACAGGGCAGGTGCTTGTCACCGGTATGTGCGGGGCTCAGCCTCTCCTTATTGATACCACAGGTCTGACTCTCCCCGCTCAGCAGCTATGGACCACGTGGTCCTGCCAAGCTCACGACACACGTTTACCGAGCAGATGGGAAGCAGAGTGGCCATCTCAAGCTCTGCATTCGTGAAAAGGCTCTTCCCTTCATCTGCCACCTTTATCCCTTCCAATTTCATTTCGTGCTCTTCCCAGTTAACCAGCATTTCTCTATAACGCAACGAGGCTGGCTGGCTGCCGGCTCATCCCAATTATCTGTTGTTGCTGCACCACATGCTGCTCCACTTGACTCCTGGCTGCGCCGAGTCCTCGCTCCATCCATGGACCCAGATGCCCAAAGATTCAATACTCCTTTCCCATGCGATTCTGGCAAATTTTGCTCCAGCCTTGCTCCAGATTGCCTTTGCTGGCTCCGGTTGGCTTGGCAATGCCATAGTGGAGCCATCTCCAGAATAAATAACCCTCTTGTGAAAGGACACCAGCAGGCCTCCTGCGCTCACATCTTTGCTACGCTCTGCTGCTATATGCGAAAGTCAGGACCGATGAAACGTGTCCTAAGTTGTCTCAGTGGGGAGAAGACACAGCCTTCAACTGGTGACGCTGTATTTCTGCAATGCAGCCCTGGAAACCTGAAATTCATCTTCCCACCAGGGGTTTCCAGCCCCATTAATAATCTGAAATAAGATTGAGTCCATGCCCAGCAGAGCTTCCAGCAAAGTCAGACAAGCCAAACCAGCATGCTAGATAATAGCTGAGTGTTGGAAGGAGTGAGGAAGCCTGGGTAAAGGGAAAGAGATGGAAAGGACTGCTGGAGGGAACGTGCGGAAAGATGGATTTGATGGAGGAGAGAAAAGGCTGCCTGGGGAAAAGGAGCGGAATGTGTCCAAAGCAGGGGCAGCATGGCTGAAGGTATAACACCAAGAGTGAAGAGACAGAGGGAATAGGAGTATAAAAGGGCTGTGAAATATAAAAACTAGACGTAGGAATGACAGCAGAGATTTGGAAAGGTCTGTGTTGGAGACCTGATTGAGCTAACCAAGTATAAGCAGCAAAAACCCTGATGAATGCATTCAGAATGGTAGCAGTAAAGGAAAATAAAAATAGAAATGATCGTCTGGGAGCGGAGACAGAGGTGAAAAATGTAAAAAGACAGAAAAGGCAAATTCTTATCTAATGAAGATGGGAGGTAATTTTGTGGCTTATAAACTTTTTCATACTGCGAATAGAGGTAAAAGAGGGATCAATACAGCCAATGAGTAGCAAGTTTCAGTTTAAATACATATGTACACATAGATAGACAGATATTCTACCATCAAAACAAAAGGATGAAAACACCCCAGGAAGAAGTTGCTGCCTTTCCAGAACAGCTCTGGTGTGATAAGGAACCATCACTGTCCACCCTAGCACCAAGACAACCGAGCCGTTTGATGTGTCAGGGTCAGGTGAGGGAGAAGAGAAGAGTAGTGAGATGCCAAGATGAGACAAAACAGCAAAGTTGACTCTTAATCCAACCCCCCAAAAAACATTTTGAAGATTCTTTGTTTTCCAGACTTGTACTTATCAGACAGGGGTCAAGGCACCATGCAGCACAACTTGAACGTGGCAGCACAGGATGGAGAGCAGAAATGCTGCTGCACGGCTATCAGCTATGTTCCTCCTGATACACAATTGCCATTTCCCCTTCCATCTCCCATTTCCCTAAAGGGAAGAAGCTAGAAAAAAAAGGCGTTAAACTATTCCTTTTTAGACACCACCATATCAGATATTTATATATCAGTTGTTTAATGGGAAATATTCAGATTGTACGCTGTTAGTGTCTCAGTAAGTTCATGCAAGGTACCGAGAGACATTTAATCATTGAGTTTGTCTTTATTTAATAGAGATTGTTTAATAGAGTCTGCAAATCTAATAAAATCACAGTGTTTCAGCATGTGATAAACCACAAGGGAACTTGGGGTTTTTCATGCCAATTAAGCGTCGATAGGCCTGGATTTGGAGGTCTTCTTTCACATCACAAGAGTTTGATTTTGGCTATGCTGCTAGTGAATAATAGCATTCACACACACACATGTGCACACACCCCTAAGAAAGAACCTCTGCTTCACCAGTAAATCAAATGGGCCACAACCTATTCCAGTCAGGTAGAGATCCAAATGTTCCCAAATGTCAGTGGTGCCTGTACGCTTGAATTTAATTCAAACCTACGCCTAACAAAAAAAGAGAGGATATTAAAGGAGCACTCCCGGATTTAGGCGTGACGGTGGTGTACTCACTGTTGGCGGAGGATGGAGACCTTTCTGAGAACTATGAAAGAAGGTCAAAGACATGTATTGGGCACGTGCTGATTGCAGAAGATAATTTACTTGCTTCCAGTGACGGTGATCCCAGCTCTGCCCCCTGCATACGGTTAGAGAAAGGATGAATATGTTTGCTGGCAGTAGATGTGGAGTTCTGAATTATGAGAGTTTGACACGCTATGACCCGCTGCTGAATAGTAAACCTAGAAACAGGGTCAAGAGTGCTCACTGTGAGGTGACTATAAGACCGCCAATTCTATCTGCATAGTAAGCGTTAAGATTATAATCATTATTTATAACCCCCACAATGCAGCTCACCTGAGGAACGCAAGTAAAGAAAAGGCTTTGAAAGACAACGATTGCAGCTTATTTACAATGGCTCCATTGGATCACAGCACTCTCCAGATGCGTGTTAAAGCAGCAGTAAAGGAAGCAAAAGCATTTTTAAAATCTGTCTTTATAGCTGTGCATTGGTGACATGTATTTAAATCATCTGCATGCCATCAAACATGGGTTCCAATTTAAATGTCACTGTGGAAGCTCTTTCTTCTTACCCCTTCATGAAGTCATTTGTCACCTTCCAATTCGTGACAATGAAAGGAAGTGAACAGAAAATTAGACAAACAAATAAAAATCTACGTTTTTAATGTAAAATGCAACCCTGGAAACCTCTTACTGTATTTTTTTTTTTTTTTAATATCATTCAAGAAAAAGAGGGGAAGAAAACAAAACACAACTACCGTTAAAGGAAACAACAGACAAAGCAAAAGTCTTTCTCTTTGCTTAAATACTAGAACTAATAATCAAATGAAATAACTATTATAGTTGATCATCTGGCTGGCAAAGGGGATGTTTACCTTTCTGTTTATTATCACCACTGTTGTGATAAACTTGAATAAGTACGGGGGGGGGGAAATATCAAGTGGTAGGGCTTTTTTCACAGTCCTTAATTCTGAACTCAAGAAAGCAGCCTCATTTTCCAGACCACTGAAATGTGTTCTTTTTTTCTGGCAATCTGACAAAGTGTCTTGTATATTCCAATATTTTTTTCCAAGAATTCCCAGTTTATGCTGCCCCAAATTGTAACATTCCTCTAAATATGAAAACGTCTGTCACTCTAATGCTTCTTTTGACCAGTAATCTTATTTTTATCTTAGACAAAATATTATGAGTATAATCCATAAATAACATAATATGGTCTCCATAGCTGAAGACGCTATTAAACCATTATTTCATTTTTACACTGCAATGGCAACTATAGAACAGCCACACAAACAGGGATTATATGATAGCAATGATAAAAATAATGGTTACCTTCAGTTGTAGGGCCAAATGTACGACTCCTAAGGCACGCAACATTGCTCCTGATGCCAGAATATAACCTCCTGCCTTCTCACCTTTAGGGGGAAAATATTTCAAGTCAAAATAATTTTAAGATTGGTTGATGGTAGGCAAGAGATTTCTGATTACAGTCCCTTATTATCAAATATGTATTTGGTTTACCTTATCAGAGTGAAAGTTTTGATTTTTTCCCCAAAAAGCACAGCTTCTGCGGTCTTGGGATTGAGATGAGAATCACTATTCTTCTATAAAAATAATCAAGACTGTAACTTGGACTCAGATGTAAGAGAAAATGCTTTGAAAATATACATCTTGGGTTATAATATCAAAAGATGCATTAAAAGGACTCAGAATGTTCTTTCCAGGAGTCTCATCATTTAATGCCAAACCCAGGCTTTGAGGGAAACTTGAGTCATAGGTGTACTCACAAAATCTATTAACTTCAGTAAAATTAGTTATGAGCTTGAATTGCAAAGCCTCTCAAACTGGGAGGGTTTTTTTACAGATGTTATCGGGCTTTGGGTCAAGATTAATTTGCACACAAAATAAAGCACGTAACTTCACCACCAGAATAAGTCTCAAAGTCAAAACCAGTACGGGAAAGGGGACCTGGAGAATCCCACCTGCTACACAAATCCTGACGCTGGCACGAAGGCAGAGGCAGGACCATGCAGAGCTGTGAGCACCCTGGCTTTACGCTAGTTGCACCAATTATGAAACTGCACCAAACACTTGGGTTTACTGGTATTGTGGTCCTAATTCAACCGTACTTGTTAGCATGTGCCTACAGCTCAACCCACCCAAAGCTGATTATCTCAATTTACAGTCTCCAGGGCTTGGCTGAGCACCGAGAGCACCTGTGCCCACCAACTTCAGTCCTGCTTGGCTTTCCTACTCCTAGCACCAGTGTAGCTGCTACTTTGGGTCGCTTCTGTAAGAGGTGGGTCAAAGAGGCACTGCGTCTCACCCCAGTAATTTCTGCAGAAGTCTACCCAAGTAAATTTGTTAAAAATTTGCTTAAGTTTTTCAACAAAACTCTCAGGCTTTTAAGTCAGGGACTTAACCTTAAACACTTAAATTAAGAAATCAGTTGTTTAATTTAGTCACCTAATTGGCACATCTGTCTTTTACCTCTTTTGCACCAGTTAAAGTTACAAAAGCTCCAACAGAATAGCAAACAGCACTGAATAGCAAACTTAAGAAAAATATTTTTCCAAGGTCCACAAATTAAAAAGTCTCACAAGTAACCCAACTGGGTGTGTAAACACATTGTTTAGCTAAAGAACACAGTTTTAGGTGTCTGTAATCAGCTGAGGCGCTTATGAGTGAATTTGGCATTCACGGAAGCAAAAGATTATTTGGTCTAGATGAAAGAATAGCATGAGCGGGTCCCATTCAGCACTCCCAACAGAGCTAGAGAAATAATCTGCTCTGTGAATTTGGCCTCTTGTTCTGTTCTCCAGTTATCCACAGGCAGATGGTGATTTTGTTGTATTTATTCACTATTGAAATTATTTGCTGGATAACCTCAGTAAACAATTCTCACTTGATAGATTGCCAGCGAGCAGTTTGTTTAGGATCTTCAGTACTTGCTCTGGTTCAATAAGATGTGAAGACCACCGGGAACCACTGCAGTCTCTGCTGGGATGAGCAGAAGCCTTAGAAACAGATTTCAAATGAAAAAGGCCGTGATTTCAGTTTCAACATTCCCTTTCTAGGAATATTTCTGTAAACTGAGCTTTTTCCCACAAGCATGTCTAATAGTCATCCCAATGCCCAGAATTAGTCCAGGTACACAAAAAAGCACCTGAGCTCCCAATCCAACCACAGCCCTGGTCCCTGCAGGTCTCTCTTTTCACTTCCCTACCCAGACCGGAGGCTTTCAGCTCTTCCTTCATATGACAGGCACTCATCTGTACAACGGTCAACGTGGAGGAAATTTTAAGCAGCCTATGACTGCCTACGCAGCCTTTTAAAATGTTTATTTAAATATTTAAAATACAAGCTTTTCAGAGAAAAGTTACATTAAAAACAATAAGCTGATGCATACAAGCCTGCTTCTCCCCGTCGCCTGGGTCCTTCAGACTCTCCCCAGCCTCTCTGACGACCCCTCTCTCCACAGATCTCCTGGTCCCCTACCTCCTCCTCCTGCTGGGAGAGGCTTTTAGATGCTGAGTATTCCTTCGACCCCCAGGTTCCCCACTTCAGAAAAAACCACACTTGCTACTTACCACTTAGCAGTGTTAAAAGACAGACACAGGTCCTTGAATCTGGAAGGTTATCTGTTGTCTGTCAAGCAGATGGATGAATAGATAATATTGGAGAAGCTGTTTAGCTTCATGCTTGAATTCCACTGCATCTGAGTGTCAGTGAGATATTATAAATACTCTAGTACTCCAAGATAATCTAAATCAATAAAGTCATAGCGAAATTCCCATCGGGTATCACAGCTCATATAATAACTGTATCTGTCTAACTGAGGAACCTAAAATACCCATATTACATTTCTGTTTTGGGGGATTATTTACCTAACCTAGAAGAGTCTACTAATCACAAGGATTCTTTAAAAATGTGCACACCTGTTCATAAAAAAATATTTTGCAGTTTGATTTCATACTATATAAGTTGCCTGGTGCCTGCCAATGAATTGTGAGCCTACCCCACTTTTCCAGGTATGGATTTCCACCAGGCAGAAATAAAGTACGAAATTACTTTTCTTATTTTATGGGCCATGAGAAAAATCACTGATCTCAGGACTTAAACGCTGGCCAGAAAAGCAAATGACCATTCAAAGGAGAATTATAGAAGCATAAGGAATTGCCAATAAATAACACATCGATATTGAAAGCACAGAGTGAGCTACCAAGCACATCAGAGGATAAACCAACGTTCTTAACACTGAGATCCTAAACAATCCTGGCAGCATTACCCAAGAGAACAAAACCATATATTCCAGTGACTCTGAAAAGGGCATTGGGATTTTTTAATGAACAGCCTAGAAATCATCGTCTATACACGAATGCAGAAACATTAGATAAAACCAGGAGTTGAGGCTTACGAGATGCTTGTTGAGCTTTGAAGTACTGTAGAGGTATGCTGAGCTGGCGTTTTCCAGTGTAGAACAGGGCAAGAACTGAACTAGTTGAATTAGTGAAAATTCAGGAGTTTGTAGCTCAGTGTGGCCTAAGCGTGGATGTGAAGAGTGGGAAAGACCAAGTTACTTCTCTTGGAAGGCTGGGTTTGGAATTGCAAAGGCCTGGACATCTGTGGAGACCCACCAGCCTGTTCTCATAACTGAGATGTGCAATGACTTTTTGAAAATAACTTCATTGTTAAACAGAGGCTTCCACAGTATCATACTCTCGTGCTTTTGCCCGATACAGCAAGCCGCGGAGGAAGTTGGCATGTATTTATGGAAGGAGGACTTAAGAGTTGAAGTCTTCTCTCATTTGGATGCCACAGGTAAGTGTACAAAGGCAGGAATTCACACCAACCAGTCCGAGATGACTAACTAGTCTAATTTGACTCTCTCTGTAATTAAAGGGGAAACTCAGCCTGCTCTGAAGCAGCATTTCAAAGAGGAACCTAATTTAGCTGCTCGAAGTCACACTCCAGAGGAGCTCTCCCTGCTCCCCATTGATTATAGAGGGAAGTAGAGGATATCAGGTAGCTAACTTAATTGATTAAATTAGATGTCTGAAGTTGCGTGGTACAAATACCCTGCAAAGTGCCCTAGAACAGAAAGATGAGCACAATTTCCAGGGCTGTGTAAAAGACCTTGAACTGTATCCAGCACAAATTGCACAATCTTTCCAACTGTTACTGATTTTTGGTAGCTGATGCTGCTAACAATTCACTGCGTGAAATATTGTTCAAGTGCTGTAGAATGGCTTAGCACTGAAGCAAAATAAAAAGTCACAATTAACATTGAAATCCTGGATACAGGGGTTTTTTTCCTAGTGGTACTAGAATTCAAATCAGAGCACAGGGGTGACAGGGCAGGACAGCAGATGTGCTGAAAGGGAGAACTTCTCGTGGTAAGCGTAGGTGTTTGAAATGGAAAATTTGGACTTCAGAAAAAAGTTTACAACAATGTTGGAGGATGAATTCCTCTTCATAAGGTAAAAGGCCTTGTGAAACAAAGAGTACATAAATACAATTCAAAATAAAAATAATAACTGTAATGATTAAGCTTTCAACTTCTACTGCAGCCTGACAACTGATCTGACAAGTTAACACAGGGGCTGGAAAACAACAACAAAAAAATCTTTTTTTTCTATAAAAGAAGGGGAAAAAAACCTCATTTTGAAATCACTCTAAAGTCTCCTATTGACTTCAGTGATACTGGTTCATGAACAGTCTTTGGGTAAGAAGTTTTTGATGTAGCTTCATGATCATAAAGTTTATTAGTCCTTCAGAAGATATAAAATGGAAATATATTTTCTTCCCTAAGTAGATGCCATATAGCAGTTTCACTAGGTCTTCTACAGCACTTTGGTGTAACTACTGCTTGGAAAAAGGGTCTGTCCTAGGTTCAGCTTGATGTGTTCCCGCAGAGAAAAATCCTGAAGTCCTATGTATTTAGGGACATGCACCCGCCTGCATTAGCAGAGATCCTTTATACCTAATGTTTTCGCTGTTTCGGCTAATTGAGCTCCCTTGGCACTGCAGAGACACTATGCCCTAGAAAAACTCTCCCAAGACGGCCTTGCTTTCATGGCTCTTCTCTTCTTGTTTCATCCCTGTAGAGCTGTAGCTTACAGAGGCTCATTTTACAAAATATCTCTCAGTTGACTTATGTGGCCACCATGTTGTCCCTGTTCACTGGAGCACAAGCGTTTTTCTACCATCTCCCAGTCCTCCAAGTCCTGTTACTGGAAATGAAATTTCCATGTCTAAGGCACTGGAGCAGTTGCTCCTGCCTATGGAAGATGGAAGCACTAAACTGTTAAATTAACAGCTGCAAACAGCTCTTGGAACTGGGATAAAAGCAAATGAGCGCGACTCCAAATCATTCCTTCTGAGCAAAGCAGGCCCCCACGCAGCCCAGGGCAGAACCACTGGTGCTCAGGGCACAAAGCAATCAGCCTGGCAAGCACCCTGGCCGGGGCTATAATTCCACATACTAACCCAACCTCTGCCTCTGAGACCAATCAGTTTGGATAAAAACACTTACAGGGAGAAAAATAATCTTGCAACTGATGGAGAAACCTTAAAAAAACATTGTGATACTGAGATTTTTTAAGCCCCACATTGCTGCTCAGCTGGGGGTATTTTTTTCTGGGCTGTTTCACCCATCCCTACATGATGATATAAAAGTCAGCGCTTCATTGAACTTTCTAATAGCCAGGACATATTTCCTTCGCAACCCCAGTGCTCTCTCTCGCTATGAGCTTTCTCCTAAGCAGCATGACACAACATATTGTAAAGGGAAAATGATAATTAGAAGGAACATTCGAGCAGAGGAACTTGTCTGGAAAAATGCTTTAGTTAAATGAAGCGATAAAGATTGTTTTTAACTTAATCTGTTAAACACACACTCTTGCATGCACATACGCGGATCTATCCCGGTACAAGAATGTCTGTTCACCACAGACTTGCCATCCGTAGATGGAGGACAAACCTAGAAAAGGAGAAGTGAATTCTTGTTTTGATTTTACAGAGGTTAAATGGAGATGCAGAGAGATTAAAGGCACATCAAGTACCTAAGCTCAGGAGTGAAGTGCTGCAGGAGATACAGTGTGTGACCCAGCTCTGTCACACACCGTAGATGTGCTGGCTGCTCCTTCCACCAGCTCAGGAATCTCTGCACATTACAGCGCTGTGCCCCATAGCCCCAGGGGAAACCTGCATCACCACCGGGAACTGAATTCAGTTTGGATGCCTGAATCTTGCCTTCATCACAAAACCATCCTTTCCAAGGGCTAGGGTTTTAACCTTTGATATTTTCAGACAAACATGTATTAGGAATGGGCAATAAAGACATATCTGATACAAATTACAAATACTGGCCAGAGAAATAAATAGACAACGTTGTCCTGAGCAAAAGAAAAAAAAAAAAAAATCTATTGCCCTGACAGTCAATTTCTGTTTGAGTCTTCGGCTAGTGGGGTGGACGGTGGGACGTAATGGTGATCAGAAACATCCAATTTTTTAATTAAAAAACATTCCCTATCACATTCTTATTTTTTTCTACAACACATTGTGAAAACGCGTAGATAGGGAATAAGGTTTTACTTAAATTCGTATCTATCTATCTATCTATCTATATCTCCCTTCAAGATAACGCCAGAGCCTCAACAATCCTTAGGTTCAACCATAGCAGCTTCTACACAGCACAAATATACATTTGCTGTTTGCTAAGCATTAAAAACCACCTCAGGCACCTCTGAGTGTGTCTTTCTGCCATCTCCACTGGATTCTGTGTTTCCTCTGCGAAGACAGCTGAGCAGCATTTGCAACGAGGCTGCCCTAGTGTTACTCCTATGGTGCAGCCTCATGCAGGAAAAACCCTTGCTTTCTGCCGCACTCTTTCGAAGCATAGCAGAGTCATAGGGCTAAGTTGTTCTCCGAGAGCCAAATCCTGGCATTTGGACAAGCTTCTTGAAAGAAAGACTAAAACTGCTGGGTGCTGAACATCATCTCTGTTCAAGAGCTGGTGCAAATTAATCAGTTGTATTTTTCTAACCATACCACTGCAACACCAATATCTCCTCCACTCAGAAATATTTTGCTTTTACATAGAAGAGGGAACCGTACTTTTTTTGGACCAAATTAATTTGAGTGTGGAGAAGATGAGCATGGAATTCCATTTTTGAAGAATAAAGACCGATTTTCCTTTGGGAAAGGTTCACTCTTCCAACAGTGATGGACCTCTAAAAGCTACAGGGGTACAAGGCTTTCAGAAGTAGTCCCAAGTGACAGGAGGTGGCACAGTGCAGGCAAAGGGGCCAAGATGTGGTTTGTCCAGTAAATCTCCATCCTGTAAGTGTTCTGAAATGATCAAGATGGTTATCTGTGTAGAGATTTAGGAATGAGATAATGAACTGCCAAGTAGTGAATGATCATGACGTGCAGAAGAAACCAAGCAGTGCTGTAATTGCAACAGGACTATGTGGGAGAGGGAGTTTTCCTACGGCTTGTAGCTCTGACTGAGCCTGCAAGTGTAGTGCAAAACAAGATCAATACAGCAACATAAGCATTCTCCAAAACAGAGATTTTTTTCTTTTCTGTATTAATGTAAGATTTTTTTTCTGGTAACCTTCTACTTTTCTCTTTCAGCTCTTGGTTTCCTTTTGTCTTCAAACACAGAGAGAACAGAATTTGAAAGCTGGATTTCAGCTCTTTGCTGGGAGGCACAGGGCTGTGCCGCATAGCTCATTTGTGCTCAGGCTCCTTTCAGTAGCGCTGCAAAGTCAGGTTGGGACAGGACAGCTGTGGGTCAGTGTTACAACCATTTTCTCTCACACTGTTATTCAAAAATCTTTCAGAGTAACATTACAATCGCCAGCGTGGATAAGAATCGGTGACCGTTTCACCTAGTGACTTATCTCAGAAAAAGATCAAACAAGAAACTTCATAGGAAAATACAAAAACCTGCCACCCAGGCAAATAATTTAACAAATCCCTAGTGTAATAGAAAATAACTCTAAAGAAGAGCAATGAAACTCTTAATACATTCAGAAGCTTCCCTTGTGATTAACTATTACAATTTTGGATATTTTAATGGTCCTCTTTGAATCTAGCTAAAATCATGTACTTCTATACAGAAGATGAAATGAATCTGGCAGTCCTGGCCAAGCCTCACCCTCTGCGTTCTTCCACCCATTGCTCAGATAAATTGCCTTGTCCAAGAAGATGTTAGAGACTGGGTATTGTTCCCTTATCGTAACGTCCGTCTACAAATCTGCTCTTCACGTCTGCGTAAATCTTGATTCATTCCACCCTGGAAAAGAAACCAATTCCTTGTGGCAAATGAGAAGACAACAGGATAATCCAACAGTGTGATGATGGACCCTAATTAATTAACCAGTCTTGCTGGATGGAAATACTAGAGGCGATCCCGCATTAGGAGGAAGAGAGTCATGGGAGGTAATGTTCTCCAGCAGAATCTCTATAGCAGACTATCAGCACAAATGATACATTTCCTCTTGTTGGATTTTATGTTTCCAGTAAATTTTGTGCAGGTGGAAAGTGCCACCTTCATAGCCCTGGAGACCCAGACACTGTTGCAGAGGTTATTTCTTTTCCTGACACCACCTATAAACAAGTATGTTTCTTTTTCTTTTTTTTTTCCCCCCCCTATTCTTTTACGAGCTCTCCAATCACAATGGTGTCCAAATTCACTCTTTATGCAGGCAAAACATGTTCATATATGACAGGGAGAAATACTGCAACTGCTCAGTGACAAACTCCCAGTACCTTTAGTCATGCCATAATTTCACAGTTGTGCTCCCAGTGTAACCACTTCCTTGGGTTTAATTGTCATAGAACATTAATATCAGAGTTAAAAAAAATAAATACCTCCCCACAAATGGAGTATTTGGGTGCTGCAGATTGGTTGACTTTGGTATTGATACAAGCTTCCTTGGTTGTCTTTCCAATGTAAGTACCTGTTCCTAAGGAGAAAGGATAACTTTTGGTCATTCAGTCCGGATGACCCCCTCAGATCTTAAACACTCAGCTCATGTGTAATCTGTCTGTGGAGCTCCTTGCTGCAAGACACTCTTGAAGCACATGGAAATTGCTATTTTGCAATGTTTTAGTGTGAAACAAGTCAAATTTGTTCTTCTGTTTGCTCCCATCATGTTTGAACCTAAAAATCAAAATGATGGTTTACGTCCATGTGAATCCTCTGATGTCACAAATAATCAAAATGGACTCTTGAGATTTTTCCACTTCTGGACTTGTAAATTGGCTTTTGGCATTCTAATGGTTTCATGTGGCAGGAAAACATCCATGAACACGGCAAAATTGCCGGCAGCAGAGAGTTAAAGCTCTGGCACCTGACTATGCTTTTGCATTTGCAAGTCCCTGCAGCACATTTCAGAACTATGTAGCAGCCAGTTTTTCTTATTTGTTTTTTGTTCTTGAACTTTGGCCACTGCTGTCAGCATCATTCTTGGGAGCTCAGAAGACTCAATACATTAACCTTTTTTCTAGAAGAATCTGTTGCAGGAGGTGCTGTAACAACACCCACTGCCAACACTGCACAGCCCCCATTTTTAAGGACAGTACACCAGTCAGGCCGAGTAAAACACAGTTCTGAAAGTACATCTGGCAGTGTGGATACCAGATCGCCTCTGAAGGCTGAGAAAGGCCATTTTCTGCATCAATGACAAAAAGACAGGGCACAGAATGGTCACTGACTTTAATAGGAGCAGGACAGGCTTAAAAGGAATCTGCTCCAAATGACCAGTCTGAGCTTGGGATTTATTATTACTCTCGCAACACCAGTGTTGTAGTAGATACTACTTTTGGGTGAAAGTCTGTACGGGCTGTCAGAGAGTTGTTGCTTGTGTGCTTTCTCTCCCGTAATAGGAGTAAACACTCTGACACCTTCTACCCAGGAATATTTACTGCTACAGCCATGAAGAACTATCAAATTAAATTTTCCAACCAAGGCAAGCTTCCTCCAGTCCTATTAGACCTTTACAGATTTACTCAATGACAGTTAAGGAACTTCAGCATTTATCGTTAGGTTTGATTTCTGGGTAAAAAGCTAAAAATAAAATTCAAGTTCAATAACTGCTTTCCTTGCAAAACATGTGTCACCTATAAATATCCATCACATATGGCTAAGTGCTACAGCTCTCTCATTTACACTTTGTCTGCAGGTGGCAAACTAAACCCAGGAAATAAATATACTGTAACAGAAAAGTTAAATGTTAAAGAAAAATTAAAAGTTAAACAAGCATTTTCACATCAGAGGAACTTTGACTTTACTACCATCATCTCCACCAGAGCACCATACATAAAATCTTCTAAAGGACTTCAGCCCATGCCATGAAGATCCTCTTCAGTTGACTGTAAAATACCATCTTCCCCTTCCAGATCTCTTTTCCCCTACTTTTACCTCCATGATGCCGGTGTAAGTAACTGTATCGCTGTTTTTATTTCTGTCTGGGAGTCCTGACTACTCCTTCTCCTTCCTACTTCTTCAAAGTCAGGAATGGCAGACACAAAACCAATGTGCATTAAATCAAGATGTGCTTTCCTGAAGACACCACTCTTCTTTAAATTTAAAGGATGGTGACTAATATCTTCCATTCTTTCTCTTTTATTAGGGAAACAATTGTCTGTACTGGACAATTTGTAGATGTATAATATAGAAAACAGTAAGTAGGTATGTGAATAAATAGGATGAGTCAACCGTGCTTTTGTTAAGTCAAATTGTGAACAGAAATCTCCTGGAGTTCTTTGAGAGTGTTTATGAGCTTGTAAATAAAAAGGATTGGTCAACATAACATAGCTGGATTTCCAAAAGACTCTCATTAAATTTCCTCACTAGGGGTCTTAAAGAAGTGAGACCACCATGGGATAAAAGAACTGCTCATTTTGCGGATTAATGATTGGTTATAAAATAAGAAACAAAAGGTAGGGATGGTTTTTACTGGTTTCCAGCAAGATCTTAAAAGGATGTCTGCTAGAACTTGTTTTGTTCAACAGTTCTACATAACCTCAAAATGGGGATGAACACTGATATGGTAAATTGCTGAGGATAGAAAATTATTTGCAATAACCAAACTTGAAGTTTATCTCAAAGAAGTGTAAAAGGCTCCCATGACACATAAAAATGGTAGAAGAAATTCAGTGGGAGGGAATTTATGACTGGATAGATTATAGAAGTCTGGACTATGTTAAATAGATGGTGATTATTCAACAATGGTGCATGAAGAAGGGTAAAAGATGAAATAAACCTATGAAATTATCAATTGTGTGGAGAAGATGAACATGAAGTGATTATTCAGTTTCTTACAATATGAAAACAGGGAACTAGCTAATGAAAAGTGTTGGCAACAGGGTTAAAACAAATAAAAATATATTTGTTTAGCACAAAATAAAGAATTACTTTGAGAGCTTATGTCACAGGATATTTCAGTGGCTGAAACCATGAACAGATCGGGAAAAGATTCATTGAGATAAGTTGTTGTTGTTGCACGTAGTTATTGCACATAATACACATTATCAAGCCCAGAAAGCACTGAACTCCAGCAGCTGGGAAAATCATCAATTTAAAATTCCCTTTTTCTTGTAGATGCCGTCCTAGCTAACCTGCTATCGGCTACTGTCAGGAACAAGACAGGGAGTTACATGCGTCTTTGATCTAGCCTTGTACAGCAGTTCTTCCATTTTCACGTGAGTAATCCCATAGCACAACCACCACCTGAATCTGCCTGGCAGACACACTGCCTGGAGGAGAGCTGGGCCACAGCCAGTTCTGGATAGGGGCAGGAGACCTACAACAATTCTGGATTTTATAGCCATTTATACCTCACATTGCATTCATTATGCCTTCTTATACCTTCAATATACCTTGCTTTGTACCAGAATTGCTTTAGCTATTTGCAGTGATATGACATAACACCATATAAAAAATGGTTTAGTTTAATAAAAGATTGCCTATCTATCTATAAAAACAAGTTTCCCTCATCTTAATAGAGCCGTTGGTGTAAGCCACCTGGTTGTTCTTAGCTGAAAGGACAAGACTGTGGTAGAGTCAAATTTAGTGTGGGAAACCGAGGATGGTTATCAATAGAGTGACATGGGGGCTAAAGAACAAGAGGAAAAAGAGAGACGATGCACTGTGACCGTGAGCCTCCAATCTGCCTTCTCTCAGTTCCAGCTCTTCCTTTCCTGATACTGTAAGAGGACTAGGAGTTTTTTGGAAGGTGCTTGGCTGTGAAGGGCATCCAGAAAACATCCTGCTCTTGCCCCTATTCAAAGACCACTGAAGTCAAAGGGGCTCTTTTCTGCAGCATCGTGCATTTGGGCTTCAGTTCCCAGAAAAGATTATCCATGGCAGATAACTGTCAGGGAAGCAGTGCTACGCTGTCTTTCCCAGCCATTAATTGCAGATCCAAATCAGCTGCCCAGATACCAAAGGCAAGAACTGTTTGCCACTCTCTGAGCCTGGCTTAGTTCTTGCACTCAATCTGCCCACAGGCATGTGACGCCCTCCTCCCCATCGCCCCCTCAGCGCTGCTAAACTGATCAAACTCGGACGCTTTCTTCAAAGCTTCTATGTATTTCTGATATCTGCTGAAAACCACTCCCCTGATAGTTGTCACTTGTACATTATTAATGAACAAAGATACCATCTTTTTGTGTGCTAGTTATCAGCTCCATCCCATAAGAGGCTGCTTTTTCAGAGTTATTTAGGAGTGGGTGGGTTGCCTTGTCACATTGGTTGGGTAATGAAAGGGTATAGAAAACAGCCTGAGACCTGGTACTGGAGACATGTAATTATTTCTGATATCAAGAGAGTTTGTAAGTTGGGGGTTTTTTATTATTTGTGCTACGGCTATTGTATCTGAATGTTTACCTTTTAGCATTATCCCATATTTGTCAAGCTAAAAAGATGGATGCATTAGCAGGATTTCTAAGGGGAGAAGAGTGTAATAGAGTTTTCAGTCCCCTTTGCTGATATGTGAACTTTTCTGAAAGCACGGGCTACAGATGCTTGCAGTTTGCCTGAGTGACTGTTTCTGTCCTGCATTTTTTACCAGTGCTTAATATCATGTAACAAACGCACCATGGCAAAAGGCTATGTGGTGACATGGCCCCTTTCACGCAGCAGATTCAATTCCATATTAATGGCTAACACTGCTTATGCAGGAACACACACCTTTAAATTCCAAATGTATCTCCGCTTTCATTTAACCATGGCAAAACACAAGATCAGGTAACTCTCCAGCCAGACAGGAACACTCCAGGTACTAGAGGCCATGTGTTTTCCACCAGAGAATTGAAATTCTTATGGTGGGTTGGAGTGAGAGCCAACCTTTCTGCCAGGAATTATTAGAAACAAGATATCAGTGTTGATCTACAAATCTTGTATATACTATTCTGTATATCTACTTAGAGGGGAGAGTGCTAAGTAAAGTTTCAAGCTTCATCCCTGCATCCCCATAAGCCTAACTGGTGTTCGTTGTGGATTGCAAGGCTCACATCACAACATTCGCAGAGACCTGTCAACATCAATCAGCTGGTGAGTCATGCAGCGTGAAAGCCAAGGATGAGCCTGTGACTTGCTTTTTCTTTTATGAATCTCCTAATATCTTGAGACAGACCAAAGTTATTAAACATACAAAAATACCTAGGCACAATTACCAAAACACAGTCTGATTTCAGGTGCTCTTCAGCAACAAGCACTGCTTTGTTGGACCAAGGATTGTATGCATCCGCAACATCTAAAGGGGAGGTGATATTTTAGGTGCCTCATTTTAAATTTATAGGACTTAGAGACACAATTCAAAGCTTTGTGACAGTTTCAGTCCAAATTTCTCCCCACCCCTTCCTGTCCCCACAACACACTCTGGTGAGTTATTGGTTAAGTGACTTAAGTCAGATAAAATATTGAAATTTAGATGAGTTTACTCACTTTTTCGCATTTGTTTTTAGCAAAAAACCCCAGGAGAACAACCCCCCCTTTTTTTTTTTCCCTTTCTTCTTCGGAAAAGATTTGACACACCTGGTGCCAGGAAATTTCCAGGATAGAAGAAATTTCACTATCTGAAAATCCACAGAAAATCTGGGAGAAACACTGTATATTTTCGCCTTCAGCCGTCACTTTTAAAAAAATGCCCTATTGCTGTACTAAAATAGTGTACCTGTAAATTGTTGCTAGTTTTGAGCTGGATTCCAGTTACACACTTGGTTATCTGCAACTACGTTGAAAAAGGGTGTGTTGAAAGGCAAGGAATAGCATATATAAACTGAAGATGGATTGTGAAGGCACACCGCGTATTTAATTTGCAGGAAAATAACACCAGAGCGAAGATCTGAGCACACAATTTTTGTCACCGAAAAGCAGAGGCTGCTCTAGACATTGTCTGGTTGGGAGCAAAGGGGGAAGAAGGCCTCAGAATTGCGAAAAAAGCAGATTGCGTGACTAAACTACGGTGAAAATGAGCTGTGATCCATCGGGAGTGAGAGTCTGGCACTTGCCTCACCTTCATCCGTGCTGTTTCCTCTCCTGCTGCTTGAAGATAGCCAAGAGCTTCCTTTTTAATCAAGGACCACTGGAAAGTACCAGCGGGCTCCCACTCACAACACATTGATTGGCTTCCAACTGCAGTGACAATTGCATCCTGTAATCAAAATAGCAATCATTAATGGCACAATTATTCCTCCCCTCCCCACACACGCACGCACTCTTGTACCACTGAGTAATGGCTCAGAAATGCAGACTACAAACAATGTAAAACGTGTGTCTGGCTCTGGGGAAGGCGCCTGTCCCCGGCCTCGCACCAGGCAGCTCGTTTTTCAGATGCTCCGGGAAAGCAGGTGTTGGTGGCAGAGTCTGCGGATCAAGGGACTGATTGGAAGTCGAAAGGCAAATCTAAAGGAATTGAGATGGGAATCCAAGTTGATGCGATTGTCATTTTTACGCAGTGCCACTCCTCATCCCTGGTGCTTGAGCATCCCTCATCAGGTTTTATCTATCTATCTGAGCTGTTTGCGTTCGGCTGGGAATTACCTTCCAGCACATTTCCTTCCCCATCACTTATGGTGCCCTGTGGCCACGGGGGAAGTCGTACTTTTTGGGATACCTGATTTTCTGACTGGTCTGAACACAGAGCTGGGGCAGTTTATTCTGAATACACCTAACGGTGCTGCCAGCTTCTTTCCTTTTTACTTCCTCACCTGCTTTCAGCTCCCTTTCTGATGTTTCATTACTGCATAGGCTTTTCCCTGTCTACACCCAGCACATGGACAGGGTCTCTTCTCCCAGTCTGGGCCCTGTGCTGTCTTCTTTGGACATCCTTCTCCATCAGTGGCTCAGAACTCCACTTCTTTAGCATAATTGCCTTTTCCTTTTCTTTTGAGTGTGAAATAAATCTCCACAGAAACATATCCAGATGAAAGATGAATTCTTTCAACCTTAACACTTGCAAACCAGAAGAAAAATATAGGTGTTAAAGAATCAACTAAATGCCATCTTCAAACCCAATTTCTTGTCAGAGCTAGGTGGACAATGGACCTCACGGTTTGCTCTAAAGGCAGGAGAAAAAAAAAAAAGAGTTACATAAAATCTGTGTGCACTTTATACTGAATTGTGTTTGATGAAATAAAAATGAAAACTTTTTTTTTTTGCCAGCCAATATCTAGTATTCCTTTAGAAATTTGGTTTCAGTTTACTCCCCGGTTATTTTACTTTAAAAAATATTTACTATGAAGGTTAATTTTTAAAGGTTGCTATTTTAAAACAAAGAGCTTGCAAAGTTGCATTCTGAAATGACAAAAAAGAAAAGTAATGACAGTCTCAAAATCCACACCTCTACTTTATTCCTCCCCACCAAAGGTATGCACTGAGTTGAAGCCTATTTTGTGCGTAAATTTCATCCCTCTAATTTTCAGTTTGTTTTTTCAGATTTACTCCTTGTAAACAGCCATCCATTCCTCATACTTACACTAGTTTTTCTCCCTTTATAAACACCCTTAACCATCCTTGAGGGAATCAAAGTCTAGAGGAGCCCAGCTTAGAACAATTGATACGTTTCTCTGTAAATAGAGATCGGAGCTGTTTATGGAGCAGTGAAGATCCAACTAGCAAATGATGCCTATTTCCAGTATGCATGGATGTTGTATAAGGTTTTGCCAGTAATGTGTGGTACCTTTGGTGGGAGCGTGAGAACTGTCAACTGGATGAACTACTGACAGACCTTCTCCTTGCTGACCTGCCATTAGGTTGGAATCGGGACCTACGGACATAGCAGACAGCAAAAGCTTTCGGCATAACGTGTGGGTAACTAGAGGGCCTGAATCTATAGGCATGATTGGCTGCAACATTTCACCTAAACTAAATTCACAGATACCTTTATAGAAAAACAGGAAAGCATACATCTTTATTTTCCATTTCTGGGATATAATGAAGCAGGTCCCAGACCTGAAATGAGATGGAGAGTTTCCAAAATGTTACTCATAAATAAATCTCTGGACAATAAAAACATGAATACTGTTTACTCTTCTGCAATGTCTTCTGGAAATGCTCTTATGGCATCATATGTTGATTCTTTCTTTCCCTTCTCACCTGACTTCCAGGTGTCTACAGGTAAAAAAGACTCTTCTGTAAGGCAGTCAGTATGAGATAAAAACACAAGCCCCTCACACTGGGAAAAGTATTTCCTTGTCAGCCTGCATCAGACTGACTTATTAGCAAATTATTTGCAACAAGCAAATCTCAAGAGTTTGGAATTTCATTCCGTTCATTCCAGATAAATACTTAAATATGTTTGTCTTTATTACATTTCTCTGGGCTTATTGTAATATATTTGGCCTGGAAATCAGACTGATGATTTTGGAGTCTGAATCAGCTTGACAGAGCCCACAAACTAAATGCAGAATAAATTAGTGATGCCTAGCAATTGCATTCGGTAGCTCCACAAGGCATGGTGTTTAAAAAAACCATCAGACTGGATTTAGGACCTACAGTGGAAGAAAGCAGAAGAAAGAGAGAGCTTGTTTGTACCAACAGGAACTGCACAGACACTCATTGGGTCCAATTACCATTTTCCTCAAGGCTCGCTTGCACCCCATGCTCATTGAAAGCCAGTTTCAGGGCTGCTTATATTGCTAGGCAGAGGTAAAGCACAGCGCAACGGAGAACCAGTCCCCCCGGTTCACCCACGCCTGAACCGCAACAGTGAGGCTCATCCTTCGCTGTGGGACCTGCACCCCCTCCTGGTCCTCCTTCAGGCAACCTTTCTTGCAGGTGACAGGTGCTGCTGCTTTCAAGTGAGACCAAGTGCAGGAAACTCTAAACCAACTTTTCAAACCTCAGTAAATAGTTGTCCTGGTTTCGGCTAGGACAGAGTTAATTTTCTTTCTAGTAGCTGGTATAGTGCTGTGTTTTGGATTTAGTAGGAAAAGAATGTTGATAACACACTGATGTTTTTAGTTGTTGCTAAGTAGTGTTTATACTAAGTCAAGGATTTTTCAGCTTCCCATGCCCAGCCAGCAAGAAGGCTGGAGGGGCACAAGAAGCTGGGAGGGGACACCGCCAGGACAGCTGACCCAAACTGGCCCAAAGAGCTATTCCATACCATATGACATCATGCCCAGTATATAAACTGGGGGGAGTTAACTGGGAGGGGGGATCGCGGCTCGGGAACTAAGTGGGCATCGGTCAACGAGTGGTGAGCAATTGCATTGTGCACCACTTGCTTTGTATAGTTTAATTCTTTTAGTATTGCTATTGTCATATTATTATTATCATTATCATTGTTTTTCATTCCTTTCTGTCCTATTAAACTGTCTTTATCTCAACTCACGAGTTTTTTTTTCCTGATTCTCTCCCCCATCCCAGGGGTGGGGGGGCAGTGAGCGAGCGGCTGCGTGGTGCTTAGCTGCCGGCTGGGGTTAAACCACGACAATAGTTCAGGATAGTTTTAAGAGTCTCTTTTGTTACACCTTGTTCAGCTGTCTCTAGACCCCTGTAGCAGAAAGGACGACCTACGGTTTAAGAAGAGAAAAAGTTTTTCCCTGCTTGATTCTATTAATAAGTGCATTTATTTCCAGGCACACGCACTTTTTATTGTTAACGACTAGTTCTGACCTATATCAGGGACTGCAGCCAAGGATGGCTATCAACCAGGGTACATGCCAACTCTCAAAGAGCATAACAGCTCCCTCAGCCACAATTTTCCAGCAGCTGGACTGTTGGAAAGAAGGCCAAGACCTTCACGAAAGCAAATACTACCTTACAGAGGCTTTGCCTTGAGGGGAAACTTGCACTGCTACAAGCCACTCCAGCCACTGGGTTCAAGGCAATTCCCAGTGCAGGAAAAAAAAATTAAAATTGCCTGGCTCCTCTGCTACACAAACAGACACAAAAGCACAAACATGTGCAGCACCGCCTTTTCTTAAAGTGCATTATTATTAACTGGAAATAGCAGCCAGATCCATCATGTTCAGCATGCCCCACATCACCGCTTCACTAAACACCACAGATTATTTCCCTGTAATTGCCTTCCTGAGCTGTCTAGCAGCCTCAATTCATTTCCATGAAGGCTTGGGAGGATGAGATCATTTAATATTACCCCATCCCCCCTTTATCTTTTCCCCTCTTTTTGTAAATTTGGCAATTACGTGCTCACTGTCATCCCCTCAGTCACAAAAGTTCAAGTTTAGCACTTGGGATTGCAGTAGAGCAGCTGAAACAATAGTGAAGTAACAGCTGCAATTTTCACCATGTGTGTTTTCCCCCTTAACTAGTGAAGGAAATATATTTGTGCCTTGCAAAATCAGACAGACAACAGTTTCACTTCTGTTATATCCCTTCACTTTGCACAGAACAGCTTGATGGAGCGGTCAAGAGGAGTGAAAGAACCCACAGAAGAAAGCCCTGTAGCCTGGTATCATCCAAGAACCGACATCAAATTCACAAGTTGTCTGCTGATTTTTTGCCTTTGGTAGCTGCAGAGCGTTAATTAAAAATGTTCTGGATGTAGATTAAGTTTCTGCACTCGGAAGTTATCATCAATGCCTCACCTGCCTTGAAATGAGAACTGCATATTCTTTGATAAATGGATTGAACGCTTTGCCTAGTTTCACTAAGTGTCTGCATCTTCCTTTGGAGGATTTATTCCTTAGCCAAGTCTGTGTCGTCTCCTGTGCTGCAACTGTGCACAGGGAGTGTGGTCGTCCTCCAGCCGTGAAACAGCCTCCACCTGCTCAGATCAACAGAAATACTCAGATGGGTTAGGATGATATCGGATTTGATGCCAGGATCATCTCCTCATAGAAAAATAGATATTAAGTGAACAATCCTTCCATCAGACATGTACAAATCCTTGAACTTCTGCCAGTCTGGAAGGATTGCTAATGTCTCTATTACAGTTTCAGTGCTGGCTTTGTCTCACTGATGCTCTACTTTTGAGAACAGGATCCAAAATGCCATGTTACCATTTCTGTTCCTTCTCCTAATTTTCTGCACATGAGTTTTTTAATTCTGATTTTTTTTCCTT
Source organism: Gymnogyps californianus (assembly GCF_018139145.2). NCBI lineage: Eukaryota > Metazoa > Chordata > Aves > Accipitriformes > Cathartidae > Gymnogyps > Gymnogyps californianus. The sequence continues at coordinate 4,087,640 of NC_059487.1, read as the reverse complement.
CTGATAATTGGTAATCTCATAAAGGAGCTATCAGATATTTCAAATCTCTCCTGTTCTGGTAATTACTACACTTTGATGCAGCAATCTTTTGATGTTGCTACAACCTCATTTTTTCATTAATTCCCTGTGCCACTGCTGTCAGAGTCTGACCCGATCTGACCCCATGCTCCCCCAAAACGTCGACTGCCAGACAGGAGCCCAGAAGGGTTCAGACAGGGCTTTTCATTCTCATTCCCTTGTTTGGCTGTGGAAGTGCCAGGTAAAACTGGGACCCACACAGCCTGTGCTCAGCTAAGCTCTGCCACCACTGTGTGCCAGCTGATCAGATCAAGAAGTAAAAGCCCACTTAAAAGGCCTGCTGAGGCAGCTCAGAGAACTTTACATAATTCAGAGGCTCCCAGTTAGTGCAGAAATGCGTATTCCACGTTGAAAGCTCCATGGGGATACGAACAGCAAAAATGTATACCCTATTGGTACATAAAATGGCGCAGAACAGGAAATATGATTAACAAGGACAACTCGTAGAGTAGAGGACTCCATGTTATATTCCCAGTCCTGATCGCCTAAAGCAGCTCTGCGGCTTTTTTGCAGCATTACTGTTTTTACCAGTGTATTTTTTAAACCACCTCTATCCCCACCTTTTAGTGCGTCCCAGCATGCTGAGCCCCCGGGCTCCCACTCCTCAGCTCTGCTGGGACACAGAGGTTGCGAGCATCATCCTGGGAACCTGCCCTCTCGCTGCCTGCAATAGCAACGTCGAGGAAAAGCAGGTAAAATGGGAAACGGGGCGGCTCCTGGGCTCTAGAAGGGAATATGCACAATTCACTTCCAAAAATAACTAAATAAAAATAAATGGCCTAACACAGACTTATGCAACACTTGGCCAGCTCCTAATTTTGCCTTCAGTGGCATATAGTGATTTACATGAGCTGGATGTCTGTCACTATATAGACATATTAGGATCTGACAGAATTACCAGTTTGCCAGTGCTTAAAATACTCTGGGGATGAGGCGGAATTCAGGTATAATAGAACTAAAACATTGAACTAAACTGCCTCAAACTGCCTCTTTGAACCTCCAGAATGGGAAACCACTCTCACGGTTGCACGTCATTTGGAGAGCAGCTGAGTGAAGCATCCATGAGATCTCCTTGGAGTCAGATCACTAACAATGGTGTGAGGGACTTGTTTAATCCAGGTCTTTATCAAGGAGCTAGGGGCTACTTTCTGCACTGAGAGAGAGACATCATTCTCTGAACTCAGGGCAGGAAGGAAAGGAAAGAAGGGACATCATTTCCCATGGACAGGCATGAAGGAGGCAGAAAAAGACAAAGAGAGAGGAGCAGGCACGTTAACGTTTATCAACACATCCACTAACAAGAGAAAAGCAAGACTTGTTTCATATGGGGTTAAACAGACTCAGGAGCTGCGGGAGACCTAAAAAGGCTGGAAAGGCTTGCCTGTTCCTCAGCCCCATGGACACAAGGGAAACTTAAAATGTGACCAGCTTGCCACCGAGACAGTGATGCTGCTCAGGGTCAGCCAGCAGCTATTTCTATAGCTCTGAGAGCCACCAATGAGCTTCCTCTCCCTAGGGAACCTGAAGGCTTGTGAAGTTGCTTTGTATATTTTGCTGCAGATAGCTCCTGCAAGGTAGGCTGAGGTGGAAATACGCAGCTTAACTGTCTTCCCTGCCCAGGTCGGATGACAGTCATCCATGCCTAAGGCTAAAAACGGGAGCAGACAAAGGGGAAGGTGCACCCCGCTTCCCCAGGGCCTCACAGCCACACAATCTCACACTCCTCCAGGGCACTGGGTGTTGCCACCCTTGTCGGACCACCAAAGCTATCCTGTCCACCCTTCCCCACAGCTCATGAAATTCTGGGATTCACTCCTAGCGCGATCTTCTCTGCAGCCTTCTGCTGCCTCCTGCCTTGGTGCAGCACCAAGGCTCCTACAGGACCAAGAGTCCCAAACTGTGTCACAGTCTGACTCATCTAATGGCTAACAGGAAGGACGCATTTCCACTGCATAAAACCTTTTATTTAATTTTTTAAAGCAATCAATAAGCCCATGATTATAATGTTCCCTTCCTTGCCCTTGTTCAGATCTGTGTCAGCCTGGTAACGTCACCGAGTGGAACAGATAAAAGTTTTACTAGTCCTTCAGGGCTATTATGCCAAATGAGGAATTGCTACATATTCACCCGCAAACAGCTGCTAATGTTTCATTTTTTACGTAAAATGCTTTGGAAATAAAGATGCAATACACTGAGCAGCTGTTAATGCTCTGTTTTTCTTGTGCACTGGCTGTGGTGTGGAGGGCAATGCTTATCTCCAGCATCGCTGCTGCCACGCTAAATTGAATACAGCAGCATAGGGTGAGGTCTCAGCTAAACCCTTGTTCATATCAGCTCCAGCTGCTGGGCTTTCACAGACTCCTGGAGCTTGGGCTCACATTGCAGAGAAATTTCAAACTTAAATCCGCTGTCAAACAGAAGAAAAAAAATCACTTCCGAGCAGGGAATGCTTTTATCCTTTTGTTTCTGCACATCAAAAAGAGTTGGATTTTGTTCCCCATATCATAGGAAGCCAAACTGTTTTTTCTGCTTACCTGCATGATGTTTGATTTCTTCTGATTTCACGTCACAGCTTTCCAGGTGGGGGCCAATGGCTGAATGAAGCTGGACATTGCCAGCGGTCTCCAGGCACAACACGCTTTCACCTATTTCTCTAGCAGTACATATGAAATCAAACCATCAAAAAGACTAGAAGCAAACTACAGGTCTCAAGAGGCTAGAGAAAGTGGAATTAGTCACCCTTTGAAATATGGAGGCCATAGCAAATGAGAATAGATGGGCTTTGATGTCAGGAGGAGAAGCTGGCAGTTGAGCTCAAACTCTGATAGCTCCTTCTCAAAACCTTGCTCCGACTGGCTTTCATTCCTCAAGGTCTGGAATAGCTCTGTGCTTCAAAAAAAGCCTTTGAGGGATCTCTCTGTTGAAAAGGGAAGGAATTAGAGAAAGGCAGTCACATCAACAAGTCCAGCAGTGCTCAGCCTGTGAATCGATGCCGCCCAAGACCTGCCATGTTTGCTCAGGGAATCCATGTGTTAGAGCCGGAATTAGGAAGCTCAAGTTTGGGAAATGGCTGCTGATGCCCTTTCACTAAGAAGTGACTCTTCTTACTATTGTCTTGACGCTATCTGAGCACACCCCATCTGAAAGTACATGGCAAACAGATTAATTAAGCCTCCAGTAAATAAACCTATAGGGAAGGTTTATCAAATCAAGGCACAGAGCCACAAAGCGATTTATGCAAGGCTATGGCTAAGGCTGGTCCCCAAATCCATTCCCTGTGCGCGACTAGACAGTGCTTTTTTTCAAGAGCACTACCACCGTGTCTTCCTTTTGTGCCACAAAGCTCAGCCAGCCCATAAAACTGATTAAAACAGGTCACTTAATGCACAAGCACTCTGGACAACTTCCTGCTGGGTTTCCTCAACTAAGAGAGCAGAGTTTGGCTTTAATGCCTCAGGGCAAATGTCTTTGAGCGTGTGTGTGTGTGTGCACGACACCGAATAAATTTGACCAGATTTGGTGTGACAAAATTATCAAGGAAACATTTGCATTGCGATTTATGCAGCAGGCTGCATGATGCAAAGCAGAAAGAGAACATGTTCAGAGTGTCAGGCAGCGGTACACCACGATTAATGGAAAGAGACATGTGAGCTGGAGAATAATCATACTCATTAACAGTGACATCCAAAACTAACATGGACAGTGCCTTCTCACCAAGGGCAACTAACATGTCTGAAGCTCCTCTGACTTGAGCCGCTGCTGCGGCGAGGCTCAGGGCAGTTGAGACGTCGTAGATTTGTCCCGACATTCTCCCTTTCCTGTGCAGTGCCCTCATCTCCAGCTCACGGACAACACCCCCAAGATACTACCACCATGGAGGTTGAGGAGACCCAGACCACAGGCGAAAGTGGCTGCAGGAGACTGCAGTGCATCACAGAGAGCGAGAGCGCCTTTTCCTTCTTTGTGCCCACTCCGAACCAGGACAGCAGAAAGGGATCTGCAACCTGTTTATTCTCCTAGCAGTTTAAAATGCACCTGGAAGTCAGAATAACAGATTTAACCCACTTGTGAGATCTGAGATCAAGGCTGATCATCTTAGAATATGATATGCTCTAATGGTTCTAGGAAATTTTAAGTGTATTGCCTTTTTCCTTCCACTTTTGCACCCAGTTATGGGACTGGAGAGAGTGGTTTATTATTATACCCAAGAGATCCTCTGAATGAAAAAAAGCTGGAGAATGAATTCATTTTGCACATCTCTACATTGGCTAGGTTTTGGTGTAAGAGCTCTCTTTAAACAAAGACTGTCAGACCTTGAAACCTGAGCATTTTATATAAGTGTGTGCGTGTCTGTGTTAGTGGCTTCTTCATCTTCAACCAGTTCTTCCTTTTTATTTATTCTTATAAATACAGTAGGATTTGGCGGGGTGAACTGCGCGGGTGGAACTGAGTAATGGCTCTCAAGGTTTCTATAAATTAAGAACACCCAACTTGACAATGTACATGTCGTCTTTATCAATTTACTCCCCAAACCCATGCCAAGCGTTCCGCAATAAACTTCCTCTCCATTTCACACCTAATCATGTGTAGCATAAATCCCACAGATCAGAGACCGCTCACAGGGCTGAGGAAGGATCAGCCTGGGGTGTTTATCCTCAGATGTGATCAAGCTGAGACAACTATTCTCCCCTGCTCACCCTCCACCACAGCAAAGGAACCTCAATCCAGTGAATAATCGGTGTTTGGCTTATTTTCTAATTCAAATGCAAAGCATCTGGACATCCCCATTTGCTATGCTCTCCGCCACCTCTTTTCATTCTGCTTTGCTTGTAAACAAGCTGCAGGTGAATAGTGCTGCTCAGCACTTTTCAGACTTTATCCCACTATTTTTAAATACAGCACAAATGTGATTAGCACATCAGCCTGATTATCTCAAAAAGGATTCAAGAAGACGACTGCCAGACAGCTTCAAGTCTTGGAAAATCCTATTAAGACTAAAGAAAGCAAGTAGCGTTCATGGAAACGAGTGGCGACGCAGACGATTACTGCTGTAGTTCAGGAGAGGTGTGGAAAGGGAAAAGCTGTACCATCATGCTCTGCCTCTTCGTGTCACCCCAACATCATAACTTATCGCAGAGAATTGTTAAATCTGCCCCTTTCTTTGATGACAAAGGTAAATATTGTACTAGAAACTCACCGAAATGCCCTCTCTTGGCCTCGTGTGCCACATTTGGTCCTTTGCTCACAAATTACACTTTTTGCATGTTGTTGACTCCCTTTCTGCTCTGGTAGACACTTGTCTGGCTTTTCAGCCAGCCAATAGCCCAGGCAGAGCCGTTGCTCTCGACCAGTCTAGACAAATGGGCAGGCACACGTGCATCTTGTGACAACGTGCACCAATACTTTCAGAGGTATTGGGTTTCTACAGGCTTGAAATATGTCTTCTTTGGATTTAGTGGGCTGACTCTGCAAACGTAGCACAGCATCTGCATTTCCATCTGGGAAACAGGGAAGAAATCTGGACAGACATATGGGAGTCACTGTTTTTCAGATTTCCAACGCTGATAGATAAGCATCTGAATTTTCAACAGTAGTATCCTTAGCTCAAAGGGTCAACTGCATTTGCTCTTTGTTGGGTGAAAGAGCAAGTATTTCAGACCAAAACTCCACCGATGAAGAGTCAGAGCTCCTGTATGTCTAGAAGAGTTGCACTCCCTGTTGGGAGGCCACACGCTGCTGCTGAGACTCACTGTGTTGCCTTGATTCAGCTGTGTAAGAGCCTGGGACAAGAAATTCAGCACAAAAGCTATGAGTGCTTTAGTCACACCTGGGTCTACGAAGTCAAACCCAAGTGTTGATGATGTGAAAATAAGGACGTTCCCTGTACTACATAAACAAGATCTATTTTCAAATCAGTTCCTCTTTGCAGATCTTAAGAAAAGGTTTTTCCTTGTCCTTTTCTTGCCCCATTTGCTTTTCATATTCCTTTTCTTCGTAAATCTAGGTTAATCCATCTTGCTGTTAGCCAAGTGTGGCTATATATACACATATACACACGTATATGCGTACATATACCTACATATATATACCCATCTATATGTATGCATCCCAGTGCAAATTTTTTACATCCTTGCAATCTCCTGGAAAATTCCCCAGCAGGCATTAAAAGGCAGAAATCTCCAGAAAGGCTAATAAATCATTCTAAGTATGATGTTTGTAGGGGAAGACATTTTGGAGATGATAAAAAGAAGCACATTTTCAAAATGTCAATGAACCCACAGAAATGGTGAGCAGCTTTTCAGATGTCTGCCCACTTATTAGAGATGGGCAAAGTCAGGTACCTAAAATATTCGACTAGGAAAAGTTGGAGTATAAATGACTCTGTAGCCTTTCCAAGCCTATAAAAGGGAGGCAGGGATCAGAAATTATTGGGGGGAAAAAATTAATCTCCCACAAGCCTGTTTTTCAGAAACCAGAGTTCAGCTTGTTCCCAAGAACTGCAGGAAGCATAGCACAGAGAGGTAATTACTCATGAGAAATTTCTTTGAATACATAGGACAATGTTACTGGGCAGCTAGGTAATGGGAGGAACAAACACCACATCTGTGTGTTACTCAGGAAGCTGTTTGTATCAATTTCTACATATCCATATATTTCTGTTACATAAATTAACATCTGGGAGGAATGTCCCCAAAGTCAAGGGCTTGGTGTGTCTACTGTGACTTTCCAAATCCCAGCGCCTCTGATATGCTTGTACATGGGAGACATAAGAAATGCTGAACATAAACACAAATATAACGTATAATTGCAGAAATGAGATGTGATGATTACTATAGCTGATAATACACTCATGTTCCTGCTTTTGAGTACTATAGGGAATAGGATGCCCACTTCCCTCCCCACCGTCACAATTACAGAGCATTTTATAATAGCATCCTAGCTCTTTTTTTTTTTTCTTTTTTATGATTGGTAGAGTAACCATTTGGAAATGAAACTCCTGCAACCTTTCATTAAAGAAGATAAGAAGCCAAGAAGGTAGTATTATATATGGCATTTTTATGAAACATTAGGCACAAAGTGATAGCCATATTACTGTATATTAGAAAGCTCTGAAGGATGCTCAGCCAACAAGATAGCTTGATTGCATGAACATTCAAATACATCTTTTTGGAAAGGAGATATGGGCTAACAGAGCAGCTAACAGGCCATGTTGCTGGCAGCTGAGGGGTTGATTTTTAAAGCAGAGCTATGGCTGATAGTTTTAGTTTCCTGAAAATACGGGTTAGTTTTGTAAGACAATTGAAATATTCACAGCTATTTTCTGATATGCCTGGGACCCAATTCTTCTCCTACATGTAGCACCGGTTTCAGTGAATTTATGCCTGATTCGTATCAGTGCAAACAAAGACAAACTCCAGCTGCATGTTTCTTTATATGTGCCTCTGTTCCACAAAGTATTTAAGCACAATTTTAAATCAATCCCTATTCAGCAAAGACTGACGCATATCTTAGGCTTTCAGTAAAGAAACATGCTTAAGAGCTTTGCTTAACAGGAATGAACTACAAGCCAGGGCTTTAGCAGCTGCTTTAGGTTCGTACCTGCACCTTTCCTGATGAACCTTGCTACAGAGGAAAGTCATTATTTAAAAAAGAAAGTATCTGTGGTGTGAAGCTAGACTTATCTTGAGCCTGCAGGAAAGTTCATTACTTGGCAGAAAAATATTTGATATTGATACCCATCTACCAAATGCAAAAAGAAAGAATAAAAAAAAAGGAAACTAAATACCTAAATATTAGATAGCATTTTTAGCAGAATTCCCTAATTGCATCTGCAAAAACTGCAAGCCTGTCTATTCTATGAAAGGACAATCCTCACTGAAGCATGTGCAACAGGAGTGCACACGTGTGAGCTTCAGAGCCTACAAACTGGTACTTCAGTAAACCCCCACACAAGCACACCCAGCTTTTGCAAAGCCAAGATATGCTTGTGCATTTTATAGATGCAGTTAAAAAAGCCAGCTGGAAACTTATTTCACTGTGTTTCACATTAAGTGCATGTTGACTGTAATTAAAATAATTTATATTTTGCAAGGGCAGTTTTGTAACGCTCTTCCTTCCACCCAGGGCCGTGAACTGCAGTAGCAATTAGTAAGAGACATGACTGATAGAAGTTACAGTTTCAAAAGGTCAGAGACAAGTTTCCATCCTCACAGCAGCTGCATACAGCATCAGATTTGAAAGGAGCTAAAACCTGTACAAACGGGTTCAGGTTTGTAAATGTCATGCTGGACCTAGGTAGATGTAAGATGGCACCAACAGACCCAATATTCCTATACAATACCCAGTCCCAGAGGCTCCTGAATCCTGCTGGTGAAGCTTCTCAAGGGGCTAAAGCCTGCTGTAGGTCTTTCCTTTCCGCAAAGCCACCTCCCTCCTGATTCTGCTGAGCTGCTCTAAGCACCACCTCAGCCACCATGTCAGGGAGATCTAGGGCTGCCATCGCCCACCACGACATGACAGCCAACCTGCCAGCTCTGTGCAGTGCCCACGAGAGTCGTAGGGACAAGCTGGAGGTGGGCTCCGTACACACGTGCCTCCCTGCCTCCTCCTCACGCTGCCTGAGTTGCAACCCCGACATCCTGGGCTCCCCTGGAACATCAAATGGAGCAATGGGAGTGTTGTGGTTTAACCCCAGCCGGCAACTGAGCACCACGCAGCCGCTCGCTCACTGCCCCCACCCAGTGGGATGGGGGAGAGAATCAAAAAAAGAAAAAAAACCCCAAAACAAAACACAAACCTCATGTGTTGAGATAAAGACAGTTTAACAGGACAGAAAGGAAGAAAAATAATGATAATATAATAATAATAATAATAAAATGACAATAATAATACTAAAAGAATTAAAATATACAAAACAAGTGATGCACAATGCAACTGCTTACCACTCGCTGACCGATGCTCAGTCAGTTCCTGAGCAGCGATCCACCCCTCCTGGCCAACTCCCCCCAGTTTATATACTGGGTGTGACGTCATATGGTATGGAATAGCTCTTTGGCCAGTTTGGGTCAGCTGTCCTGGCTGTGTCCCCTCCCAGCTTCTTGTGCCCCTCCAGCCTTCTTGCTGGCTGGGCACGAGAAGCTGAAAAATCCTTGACTTAGTGTAAACACTACTTAGCAACAACTGAAAACATCAGTGTGTTACCGACATTATTCTCATACTAAATCCAAAATATAACAGCTACTAGGAAGAAAAGTAACTCTATCCCAGCTGAAACCAGGACAGGGAGGACAAGGTCTGGTGCAAGCGGGATTGGTCTCCGACGCAGGCCAACAGAGCACAGATGGGAAGATTTCCTTTCGCCTCAGATTAAGCAAGCAGTTTCTCCAATGCAATCTGCCAAGAGTGTACAAGAGAAACATCTATAAATAAAAACATACAGTTTTGGTTTTTTTAAGAATAAAAACCTTCTAAGCTAAATTTGTTGCACTGATAGGTAGTTAGGAGTATAGAAAATCTTACAATATCCAGGGCTTCATTAAGGACACAGGTAACTATGGATAATGGGGATTTGTATAATTTTATCCAGACCTGAGCTTCATTGTTCTGACAGACACATAACAATTAGCAAAACAACAAAAGAAGAGTCCAAGCAAACGAATAGAAGTTGTTTGTAGTTCTGTGGTTGTGAAGGAAAGCTTGAAAATGTGACCTACCTGTAAGGAATGGCTGGGGTACTGCAGAGCATTTCAGTGACGCAGCCCTGGCAGTAACTGCGCCGGGGGCTCTCCCTGTGCAGCCCCCCCGGGGGGCAGCAACAAATTCCACAGCTCCTGACCTTCACTGGCTGCTGGGATAAATGGGTGCTAATGGGGCCTGGGAGGAAAGGGGGACCCGTCCCCCCGTAGGCAGCACAACCAGAGACAGTCCCTCAGGGGCCAGCCCAAAGGCACCATGCGTTGGGTCGGCAGCTGGCTTGTGGAGCACACGGGGCTGTGAGCACCCCTTCAAGGCTCTGCAGAGACAGGTAAAAAAGTTATTAGGGATGTCACCATCTCTCCATCTTCCATAGATGTTTTTTCATTCATTTGGGCATTGTTGCTTATGCTTAGTAATGACTATGACCAAAGCAAATTCTGCTTGCTACAGAATATCTATATATTCTATATATCTAATATAGTCTATATAATTTTTCTGCTTTTCTATAAAATTAGAATAAATCCACCATCCTCCATAGGTTACCTTAGACCGATATGAGTGTATCAGACAGAAAGGTTTCCTACTTTACTCCTCCTTGTTCTGCGAGCACAGCAGCAGAGAAAATCAGCACAAAAAGCCTTTGGCTTTTCGTGTTTTTTTCTTTATTTATTTTTGTTTGAACCAAAGTTTTTCCCCATTTAAATCTCAATTTCCTTTCTCCTTCTGCAATTGGGGTCACCACGGCAGGGGTGAAGGCAGCGCATATCTGGTTACATACAACAGACACCAGCCCAGCAGAAATAAAAGAAAGCGCTCACCACATAACTATAGTTGTTAGTGCAGAAATGTACCGACCTAAATGGAATTTCACCTTGGGAGTTTCAGCTGAATTGTGCCTAAACAGAGGTGAAATTCCCCAGGCATATGGCAAGTCCTCTGGCTGGCGTAGTCAGAGCCCCGCGGCACTTCATCAGGCCCTCGGAGCCCACCATTAGCTCCACCGAGTGCCGTTATTAGGGAGAGGAGAACAGCTGTAAGTGTCTCTTAATGCCGGTGGGGAGCTGGGGAGTGCTAAACTGCTGCATGTATAATATAAAAGGAAGAGGAATATAGCTCCACTGAATTAGTTTAGGCCACTGAGGTCTGTTTGTTTCAATTATCACTGGTACAGTCAAGTCCCCTGAAAGCCCCCATTAGCTCCCAACACGTTCTTTTACACATAGGCACCTTTTCAAATACCTTTTGCTTTAATGAAGCTTTTTTTTATAACACACATTGGAGTAGATACCAAAAAGAGAGCATGGGCACTTAAAAATAAATGGGTCAAATGTGTCCCTGGTGTAACACAATGGGATGTATTGATACTTTGTTTAGATCTAAGCTGTTGGGCAAGTGAAATGGCAGAAAAAAGGGAAAAGAACAAAGAACTGAAAACTAAAGACCTGCCTTGTCTCTCTTCCTGGTTTCCCTTCGACAGAAGGTCAGTACATGATGTTTCCGCTTTGCAGTGAGGCTTCTGTGGATAAGTAGTCACATCTATCATTTTCTACCTGCTAATGCTATTTACCAAACCCCTTCCAGGGAAAGGATTAAATTCATGCCTGGTGCCTCCATTCATGCCTACACTTAAGTAGCTGGGAAAAAAATAGCCTCCAAAGAGGAGTATAGTTTCCTGTTTCTTTTGCCTGGCTGCTGCTACCACATAGGGAGAGGTTTGAATTTGTTTAAAATGCCCAGGATTGCACCTCAATTAAAGTTCAAAAAACATCCAATAAAGCCAAGAAGGCAGAGTTCAAATATTCTGGTCCCTTCGTGCCGTGACAGTACTCTGGCACAAGCGTTGCTCTTTGCCCTGGGGAGGAGGGACGTGCGAGTGTAACCTGTAAGGCAGCAGAAAGGGGATGGTGCTGCGGGACTGCAGTTCAGAGACTTCGACGGCAGTACGAGCATGCCAGCAATCCAGGCTCCTGCCAGTGCTAACAGACAAGGAAGAGAGGTTCTCACTGAAATTGGATGGAAATTCTTTTCTTTTAAGATACCGAATCTCATTATACACAATCCGCTTGCAAGTCCACAGCCAGCTCTGCTCAGTCTGGCTGCTAGGAAATGCTGTCTCATTTCAGGGCTGAATTTCTCCACACTCATTTTCCAGCCTTCTTGTTAGGCTCTATTTTGCAAGGTCAAAAGGCCCTTGACTCTCAAGACTCCTCTCCATGTACATGTTCTTAAAACGAACGATAAAATCTCCTCTCCATCTTTTAATAAGCTAATGAATAGAGTTTTGTGTGCTTCAGGTCATGTAACTCATTTCCCATCCCCTGAATCATTTTCATAGCTTTCCTTTGAGGTCTGTGTAAGATCTAGTCATCGCTCCTGAAGAGGCAATGTCAGAAGCAGATGTGGTCCTCCAGTAGCCATCACTACAGTCCTGAGGACAGAGGTGGGCTTACTCCCCTAATACCACTTGATTCTTTTCATGCACACGCAGGGTTGCTCTTCTGCTGCAGAGCTGAGAGCTCACTCTGTGGCTTTTGCCTGTGATGACCCCCAAGTCCATCCCAGAGCCACCATCTTCCAAGAAAGAATCTCCCATTCTGTGGGTCCACCAGCAGTTTTCCTTCCCAGGTGCACCAGCTGAAGTCTGGCTGTATTTAACTACAAGCATGGGGACTGTCACCGCTGAAGTGAGCAATGTGAATGTCACCACTTTCGCAGGAACCCCTTCTGCTGCCGTCAGGGCTCTCCCTGCACTGCGTTGTGCGTGTGGGCAGCAGATGATGAACCACCACCGTTTGCAGCTTGGACTATTTAGGCAAACCAGAACTGACTGCAGGTTTCTTCTTCATGGATTGTGGCATTTCAGTGTTTTACTGCACAAATAGCCGAGACCTTCACAGGAACAAGCAGCCTGGGAAAGGTGCAGGTAGCCAGGAGCTGTTGCAGATATCTCACGCCAAGCCTTCCCCACTGCTCATCCAGCACCAAGGGCACAAGGGGCCATGGTTTTCCTGAGACTGAATGAAGAGTGAAGAGGAGCTCAGCGTTATGAGTAGATGTGCATGAAAGCTGCAAGCAGAGAGCTTACGGCTATTACCGATCTCTCCTTTCTAACTATGAGGTGGGGAGCCTTTAGTGCACGGGGCCTTCAGTGCCCCGAGGGCTGGAGGAAGGGGAAAGCACACCATAAACCAATACAAACACAATCAAGCGTACAGCAACTCTGAAGGGAATTTTAGCAAACATTTCCCTTTTTCAGAGATTTTTTTGAAGAGAAAAGAAGAACAATCTTGTCCTTTGGAGGAGATATATTCCACTAAATAGACTATTTTTTACAGTAGCTGATGCCCCTGCCAGCCCACAGGAAAGCAAATTGAGTGATTAGAAGAGTCTAAAAACTATTGCTGCAAGTGAAAAAGGACATGCAACAAGGACAGCTATTTTTAAACTATGCAGCAGTGTTGCCTGCTGATTCCACAGCACCAAAGTTATAATTTCTTGTTGATCACACAGTTACTTTTTTTCTCTTTTCAAACCCGTAACCAAACTTGTAATCTGTGCCTTGTGAATTACTACAGTGGCTACCAAAGAGAAAGAAGGTATTTAAGACAAAGATTCATGCACCAACATTTAAACTCCTGAGACTTGCACCTGGGTGCAAATTGTATTTGCAGATCTTAATGATGAATGAAAGGAAGCCCTAGACTAGATCAGCAGAAAAGACCAGATGATTTCGTATTTACAAGGTATCTAGAGGATGGATAAGTATAAATGTGTGCACTAGTTAATGGAAATGCATGCCAGGCATTCCATGGATGGCAGAGCAAAGAGTTTCTGGATTGCCCCAGATCCTCCAGCTAAGCACAGTGGCCAGGGAAGAACCTGAAAACAGGTTTCAGGAGATGGCAAAAACTTCTGCGCTAAAGGACTGTTTATAAAAGTGACGTGCTGGAAGGTGGGAAACACGTCCACATTTCCACAGGTGGAATTTGAGTAATCCCTTAAACCTCTGAGAAGCAAACAGGTGAAGTTGGGTGCTGGCCTGCTGGATTTTTTTTTTTTATCAGGGCTGAACTGCAGACAGTTTTCTTTATCCTGCAGTAAATACAGAAGATATCTCATTAGCCTGGTTTAAAAGTGGGGGAGGTAAGAGAAGATATATCCACTGGTGTTAAGTGGAATAAAGAATTATATACAAACAGCGCAAGCCTGCAGCAGCTGCAGTCAAGAAAACAAATCAACCATTTATTACTTCTTCAGTGTTTTTAAACATTTATGGAGTGCCATCAATAACCAAGTTAATTGTGAATGGCTGATAGTGTATTTGCAAAGCCGCCTTTAACCTGCAAGCATCAGAACTGCCATGAAAGGGACTTTTCATCAATGACAATAATTATATGGCCCTTTAACAGCTTTCTGCGTACCTTATGGCATAATCCTGTTCAGCTAGTCACGCTGGGCTTTGCATGATATTATTAATGAGTGGAGTTGAAGAACATGGAGCAAACAGGAACAACGTATTTCTTGGTGTGTGTGCATGCAGGGTGAGTGCCCTCTCTGGAGAAAGAAACCAGCCACCATTTTGCCAGGCAGAGACTCCTCAACATCCACAGCTGAGCAACTGAAAATGCTCGACAGTCCCTGCCATTTACCAAGGTAGAAATTAATCCTGAGTGACCTCGTGACTGCTTGTAGCACCTTGCTTAACTAAGTACCTAAATAAAAAAACCCCAAAAAACCAAAAAAACCCAAACTGCATACTTGTGCAGTGACCTGGTGTCAGAAATGAAGAATTTGTCTCCAGACTGGTTTAATCATATCAGAAAGACGGATGCCAGGATTCATTACTGTGACAAAATGCTTATTGTTTAATCACATTATCCGCCAGCTTTCAGCCAGGCTGAGACAAGCTAATCTGACATCGACCTGCGCTGGGGATTCATACGGAGCTGCCTCCTGGCTGCTGCTTCACCAAGCCTTTGGTTTCAGGATGTTTCTGGAGTCTCCATGTGAGGCTGAGCACCTGAAGGTTGCTTGCACCATGCGCATCCCTCTATTGCTAATCTGGCTGCTGTGTTTTACCTACTCCCTTCCTTTCAGTTAGCTGGCCTGTGTGGATACGGCCTTTTCACCCAGGTGGATAGACACAGGGCATCAGCGAACAGGTATCTCACAAAAAAGAGTTTCTGATCCCTCTCCAGATGTGCGTTTTTATGTGAAAACCCATTACTTCCTGAAGATGAAATCCAGAGAAGTTTGTTATTTTTACCGATTCACAACATTTGCAGGCTAACCCCCATTGAGGTTTGCCAGACTTCCTTCAGTCAAAATTAGAGCTCACAGAATAGAAAAAAAAAAAAAAAAAAAATCTGCCTAAGATATTTCTGAAACGTTTTCCATTTTGGTGACATTTAACAGATTTTAGTGTTCTGCTCAGCTCTGGTGAGAAATATAGTGAACAAAGGAAGCTCATGCTTTGGCCAGCTGATTTCACTGTGGATAGCAGGTACTAAGAATCTTCCTGAGCAGTGGGCAAGTGTTGGGTCCTGCTCCCAGCTAGCAGCAGAGCTGTGTCCCACCAGTAATTTCTGTAACTAGTGCGCAGAACATGAATAACTCTCCTACAGACCCTGCTCAATGAAGCTGTAAATACAGAAACGTGTCCTACAGACAGCACATCCTCAAGCTTATAACTTCCGTTGGAGCTATGACATATCTTTCACAAAGACATTTAGCCTGGAGCTAAGGACTTCAAATGATGGAGAATCCACCTTGCCGCCGGGTAATTTATTTCAGTGGTTAATTACTCTCACTAAAAAATGTGCACCATATTTCTAGTCTGCATTTGTCTAGCAACTGCTCTAGTGCAAGTTTTTAAATGAGTCCAAATGCATGCTGGAACAGGACTTTGGGAGTTAATTAATACTGTTTGGATAGCCAGACAGTGGAGACATGTTCAATAAAGCTGACATTTATGTATCACTATCAATTCACAAAGATGAAACACACTGAATTCCCTTGCAAAGCGACGGGCTTGTGCATTTTTAGACATCTTAGTAGAATTTCAATGAAGTCATAAGGAATAATCTATTTAATTTCCACCGAAACCTGCTCTCCATAATGTAAGGGTAGAACAGTTTTATTTCTCATCATTTAGGGAAAAATATTCAATCCATAGTCCATTGCAAGCCTAAGCTGAAAAACATTTATCTTGCCATTTTAATTTTTTTTCCTCCATGATTTATAAATGCTGCTGTCTTTCCCTAGAGATGGGGATGAGGTTTGGATTCCTGACATTGATTGATTCAAGGGGAAAAAGTATGTAACATTTGATCTGACAAGATGAGCACATGCAATCCTTGGACAGAGGTACCAGTGAGAGAGGTAATACTTTGAGTCTTGAACAGAGTTCTGTTCAGATGTTATCTGAGTTCAGATTCTACATGAAATTATTGTGAATATGCAAAGAGAAATAAAGTACTGGGAGAAAAAGTCTTCCCAAATACTGCATAAACTGAATAGCTCTGGCCAATTCATTTATTGCAATTCTTCTTGAGATTCATACCTTGCCTAAAGTGAACGGACGGGACTTTTGCTCAGCTTCCAAATCCATCAGACCAACAAATCTAGGGCACTACCTAAAAAATGCTAAGACATACAAACTTTTTGCTGTCACTGCAAAGGCAAATCTCTTCTTCCTCCCCCTACCAACACACAGCCATCAGAAAAAGCAGTATTTAAGGGGATTTCACACTTCCAGAGAAAATAATTTACAAATCACTCCTGCTAGTTGCCAAACAATGCTGAGGTGACCCCTAAGAAGGGCCAGGAACTGATTTTTTCCTATCCCATGAAGAACGATGGGAGATATTGGCATTCTCCCCCTGTTCAAATGAGCATAAAGCTTCAAACATCAAATCAGTTTTGAAAACTCAAGATTCCAAGGCAGATTTTTAACTTTCTTGGTTTGGGTCATTTCAAATATTTCAGTTCAATTTAATTTGAATCAGCTCAGTTCACTCTGTTCCTCTGTTTTGTTTTGCTTTTTTAACCATAATATTATTATGGTTAAAGACAAATGAATAAAATCAAGTTATTTTATGCTGCAAAAAAGCAATAACCAAAGCCTAGAAATTTACACTTGGATTATTTAAAAAAAAATCAATACCATTTTTTTCTGTGAAAGACTTCGTTCACTTTTAATGAACTGAGACATTCCAAATGAAAAGAAGTTTTGTTCAAAACACTCCCAACCAGCCCCAGCAAATATATCTTCTTCTGTTTGTAAACCCTTTTTGTCTCCCTCTGCAAGTACCTGTTGTGCTTCAATGAGAACCTCATATCTTACCCAATAAATTCAATATACCCATCACCAAATGTGGGGAAAGTGCAGCATGCCAACATGTATCCAAGTAAAAATGACTTCAACAAGAATTTCTCTTCTATTTTACTGATAGTAACCTGGCAGGCCTTCCAAGGAGCTGACCCTGAAGCAAAACAGATGCATGGAGCCTTGTAACCCCTACATGTTCATTTCAAATGTATTGCTTTTAGGAGAAGTGTAGGTGTCTAATGGGGCTTGGGAAAGCCAGATTTTCCTTCGACTACACCCTCAAAGTAAATCAAGAGCGTCGAGTAAAGAGGAACTAATTCTATTTTGCTTGCTTTCAATAAGAAGGAGAATTGTCTCTCCTCCCCTTCTCGCCCCAAGCAACAGTCTTGGCAGCAAAGAATATTTTTTCATAAAGCATAATGCAGAAGCAGCTCTCATTCACTCCAGAAAATCCTGTTTAATCCCTGGATTTGTATCGTTTGCTGACTAGACTGAGAAATTTGGCTGCATCTAATCCTTTGCCTTCTGAAGAAAAATGGCTTATTTAAATATTTAGCTGCACTTCGTCAATATCAGCGGGACAGGGGTGACGGATGACAGCAATTATGCTGGGTGCATCTCCATTAACGTGGCACTTTTTCCAGGTATGGAGTCTGCCTCTTGTATGGTTTGTTTAATGATCAGGACTGAGAAGGAATTTTAATGACCCCTTAGCAGCTTGTTTTCATTTGAGGTTGGATATTATTTAGTGGTGTACAAGTAGCTGGTGAGCCGGGATGATCAGGACAATGGATTAGACAGGTACTCTGCAAACAAGTTTTCTCCATACTTCATGACACGCTAATTTGCAGCAACTAAAGCACACCAGGAGATAACTAGAGGCCCAGCCATAAAAGCTAAGTAGCTCCTAGTGCTCTTCAGTGTAAGGGATTACATTTTTAGTACATCATGTGATGAAAGCATTCAACACTTCTCACCAAATATCTATCAACCGTATATTTCTCTCATAACCTATTTCTTATAGATATGTAGAGAGGCAGAGACAGAGTTAGAGATGAGAGACTAAAGACAGAGGTATCTTACGCACCTGTATCAGTAGGGATGTCTTCAGCACCCTGGGTTTGGTGATAGTCGTGATATGCTGGCCGCACAGACATCAGGCAGGGATTTGCCAGAGTCGCAGCTCGGGTTCAGAGATGGACTGCCTAGGATGTCTTCATATACACCCTGTTCTTCTTGCTTTCCAGACCATGATGGAAGAGCCCTTACAGTCCAATGCAGAGATGCAGGCTCAGCCCATGGCTGTATAGCAGACACACAGTTGGGCATGTACACTCATGATGACAAGTGCAAACGCTCTTGGATCCCCTGGGTGCCAGAAGAAGTGAGTCAATAATAAATCTGAAGCCATCCACTGTTTTTCATCCTTGGCATGATCATAATTTATAATAGAGGGGATCCAGTCCTACCTCACTGACCATTGTAAAGGCAAATACAGAAGAGACTGTAAATCAGTGACAACAGGGGCTAGACTTGTCACAAAAACTGGAGTTTTACCTTCAGTTCTTTTCCCCTGGACCCAAATCTTTTCTCTTTCTGTCTGGGCCAGGGGTCCTGTTCCTGCTACCATTCTCTATATGCTATTCATAAGGTTGCTGCATGTAGGGTGAATTTATTTAGCTGCTACTTTTAATACTCATTTTTGCTTTTTCATACGTAACTGTATGCACATAGGCCTCACATGAACTATTTCCCTCTTGGTCAGAGCAGTACATGAGAAAGAAATATTTGTTCTGGATGGACTATTGTATGTTAATATTACTGTGAAATATGTGAGGTAAGGTGTGATAATCTGGTAAACTCCCGTTACTTTCTGTGTTTCATGTGCATGTGGTGTAAATCTTGTGAAGTCAATTGGATGCCCAGAGGACAGATAAAAGCAACAGAGATCTTTGCATGTAATTTCATTCTCAGGTGACAGACACCCTTTTAAAAATACAATGTGCAGTATAAACTATATTATTAAATTGAAGTATTTAGAGCAGTCCTGACCACTAACAGGGCAGTAACAAGGGATACCTATAGTAGCACTGTTCTCTCCATCCTTAGTGCACCTAGGATTTGGAGCCCCAAAAGGCAGCTCAGTGTTCCCTCTATATTTTGGAGAGGGAAAAAACCTGCTTTTCCCCTCTACCCCACCAAAAAAAAGTCTATTCAAAATCTGCTTCCTCACAAATACAGGCTGCACCAACACATTTTTCCTATTTCTTCTGCTACAAGGCATTATTTGCATTGGAAAGATCCCTGTACAGAAGGTGTGATGGGCAGGTTTAATCAGTCAGTCCACAGACCTGACCTCCATTCTCCACTTCAGCCTTCACTGCAAAGAAATATACAGCGGCCACCTTAAAAAATAATTAAAGGCAGACCACACAAGAGATCTACGTGGCACTGCCATCTATTAATGGAAATGACAGATGCTCTGTATTAACCTTGCCGCAGTTGCAGCCCTACATACAGGGAAAGAAGCAGCTGTGTGAGTGATTCAGTGAGGTTACCTCTTGCAAATTGTATTAATAATTCACTTGCCTGCATGTGAACGAATCCCTCCTTCCCAGGCTGAAGGGCTGGAGTAAGTTAATGTTGCAAGGTTTAGATAGCCATATGCTCCTCCAGAGAAAGCTGAAGCAGAAAACCTGGAGGTTAGCAACCACCCTTCCCTGGGCTTTGTGCAACATCCTGGTGCTGCCCAACCTTTCTTGCGGGATGGTAGAAACCAAAGCTGTCTGTAGCCCTAGGGATTTGCAGTCTGGTGATACCCCCTGGAGCTGGGACTCATCAAATGTCAGGAGCAGAAGATCAATATCTCAGCCTTGACAACATCAGACCCAGTAGCTGGCACTTATACGCGGACTTTTTGGTCGCCTTGTTCACCACAGACCAGAGTTTGAGAAGAGGAAAGTAAATGAATTAATCATTTAGTATGGACAGGTCGATCAGTTTCACATTTCACCACCCATAAACTGTCTACAAACAGGTCACCAAATTCTCAGATTTGTTTGTTACTCACAAGTATTTAAGCATTTTCTCAAGCCCACCTGGCACTCCCCGTAGCAGGTACAACTGCTGGTGCTATGGCATGGCACATCCAGCACAGCGGGTGGCACGCCAGCCGCACCAGGCTCCATCGAAACACACTGAAGGCTATCCGGCTAAAAAGCTCCCCAGAGCTGAGCAATCCTAATAACTATGCAGGCACGCAGTTAAAGTGAAGGACTGGGGGAAAAATGAAAGGCTGCGAATATTTTTAGCAGAGTGGCTTCGCTGGAGTTTGGTCGTCCCAGGAAAGGAAGAACTCTTTCCAGGTTCACCTCTGCTGCTGATCAGTTAAAATTAAGTTTTCCAAAGCCAAGAGCCTGTGCTGCCATTATTACACAAGCCTTTGTTGAAGGCAAGTTGGAAACTTGCAGGACTTCAGGAAGGGAGTAGGCAGCGGTATTTCTCACTGCTGCCGTTATCTTCATTGATTTACCTCTATGGCAGCACTCCCATTTCTCACATATGCATTTCAGGGCCTGCTTTATTTAACCTTGTAGCTACAAGGCCACTATCCAGCTCCGCTCTTCTGACAAACTGCTGTAGGGTCCTACTTGGCTTTATCAAGTTGAATACGATCACATACACAACCCTGGGCAGAGCCCCATCAGGCCCGTGGCTACGGGCATTTGCTGATGGCAACGGTACTACAGGTGCAGGTCTTCTGCGATTCAGCAGAAATCCCTTACGCTGCAAACCTACCAAAGGTACGTCCAAAGTGATTTACAAGAAATTGCAAAATATCGTCCGTGTTCTTCCAAAATTACTTCGTGTTTGCTTACACCCCCTGTTTCTTAACTGGCAGTGTTAACTTATTCAGGTCACTGAGCTGAGATGGGAGAGAGGGGAAGGGAGAGCAGAGGGGTGAGAAGATGTGTGTCCTGGTTTCAGCTGGGATAGAGGGGGTTTTTTTGAGATAAGAAAGTTTAATAACTAAAGTAAAATATAATACTAACAATAATAATAATGAAATATAATAATAATAGTAATGAAAAGGAATATAACAAAAAAAAAAAAACCACAAACAAAAAACCAGTGATGCACAATGCAATTGCTCAACACCCGCTGACCGATGCCCCAGCAGCGATCCGCCCCTCCCAGCCAACTCCCCCCAGTTTACATACTGAGCATGACGTTCCATGGTATGGAATATCCCTTTGGCTAGTTAGGGTCAGCTGCCCTGGCCATGCTCCCTCCCAGCTTCTTGCACACCTGCTTGCTGGCAGAGCATGGGGAACTGAAAAGTCCTTAACTAATAAGCGCTACTTAGCAACAACTAAAACATCAGTGTGTTATCAACATTATTCTCACACTAAATCCAAAACACAGCACTGTACCAGCTACTAAGAAGAAAACCAACTCTATCCCAACCAAAACCAGGACAATATGGAAGCAACCAACAGGCTTTGAGAAATGCCCCAAATCTGGAGGTGAGAAAGAGTGATGGATTTCAAGATTGCAATGCTTTTTTAAGTGTGTGTACTCCCATGTTGAATGTCACCAACCTTTTTATACGGCAACTTGTAAAGTGTTTGATTTCCTTGTCTTTTGCCTACCTACACAGTCTAATTTGGAGTTACCTGCTAACAATAATTTAATACGCTACAGAGATTTCGTACCTTTTTTACTTCTGGAGTAGCCATTTGACAACATGTGAAGTGGGAGCCGAGCACAGCCGAGACTGAGAAATCCTGTTGTCCACATTAAATGTGGGTGGCAGAAGCAGGGAATCTGGAAAGATTCAAAAGAAGCCGGTAATTACCTGTGAGCAGGGATATTTGAAGCAGATGAGCCTCACACGAACCCACACAAATACATTTTCTTGCCATACACACTGCGGCTACCACGCTCCCTGCTGGGTTTACCCTGCACATACAGAGAGACTCAGGGCAGAGAGTTACTCAATGCACAGATCTGGGCGTTTAACTCTGAAGACAAACAACATTGTGGCTTTAACCACGAAGGGCTTAACATGACTGGAAACTGTAAACGTTATGGCTTTCCAGCAGTACTGTAACCATCACTTTGAATACAAAGCTGGGATACTAGCTGTGAGTGCCTGTGCTGGATATAATTGCTTTTTTTCCTCCTGGTGTTTTTCACCAACCACCCAACCAGCATATGAAGCAGAGGAATTCACCATATGAGAGAGGAAATCAAGTGCAAGATTTGCTCCAGTTTCTCTCGGTGATGAGAGGATTACAGGATGCAGAGGTAGGAAAGGACCATTTGCCTAAGATCCCGGCTGAACCCAAAGACACAGGGGAAAAAACCACGTGTGCTGTTTTCCCTAAGGAGCCCTAAGTCTGCTACGTTTTGAGAAGTGCTACCACCAGTTTGGAAACATAGGGACCAACGTCTGGATGCAAGACCAATGGAGTGGTGACGGCCGGATTTACAGCTGCTTGCTGCACTGCCTGGTGTAGCCTTTTCCGCCTGCGGTTCTTCAGCTCCTGCTGCCGCTCCTTGGGCTGCCTTGCAGCTTCCCACTTGCTCCCCAGGTCTGCCTCCTTCCACTTCCACCCTTCACGCTTTTATACATTCTTGTCTATAGGAACATCTTTGTGCTCTTCCCTATGCCCAAACTTCTCCAATATTCAGCACCAACTCTGTTTATAAAGCTATGACGTTAACAGAGCAAGTTTTAGACCGGCTACACAACACAAATAAGAAGCAAGGCCAGTCAAATCCATCCTCCTTCTGCAGCACGTAAAGCAGTCAGTGGCAGAGCAGATGACTTTCCCCAGCAGTTCCTAAGCTACCCAGCATCAGACAGAGGTTTTTCCTTCCCGTTCATTCCTGCCCTCTATGGATTTGAATGACATAGGGAGTGAAGACAGAAACCTGAATGTTTCTGTGTATATAGTAAGGCAAACGTCAAAGCAGTGGAGGAAATTTTCACAGCCGATAGACCCTGAGGACAGAAATAGAGAATGAGGCTGCCAAGTGATATGTTTCTTGTTTCTAGTTACCAGCTTTCCCAGGCATTCGCCAGACCTGAGTGAGGAGTCCTTGCCCACAACTCCTGGATGAATCTGGGGCAAATACAGCAGAGTTCTGAAAATCTTTACCTATATTTGCCCAATTTTTGTTTACAGATCAAATGTGCATTGAAATACGAGTGTTGTGGACTTGGGAATCTACTTTCTTCAGCTGATTATTTGAAGGAAACTACACTTTCTTTCACCTCACTTCAAAAGACAGAGTTTTTTCACGGGGGAGAAATTACATTGCAATCCATTGACGATTCGCTATTCAGCAAACAGTTCACTTCAGAGTGTCAGCTTCCCCATTGGTTTGTAATATAGACTGTGAGACACTGTCATTCTGGTACCATTTACTTTGCACAGTTTCATTGTACAGAGCTCTTGATCCTATTGAAGTTGGCTCAGGAGTTACCATATGAAAGAAAGTATAAGACAGTGGCTTAAAATGGAACTTGAAAACTACCAGCATATTATTCATTTGTTTAGATGAAAATACTAATGATTATTTTTTTTTTTCCAAAAAGCCTGACGGTTACTTATAGGTACATTTAAAAGAGAGAAGGGTGAAAAAACAGAAGAACTTATTACCTTGTTGACACTAGCAGGAAAATAACAAGTAAAAATGCCTGAAGCTTCTCAGCAAAAACACTTTCAGAAACAAGCATTAACATTGCAAACATTGCAGTGATGACAGAAGAAGGATCTCACAGATGTGGTATTTGTAACTTCAGCTGTGGTGTGAGCACTGTTTATGAAGACTTCAACAAATACATGCCAGCGTCTAATTTGGACCTTTCATTTTCACTTGGAAATAATAAAAAAAAAGATGTTTGTTCTCTCTCTGGCTGCTCCCAGGTACCTTTCAAACCAGTCAGCTAATTTTAATAAGCAAACAGTACTTTTTGTTACAAGAACTTCTGAATGAAGCCCCATTCAGAATGGCAAACAGATATGAGCATTATCTTCTGGAATAATTAACAGGAAACTTTAGCAACAACTGCTCTGATTTCTAGCATTTCTAACAGCAAGAGTAACCGTTGCAGCACAGGGTTGAATTTCTGGAGGCAGAAAGAGTGACTCTGCTAACTTTATTTTAGAGCTACTCCTCTGACAGAAACAAACAACAGAGCCAGAAATGGTGGGACTCCCTCCCTCTGAGTTTGCAATGAATGCAAAAGCTCATCCTCGCTCACTGCTTTAACCCTCCCCAAGCACTGATGAAGGTAAAGTTCTTTCCTCCATAGCCATCTACATTTTTCTCTGCCCTCTGGGACGTGATCGTGGCTTTCCAAAACATGGAAGAACACAACAGCACAGGGATGTAAGGAGAGCAAAACATGGGACTGCCACAAAAGAAGAGGAAGAATAACCAGGAAAGAAAAAGGCAAATAGTGACCTTCACCATGGACTCATGACATATTGCCTGGGGAGACAACCCTTGGGGAGGACCTATTTAGGGCCTGATTGTTACAGAAAGTCACTGTTGAGAAAAAGAATAATTTAGTTTTACATCATGCTTTTCATACCCAAGTTATGGCAAAGTAACTTGAGAAACGAGATGCATTGTAATGTATGACTGCTGGCAAGTAAGGGAGGTTTTACCTGCACAGCAGTACTTTGCAGCCTGCCTTTGACAGCAGAAGTACTTCTGCCGAGCGGGAGGACACTGGATCTAAAGGCAGGAGCAAGACAATTTGTTCTAGTGCCTCTTCCAAGGATGCTCCTCACAACCTGTCTTCTCTTCCCTTAGGACTAATGCAGCATCCGTAGTAAAAAGTACATGCACCAGTCCCACCTTGGGACCAACACAGCCATCTGCCGTTTAAAGGGATGGAAGAATCAACATGTCCAATCTAGGTCCTGTCCAAAGTGATGAGGCCTAAGTGTCCCCCTGGGCAAACATGTTCAATACATGAGAGTGTCCAGCATCACCTAACAGAGCAGTGTGAGTTGCTTTTATGTCTGGATGGCCCTACTTGAAGTGACTGTCGAATCATTTTCATTAATGATCACCTAGTCTTTCGTGGGTAGAACGGCTGCAGGCAGAATCCCTTGTCTGCATTTGTAGGGAGAAGCTACACATTCCCACTGGGTATGTTTTTCTAGCGTGTGTTGGCTTCTCCAGCAGTAGACCTGCATGACCTCGAGCTAACCTGCAATCCCAAGTGACTGTGCTGGAAGCAAATCTTCCCCGCAAACTCAGGCTGAGCTGCATGAAGCAAAGCTACATATGAATAAAACAAGCCAATTTGTTATCTTGTATTAAATTCTTGGTGATTTCAGCAGAGCTTGACTTGATATGGGGTTTCATCAAACCCAAAGTTCAGGGCAAATATGGCAGAAATATGTGCAAGAGAGCCTGCAAGTCAGAATGATTGGCTTTGTCTCGAATGAGGAGAAATACACAGGCTGCACTCTGCAGAGGAATGGATGTAAATTATTATAAGAAAAACCTAGCAGCTTGTTTACAGTGTGTGTTACCTAAATTATGTCAATATTTCTCTCTTTTTTTTTTGTCAAGCCCTCCTTCAAATGCAAACAAATCCCTTTCCCACCCCTCAGCTTTCAAAAAAATCAAGCAACCACATATCCTCTTAAAGTGCCAGTCAATCACATGTTTCAAAGTGTAAGTAGAAAAATAAAATATCTCTTTTTTGTTATTGAAATGAATACAAAATAAAAAACCTGTAGCATCAGACCATCATTAGTGAGTATTTCATCAGAAACAACAGATTGGCCTTCACTCATCACTAATGACAACTTCTCTGCTGCAAAGTCTAACTCTGCAGGCTAGCACAGGGGACCTCTCGCAGCGTGATGTGCAGAGGGTTTAATTAATACTCTCTGTGATTTGTCCTAGAGGATCACTGTACCTGACTTGTTCAGGGCCTTTTTTTATGTACACTCCTGAAAGGGAACAAAATTACAATGGATACCCTCTTCTGCTTCAGTAAGGTAAAGCAAGTAATGAAGGGATTTGGGTTTTGCTAGACAATGAGGACGTACAGCAATAACTCTTCTCAGCAGCCAGCAAGTTCTGGAGGTATATTTTTTTCTTGAGCTATCTGAAATAAATCCCAGGGGGTAATTACAGAACAGAGAAATAAGACATAAATCCTGTCTAATTGACAACAACGCGAAAGAAGAAGTACAATAGTTTCATCCCTCCTCCTCCTGCATTCCCCGTGTTGCTCTTAATGTCTTTGGGACATTTGGGAACCAGGGAGGGTTAGACCCAGAAATCTCAACATGGATTGGGAATCTGCCTTAATATAAATGCTTTTACGGGAAAGCATCCATCTCAATCCTTGGTAATGGGTTTACAAGGAAAACCAACAGAGCAGAAAACTGATATCAGCCTAGATTATCTCACTCCAGGACTTCTGACCCCGCAGGAGCGGATTCACATAAACGACTCAAGAGCACAGCTTTCAGCTTCCACAGCACAGGCACCGCGCAGGACATGCTGGTGGCTCACGCTGCCGGCTAGAGCAGAAGGGAGAGCTGGAGCTCTTGTTCCCATCTGCACTAACCTGCTACACTTCTCAGTCCACAGCATCATGGTCTAGACTCCCAAGTTTTCCAGCTGTGTCCTCTAGGCAGCAACGGGCCTGAAAAGAGATGGCTAGAAATCTGTGTCATTTTGCTGTTCAGTAATCAGCATTTTAAGGCAAACTCTTTGGAAAAAGCTGTGTGCAGTCTCCCTTCATCAATCAGTTTATAGGTAATTCAGTGCTGGAAGGGGCAGCATATCCTGGGAGCAGGACAGCCAGCTCTATTCTTGCTGTTGTCACTGACTTCTACATACTTGCCTTTGGGGGGGAAGAATGAAAGGGGCTGGAAATGCCATTACTCCCTGAGCTGGCTGAGAGGTCTGAAGGCGGGCTCAGTGTCTTACAACAGACAAAGCATCTGTTCCCTGGCACTGACATTCAAAAGGCAGTGCTGGGTGCTCACTCACTGCTCCTGGCCTGGTACATGAGATAGGGAGCAGAGGGAAGCACCGAGTCGGGGATGCAAGGCCAGAGCATCTGTCTACATGAGCCTCACTGCTGCACTGGCTGCCAGTTGTTAAAGCAGTGCATCCTCGCCTTGCTTGAGAAGCCCAGGATGAATGATAGCAGGGACTAAGTCTATGACCCCCAGCGCCAGTAAAATGTGTCTCCATCCTGAGCTACAGAAGTTGCTCTCAATAACTGGGTTGTAGCCTTGGAGCTGAAGGAAATGGGGTTGCATTTATTAAGCCAGTGTAATCCACTAAGACTGATTTGACACTAACCTGGCACAGAGAAGCAGCAAGATTGCACCAAGCCTCCTGCAAAGGCATCCAGGATTCGGTTTGTCTCCTTTCAACTTGAGGGAGCAGAATCAGTCCAGCTTGGAGGCAGAGACACACAGCAAGGTCCCAGGGCACAGCTGCTGTGGCTGTTCGGTGGTGGCTTTCGTTTTTGCTGGTGGTGATGGTTCAGTCAGGCCTCTTTCATACATCCACTGCTGAGGCATCTTTAAGCAAATCACCGTGGGAGTGCACAGAGTAGTGTTCCGCCAATCTGTCCACATGTCTGTCACGATCTAAATCTGATCCTTTTGCTTACTGCTATTTGTCTAAGGGATAGCTCTGCAAGCGGCTAGCTATGATAACCTACTGTCCTGTCTTGTCCTGCTGTCCAAGTGGACAAAGCAGAAAGGGCAGGGTGAGGAGGGGACCTCGCTGCCCTCCTACCCTCAGGGAGCAGGCACTCCCCACTCCCAGCTCCGCGTCTTCCTTCTCCCATTTGACCTAAGCAGATTGGTCAGCCACAAAAGGCAGGAATGCATATTTCCATTACTCCCATGCAGGCGCCTTTTACAGACATACAAAGCAAAAAATGTCCTTAAAATACATCACCATGGAAGCTGAGAGAAGGCATAAACGTCTGCTGATACCAGCACTGTTCTTTAACCACTGGGACCGTGTAGAGCCCTCTGCTCAACCTGCAGTACACCAGTCCATGGGAAACCACCCAGGTTTAAATGACAGTCTAGTACTAGACTCACACAAATGTGTTTTATACCAGCCTGGCCCCAAAGACAGTTTATTAGAGAAGAAACTTCATGATGTCAGTTATGCTTCCCTGAACGTTACAGAGCTTTTCAGCCAGGGATCCAGCAGCGTGTTAGAGCCATGCAGCACGCCTCATAGCCTTCAGTTACAGATGGGCACACTGAGGCAGAGAGGCAGAAAGTTAAATGATTTGTGTGGACATAATCAAATGAGAACAGAACATGGGTTTCTGCATAGCCCCATCAGTTGCATGAGCTCTGGGATTGCTGCTCTTCATCAGGACACTTTGCATCCATTTTATATGGAACAATACTGAAGGCATGGACCACAAAACTGATCGGTGGAGGAGATGGGTGATCAGTGGATACAGGTCTGAAAATTACCACCTGAGTCTTCAAGTCCATCCCTGGCAGTCCCAGGCAATCATGTAATCAATCATTTAAGTTCAGGACGATTCACTAAGCATCCACTCTGTTGCTACACCCTAATCTCACTGCTGTATCCTAGCCTAATGCTTTTAGGAAGAAAGGCCAGAAGCCTCAGGAAGGTGCAGTGGACCACAGAGAGGCAGAGCAAGGGACCAAGGGCACCACTAGTGCTGGAGCTCCCGTGGGCAGCGTGTTGGAGAGAGTCTTCCTCTGTCACACAATGAAAAACCATAAAAGAAGACACTTAAATACCTGCTGTGCTTGCCACCCTGACACCTGATCAGGTCAGAATAAAATATTATCTCCTTTACTGCTGCTTACACAACATTATAGTGACTGGATAATTACTATCCACTCTATACAAAAGGGAAAAGATATTTCAGCTTCTTCCCATTTTGACTTCTGACGGGCCAAAGGGCACCTCATCGCAGTTCCAGTCCTGTGCACTATTTTCCTGAGTCAACCCTGCTGCAATCCAACCTTTTTTTTTTGCTGCAGCACAGCTCCATGTAGCTGTAGAGCAGAATGTCACCCCACACAACGATGCCACGCAGCTTGCATTGTCTCTGCCTCTGCCTCTCTGTCGCAGCTGGCAGAGACAAGCCCTTTCCCTCAAAGAGATGGAACCCGAGAATCAGTAAATCAGGATGTCACCGTTGATACCCTACAGACATGTGAGCAGACTTCTTTCTCCAGGGCTGTGCAGAGAGGTGTTGGCAACAGCTGCCACTCATTTTTGTTACTTTACTGTAGACGATTAACTTGTGGTGCTTAGGAAGAGCAGAAACCAAATGGCAGGAGGAAGAAAACATCTGGAGTAGGAATTA
The DNA here is from genome assembly GCF_018139145.2 of Gymnogyps californianus. Taxonomy (NCBI): domain Eukaryota; kingdom Metazoa; phylum Chordata; class Aves; order Accipitriformes; family Cathartidae; genus Gymnogyps; species Gymnogyps californianus. Next base: position 4,058,154 of record NC_059487.1, on the reverse strand, counting down.
GAGTGTGCCTCCCTTCTTTCTCTCCAATATATTTCTTCCAAACACACACTTTTTTGGTGTTTTTTTTTTTTTGTTTGATCACTGGATTTGAAACGGTAAAGTAAAAGGAAAATTTTGCATCCTTTTCACTGAAGTCAGTGGGATGAACGCATGAGCTTTAGTGCTTCATGGAACAGGAGCGAGAGCCCCAGCAAAGGCCTTAGAGCAAACTTCTCCCCCTCTCTGTTTCTCCTTTACGTAGTGATACAGTGAGACAAGAATATTGTTCTTACCTGTGACGATACCAGGTCTCTCCTGCCTTTCCTATGAAGACCCCAGTTCACTTCATGTCAAGTGGATTCATTCCGGATTTCGGGGTGGGGGATGGGGGGGTGTTGATTCTTTTTCTTCACATTTACGTTTCAGACCTGGCATCAGCCACAAGATTAAAAAGAGGATCAAGTTCCCAAAGCAGCCACAGTTCATTATGCAGCACTCCAGGGAGAGATCTTTCTGCCTGTGAACGCTGAAGGGAAATCCTATCCATTGCACTCAACTTAGGATCAGATCTGGGATAGGACAAGCCTCGGGATTTTCATTCCAAACCATTGTCAGCTTAAAACCATTCCCTCTCACCCTCATTCTTCTTTAAATGTATATATATTGCTGTATCTAGACTGCACCAATGTAGTTCGTTTTTCTTTTGTGACCAAATGCAAGTTTAATCTTCTGCTGATTCTTGTAGCATCCTCTTTCCCTCTCACTTTGCTCTCTCCTCCTCTTGCCTTTCATCTCAGCTTTATTCCCTTTTCACTGTACTTTCCTCTATTTTATGCGCCTTCCTTGGTGAGTGTCTAGTTCTGAAAGCAAACTCATGGTGCCATGTACTCTGGGAAGTTATATTCGCCTGTATTCTTTTGGTAATGCCAATGCTTTTAAAGAGGCAGCCTCGTTTTCATTAAAGCAATTTGCATTGCATTACCCACATTTGCATTCAAATGCGCTTATCTTGATTCTAAAACATAGGTGTATTTGGGAGCAGATTAACAGTATGTTTGTAAGTAGTTTAAAATACAGCAATCATAAAAATTCCAGCAGCTTTGGGAAATAGTCTTGCTGGCTTTCGCTGCCTGGGCTCTGCGCTAGTCTGTAGAGCAGGGGTCTCAAACTGTTTGGGATAATGGAACAAGCCATTTAAAAGAGCTGTCGCAGTGGTGGATTGTATGGTTTCCAGTGAATTAAGCAGAGTCACTTAAATTTGATTATCCCTCTCTCAGTTAGTGCACCTAAAAGGGCTGGGAAAAAGTTATCCAGCATCCAAATCCTTCCATTAAACCATTTTGTGACTCCAGCTTTCAAACGTGGTTGACAAAATTAAAGCTTTTATTGCTGCCTCTATATATCCTTCATCCATTCCTAGGACATCCAGAATGGGGCTTACAATGTCCATTACCTGGTTTAGGTATTTGTATTCATGTGTAACAACCAAAGTCTTTGAAAAGAACAACAGCAGCAGCAACAAAGGATAGCAATGCCGATTTTCTAGATATTATCATTCCTCAGATTTTGTACAAGCAAAAAGAGACAATTACATCTGTCATGGTTTAACCTCAGCCGGCAACTAAGCACCACGCAGCCGCTCGCTCACTCCCCCCACCCAGTGGGATGGGGGAGAGAATCGAAAAAAAGCAAAACCTGTGGGCTGAGATAAAGACAGTTTAATAGGGCAGAAAAAGAAGAAAATAATAATAATGATAATGACAATAATAATTTAAAAATGACAAAATAATAATAATAATTAAAAAATTAGAATATACAAAACAAGCGATGCATAACACAATTGCTCACCACGTGCCAACCCATGCCCAGCCAGTTCCCGAGCAGTGGCCCCTGGTCAGCTTTCCCCCCACTTTGTATATACTGGGCATGACGTCATATGGTATGGGATATTCCTTTGGCCAGTTGGGGTCAGCTGTCCTGGCTGTGTCCCCTCCCAGCTTCTTGTGCCCCTCAGCCTACTCGCTGGCTGGGCAGGAGAAGCTGAAAAGTCCTTCACTTAGTATAAACACTACTTAGCAACGACTAAAAACATCAGTGTGTTATCAACATTATTCTCACACTAAATCAAAACACAGCACTGTACCAGCTACTAGGAAGAAAATTAACTCTGTCCCAGCTGAAACCAGGACAACATCTAAATTTAAATCTATCTTCAGCACCCCAGTCAAGTTGTAATTCCTTTTGAGCAGCCTCTGAAAATGCATCTCTATCTAAGTCCGAGACACACAAATTTAAACAAATAGCGGGTCTGGGGCTCCCCCAAAAAAGATGAGGTAGCACCACCAATGTTATTCCCTGCATAGGGCCCTAGAAGTTTAAGACGTGGACCTTCTAACCACAAACTGGTAGGCTTGCCCAATGCCTATCTTATCTTGATGGGAGCCGAGCTTGGCCTGGGGTCTCAGACAGCATGACTAGTTTCTCCTGTGTAAGATCCTCTCTGAGACTGGCTACAGTCAATTAAAGTGTTTTGCTTGAGTGGAAAGGTGACAGCTCTTTTCTTTGTTGCTCAGTGCCTTTCCTGCCAGATACAGAGAGGACGAAAAGAAGTCAGAGAAGAGAGTCCAGTTAGTGCGTGCTATGTTAAACGACTGTACCGTGGATGCTCAGAGGTGCATCGCTACACCCCCCTGTGCATTAGAGTCACACTGACGCCAGCAATGGCTGGGGTAAACACACACACACGTGCCCACTGGAAAGTACTATGGGACAGGAAGCAGAAAAGAGAAAAAGGAAAACCAGAAAGCTGGAGCATAACCAATTTCAAAATGAGATGGATGGTGCCCTCTGCTTGTGCGAGACGCAAGGAAAAAATATCAGATTAATTTGTGAAGGCCCAGCAGGAGCTGTGCATGCTAGGGATTGTGGAGGAAATAAAGTATATAAAAATACAGTTTTACTGTGATATGAGAAAGCCAATAAATCAAAGCACGTTAGCAAATATCAGATGTATGAATAAATTGGCAGAGCCATTATGTTATACCAGTTTCATGTAGTTGAATGCAGATTGAGCAAAGTTCATTTCTGCAGGGGATTTGCCGGTCACAAAGTTTAAGTCACGTAAGTTTTCCTCAGGGAAAAAAACAGCTTTCATCCCTTATCCATCTGATTGACTAAAAATGTGATTGTTTATATGAAACTATATAAACCTAGATAATAAATCCTCCTCCCGAGGCACTTTTGCTTTCAGGTTCAGTGAATAAAAATACTCCCCCAGGATCTCGGTCTGGTCTTTTCCCCATTGCCCCAGTGTGCCTTCAGGAGAGCACACACTTGCCCAAGCCAGTGGGCAGCAATACAGGCAGGCTTAGGGCCCGCGTCATCGGAGATGCACAAGAACATCTTTCCGTGTTATCTGTGAGCTATGGGGACAGGTGAATAAGTGAACATGTGAAGCTGATGGCAGGCAAAGAGGGGAAATGGCTGAGGTTCATCTTCCTGCCCAATATAAGGAGCAACATCCAAGGGCTGTAATCAGGTGGTGCAACCACAATGCACACATCTTTTTCTCCGGAGCAAGCGGGCACAGAGATATGCTTACACCTTCTTAAGACAGTGCAGAAATATGATGCTCCTAACCATGGTTGAATGAGACAAAACTATGTTTTGTTCAATTTTCTGTTGAATGCTCCACTATTTAAAGCATAGTTGTGTAGCATGCAAGTGGAGAAGCAGTGTTTTACAGGATCTTTTTTCTACAAGCAGAAATACTACCGAGACAACACAAAATAAAGCACTCGAAAGTCTCTGTCCTGCCCTTTCATATTATCGTTTACATAAGGTTGATTTTTTTCCAGAACTGCTGACTGTCTTCTTCTGGGAGTTCTTTTAATTATGCTTGTAATATTATTTCAGGAAGAGCATTATCATTTCTATACTACAAAATTACTTGATCAAAAAAATTTGTTTTAATTCCTCATAGGCTCCAGCAATAAAGAGGAGACGTTCCATCCATGCCCTCTTCAACCTGGATGCAAGACAAGGGGAGTGAAAAACATGTGAACACCCCAGCTATTTTCTTGATAAAGACTTTAACTACCATAATGAATGGAAACTTGTGGAAAAGGGAGTATTCTGTCCTCTGGGGGAAGAGAAAGAATTAGGTTTGCTACTTCTTGGATTTGTTTTGTAAACTCCAAGGTATCAGAAATTGGTAGTCACTTCTGAAAATCTTAGCTTTGAATTCCAGCCAAAGCACTTCCAAGAGGAGCACTCTGCAAGTAGGATAAGGAGAAGTATTGTGACGTCTCAGTAGATTATTAGGAATCATGCAGTGCTGTATAGCCTTGTCCCAAAATGCTATAGGAGGGAGGCTCAGTGGTTCGGGAGCTACACTAGGACTCGAGACTAATTTCCAGCTCTCTCAGAATCCTCATATAACTTGAGACAAGTCACTCAGGCTCACCGTGCCTCAGTTTCCCTTTCTTTTTTCTTTTTTTTCCATCTTTCTGTTCTCTCTATGCTGGTGTTATTGCAGAACACCAATATATCTCTAAATTAGAAAAAGAAAAAAAAAACCCAAAACTTTCCTTCTTCTTACAGCATCACTCATGGGCATTTCTGGACCTCCTTCTACAACATGACCTGGCACCTAGAGACAGACTTAGCTGGCACATTCAGATCTGGAGGCAATGTTCCATAACATCACAACTGCTAAAGAAATCCCAGGATTTCAACCCAGTGTTGTAGGGATAATAGGGAAATATTTTTTTCCCTACACACAAAATGCAGATTGCTATTGTCAGTAAAAAGCAACTGTGAACATATTCCAGGATGTTATATTTTTTTTCTGAAGGCCTGGCCGAAAGCCCAGGAAAGCCATCAAGATCTCCCCAGGGCACAGAGTCATCTCACATAATGTTAGCCACTTAAACGGTTTGCTTAAGTCACCTAGGCTCCTTCAGCAATTAATGGAGAGGGAGAGACACACCTACCTGGACATGCTTATGCTCTCTCAGCATCAGAGAACTGGCTTGAAGCAGATGCCAGACCAGGGGCTTACCTGGGGTTTGGAGACATCTCTCACGCAGGCTCTGGACGTCAAGACTTCTTCCCCATTCTAGGTCATTCCTGTGACAAAAATGAGAAAATAAGAGCTCTGAGCAAGAATATAACAAATTTACCTTTCCCAGCTATGTGAAATACATGGGAGGCTGAGTTGCCTGGAACAAGCCAGTTTGATTCGATACCCACTGAAAGCACATATGTTCAGGAAATGTTCGATATATTTATGTCTAACCATTTCTTTTAACACTGATGTTCAGCGCAGAAAGAGATTAGACTCTTTATTGTGCCTCGAAACAAATCTTGGCAGAATTCACATGTAAATGCTTCCTGAGAGCAAGTTCAGTTTGTATTTAATACTACCTCTAAGTTGAATTTGTTTTCAAAGATGCTATTGCAGCCCATTTGTTTCCGAGACCATTTGTAAGAACTCACTTCTGAATACTGTGAACACATCTGACACAAAATAGTGCAATGCCAGAGGTTCAAGAATTATTCAGCTGAGATACGCATCCCTTTCATTCGTGAAGAACCATCACATTTCAAGTGTGAAGTAGTCATTAAAGCCTCTTTCTTCTGTTCATATTTACCTCTTGCCCTGTGCCATTTAAGTAGCTGGCAGTGAGAAATGACCCTTGATACCCTGAGTAGAGTCTTCTCCTTGGAGATCAATAAACAGCAAGCGGGAAGACACAGACTTAGACCAAGACCCTACTAGGTCCAAGGCAAATCCTCTCCCAGGAGGGCTGAACGAGTGCAGTCATTACCCCAGCCAGGAGCTCCCATCCAGCCATTACAAGGCCACTTTTATTACAGTAGCTGGTAGCACTGAGTGATAAGGAGTACCGTCACACATCAGTAGGGCTTGTAAGTGCTCCCTTGGGAAGGCAACTGTTCACTTGCACAACAGTCCTGGTTTATTACTGCTTCCTCAGCCTTGTTTTATTTCTCTCTAAAGCACCACTTCAGCCTTTAGAACAAACAAGTATATTTTTAAAATAGCCAGTGCACTTTGCCCTCACCCACTCGCTTTCATTTGTTGCGCTGTAACTTTGCAGATCGTTAGTAATTTCCTCAGAGAAGATGTAATCCCCCCTTTCAAATCTTTTCTGTTTCTTTGCTGGACTTATGGCTGCCTGGACAAAATTGCTTCAAGACCTGGGGCCTTACAGCAAAAGCAGGGGTTGGGTGAAGAGAAGGAAGCTGTTCAGATGCAAAGGGCTACCTAGCACATAGGAAAAACCTAAGATGCTTCCCTCTGTATTATCTTGGATGGAGCCAATGACTTTTTCATGGGATAGGGCATATACTTCATTCACTGCAGTTTAAGGGGATGTGTCATGTGCTCATGATTCCTCAACCTACGCCCTCGCCGTGCCACCGCAGACAGCTACAGTTTTCTCAGCCGATTCCATATTTTGTGTCTGGAGTTTGAATTTTAGTCTCTAGTACCTCCCACTAACCTCAGTGAATCCTACCCACCTGGAGCCCAGGGAGACTGGCCTCAGGTTGTCGTCTTCTGATACACGGCAAGGCACTGGCACTGCCAAAAACACAGATGCTGTCTTAACTGAAGTCATTGCTCTCTCCACATGGACACACAAGGTGACCCCAGCTGTGGTTATCACAGCCCAGCTCAAAAGGTTTTGTGTATGCAGTAATTGATAACAGCTCTCTGCAGGGGAGGGGGCAGATCCAGCCCTGGTGGCCCTGAAAGCATTAATATCCTTTTTTAATAGCAAAAAAATAGCTTTTCTGAAGTTTGTACCTGTACTAAACTATGCTTATGAATGAATAAAACTCTCAAGGACAAATACTGCTCGGTACAAAAACTGTGCAAGTGACGAAATGCAGGATCTTCCCACAGGAACACTGTTACCCCCTTGGCCCTTAGCAGATCTATCCATTTTCAACAATCTTTGTCACGCTGCCTACATTTCTGTCTTTAGAAAACCAAAACACCACTTAGCAGAACTGAGGCAATGGTAGAGACAACCTGGAGACCAGCTGTAGACCTTGAAACTTGCCGCTCATCCTCACTCTGTTCTTCTCATGAATGTAAGTATCCAGGGTTCAGAAGGCTCGGATCTGGCTCTAAACCACAGCAGCGGTGTGTTTTCTCAGCAAAACCCCTTAGCTATAAGGACTTCCCTCTTTTTTCCTGTGCCTCTGCCACAGTTGAGTTGGTAGAGAGGGAAAGAATTAGTTCCTCCTGGCTCTGAAGGTCAAACAGAAGAACTTAAATAGCATTTCCACATTAGAGACAATCATGGATTTTTAGGAATTAAAAATATAAAAGTGTTTCTAATCAAAACAAAAATATTCAATTTTTAGGAAGCCTGAAAATCTAAACAATATGAAGGAGCAATTAGATTCCTCCCCCCCCCCGACATTTTGGTTTGGGTTGAATGCTATTTGCACTGAACCACTTAAAAGATCAAGCGGGAGAAAAAAATCACTTTAAGGGAAAGTTCAAAACAGTAAAACATTTTAAAACATCAGAATATTCTGATTTCTTTTCTAATGAATAATTCTTCATGAACTGAATAGTTTGGCACAGATTTTTAAAGCATTAGCTTTTGCAAAAACGGAGATCTGCTTTTTTAAAATGTTTTGATAAAAAAAATGTTCATTTGCCAGCTGAGGACACTGTTCCGAGTACTGCAATATGTACTGTCCTCTTTACAGGACATTGATCTCTCTACTACACATTTTAGATCATACACACTTCATAGATTAATGAAAAAAATGTCATATTGTTTTCAAAGACTGTTTCACAGGGACTTATCTTTAGCTAGAAATGAACTTTATAAATTCCAAACCCCACGTAGGCATTACCCACACAGGGAGGGACGACTGCAGTGAAACCCCACGAATACAAGATGATGACTGTGAGCAACTGCAAGCACCAAACTGATATTCCAGTACTGTGTCCAAAGTGCCCCCTCTGCCATGAAACGTTAACTCAAGGTTGACCACGTAAGACTAAGAGATGCTTTGAACAAAATGGTTCTGCGCTACAGCTCCTAACCAAATACCAGTTGTGGCTTAGAATATTCTGTTTTTCTATAGCACTCTCTTTTCTGTTAAGCCAAAAAAACTCATTTTCATTCTCTGTCCTAAATGGCTTATCATGCTTCTAAGTGATCTTTCATAATTGCTGTGATTCCTCTTAGCTGTGGTCCAGAGGGAAGATAACCAATTCTTGTATATTTTTAGTGTAAATCAAGAGTAATCCCCCTGAAGTCAAGAGTGCATAAAAGCAAAGTGAGAAGACAATTAAGTCCTGCTGTTTTCAAAGTGCTTTGGAATCTCTGGGAATAGAAGGGTGCTATATAAATCTAAGATATTATTATATTATTTATTAGTATATAATAAATCCATGTAGCATAGTAATGCATGTACAAAGTCTAAATAGTAGGCACAGGTCAGTAGGTTCTCCGTATGTCTACTTTCTCTCTCTCTGGAGAGCTATGCCTTGTATAACGAGAAATGAGTAGCAAAATAAAAATGTGTAAGGGCCAATAAAACCAAGCTGGTTTTTAGCCCTTATAACTGAACAGTTTGTTTCAATGGCATCTTCACTTAATACTTCAATTTTTTCTTGCTTTGCAAGTCCACAGAGTAATGACGGGCTACAACAGAAAGCTTCAGCGCTAATTTCAGAATGCCTGAGTCAGCCACTTATCTTCATTTATCCTCTTCTGCTGGAATCTCGTTAAAAAAAAACAAAACCAAACCCCACTGCAATTTCATAAACCTAAAATAAATGCTTCCCCCCCCCCCTTATGTTTTGCTGGAAATTAAACCGTGTTACACTATTCTCCTGCAATTTCTTATTACTGCCTTTATCCCTAGCTACATTGAATGCCAGTAGTCATATTGGTCTTAATGTTAAAGCAGTAAGAGCTCATATTTAGTGACTAAATCATGCTTTATTTAAAGATTACAGAATGTCAAACACAACAGACCTTTCCTTTCACAGTAGCTTGCAGCTTGTTGTCTGTCCCTGTGGTGTCGAGTCTTGTTTTTCAGTGGGGAGATCTACATATTAATTCTGCTTTCTTACAGAATAATTCAGCCCAGGAATTCCTAAGCGGTCTTTAATTAGCAGCAGACACTATGGGTATGTCTGTCTGTCTGTCATTGCCCTAAGGTGGCTGTAACCCTTCCATCACGGTAACTATATGGACAGCAGGAGTTTGAGAAGGAAGATCTTCCAGCTCAAACCCACAAATACAAACGTTATTGGAGCAGCCAGTAAGCCTAAAAGAATAAGCTCTTTTAAAATAGGAACCAGACCTTTGCTTGGCCTCAGGCACTGCCTGTGGATGGTGGCTCCAGCTGCAGCCACAGCTTGAAGAATATGCAGCTACAGACAATGGTGATGCAATGGGTGCTCAGGGTTCTGCGTGAACGTGCAGTGGTGGCCACCCTCTCCTCCTGGGTGCACAGATGTCACCATCAGGACATTGACAGCTCCTTTGCTATTAGGAGACTGAGGGTTCAATTGGCACAGAGGCTCCAAACTCTGCTCTACAGATACTTTCTTCAAGACACATCTGCCAGGTGACATGGGAAAAGCAGCATTGTAAACTGATGGCTTAAGGCAGTTCTGTGCTTGGCTGACAGGGGTACGTTGGGTTAGGATGAGAAAATAATCCCTCCTTATCTAGAACAGGTTACCAGCAGAACTGTAGCAGCTTTTCTTGTGTTGGCATATGTTGTTCAGGACAGCGGGCTGGCAAAAATTCAGCCACTGACATACACTGCTTTCCACATTGGCACCCGGGCTGGAAGGGAGCTCTGGAGGTCCCTGGTCCAGCACCCTGCTCAAAGCAGGTCAAATCAGTGCATGCTGCTCAGGGAGTTCTTGAGATTTGAATGTCTCAACAGATGAAGATTTCAAAACTTCCTGACTACCCTGGTGTCCTTTGCAGGACTCACACCACTACACCAATGCTGTTCCCATACTCTAGAGAACAAAAGATAATTTACACAAATGATCTTTATTATTCAAACAGCCTCAAATGGCAATGTGAGTGCCAGAGACTCCAATGCATGGACACAACAGTGCAGGATGCCCAGCTTTCCAGGAGATGTAGGCACCAAACCAAGCAAACGTAGAAGTAACACTGGCATAGGAAGGCTGCAAGACAAATAAACAACTCGCCTTGTATAACTAAAGGTTCAGAATTCGCCTCCTTGTTTGGAGCAGCCTGGACGTGATGAATATTTGAGCTGCCACACTATATTCAGGAGAGCCAAGTAACTGCTGGGATATTTTTTCCCTGTGCCCTGCACTTCTGCATGTCTTAATATTTGCTGTGCTTTCTGGAAATTGCTTCCATTCTGTATTCTGTTCAGATAACAGCAGAAGAGACATATGCTGTGCTGACAGAAAAGAGATTGTTGGAGTTGTTCTTAAAATTGGGAAAGAAAATAACAGCAGCAGAAGAGGAATATCTTCCCTTACGAGGAGTTCGTCCGCTTAGAGCACGAACAGCTATATACCATTCTGGGTTATGATTTGATCCTCATTTGAAATCAAGTACAGGTTTTATACTCCTGCCCATCATTGTATTATCTCATCCCCTGTCTCTCTACATGGAAGCAGCTTTCGTAGCAGTGTCTCTAGTGGGGCTCTTTCCCATTTGAATCTGTCCAGCCTGGTGCACCTCTGGATGTTCTGTGGATGAATGAAAAAGCTGTCAATATCTATGCCATTCTGTACCATTTTCTGATCTCTCCTGTGTGATATGTCACTGCGCAGCTTCTTCTGAACAAGAATGGCTTTATTCCTCCTCGGCTCCCAACAACACATATTGTTACCCATTACTGCTTTGAGTTCTGCTGAAAAACAGCAACTGGAATCTCAGTAACTCTGGGCCATCTAAACCTATGATCAAATTTGTATTTTAAAGTGATGACAAGTACAACACCGACAAATTGTCATTGCAGCCTTTCTACCAAGGAATTCTGTGCTCCAGATACCTTGAATGTTGCATAAGAAGAACCTGGAAACAAGTCAAGGTATTGATCACTCAACTTAAGTCTCCAAAGTTTGAGATGATGGGTACTGAACGGAAGAGATAAGAAAGAGAAGCACACTAGCATTAACAGAAATGAGTTCAAAGGGTTTTGAATCAGGCCTGAGGTGAACTCTACAATATTTCCAGCTCTGAAGGTGATTTCTCAAAGTTTCCTCTTGTTTTGTGTTTGTTTTCAATTGGGGCACAAATATTCCTGGATTTAAAAAAGCGCCTGCATCAGATCTGGCTGGCAACGAGGAAAAGGGGAATTGAAATTTTAACTGTTTTAAATATGACATTTTATGATATATGGTCTCCAACAACACGTTGTCTTTCTGTGGAGTCTTCTGTGTGTGGTCCTTAAATCCCTTTTCATAAATAAAGCCATCTGCCTCTTTTGAACCATAGTAGCTCTAATTTAAAAAGTCAGTATTTGCCAATGTCTACAACTCATTAGCTCCAAAGCTGTGAAAAACTTCCATATCTGGTGCACTGTTCAGCAGTCTCTGCCAATTGCTGTGTTTTAAAAATTATGCCCCTTAATTGTAAACATCCGTTTTTATGAAAGATATGTTTTGCTTTGGATATCAGGTGATTTGAAAGGTAAGAGTAAGATTAAGAAAAAAAGCCTAGCACTCAACCTCCTGTCTGACAAAAAAAATCTCACTTGGGGATCCACCTGGATATAAACCCTGGAGTAGATAAACTATTTACTTCACTTCTATGCATGTGGTTAGCTTCCTTCACAATAACAAAGAGAAAGGGACAGACAGCATAATTCCAAAAAAAAAAAAAAAAAGAGATTTGCCTCTGAATAGACCTTATTAGCAGGGTTTCTGGGCCATCCTCTGTCTGTAAAAGAGAGGACTCTCGATGAGCTTGGTTGCTGTCAGCAGGAAGATTGGCAGACGGAGGACAAAGGAAAACATCCACTTGGAACATTTTTTCCCCATCGAGATACATTTTTTTGATGGTACCTACACAAAACCTTTGTGATGCTTAATTGCCAAGATCAAAATAGGTGAGTACATTTTGGTGACAGAAATATTGTCTGGTGCAAAACGTTTTCTGAGGTGCTGAAGCACTCCGCGATGGTACAAACAACCCCCAGGAAGAGGTGAAGTGCCTTCCCTCCTGCCTGCTCACCCGGCCCTCTGAAGTTCTGCATTTCTTTGAACCAAAGTAGCTGTGCGAAGAGGATCGCAGGGCTAATGCTTTTGCAGACCAGAAAAGATGACTGAAAATGAGAGGAAAAGCATACAGGGTATTCACTGATTTTAATATACTACATGTAGGGGAGAGCTCTTCTAAAAATGGATTCCAGCTACATGACTCTCTGACTCAAGACTTTGTGCACTTACAACGAAGTTTTTAAAACCTCTGGTAAATGCATTGAAAGAGAAAATAAATCCAGCCCTTTCTAGTGGGTAAGTGGGAGCCAGGAGGTCTGTGCTTTGGCTGCGATTCAGCAAAACATGTAGTGGTTCCCAGTGAGATTAACAAGATTTAAACACATTCATGAGCAGTTTGTTGAACTGAACTTTGTTACAGGAGTTTTTGGAAAAATCACTTGCCACTTTTTAACTCTTTAAACATCTGTAACATGGAACTGATGCTGATATATGATAGTATCGTACCTCCCAGGCAGAGGTCTGAGGTGTAAACATAATTTTAAAATTTTCTGAGAATCTTCAGGAGAATTTCTTAAGAAAAAAATAAGTCTGCTCTAAAATGAGGATAAGCCCCACAGCCAAAGCCCACTGAAGCCTAAAGAAAGGCCCTCCTTGCTTTCAAAGGACTTTGAATGATACCCGAGATGTACTTATGAAGGGTCTCTGAAGAAACGGAGGATCATGAAAGAGGCCGTCTGTGTGTGTGTGCATGTGGGTATGTGTAGGAATATTAGCTATCGGCTCCATCTAAATAGACGACCATAAGCAATTCTGGAAAGGCCTTATGGAGGCTCGGGGGCTTAAAGCAATCCTTATTGTGCCGTGAAGATGCAGCTGGGCTGACAGAGCCGTTCCTGTCTTGGAGAAAGGCAGGTTTTAGCAGAAGAAAAAGACAGTCAAAATAGTCTCACACCTTAAACCCCATTTAGTTATTACTCTCTGTTTTCCCATTCTCTCTCTCTCTAACACTTTTTTTTGGTAGCAGATTCCTTTTCTCACCAGGAAATAAAGTTTTTTATGAAGAAATCTGGGATGTGAAAATCAACTGCATGTCCACCTGCTTCCCAGTGGAGTTTCTCAGTGAACTATCCTGCTTCTTTATCTCATAAGGCATCACCGGGGGTGTGAACAGGGCTGCCTTGTTGTGTTTGCTATCCAGATGGGTCAGGGCTGACAGCATATGTAATGAGAGACTTCTCAAAAAGGAAGGAAAGGTATTGCAAAAGGTTACAGACCTCCATGTGGCACTTAAATTCTGGGCTAGATCTTATAAATCTTGGGTAACCAACCTTACTCTCCTAGCGCTGTTTAAAATACTGACATGAGTTGAGTTAAACCTCCTTGAAACCAAATTGTACACCCTGACTTAAGACAGTTTTAGTGACACTTCAGCTGACTGAAGCACTGGCCACGCTACAGCCGTGCAGGCTGGCTCATGCAGAAACTGGAGAATGTGACTTGAAGAATTTCCTTGATGTTGCAGCAGGGTTATGGATGTTGGCTGGTGGGATTGTAGCTTGCTGAAGAGTTTAAAAGCAAAATGCAGGAAAGCAAGGAAGCCTCAGAGACAGCCACAAAAACACTGTCAGAGTGAGACCTCAAAAAATCTAAGAGTCTACTACAGTGGGGACTCAGTTAACTCTCAGATGCTACCGTGATCAATATGATTATTACAAATAAGAGAACAAGGCTCAGCTTGTTACAAGGTAACTGTCTCAGAGTCAAAAAAAAGGGAACGTAGTTTATAAAAAGCAAATTTTTGTGTCCCTAGATTTGGTAAAATCTTTCATCTGGCACTGCTTTTAGCAAGGGAAAAGACGAGGTGTGGATAAGCCTGCTTGCTGCTGAACCCACAAGTCTGGGACAGATAAGTGAAGTACCACTCATTCATCACTTAAAGCACAACAGCAAGGAAGGGGGAGGCTCGATTTGCCTGCCTGTGCTGTGCCTCTTCTGTACGTACAGGGATTTCTATCTCTAGGGCTGTTAATATAACACCTTTCAAAGACAGTGAATTCTCTTCAGAAATAGGGAGATAATGAGGCTGTTTCCACTCAACATTGCATTTAGATAGAAAAACAAAACAAATAACGCTGTCAAGATTTATAGCAAATACATTATAAAGGGCACTAGGACATTTGTATAAAGAACTAAAATGGACCTGCAGTAGAAAACACACTTTACTTTTACGACTTTAACTTTAGGGCATGAAAGGCACCTCATTAATGATTAGAGGGATACAGATGAGCCATAACAGTCTATATATCCTTATAAATGATATACAGGGGGAGCTAAAAGACAGCGAATTACAGTCTCCAGTGCTGTGTTTTTTTCCTCTTCACCTCTTTCTTTCTCAGTCTTCCAGCTCAAAGAAGGCAATTAAAACTTATATTGACCAACTGTGTATTAACTTAGTCAAATAACTAGCCACTTCTAGTAGGTGGTGTAGATAGCTGGTCTTGACCAGAGGATTATAGTAATACCCAGACGCCTGGAAGGAGCCTGAGGTCTCGCAATGGTGCCACTCACATGGTGACCGTGGGTGACACCTCTGCTCCCTGCCAGCCAGCGCTGCCAACAGCCCATCGGCACGGTGCTGGCTCATCTCTCTGAAAGGGTCACTACTCAACCAGTTTCCAGCCACCTGCCTGGTTTTATTATGGATTTGCTAGTTTTGCTGCTCGTGCACAGCTGGCCCAAGTGCATGACTTACCTGATGTCCCCCAGGAGATGTCTTGCTGCAAGACAGGGTCCTGTCATTGCCTCGCTGACCTCTGCTGCAAGCAGGACATGAGCATGTTTGGACACCGGGGTTGTGCTCTGAAAAAAGAGGTTTCACATTTTCTATAAATGTTTTTATTTCGGAGTCTTTGCTTTCAGGAGCCTTTCCTTATTTCCTAAGTTCAAATGCAGTAGACTCTTGGCTTGAGAAACTCTATTTATGGTGTTTTAAAACAATGTGCTGTATTTCCTAGCAGGAGCCAGCTAAGAACGCATGTACAGTCAGTTCTTACTGACAGACAAGTGATGTAATTAACTCATTAAGCCACAGTAACTCGGTCTCTTTGGATCACTTGACCTTATGCTGAAAGACAACCCATTCATCAAAGACTTGACCTCCTTGTGGACAGGAAGGAAGAGAAGGAGGAAGGAAGAGGGGAGAAACGACAAGGCAAAGGAAAATTAAGTGACTTACTCAAGGTCATAAGAAGTCCGCAGGACCGGCACGGCTGAGCTCAGCGCTGAACGCCAGCACTGGGTCTTAGTGCCAAGAAAATGCCTCCTCTAACAATCAGGAAAACGTGCATTTGACATCAGGAGGCAAACCACTATCTTCCCTTCAAGACAGAGTAAAGGATGGTCGTGGTTACTGGCCTTGGCTGTACTGACAGCTCAAACCTTGATCAACCTCTCCAGAACAGGGCTAGCAGAAAAGTCTTTCCAATACAGGGACTTTCTCCATGGTTGAGATGCAAGAGATTCCTGCTGCAGAGCGGGCAAAGCCCAGCAAGAAAGCCAGGCTTGATGAGTCCAGGAATATTATCCAGGGAAAAAAAAAAAAAGTCCGTCTTTCCAACCATGGCAGCTCACTGCACAGCTCAAAGGAAAGAAGCAGAGCTGTTATATCCCTCCACTATGCGCCAGTCTCCAGCTGTGGTTTTTGGGTGGTCCGTATGTGGCTATTAACAAAGTTAAATTCCTGAGGCTCTAATTAGAGCCTGCATGCTCTAATGCAACGCAGTGAGACAGTCTGGGCAACCCTGCAACCTTGCATTGCCCTCTGCGGTTTCCTTGGCCTGCAGCAGACAGACAGACGCACAGACTAAGGTCGATGGATCCCTAGGGCTTCTCGAAAGCTGCTGTTATGCATGCACCTTGTGATTTCGGAGCTGACTTCTCCATTCCCTTGCCGTGTAATTCTCTCTTTATGGAGTTCTTACCTTGGGGGAAATGGGTTTTATTGCAAAGTCAAAAGGTAATTTTTACATATACTCCATTACCTGTTTATAATTAAAACCATAAAATCCCTTTGTAGGAGGCTTAATAACTTCCCCCCACACCAAAAGAGGTTTTCATAAAAAGACTCATTAAAAGTACTCACAGCTAATGCTGTAAAATGAAGAGAAATATAGAAAATTATTGGGACTTATTTCAGCATTTAAAAATAGCGTTTTTCCCCCATTCGTTTTTATAGCTCAAAGTGATACAAAAATGGCAGGCCAATCTTAGCCTTTCTGGTCCTTGTCCCCTCCCTTTTCCCTCTTCCAGGAGACTGCTTGCCCAGAAGAAGTGCCTGGGACTTACCAGGGCTGCGAGCAGCAGCTGTGATTTCTGACCTTGAGACTGCACTGGGAGGTTCAACCCAACAGTTCCTATGAGCTTCTCCATGTCCTGTTTGCTTGTCTTGGCCTCCTGCCATTCCCAATCACGGCAGCACGTGGGTAGGCTGAGCAGCGAGCATAAATTTCTCTGAAGCTTTCTGTCATTTGGGACCATTAAGGCTGAAAGATGTTTTTGGTTTCTAAAGGCTACTAAAATATATATATAGTTGAAACGCTATAAGCAGGAAAATGTGGCCTTTAAAACAAATGGATGTAGAGTAAAATTGCATCTTTTACTTTGCAGTAACAACTGGCTAGGAAGGTGGATATGGAGGGTTACCACAGCTTGGCTATCAGCTGGTCAATGCTTGAAATAGCATGCTCTTTCCTTCCCCACTCAGGTAAGCCCAGAGTCATAACCAGTGCTTCAGCAGAGCCAGCTTCAGAGCCTTTCTCACCAGTCACTGACCCTACTGCAGGTATCACCCTCTTCGATGCAGTATCTGGTCGTCTGAGTTACAGAACACAAGCTGCACCATTGTGCACCTTCTTGAGGAAAGCCAGTGTACTGGTTATGGCACAGTTCACACTTTAGACATCCTCGAGCTGCATCTGAGCAAGATTGCTGCTCAATACATGAATAAGAGATGATGCCACCACAGCCACATTCAGATGTCCGCAGCCTCTGGCTCCCTAGGACTGTCTGAGCAGCAGAGTAGCACTGCTGCTGAAAGCATTTCCAGATCAGGTTATGGTGGGATTTATAAGAAGCAGAAAGATGAGAAAATCGGTGATGTGTAAGGATTACCCAAAATAGCCAAGGCTTTTATGGTTGCAATATTAAGCAAAAAAGGTCTTAGATTACAAGTATTAGAAAAAACAATTTGATTACACACTCAGTCTGAACTGGTCCTGGGACAGCCAGTGGCCTGGGGGAGCTGTGTTGGTACTTTTCCAGTTTTGAAGAATAAAAACCAGCAAGGAAAAAGACAACCAAAAAAATAAACAACACCTACATGGCAAAAACAAATCCTAAACAAACCTGTAGGGAGGTTTCTGAAAACAAGCTGTGGGTATCATACAAGCAGTTTGACCTACATGGATCTACAACCTACAGGCATCTCAACCAGAGACTGAAGAAGCCCTACTCTACAACCATCTTTGTTTTGTGTTTCATTATCCCTTCAAACAGCCTTATCTCCAGCTCAGATTTCCAGCCCATGTTTATTCTTTTTCCCTTGCCCTAAATAACGTCCTCATTGTCATGAGCACTCGATAATGTCACCTTCGCAGCAAATTACATGTGCAAATGAGATAAAACTGGATAACTTAAGTGGTAGCACAGTGGAGGTCAGTCCCTGCTCATGCCAAGTTCATGGGTTAATAGGCAAGTGTCATCATTCCACACTTCTGCAAAGGAAAGTAGATCTATGTGAGTCTGGGAAAGTCCAGTCCCTTGAGAGCCTGGCTTAAAACAGATCTTACCTTTAATAGAAACAGAATGAGCAGAGACTCTCCTTGAAGTCAGGAAGTTTGGAACCATAATTTGGGGAACAACGCACTCTGAATTTTGCCCTGCTCACAGGCTAATGACTATAGAGTCCTGTTTAACTACAGAATTGTTGCATCTTATTCCATCCTTCCTAGCTAAGTACTGATTTTCTTAAATTTACTTTCTCCACTCGCAATCATGTCTCTAATATCTCTTGTTTTTTTGTGTAAATCATTTCCAGTCGGAAATGCTGACTCATGGGGGAACTGAGGTTAAAGAAACTTTATTTATGTCAGAAAAATTGATCCCTTGTAATTTAAAGCCTTCCTGCACCACTATTTATCTTATGCCTCTTACTTCAGGTCTTTGTCCCACATCTGGGCCATGGCAGGTGCAGAGCCATGTATCTGTCAGAACAGTAAAGCTGTCTCATTGCTCATTTTTGGCCTCCTTGACCTTGCATGCTCACCTTACTCTATTAGTACACTTCTTCAAAACTTCTGAAAAAGCAAACTATTCCCCCTTGATGCCCTCCTTCATTTAATATAGTAGCACTTCTAATGCCTTTTTCAAGTTGTAGCAACCTCTCAACTCCCTTGCCCCTGCCACCTTTTCCCTTCTTTCTTCTTTCTCACTCTTCTTTTTCTCCCAGCCGACACACAGAGTCCACTTCTCCCTTGAGCTTCTGGCCTTTTAGCTTCATCCTTATGTCACTTTGGGATACAAATAGCCATCACTATGTTAATCCCATCTGACTGTTTCCTTCACTGGGAGGCTGGGTTACTTCAAAACTCCTTCTAACACATCTTCATCTCTGCAGGAGTGCGGCAAACAAGACTTACTTAATCACTCAGTCTCCTTTGTACAGTGTCTCCTACCATGACTGAGGGTGTCTTGAGTTTGTGCTGTTCTCTGTGGCCTCAAGGACCTTCTGCTCCTTGAATACATGCCTTTTTGCCACCTTTCACTTTCTAAGGCTTTATCCCCACAGCCAACATCACAATGGTCCCATCCCTTCAGATTCCCAAGGGGAAGTCAGCCAAACCAGTAAACTGTTGGCTGTTAGCATCACCCGTTCGTCCCGCACAGGACCTCTTTGCTCGGAGAGCAGAGAGCCCGTTAAAGTGTGCAGCCTTGGGGCTATGCCTGTACACCCTCGTCTCCGAAAGGCAGCAAACCTGTCCCATTTGCTAACTGATGCAGTAAGTCAGCTGCTCCCACAGCAGCCAGGAGACACTGCAATGACGGCTGTAAAAAAAAAAAAAAAAAAAAAGCTTTCTATCTCATTTATCTGTCCCTAGTACATGAAGGTGCCTTGTAATGCTGGTTTGTAGCTTGCTGCTTTTTCTCGTATTATTTGTAACTCACTCTTCTAGAAACTTCACAGTAATTGGCCTTGGTGGATTTCCCATCAATTTATCTTTCCCTACACCTTAAAACCCTCTTGGGTACTCTGCCTGTAAAGACTTTGCAGAAGGGGGCAATGCCCTCCCATCACATGTGTACTGTGCCCAATTCAACTGGACACGGATCCTGGTGGGGCTTGTGAGTAGCAATGGAGTAATAATCATGAAAAGCCCTCTCACAGCTGCCCCTGCTCTTGCCGCTCCCTGGGCCTCAGGCTTTCCTCAGAAGGATTCTGAAGAATTCATACAGAAATCTGTGATATATTACATTGAAAGAATGGGATTTATGAGCTGTATACAACAAAAAAGCAATCACAGTGGGAAAGAAACAAAAATTAGTTTGGGTTAACAAGGCTGGTGATGGGGGAAAGAGTCATTCACAGACAGATTAAGCAAACCAGTCATGTTACAACATTGCTTTTGTTGTGTATTATTTGTAGTTACTGCATTTATACTTGCTTCTAAAGGAAAAGGACATTAAACTTAATAGAAGACAGTAAACACTAGAGGAAAGTCTGAAGCTACTTGAAACACTGTACAACTGCTGTTATTATGAATGGGAGAAATTCCAGCTTACTAGGGGGAATTCAGAGCCTTTTAGTTATGAGCCTGACTTCAGCAACCTGCCTCCTGCACTGAGGCAGCGGGGAAAGCTCAGCCCTCACACGCGTGTGCTCAACTCAGCCGCATGCAGGCACCCAAGTTTGGACTCGGCTCATCAAATGCAGGAGGGAACACCACGTTCAATAAGGCTGATATATCATTTACAAGATGCTGTGAGACAGAATATGCAGTGATCACACCAAAGCACGGCAAAATAGAGACAAGACAGGTATGAAAAATTGCAGACTGATTAGTAATTTGTCATAGACTTACAAGGAGTTTACCAAAGTTGGAGGTAATGGAACAACATGCACTTTCTGTGTCTTCAAACCAACTCAGGCACCGAGTTTTCCATTCCAATTTCAAGAAACTAAATAGCAGTGATAATTGATGAAGAGCTCTGAAATGTCTTCCCATGCCTTTTCAGTTCCTGATTCTATCATTCAAGTAGGAGAAAATTTCCCCAACAAACAGTTTATTGATTGTCCATTACACATTTTTCCCTCTGAAGTTGTTAGAATGCCATCCAGATGTCAGACACAAGATACTAAACTAGAAGTTCAGCAAGGGAAGAAAGATATCTTTTTGCTGCAGCATTGGATCTGACATTCAAGAATCCAGACCCTGTTTTTACCCCTGGAAGTTCATTCGTCCTTGCTGTACCTCCCCATTCATAACAGAAAAGCAAGAACAATTCCAGTCCCAAGCTTCCATGGCCTTTGATATCAATTATGAGCACCGTGAAGTAAGGACCTTGTTCGTGGGATGGTCTGGAGCGTGCCTAACATAAAAGAGCTCTGATTTGGGGGTTGCAGAAATGATTGTAAAACAAAACAATAAATGTAAATAACAGGTGAAGGGCATTGTCATTTCTGTGTCACACAGTCTGGGTCCTGTAATGGACGGCTCAATTCCCCCCCCTTCTTTTTTTTTTTTTTTTTTTGAAAAGTTTTCAGACACCTGCAGTCTGCAGCAATACCTATTTCTCCCTCCGTAAAATGGCTTCACATAGTACTCTGGATGATGCTCAGCAATGTGAGCAGTAAACTAATAAGGGCCAGTAAAACACATGCAGGTACCAAAATACACACTATGTGATTTTTTTTTTCCCTTTTTTTTGTTAAGACCGAGCACTAACATCTTTTAAGTTTTAAATACAGCAGATCAGTGCTCTTAAATGTAGAAATTAATAATGCTGGCTAGCAAATACCATTTAAGATACAAGTGCCTTCTGAATAAGTTTGCCTGATCGGTTCTGCCAGGGCACCTCAATCCTGCCCCTCCTTAGCGCACGGGGAGGGCAATTCCTGCCAAATTAACCATTACCCCTGTCATCACATACAGAGTCAAAAAGCCGACCCTCTGCTCGTCTCAACCTGTGCCCAGTGTCTTAAAGACCGGATCGCTCTTTTACCCCAGCCTTGCACCCCAGCGCAGCACCTCATTACTTTTGTTCTTTAAAAAGAACATACGCAAAGAAACGAGTATGAAACATCTCATTTTTCCACACAAAGAAAGGAGAAAGACAGCCCAGAACAAACAGCTTCCTACAGGAACCGCAGCCGCTTCAGCGTGCAAAGGGCGATGTGTGCATACAAATGGTGCCTAATTAACTGCTTAAGGAGAGATTAGTTGCCATATGTTGCCAAGAATGATGGGTGTGCTTCCAGTGCAGAATTAATCGATTACAAATATGCCATCTCATGAAATATACTGCCAGAAAGATGGGCTGTCTCGCACCCTGGGGAACAAAGGGAAAGGAGATGGGGGGGGCGGCGCGCGTGCTGTGTTGGTTTTCCCCATGCTGCTGTGGCTGGGTGCAAGGCGAGCAGCGTGAGAGGAGCTGGGGAGGAAGGCACCGCTGCAGGCACCCATGCACTGAAACTACAGGAGCTTGTGCCTCACGCTGACCCAACCGCATGGGTTTGGGTGACCGCAGCAGCAACAGCGTAGAGAGATGGTCTGCTCCACCAGTGGTAAATAGCAATTACTCTGCGGGCAACGCAGTAATTCAAGGAACAAGTCAAGACACCAGCTAATGAGGCTTTTGCATGACACTTTACATATCACAAGATGCCAAGATGGAGAAAGAGCTGGGTCTCAGTACTGACCTATTTCTTCACTCAAGCCAGATGCCTTTCATAAAGAAATTCTTTCTGTCTGAACTTTGGGCAAGACAGGGGATGGCGGGAAGACAGGTCAGCTCTTGATGCTTGCGGTGTGGTGTGGTTGTGGCTGCTACTGGAAAAAGGGGTTATGCCCTCCCCGGCCATCCCCTGGCCAGGTACCTGCCCATTCCCATTCAACCCTCACCTCACCCTGCAGCTCCCTTTGCTACATAAAGCTAACCAAGGAAAAATAATGGTGTTCTGCAGCTCAGAAAGCTCAATGGACTTGTCAAGCGTTCAGCAGGACTGGGAGGCAGCCAGAAGGAGAGAAAGGATGGGGAAGGATCATACCTTCGAGCAGCAATGAGCTCATCATCAACATCAGCTCAGCTGCATTTTTCAGCAGTGCTTTATCCTGTATGCATGAATCAGGAGAAATCATTTAATCTTTCTCACCTCCTTTTCTGTGAAATAGGTTACTGATATACCCCAACCTTGCCTGGTTTGGCATGGATAAATCCTTAACCGGCACTTTATTGCCATGGTTATGGGACGCTGTGAATGGGTGTGTACAAGAAATGCAAACTGTAATTTATACAGATCCCCCACCTTCTAAAATCACAAATTGCATCAGTTGAAGGCCTGAAGCAAAGTCCCTGGAAAGCAATGAAAAGACTCCATCGTGGTGCAGATTAGTCTATTAAAGTCTGAGCTCCAATATTTCCCCAGAGATTTCCCCTCGCCTGCCAAGACTGACAGGCCTGAAAGCAAGGAGGGCACTGCCCCAAATGTTGGAGCAGCAGATTATACTACAAGCTTCATACCATTGAAAATGGTATTATAATGAAGAGTAGATGACAAAGCAGTCGCTGTGAGCGTCAAAAAGGTCAAGTGATCCTGTGCTTTCTTAGGAGCAATTTATGCAGTGCTTTAGCAACATCTGAAATGGAATAATCTCGAGTAGGCATTGAGAGCTCTCATTCTACTCTTTCCTGGACCTCAGTAGGAGATGGAAAACCAAGGAGATTTGTTAGATGTTAAACAGAAGCAAAAGAAATGATCCTCCGGCTTTCTCAGAGTCTTTTCAACTTCTCCTCCCAGCACAGTTTTAAATGCCTGCCTCACACTCAGCCTGAATCTCACACCACTCTCTTACATATACAAAAAAGCAATATAGCAAGTATTCTATATAAATGCTCATCTGCCTCCTACTGCCATTTACCACTTGAAAAATAAGTAGGAACTAGTACCAACAACACTGAACGATGCAAAAAGACAAGATACTACCGGATAAAAATACCGCATGCTGAAAATGGGCTATGAGCCACTGAGATCTGGGGCTTTGGTATGGCTCTGGAAATTTTAACTAGAGGAGCCTAAGGAGCTAAGAACTGAGAATTGTTGGGCTATAAGAAAAATCTGCTTCAGTGCAGAAAATGCTAAAGCAACTTTTAAACCACAGCCAGAAGGCACCTAAATATTGCATTCGAATGGGCTATTGAGCATCACAGCGGCACCAAAGGAAGGGAAAGTTATCTAGAGCACAGAGAGGAAAATTGAAAGGTAAAGGGAAAATAGGTAAGAGAAAGGTATGAAAAGAAACGAAAGGTAGGAGACTTGCTCCTGCAAGAGGCTTAGCACATCCTACACGCACAGAATGCCTCTTTAACAGAAAGTGATATGTTTTGACTTTAAATTTAGCCTTTAAAAACCCCACTGTTCCGTACAGAGGCTCCATTCTCCGGAGCAGGTTGAGAGCCAGCGCTACGTGTGCAGTGTCACTTCTCAATTACCAGCAATCACCATGGCTGCCAGTTTGTCCCCGCTGGGATCATGCAGTGGATTTAAGTAGACAGAAGCGTTAATAAACTGAACCCCATCAAGTAACAGACAAATCTCAAATACCTTCAAAATTATTGAAGTCAGGCATAAGATTAGCTCCAGAAGACAGGGGAAAAAAGTTATTAGATCAGCAAAATCCCACAAAACTCGCCGCTTTCCATTCAAATGCAACTCTATCGGAAAGCTGCACACACCCCAGACTGGATGCCATTTACAACACTGCAGAGAGAAACAACAAACACATTTTTTTAGAAGATAAGGCTTTTCACAGCCTTCTTTATTATCATTACACTAATTATTCCGGGATATTCATTCCTTTCTTGTTCAAGATACATGGAAAATTCAGAAAGAAAATGCAGTACAGTATCCTCCCCCTCCCTTTCTCTCCCTCTCGCCATTCTTTTTGAGAAAATTGTTAAAGGCTCTCTCTTAGGAGTCTAAAAGTAAGATACTAAATACAGACAGACAAAGATTGTCCCTTATATTCAGTGTTTTTACAAAATCCAGTAATTTATAGAAAAGCAAAGTTCTTCAAAATGACCTTTTAGGTACTAGACAATTTATTTGAAGTGGGAGAAAGAGGAAAAAAATCAAGAGGACTTTCTCATGATAGCATGAAGTGCACTTAAGTAAGAGAAAGCTGTTGAAAACACTTATACTCTATTTCAGGTTTTTCTACTGTTGCCCATCACCATGGTATCAGAACATCTGAAATGTAAAGTAGATCAGCGAACTCTGAGTCCCTGGGGGGTTTCTGGTTCTCTGTCATTTTTTGTGCACACAGAATCCCATGTGAAGTGAGTTCACGTGTGCTTATTTCCAGTGAGGTTGAAAGCAAATTTCATTTTTCTACAGTGCTGCATAAGAGGATGGAGTTACAGCAATTTCCTAAATTGGTCAGACTTTGGCTTTGTCCATTTTCCTCTGGAATTTTATTCCATAATCAGGCCCCTTTTTGGACATAAGACCTATACTTCAGAATTTGAAACTGGTATTTTAGATTCTCTGAGGTCTAGATAGGTGTCTTGAGGTGTCAAATATGTGTCTTACTTCAAATACCTCTTTTCTAGGTCTGAATGGGTTAATTTTCTCACTGGTAATTCTGTGAAATTACTCAAATGGATGTGAATTCATGACACACATTTCTTCATAGCTTTTTCTTTTACCAGAATAAAAACCCAGTCCCTGTCACATTGCTGTGTCTCTCCTAATATGACAGCTAGGACCATCACTGTCACAAGTTACATGATGTAGCTATTATTACAGCGAACATTATATCTCAAATGATGGGATTTTGTGGTCATCTGGTTGCGCTGCGCAAAATTATGTTTGAATAGAACTAACAATGAAACATTTAGAACCATTACATAAAACATAAAAGGATGAAAGAACAAAATAATGAAGGGGGGAAAAAAAAAAAGGAGGACTTGGGGACATTCTCCAGTGCAGCTTGTCCCTCACGCAACAGTTCCTATTTCTCCTACAGCCCATGCTTAGAGCTGCATAGATGGCCTGAGCCACTCTCAAAGTCCAGGAGGTCCATTGCAACCATGCACAGCCTCTAGGTCACCTAACTCTGGGTCCCAGAGGTGGGGTCTGGTCTTCTGGTGACACTGAATATCCAAGCTAATAATCTTGACCATCTATAGGACGCTACGTGTCAGTAGGCAGAGCTCCAGTCCCGAGTTAGATCGTCTAATCTGGCCACATTCACATTGCTACACAGTCCTGGAAACCAAACTTATGTAAATAAATTATTCCACTGATTGTACTGACTTAATGCACAATCGGCTGTATGCTATGAATGCAAATTTGCTGCTCTGACGAGTCAAAAGCAAGCTCAACATCTGCACGGCAAATCCATGCCGACAGGACCACTGCTACCTTCTCCTCTTTGCCACCCTTCTGCGAGGCCCTGACTGGCAGCGTACAGAGCTGTCCGCAGTTTCCAGGGACTTGGCAAACTAAATTGCTGGCTCAATCCTCCACCCAGAAATCTGGGAAAACTAAATCGGACAGGCTGATCTACAGTAAGTCTCCCTCGTGCGTGCACTCTCTCTGAGCCCATCAATCCTGCACAGGGGTGGGCTGGAGCCAAGGGGCTGGGCACCCACTCCCACCCACCCCAGGCAAGGGAGGGCACCAACTCGAGGGTCTCCTGCGAGTGCTGGTATGTAGGAAGGTTAGGAACTATTCCACAGAGCAAGGAAACAATCAATTACTGTAGTTAATACATTCAGTGAAACTATTAACAAAGCAGTATTTCAAAAAACCTTCTGAGGGTTCAGGGAAAGTTATCCTTAGAATAGTTTAGCCTAAGGTTTTTACGTTTTTTGGGGCACTACACGTAGAAGTAGTGTCTATTTAAAATAATTACAAAGCCAGTATAATCCATTCAGAATCACTACAAAATAAGTGTGAGGAGAAAGAACTTTAAAAAATTTAAAAAGGAATGAAATCAATGCCTTGAAGATAAATGTAACTGAAAAAAGTATAAGACAAAATCATTACTCAAGGAAGACAAGTCAAATTATTACTGCCTTGATGCATACAGAAAAGAAAAGCATCTTGATAACTACAAGGAAAACCAAAGTATCACCATTATGACTGAAGAATGTGTTATCAAAAGAGAATTGGGTCCCTGTTTTATGTGGTGCATTCTGAAATTTTGAATAGTAGTGATTTGATTGAGTTGACCTCAGAAGAGGTCAACCAGACCAGAAAAACACAGGATGTGATGAATGTACCAGCGAAGGGCTCAGCTCTGGAAGAGCTCCCTGAAGGCAGAGCCATGCAGCTCCACACAACCTCTCTGAGCCGCTAACTAGGGATCAGGGAAGTCACAGGGATGCAAAGGCTCAGGGATACACATATTTTTGCATGTCCAACCGTTAAATCCGCTTTGATGTAACAAGTTAATAACAAGAATGCATTTTGAAGATAATAAGAAGAGCCAAACATCAAGATACTGAGTCAGCTCCCCAAGAAAACAATTTATTTATACAGAGATTTAATTAAAGGTTATAGAGGTTCTAAAGAGAGGTTATAGAGGAGGCAGAGACAGGTTTTTCTCTGATGTACACAGCGAAAGGGTAAGAGGCAACAGTCACAAGTTGCAGCAAAAGAACTGGACATGAGAAAAATTGTTCACAAAAGTGAGGCAGCACTGGAACTTGTGCCCCAAAGAGTCTGTGAAATCTCCATCTGTGGAGATATTAAAACCTGGACTAAAGACCTCCAGAGGTCCCTTCCAATCTAAACTACTCTGTGCTTTGGAAAGATGGAGGGAAACCTGTCTCATGCACATACTTAGACAACCACAACTTTTTCTAAATACGTCGGAGGATACTCATCACCTGATGAAATTAGATGAGCTCAGACAGAGAAGTCACCGAGGCTGAAGGAGCCCACACACCCAGCAAGCTCCCAGCATCTCACCTTGAACTTGAGCCTGCTGTTTCAGGCTCAGTTTTTCCAACAGCTCCTTCCCCAGATCTGAATCCCCAGGAGCCGGGGGAGATCCGTACTGCTCTCAGCACGACCCCGCTGGGCTCTGCGTGCTGGGAGCCTCCTGCACGGCAGCTGCCCTTGGAGCAGGGGGGAGAAGAGGAGAGAAAGAAAGACGCTGCCTATTTCTACATGATAATTCGCTTAAGCAATTGAGCTACATCTCTGTTTTGGCTCTGGATGTGCTAGTGTGCGTCCAAACCTCACATTTTATTGTGCATTCAGCCTGCCCGGAGAGCGGGCCATTTTCTGGTATTAACAATCCCCCTGCCTCTTCACAAAATACTGCTGACAAAATGTTTCTTCTGGTCAAATAGCTACAAAACATTTTAAAATATCAAGTGATCCAGCATACTCAAACACTTCCAAAATAAAAGATAAACTAAAAAAAATTAAAAATTCGGTGGCTTCATTAGTGAGAAGCAATATTACTTTTTCTTTCATTGTTTGTCCCAATCCGCAGAGCAGGGGAGGGGCAGAAGGGACTACTATTCCACACACTGATATAAACCTGGAGAGACACGGATTAGGATTAATCTTTTGCTGTGCCAGTCTGTTTCCCCCTAGCAAATAATCCTCCCACTTTCCCCATGCTCCTGCCCAAGCTTCTCCCTTCCTTGCACAGATGAAGGACTTCTCACATGTGCCTCCCCAGCCCCAGCTTCGCTGTCCCTTTCCATGCAGATACAAGCCATTTTAAGGCCACTTCTTGCTGTACGAGGTTGGGATGAGATATCTGTATGTGTGTAGCATTGATTCCTCACTCGCCTGCCTAGTGACACCACCGAGGCTGTGTTTGGATGGTTTATCAGACCAACCATGGCTTGGCCACCTTTACAGGATGGTCCTGCTGGAGGTTGGGCAGCCAAGGGTGACCTGAGTGTCCCTGCACCTGGCTTCAGGCAGGAGATACGGCGACAACATACAGTAGATTCCCTTACGTTCATTAAAGGGCCGATAGATGTACTCGCACATTGTCACTTGCCTGGCTGACGTGACGTACTCGCTTGCTGAAGGGCTGAAAGAACTTAAAGAAATCGCAGCAGCAGGAGAAGCAGCAATGTGCAACTTGTAGCGGCCGTGCTGCCTTCTGTGTCAGTTCTCACCTCCCCTGGAGCTCCCGGTGTGAGTTCGAGCTCTTCAGGCTCCATCTAGGAAATCTGGGCAAGAAGTACGAGTGAACGTGCATTCATTTGCGCAGCCTCATTTTTCAGCTTGGCCGGGCTAATAATAGAACTCCAACTAACTTTCCAAGTTTGTTCGTTTTTCAGTTTAAACCAGACTCCAGCGTATCTCTGTGGATAAAGACGACAGCCCCTTCTCTGCCTCATCTTTTCAGGTTTATGCCGTGATACAGCACCCTCCAGGTTGTCCAGCAGCATGTGCTACTCTTAAGATTGTACAAAGGGATTGGGGTTAAAGAAAACATAGCAAAAAACCCCCACAGATAAAGAAAGAAAGAAAGAAATCTCCTTTCAGTGATGGCAGAGAATGGCACGGGGCCACCTGCACACGGAGACGAGACCCAGGTCTGCTACTCACCATCTGGGATTTTTCATCCCTGGGAGCAGCTGACTGATAAGGGCCGTGCCATGCGGCGGGATGGCTCGTCACCTCCCCACTGCCAGCCTCAGCCCTGTGCCAAATGCGTCGTAGCTCGGCTGGTTGGGTAGGTTTTTGTTTTTTTCTTTGAAGCTTTTGCTCAAAAGCTGAAGAAGGGGCAGGAGGCACTGAAACATGACTAAGCACTGCCCAGAGAGACCTCGCTGCTTGGACCACGGTGCATTTTATAATATATTTGGGATTGCTCTTCATTTCCAATAAATTTAAGATTGGAGGAAATCCAAATGAAGCGTCTAGGGTTGTCTTCCTAGCTCTTTCCTTGCGAAAGCAATTTCCTTTATTGGCATCTTCAAAGCAAAAGTAATCTTTCTGAGGGAGGTTTGGCAAAAACATGGAAGGTTTTTATAGCGACAGGGCCAAAGGTTTATAAAACTCCATTGAAGCCATTGCAGTCCAAGGTAATAGGTAGCTATAGACTTTCAGAAGAATTAATAGAAGGAAAACAGCCTGGGTTTTCAGTAAAGGGAAAGGCAGAAACCTTTGTTCGATTTTTACCAGTACTTTTCCTTTCCAATGCACACACATCACCACCACCAAACACCAATATTTTAAAAGGGAGACATGATTTTAGAAATAGGCATTTCAGAATATTTGTAATGCTTTAAAGCAATGAATTGTGCTGAAAACTCATTCTTACTTGCCCACTGATCCCATATAACGCTAGATATGTTCAACGTGACAGCCCAATGGAATGTTCTTCCCAAGAGTCCTTTTGTATTTAGGATAGAGTGAGAGCAATAGGGGACAAAAGAAAAACAAGTTTGTGCAGAGCCTGAACAGTGCTAACCAAGCAGAGTAAATAGTATCAGCAGAAAACAAAAGACAGTCCTACACAAGGCTCAGCAGAGTCCTTCATGTGTGGATGTGGGACCCCACATTCTCTGGCAGAACCAGTTCTTCCCCTGATCATTTGTGCTGGAAGTCAGGCTGAGCTGTCATCCAGCAAGTTTTAAAGCCAGCAAATGTTCCCATCTCCAATTGTTTTTTAATGCCTGCAATTGCAAGTGTATTCAGAAAGGAACGCAGGCAGACAATAGCAGGAGGATTATATTTCTTAGGCATATGTGCTGTGGGGATCATGAAGCTGGGACAGTAGCTGAACACCTCTTGGCAACTGCACCTCGAGGAGGAAGCCAAAATATTCATTCCTTCTGGACAAAGGGAAACTGCTGCATTTATAAAATGCTATTGTTTATGTTCTTTAAAAATAAAACTATGACATTTTCTGCTTTGGTCACAGTTTAATCGGTATATTGAGCTGAAAGAGAGGAAAACTGAAGCTGGCAAAATTTTGCCTGGAGGCAGCAGTTTTGTTGTTGTTAACAAAGCTGATTAGTTCATTTTTAACATCTCTTTCTCTGCTGATGTCTGAGTCGTGTGACAAAAGCAGCTGTCGGCATCTTCCCTCCTTTACTTAGTTCAAGGATTTCCCCCAAGTTCAAGACCAGAGGTAGGAGGTTCAACCCTACGAACAGTAGTCGCTCGACACTAATGGGCTGGATAACACCCACAGCGCAATCAGTGATAACGGCACTGGCAGCACCCAGCATGCACACAGGGTGGACTGAGATACTTGGGCACTCCACAGTAGCCTCCTTGTCGCCTCCTGTCTAATTAGACATTGCACATTTGTGCTTTAAAGTATCCACAGATTAATAAATATATATGCTCCTATTTGGTGCCTCCCTCAAATGGCTGCCTGAAGGGATGCTCTGCCTCTGCAGCGTTGTTGTTAGCTCTCACCCACAGGACTTGCCAGGAGAGCCCAGCGGTCCTCACTTGGTCCTTTCCCCAGGAGCTGAAGCCACTTTTTAAAGAGCAGGTAGCACGGGAAGAGCTTTGCTTGCCATGGGCAGCAGGTCTGAACACGGCAGCTGGCTGGACCACAAAGGCGGGTATCAAAGGATCCAGATTTTTGTCTGCTCAGTGTGCAGTAGGGTAAGGAGGCCTTCTGCACAATCTGGCTGCTACTATGTTTGTGGAGCATGGTTTTTAAGAAATTGCTCCGAGTCCCTTCACTCTTTTCCTCTGATTCCCTCCATTTTATAGCACTTCCAGGTCCTGCACTGCTCTCTGCACCTTCTGGGAACATCCCAGTATTTTGGTTTGAGAATACAGCCACAGAGCAATGCACTTGACCTTATACACAGAGTTTTTTCCTTTGCCCTTTCAAGTGGTTTTTGTAACATCATTAACAGAAAATTCTGACTCATAAATTTCTTAAGAAGCATAGCTATACCTGAGTTTCAGGTTAAATTAGTACTTTTGCGATCAGAAAATACATTAATACTTTTTTTTTCCCCCTGCAGCATTACTATAACCAGGGCTAGACCGTAGCACTCAGATTTTAAAGGCAGCACTTCAAACACAACTCAGAGCCTTGCAGTTAGCCTGTCTCAGAGCAGGCAGGGAAGAAGGAAACGAGACAGACAGAGAGTGCAAGTTTGCTAGGAGGTGTTTTGCTGAGTGACACACACACATCCTTCCGTGACTTGGTAATGTTTGCTTTGTATATGTTTTAGACCTGAAAGAGTCACAATTTTAAAATATGCTCATGTTCTCCTTTGGGTGGAAGTCACAGTCTCCAAAGTTTTTAAGTCTGTTAGATTCCTACTTGGCTGTGGAGCCAAAGAAAACAAAACCCTTTATACCGAAGGGTGCCGGGGTTTGGCAGAACCCCAGGCTGCCTGCTGTCACCTGTTTGTACCAACCCAAACAAGTCTCTAAGCAAAAAAAACCAAATCCACTTGCTTCCATCTCATTGTACATTTTTATCACCAAGATAAAGGTAAAAGCCAGTTTAGGCACAGATTTTAGGTTACTGCTTCCTTGAAGGAAGGATTGCATCAGGGAGGAGGGTTTTTTTCTCATTTAAAGGACACTAAAATCTGTGATATCCTGAGACTAAAAAGTAATTGAGGTAAAATAGTGATGACATTTGAGGCAACCAGTTTGATTAGATCAGACTGTTCGTGTTTGCTCAGATTCCTCACCTCCTTTCCAACCCCTCTTGATTTTTTCTGTTTGTAGCTGAAAACACACAACACAAATCATCCTTTCAAACTTGCTCCTACCTTGATTAAAAAAAGAAAAAAGGTGCTTTACAATTCTAATGCTGTAACTGCTGCGTGTACGCCAGAAGTTTGTTCCTACTGTGTCAGCTCATACAACAGCTTGGCCTTATCTACACAACACAGAGATTTGAACAGGTTTAAGAGAGCTTTCAGAAATTTAAATTCTCTGTTTACCACCTAGTAGCCTCCTCTGCTTCTCAGCACATAGTTCCTACCATGCTGATGAACAAACACAGCCCCCTCCTAGCGCACAAACATTCCTCCAAAAGGAGTGATATAAATTAAGGTAAAGTCCTAACGCAATTCAGCTTGAGCAAAGTGCTTGGGCACTGGGTATAGCAGAAAATAGGAAAGGGTTTTAGGCCTCTGAATTTACCACACTGAACTGAGATGTGAGATCGTAAGAACAACTAAATCATTGTCACCTGATCAGCCATGTCCTCACAGCGCCTGCTAAGGGAAACAGCAGTCATGTTCAAAATAAACAGCAGAGTTTGGAAAGGCTTGGGAGGAAATTCCCAAGACACCAAAACGTGGCCTTTGTGATGATGGAGGAACCCCGCCCCATCTCTTCCACCAGCTATCACTCCAGTGCACATCCTCCCCCGCTAACACCTTCCCAAGGTAACATATACAGCCCCAAGCTTGCTAGAGAACCTCACGTGAAGTAGCATAAAAGCTATTTACATACATATACACACATATATATGTATAGATGTGTAAATACAGTTCACAACTTGTATATATACGTTATGCTATATAACAAGTTGCATGTTTCTATGTTATGCTACATGAGTAGCATAAAAGCTATTTACACACACATATATATACACATATATATGTAAATAGTGTTTACAAGTTGCGTATATATATGCTCTACATACATATATAGGACATACAGATATATAGGACATAAAGATGTATGTCCTGACACAAGACAGTACTTACACAAGTTCAACTTGTAAGAAAAAATAAGCCCGGATTGCCCAAAAGTGAAGCTGCAAAATGCCAGCAAGATCAAACTGATATTTAATCCAAATGACCACGAGTCTCCCTTTGCAGAGGCCCAGGCTGCCGGAGCAGCCTACGCTGTGCTGTTCCCTTACCCATTAGGCAGGCAGGCGGGCAGGCTTGGGCAGCTTCGCACAAAGATACGATGACCAAAGAAAATCGCTTTCCAATGAAAACCACCAAACAAGGTAAGGAAAAAGCAACAGAAAGTGATTTCAGTGCTTAGGTCATTTCAAATTGGATGGAACACGTTAGGAAAACATTTCATTTTCATCTTTCCGCTCCATGTGACTGCATTTACCAAAAAGGTTAAATCCATCTGCAATACTTTTTTTTTAAGGTTGCCCCTCAGGTTCAAAGGGTGCAGCATGTTCTTATCAACCCCTCAGAGCTTGCTTTGGGACTGATAACTTCGAAGCCTCCCCCTTTTTCAGAAGTCTGTGAGAGAGCGAGAAAATTGAAAATAATTGCGTCCTGAAGTGATGGAGTTATCCTCCCCAAAAATCCAGTACGATTCCCAGGAATAAACATTCCTCTCTGATCTCCTTGTGGTCCCTGCTTGCAAAGGCTTGCCACTGCTTCAGCAGTTTCAGGCAGGGTCCACAGCGGGAAAATTACTTTAAAAGCAGCAGACAAAAAAGTAGCAGCATTGAAGCAAGGGCAGTGTTTTCCACAGACCAATGCGTATAAAATTCTGACATTATTCAATGTGCTTTCAGACCAAAACCTGTTACGTCTGGTACTGACAGAGATCCGTTCTCTTTCAGCAAGCTACTATCTGCTTTGTATTTCCACAGCGTTAGTGTGTCTTTTTAGCCTGGTCCTATCGCTTCCAAGCTGCAACTTGGAAAAATTAGTCTCCGAGCTTGCAAAGCTGATTCCCGTAAGCAACCACAGCAGCAGGAGTTTGTCAAAGAGAATTATTTGCACGTTTACAGCCCAAACTGAGTTTTGACTTAATACTTGTTCATGGCACGATGAATGTTTTTGAAGCTATTCTGTTTAAAAAGGGACGTGAGGCTGCGGGAAGGGGACTATTTGCCTTGGACCCTACACACTAGTTGAGGGTTGGAGGACGGCGAGAGGCTGTGACTTGTGTGAGAGGTGCGGAGGGAGCCAGAGCAGGGGCAAAGCCCTCCTCCCCAGACTCACTTGCTTCGCGTTTTCCAACCCTGAGCTTGGGCCAAGCCCCAGACTCACACTTCAGTCCCGACCCGACTGCAGGGTGAGCACATCTGCACCAAGAGGGATTTGAATTTCTGGAGGTAGGGGTTTTTACTTCAACACCTGCTAGAACAAGAACATTTTTAGACGGTGAAACCTGGAGTGAGGCAGATTAAAAGAAAAGGGTCATATACCAGTAACACAGCAAGCAGTGAACATACATAACAGATCCCATTCATTATAAAATGCTTGCAGGCTCTAGACTTCAGTGTAAAAATGCTACTAAAAAAGAATAGTGGCACTTAGTTCGTTCTTCCCCTGGATACAAAACAGCTCTGAGCAACACAAGACTGAGCAACAGGTCTCAGAGTTTTGTGCAAAAGACAGGTTAAGGGATGTGTGGAGGACCTCCATGACTGGAAGCAACAAACCCCTCCTCAAATGTCAGCAAAACCTTTCTCCCATACCATGCACGTTTCTTAAGCAAAGTTTCTGTCTGCAGCAATGGAGAGAGCATTACCATTGGCATGGAGTTAGCTGTAAAGACTAACATAATTTCTACATACAACCTATGAAAAAAACAAGCAGTTTCATTAGGATCCAGAGCAGAAACAAAACAAACCAAGTGCTTATTTTGGATTTTGGTATTAATTTTGACTCAAGCCACAGCTAATCCTTCATACCCCAACTGACGCAGGAACCCGTATCACATGTTGCGATGCCTCTTATTATACAAATGAGCTGGAAACTGGCTGCTTACAAGTGGTGTATTCGCACATTCAGCCATGTGGTGTAATTATAATTCAACTGCGTGTACACACAAGCACAGAGAACTGGGGTTGCTCATTACCTCCTTTGTCAAAGCCTATTTTTCTTTGCAAGATAGTTCCTATGGCACCAGAATAAACAATAATTTTGGTTCTTTGCACATCACCAGCATACTCCTAGACAACCCGTTCTTTCATTGTCAGCACTCTGGATTGTATAAACACCGCCAATAAAGCCTTCCAGTCGCTCTTGTTTTAGAGGTATATTTGTGCTCAGCTTTTAGGAGGAGGAGGAGGTGGTGACAGAAGACACAGGCAAGCACACGCACACACACTTGCACACAGAGTTGCACACACAATTGCTCCCCTGCTTTGCTGATGCAACAGGTTCATTTGCAAGAGTGATGCACAAAACCGGACCATCTCAGTCCTGAACGGAGATTCTTGCTGTATGTGCTCTTGGCATGCTCTGCCGTTGAGTTAGAAGCCCCACATGGATCTTATGGATGGAAAAAGTCTGAGTCAGTTCAAGCACAATTCAGCGTATTACTTGGAAGAAAGAACCATCTAGGTATCACCTCCCATTTGTGATATCCCACACTCAGGCACTGCACCAGAGAAGGCCGTTACAAACTTAGCATTGTAAGTACCAACAACATAACTTTCCTAATAACAGACGGTAAGTCCATGGTGGAGCTGAGAGCTGAGCTGTTTCCTACATAACAGGCTCAGGCAGTAACTGGTGGTCTCTCCTTCCTTCTCAGCATACTCAGTCATGAAACATAAGTGAAAAGATACTCCCAGGAACAGCTTTGGAAATTTCAAATAAAAGGATTCTGAGTACAAGCTCTTCAGCCTCTTGATCCTGCATGGACCAAGGCTCACATTCATCCTGTATGTGAGCCTACTGAGGGGATTATTGCCAGAAACTTCTGGCTTTATCCACCTCCAGAATAAGGTTCTGCATGTTTCACTGATTTTTCTATGCAAGCCAGGCTTTCTCTCACAGTTGTTTTAGAGGGAACCATTTATATATGTAATAAAAAAGCTATTTCACCACATTGCTGAAAATTCCATCAGGTTACAGTTTATCTTAACAGTATATCATTTACAACATATTAATAAAGGAGTACTAAATATTATATTGCTTTTGGCATAAAGAGTACATTATAGGTGTTTATAAACACATCAGTAAATGTTACAGACTTTTAAGTAATCCTATTGACCTGTAGCATAAATGCTCTGTAGCTACTGATTCATGATATACAAACACTTTATGGATAAACTTTTACAAGCTATTTATAAACACACTCTTAGTAAGAAATATGACATACTCTCAAATAGACATAGAAATAACTCACAAAAAACGAGATCATTTCAAGAAAGAGTACAAGTCTTTTTATTTGGTTTAGTTCCTCTAAATTAAAGTTATACCTCAGTGTACAAAAGCAAAATTAACACAGAACAGTATTTTTTTAAAAAATGTTTTTCAGTGTTTTT
The DNA here is from genome assembly GCF_018139145.2 of Gymnogyps californianus. NCBI lineage: Eukaryota > Metazoa > Chordata > Aves > Accipitriformes > Cathartidae > Gymnogyps > Gymnogyps californianus. Next base: position 4,021,488 of record NC_059487.1, on the reverse strand, counting down.
CAAATGTGGGACTTGACAAAAGAAAGAGAGGACCTGAAACGGACAAGCTAGATGGCTCAGAAAAAGAACTTCCAAGCCTAAGCAAGAAGCATTAAATCTGTTCCTTCTCTCTTTATGCCATTTTATTTATGGCACAGGTCATTTGCTTGCAGGTATCTACTAATCGGGGGAACAAATCTCATCTAATTGCAGCCATCTGTCCTGCTTTCGGCTGGGATAGAGTTAATTTTCTTCCTAGTAGCTGCTATAGTGCTGTGTTTTGGATTTAGGATGAGAATAATGTTGATAACACACTGATGTCTTAGTTGTTGCTAAGCAGTGTTTATACTAAGTGAAGGATTTTTCAGCTTCTCACCCCATGCCAGCAGCGAGTAGGCTGAGGGGCACAAGAAGCTGGGAGGGGACACAGCCAGGACAGCTGACCCCAACTGACCAAGGGATATCCCATACCATATGACGTCATGCCCAGTATATAAACTCGGGGGAAAGCTGGCTGGGGGCTGCTGCTCAGGAACTGGCTGGGCATGGGTTGGCGGGTGGTGAGCAATTGCATTGTTCATCACTTGTTTTGTATATTCTAATTCTTTTATCATTATTTTCTCTTCCTTTTCTGTCCTGTTAAACTGTCTTTATCTCAACCCATGAATTTCACTTTTTTTCCCCCAAATCTCTCCCCCATCCCACTGGGTGGGGGGAGTGAGCGAGCGGCTGCGTGGCGTTTAGCTGCCTGCCGGGTGAAACCACGACACCATCTCAAAATTAGTTGCCCAAGTCAGTATTGGTCACCCAGCTAACTCAATCAGTGGAGCAAAACACGCACACCCAGAGGACAACCCAACCCATCTGCCTGAGACTGCTTTATCCAAGACAGACTCACCCTCTGGAGAGCCCTTTTTCTCACCAGCAAGACAGTCATCCATGTTCCCTCTCTAGAGTTGGACAAGTATCACGTAGACAGCCATGCCTGAATAAGTCCCAGTTTTGAAGTCTGCTGTTAAACAACCGCTGCACAGCCAGCTCACCGTGAGATACGATATTTAAAGGTTTAACCTGCGAGAGCTTCAGCTCAGGCAACGAGTGTCTGGCAAACTCGACAGACCTTGCAGTAGTATCAGTATGATGATACTGGTTATCGTGGGGCTGGATGGAAAAGTAGCAGCTGATACTTGGAGGCAATGACTGACCTGGATAAAACGTCTGCTGGATTCACACCTCTGCACGTGTCAGTCACGGCAACAGGAACAGGGTGTGAAGCAATTGAACCCCAGCGGGTTTCAGGCTTCTGCATCTGTCTTCCCCCAGCAGCTTTAACCCACCACTATCCTTGCACTGGGCAGACAGGAGGACAGGAAGGTGAATTTGTGTCTGTTTCTCAGTGCTGGCACCTCAACGTGTATCTTTATAAGACCATCTGGAATATGGCAGAGCTGTCTCTGCTGTTTACCTTCCATAAATGCAACCTGTAGTTAATATCAAGTGTCAGCAAAATATTTTGGATAAATCTGGATAAAGTGCCAAGATGAATTGTAATTAATCACTATGAATATACAACTGTCTCTATTAGCCAGTTAGGACTGTATGGGTAAAATTTCCTCTCAATCTGACACTGTGGTGAGGAGCTTTCTTTGGTATCAACTTCTTCTAACTGGCTCCCTGCCATAACAATAACTCTGTGTAACTGAAGGGTGTTTTATACAGTCTAACCTCATTACAATGAACTCTTTGAATAAACAGTTGTTATATCTGAATGCTCACCACAATTAAGATGGGGAATTTGCTTCATCAGGCCAATGAAAAACCACCCGTATACGAGCCAAACACTGATACCTAATGCAGTAACAGAATTCTGTTCATGGCAATGAAGAATTAAAACAAAGTATTTTCAAAAGAAAATAGTGAATACATACAGAAAGAAAAGGAAAGTACGCTTCCAAGGTAGATTTACTATGCTCTAAGAAAAACAGGAGTTACATCATCCTTGTTAAGATGCCTTATTTTAAGAATTTTTTTAGTAAGGCTAATTAACAATGCCAAAAGGAGTAGTTCTTACCAGTTGGGTTGTATGAGCGTAGCACGACTGGGCTCTCCTGTTCTGACACTCCAAGCTGTGCATCTTGATGCACTCCTGCTTGTATTCTGGGAATAAAGCAGTCTTCAGAGCACGGAAGCTTTGTCTACTTTCTTGCCTACAGTCTACTCCTTTGCACTGACTGAATCGGATGGCAAGCACTGCCATGCGTGTCTGTTGATAAATGAGAGCAAGAAGACCAGGAGACGGCAGCTTGCTGGTAAACGTGTGAAAATATCCACTACTGACACCCAGATCCTATGGTTGGGTTTGGCATGCAACATCTGCACAAAAACCCCCTTTGTGTGCCTGTCTATAAAAACCACCAGGAAAATCTCTGTAAAGTATTAGCAATCTCTATTCAGCACTTGAATACCAAGGAAACAATATAGTAATACCTGTTAGAAAGAAAACGTTGCAAAAATATGCTTTGCTCTAACCCATGCTGCTAAGACTGTAATTTTCAAAAATACTTAGCTCACATACACAGGCTTTCTGAGAGGACTGACTCAAAATCTGCAGCTAGACTGAAGTGCCCGGTGAATTCTCTTTGCTGCTCTTGAGCTCCTTCTGAATGATAACCATGATGCAAAGCCAGCTGCCCATCACTGTGACGAGAAGCCGGTCTTGTTCTTTTCCATGCAATCACACCATCATTTCTAGCAGTACTACTCGCAATGCATTGTTCCCTCTTAAGTGCAAAGAAAAGGCACAAGCACAAGAGTCTCTTAGTAAAACATTAATCTCGGATCACAGATTTATTTTATGGATTTGCAACACAGCCCATATTACAAACATTGTCTGGGAACATTTACAAGAATAAATAAGATGGACTCGCAGTTGTAAAAAAAAGATTACACTTCACTGTAATGTACAGTCAAAAAATATATCTGATATTCATTGACTTGACATTATTTACCTTCCTTCTTTTAAGCTAGAAAGAAAAGACACTGAATGCACAGTGTTGAGATTTTTGTATTTATATTTTTTTCCTTTTTTTTTCATACGTGCTTTATCTATCAAACATCCAAACTGTACAAGTGAGTTTCACCAGTAATCCATAAAGGCCAAAGGGGGGGGGGGAAAGATGGGGGCGGCATCGCAACAGCAGAGACTAGCTCTCATGCAGCACTCCTCCCTGCTGGCAAAATGCATCCAGGGAGCTGGAATAGGATACTGCCGATCCAGATGCAGCCACAGCATTGCTGCGTGACGTAGTGACAAGTCTGGCAACAAGTGATGCTAGTACACTTTAATTTCAACAGGATTGGCGCGGGGGGGTGGGAAGGAGGTGAAGGAGATTAAATCAATATGGGAGTGAATTTGTCAATGCGGTGAGTCAGTATGGGTTAAAGGATGTGTTAAGGATACAGCTCAAACTTTTGGCATAGAAGTACAGTGTTCAAGTGCTGGAGATGGAAGAAAGGGCTACAGGGGCGATGAGGCGGTAATGCCAGTTCTGTTCCAGGTACGTGGAAGTCCAGCACATGAAGTCTGGTTAGACTTTCAGCAATGCAAACAACTGACCATCATTTGTCCTGGGGTCTTGTTAGAGTATCTAAATTCAGGAAAGCTTGTAAAGTGCTGGCCACACTCCCACTTCCATCCCTGAAAATGCACTCCTTTCCATAATTTCACACAAATAAGATTTCCTGGAGGTCCCCATTGAAAGATGATGTACTCACACAAGGAAATAAATCTCCATAGCCCAACACGCTTGAGATATCTCACAAAGTCCCCCCAAATAGTAGCGTTTCAGGGTACCAGATCTCCCAATGAAAAATGTCTCCACTGAAACACTGTCATTCTGCAACAAGCGCCTCCACTAAAGTAACCACTATGCTGCTGGATACCTGTTTATGAAATATCAGGACTGGTCCCAAAGGGTCCATCTGCAGTGTACCTTCACCTTGCAACGAGCAAATCCTTACTCCAGACAAAGTGGCGTGGACTGGCTCATGTTTATACTGGTTAGAAACAGCTCATGCTGAACTGAGTTGCAAGAAAAACATTTTAGTTTGTTCTTTTCCCCATTTCGTTTTTTTCTTTCCCTCCCCCCCCCCCCACCAGGAAACACTATGGGAACACCAGCATCAGTCATTCAGTCTGCTGCATTATTTTGTGTTATAAGGCTCAGGTTGAAAACAGAATAGTGGTGAAAAATCTGCTGCATGCACTGGGACGAGGATGGAAAGGCTAATTTAGATCTCTCATGTTTTTACAAACTGAAAAAGCTGCCAGATTTTCACAATTATGCTAGTCCAACATGAAACTGTAGGATGTTCTGAGTATAGTTTATTTTTTACAAGGGAGGCTTTTAAAATATTTTAACACAGCAAATAAAGATTATAAACTAGAGTTCACTGGAAGTCAGCAAGTTTTTTTTCTTTTTTCTTTCCATCACACTCAGTACCACCAGGATTTGGTCTTGACGTATGAAAACATATGATTTTGCTTGACAGTTACAGCAAATTGTACATTCTTCAAGTATGTATATGAGGAAGATGACTGATACCTTTTCCAAGTCAATGAACAGATAATACATGATAGATTTTCCTAGTGGTCCTTGCCAAAACTGCAGAAAGTGGGCTTTGCTTGCTATGCTGTTGGCTCACCCTCGATGAAAAAAGAGCTGTAGGTATTTTTGGGAACAGGGAAAGAAAGAGCACTTGCATTTAAATTGTATATTATGTATGTATGGCTATAGAAGACTGCAATCTAAATAAACAGGAACGCAGGAGGGTTAACAGAATCCTTATTACTCACTTCTATCTCCCTGACTTTAATTAGCTGGCTCCCCGTTTCCACTCCTGAAAAGGTTTGTGCAGGGAAGATGCAGTAGTTTGTTCTACCATTACACAGTCTCCTAGGAGGTATACTGAATTTTTGACCCAAAGGCAGTGGTTATACTGAATAACTTTTGCCACGTGGCCCCTTTTATTTTTCTAAGAAACTGGGGTTGACTGAAGTTTGTACACTTGAGACAAATGAAAGAATCTCAAATGAAAATACAGCAGGCTCACGCCAAGTTCTTGAGATGCCCCTTGCACTGGCTAGAGATATCATAAAAGTTAACTGTGCTACCAACGTAACGGAGTTGATTGTTTAAATTTATTACAGGACAATGAAGTTTTCTGAGTGGAATATTTCCACTGCATTGCACGTCCAGGACTGCAGCAGGACTGTGTGCTACTCTGTGATGACTTGTTAAGAATTCTGCAAGTATGACAGACAGAGGCACCTTGTATTTGAAGATTCCTCTCTCAAGCAAACCTCCTTTTATCTTTGTCCCTCAGGATTTATTCCCTCTGTTACACTCTGACTGCTCCATCTCCACAGAGCTCCACAGCATGGAATGTGGCATTACCTGTTTTTTATGATCTTGGTATGCACTCAGAAGAGTAAGAAAGATGTAAGAGCAGCCGTGCAAAAATGAGAGGCAGAACAAGGTGCAACTTTCCTACTTGATTCAGGACTCCATTTAATCTGCCTTCTCCTCCAGTGTTTGGTTTCTCCCAAAGGAGATTTCTTCTCCTTTCCTTCTCTTCCAGATGGCAATTGGTGTAACTGCCTTCCAAATCACCTGCTGCAGGAGCCTCGCTCCTTTCTCCGACTCTACAGCACACCAAGAGCAGTGACCAGCAATCCCTGGCTTGAGATTCCCAAGGGAAATGCCACAAACTACTTCTAAAGGGCCTGTGAAAAGTAAATGGAAAAACAAGTCTACCATCTGCAGGCTTAAATCTACTACTGTGGGGTCCACATTGCTACTGGACTGTTTTTTACAGGGAGTTCACAGATCCAGAATGAAAGGTTGGAAACTACTGACACACAAATACATGCTGCTCTAGGCAAAAGCTATTCTTTGGGATTCCCTCCTCTGCCCTACAGTGTTACGTGGACCAGAGTGATGAGGGGTCACAGGCATTTCCCAAAATCTCTGTCTGCCTTTCAGGAGTTATCTGGACGTTCTTCAAATGTGTGTGCACATGGGGACGGGCTGAGCAGGAGGACGGGGTACAGGAACTGCAGTTTGACTTGGGGGTAAAGGCCACAAAAGTTACATCTTTTCAGTGCATGCACAAACCTTTCAATGCTAACTGCTTGTTGCCTGTGGACCAAAATGGACACCTCTAGCTCACATAAATGGCTAAAATGTGAATAAATTAAGAGGGACCCACCAGAGAATGGCAAAGGCAGACATGATTCTGTGCAACCTTGCTGAAGAATTTAAATCACAAATTGAAAGGTCTCCTACTAACCATAGTCCAAAGACTTCCCTGATCAGAGAATACCACTTATTTCAATGTGCAGACATAAATAAAACCACCAAATTCCCATTTGCTTGCTTGCTACCAGAGGTCCTGATTCAGTTACCTTCACATGTACACTGTACTCTCTTGTATGGTCTCTCTTCTTTACATTAATAAAAAAGTACCTCGAGCCTATTTACAGAGGGTCAAACGCCTTTTTCCTTACAGGTAATTTGAAGAAGGAAAAAAACCCCAAAGAGCCAGCACAGGACACAGGTCCTGCAGAGATCTTAATTAAACAAAACCAAACCCACAAACCACCACCAAACAAACACACACAAAACTAAAAAAAAGATTGTTAAGACCTACTGTACCTTTTAGGGGTTTTGGTCTATCTCTTTCCTTCAGACAACTCAGGGTCTTCCTTCTCTAGCAGCCAGCCTAGATAGCTCTGGAATTCATTGCTTCAGTTACATCCCTTAATAATTTAAGATGTTAGTTACCCCCTGTATGAGATAGTCACTCCTGAACCACCCTTCTTTACCTGTTTCTAGTTCCTTGTATTTCAGATTAGCTTTAGACCAATACTATGCTATCAATAAACAGTGCTCCCTCAGCCCTGAAGGATGTCTGAATGGGAGTAAGTTTATCTTCATTATGACCATTCAAATATTGTCAATATCGTATCTTTCCAGCCTAAAATTGAGGAATTCACCTTTTCTACTATACATTATTGCTTTCCACCCACAGCAGGGGATACTTAAGTTGGAAAGCTCACCCTGACTATTAATCCTTTCAGGAGTGAGAAAGCCTCCTTTATCTCATCTCATAATTTCTCTCTTTCCCAGCAAAAACAAACCCATCACCCATAATCTTGCTTCAAACACATTACCTATTTTGCTACAGGCTGTTCTCTAGGGTTTAAACAACCCCAGGGTAATAAGGTTATTTAAAGTGAGCTGCTTTTCTCTTTCCACACAATTGCCTCCATCATTAACTCACATTCAGCATATATGCGTTGTGCAATAAGGAACAGCATAAAGATCCCTGAGCCAACACAGACCGGAGCTGGGTCAGTCCCCCGAAAACAACGTAACTGCACGACGATATAACAGTTTGGCAACATAATCTGTAGTGTTTGCTGAGCATCCTTCGACACGGACTGTAGGCTGGACATTAGAAAAAGGTTGAGACACACGGCTGAGTTGCCACATAATAAGCTGTGACTAACAGTCAGGCTGTGGTAACCAACATTTGCATTAAACTTGTTCCTTGCCAATAAAAGGTAAAATTTAGCTTAAATATCTTTCCCTGCAGTTTATGCTGAAGTCACTTGGCATTTGCAGAGGGCTAAAAGCACACAGCAAGTTGCTGTGGGTCAGCTGACACATGCACCTGACCCTTTAGTAGCATTTTTCATACCATAAACCACATTCAAACCTACCTCAAGACCTTAAACAACTCCACTGCAAGTGCTATTCTGCTCATCCAACACCTTCTCTCCACGCATACATCCCTCCTATGGGCTTACTTCTGGCTTTTTAATCCACTTTCCTTCATGCTACTGTTAAGCCTTGAATTACCTCCTACACTTCACAGCTCAGTCATATTGCCATTTCTTCTACCTCTTTATTCCTTTTATCCTGGCTGTCACCCTCAGTGCTTGCACTAGTCTTTCAGAAACTCATGAGGGGGACCTATCGCTATGCTAGTTTCCGTGTAAAGTTAACAGAATGCTAAATACTAATTAGTATTTCCATAGCATCCATGGGGAGTGATTCCCTCTGGCTTTCTGGAGTTAGCGAAGTCACGAACACTTTGCTGACCTGTAGCTTCTTCCTACCTGGGCAATTGTTGAAAAATCCCATTCTGGGATCGGGATTCCCTCTTCTTTGCTAATTGCTCCCAACTCCTGACCTACACTGTTACAGCAAGCCACCTGTAATCCAAACAATAATATTGTGCCTTCCTCCTCATTTTTATCTCATAGTTTTCCTTTGCCTTCTATTTTTTTCTGCAGAATTGTTTGTGTTGCTTAGCGGCAAAAGGAAAAAAAAACCAATTAAAACCAGTAGTTTGTTTCACGAGACGCCAGACATCCACCTACAGCCCCAACAGCAGCTAAAGGTGATCTCATGATTTCTTGCAGACAACAGAAAGGACCAACTAGAAACAGAGCAGAGGTACCTGCGAGGGGGTTCTCACCGATACTTTATGGCACACTGGCTACATCAGGGACAATGTGGTTCAAGCTCATTTAAGACCTTCACGATATTCACTCGGAACAAGCCAAGAATCCAAAGTTCCTTGGAAAGAATATGAGGTGGTTCAGCATCCTATGAAGCCCCTCCTCTGCTTAGCAGGAAGATTATTGCTGTTCCAAGCATCCTTCCTTAGACCGCTGCGGGTCCTGGTAGAGATGACAACTTTTTGGTTAGATACTGGTATGTTTGAGTCAAGAGTTGCTTTTATCAGATTTAATTTTCATCCTTCATTGTCAAGGCAAAGGTATGACTACTGGAAAAAGAAGAACCATGAAGCAGAGATGCCTTTTGAATTTACATACAGAATTAGCAAAATCGTTCAAACTTCTGGCATGCTCTATGCCAGGCATTGACATGGCAGAGCTCCCAGCACAGTCTCTGAGTATTTACCTGAGGGTGGAAAACTACAGGGTGGTAAGAAAGCGGAGTTTCCTTAAACTCTTACCTTCAGTCTATCTTTTAGCAAGTCTGTATTTGAAGAAACCTACATCTCCCGGAATCTAATTTACACAACAGAGCAACCTGTATCCCCGCACCCTCAAGATAAATAAATGGCTAAATTGAAATACTGAATATTGTAAGGCCTTGTTCATTCAATTTTTTTTTTCTCCAGGATTACCCTGCAGACCTTAATGATTAACTACTTAAACATGCTCTTTCAGAAAAGCAATTTCTTAGCTGCTAAGAAGTCAGAGTGAGATCCAGAACCATGGCAAAACACATCTGGTGTTTGTTTCAAAGAAGAAGAGTTGCACAGGCATTTTTGCAGAATAAAACAAAAGCTGTTTTACTTAAGGAGGAAAGTTGCTGTGCTGGTCTAACACTTTTCTTAACACGTCAGAACAGGTTTCTGTGTATGTACATCACCTTTCCTACAGCTTGGATGGGTTACCATTTTGAAGCTCGTAGGACCTGGAAATCTGAATAAATCACTCAACTACATCTGACTGTACAACAGTTTGGAAATAGTGAGGAAATCTTGACCAAACCCAATCTTAAGATTACCTTCAGTTTTTAAGCTCTTGAGCAGGAACCTTCTTTGTTCTCTGTTTGCACAGTGCCTAGTTCAGCAGGGTCCTGTCATGACTAGGGGTCCTAAGTTCTACAGCAACACAAATAATAAATAAAAATAATACATAGTATATGATCAATAATACCTACTTTATACCCTGTTTTTCAAAGACACACTGGCACCCCAGCAAATACTTGAAAAATATGGTAACAAAGTTACCGAAGTTGCAAGACAAATGCAATTGTTTGATGCAAATGTTTAACCTTAAGGTTCAAGTGGCTGGGAAACTCATTAATGGTAGCACTTCACCAGCACCGAAACAAACACAGACCAGAGAGATGTAACCGGTTCATGCGCAGCCTTGGGAGTCTAGCAGAAACTGGGAGGAAACATTTGTGTAGAAGCCGAGGCAGTGAATCCATGAACAGCTTCTCATCTCCGCTATCTCTTTTCATGCTAAAAGGGACTACATATGGGAAGAGAATTCCAGTGTTGGTTTTTTTGTGTTGGCCTTTTCATTTGGAAAAACAAATAAAAGGAAACAGATAAGGTAGACAAATTGTAATGAAACATTTCATGTATCCCCTATGGCTATCTCATTTTTCCCAAATGACTGCTGCATGAAATTAAAAAATTAAAGACTGGGATTTGAGAACAAAATTATAAATTAAAAAGGAGACATTTAAAAGAGAATTTCCTAAGGGTTTCATTCCTTCCCCACTCTGCAGCAAGGAGAGCAAAAATAGAATCCAAAAGAGGAGAGAAGTCAGAGGGGATTAGAAAGTCCAGTCTTTCAGCCTGTCTCCCATGTTGCTAACTTTTACAGTAGGTTATTTAAGAAGCAGTAGATGTTCTGATAGAAAGCAGGCAGCAGCAAACACAGGCATCGTCTCCTTCCAGCGAGGTCTGTGCAATCTCAGTCTCTTGCTCTGGGAAGGAGAGGTTTTCCTTCCCACACTTGTTACTGCCTTCCAGTGTGGGAGAGGGGAGAAGCATCTGCCAGACACTGGCGTCTGGCATTTCGGAGGCTCCCCTCCCTCCGCTGGGCTAAAAAGAACTCAAGTATTCCAGTGCAACCTCATATACAAATTTATACTGTTCCTGAAAGAGAGAACAGAAATCAGTGGCATTAGGATGTGAGTACATTCTTCAGAGCCTCATTCTACAAGCTGCAAAAAATGCCTCCTCCCTCTTTCTGATACTGTTTGGCAGGACCAGGCAAACATTAATTGCATTTCTACGTGATCCTGAACAAGCATTACTAAGAGATGGTATCGTCAATGGAAAAGGAAAGCACTCAAAAGAGACAGCCACAGCATGGACTATTCAGTATTTGCTTCAAGCCCTCATTGCATGCTTTGCTTTTGAGGAAAGAATTCGGTGTGATCGATTGAGAAGACTGAATTCAGGACAGTTTAATCTCTTCGGTTGCAGGGAGCAAGGCCTGGGGTTCGGACTGTTCTCCCTTCCTGGTTTCAAGGCATGTCGCAGCATTAAGCACCGGGCTGTACGCATGCACAGGAGGACAAATCCCACCCCCTCCCCACAGCCATGGTGACAGCTACTTGGGGTTTAACCTCCTGGAGGCAGCTGGGCATGGGAGACAGTGTTCATCACACTGCCAGGGCAGCTCGTCCCCCCCCTCTGCTCACGGAGAGAAGCAGTGGGACCGGAGGATTCATTGCACGTGCTAAAATGGGACTGATGTTAATTCTGATGGCTTCACGTTATGATTCGTTTTGATTCATAGTGGGCTAAGTCATGAAACTTTTTAACCTATCCTAAAGTCCCCCTGCATACGCTGGGTGGGGTAAGGCGCAGGAAAAAAAGCTTACCAGTGACTCCACCATGTTGGATTTGTTATTCCGTAACGTTTTCACTATGTGGAACACGTCGATGATATTTTGCTGTTGAATCATTTCACACACGCTGCAGATGGCACAGAAGGTGCCGCTGCGTCCCCCACCGTTCCTGGGCGCAGAAGAAAAGAGGCAACAGATGAAGCCAGGTAAGGCTGAGGGAACGGAGGAGAGCACTGCTTACACAGCAGCTCACACACCACGCGTCCTCAGAAAGGTCTGCAACGTAAGGACTGGTTAAGGACGTTCAAGGGTTTGTGAAAGTGGAGACCTGCAGGGCAGGAGACAGGGATGGAAGGGCTAAGCCGATCCCTGGCAGCGGTGGAGAGGGAAGCCCCAGGGACTGCAGTGCTGCTCCTCACTGCTCTGGGGCTCACAGCAGCTCTGTGGTCAGAGCTGGACACGTGGCAGTGCTGCTTCGGTTGTGTCTTGGCTCCAGTCATGAGACCTACCCACGCAACAGAAAGTAGCAGAGCTTTTTCAGCTACTCCTCACTGCAATCAGTAAAATCTCTGGGCCAGGATGCTATAATGTAGCACAACATTCAACTTGAAGTGTATTACAAACGTAATTTAACTTCATTTTCCCCAGCTGAAGCCTGGCAAACCACCAAATTGCCAGATCCATAATCGGTGCTCTTCAGACAGCATTTTGTGAGGTTACCGACATTTTCCAGTCCTACTTACAGGCAGTGGACAACAGTCCGCCCGTCTCTCCCATCGTACTGTTCCTGCCACTTCTCCAACCTTCTGACCACCTTCAGGAGGGAGCGTTTGGAAGGAGGGGTGTCCCTGTATGCTGGCCAGCCGATGTACTGCAGGTGCTGAACTATGCGATATCCGTCTTGAGGCTAAAACAAAGAGCATTTTCAAGATGCTAAATGGAACGGGGCAGGAAGCAGAGAGATAGGGTAAAGCAGGGGCACTGGCTACACGGCATCTTCGCCTCCAGATCCAATATCATCGATGTTAACATCCTCCACTCTGGATACCTGATACAGTGGGGAAACAAGGACTTTTCGGTGATCTGGATAACAATGATGACCTCAGATATTACAGAGCCAGGCAGAAACTAGGTGCATAGGATCCCTTGGGTTTTTTGGATCCGGTAGAGAATAAAGTCTCATCAAACTGTATGAACAGATCAAATAGATCAGATGTGCCTTTCCTGGTTGCCTATGCTGGAGATTAGTTGAGCCATAAGAACTAAAGGCAAAGAAGGCCCTCAAAAAAATCTCTGGGGACTGTGGCAGGAAAGGATACTCATAAAGATTTTAGTGGTGGCCATTGGTGTTGAACATAGATGGGTGCAGAGAGCCGCGAGTTCACAGCATCCACCCTGCCAGCTATGCATTTATGAGCCAGCTTCATCCTGAGAGTCACAGAGCCTTAGTCTTATTAGCTATATGACTTCAAGGCTGTCCCTGGTTCAGAGGCAGTTGGCCTGGGATATAGGAAGGTGAATATCTAACTGATTTATCAATTTGTGTAGCTGGACCAAAAGGTTCACTCTGCAATGCCACAACTGAATTGCTGCACAGGCTCTGACCATACAATCAGAGACTGATGTGTTAAACAGCATGGAAATATAATTTATGGAGCCTGTTTCCATTTCTGATCAGAAAAAATAAAAAAGGAACAAAAAAGGAGACATAATCAATCTGGGAAACAACTAATGAGAGAAAAATCCTCTACTGAAACCCTTTCCTGCAGCCCTGAAGTTGCATTGCCAGGGTCCAGTGTGCTGATAAACTTTGTTTCTATCATTTCAGCTGTCCCGGGGCTGAGGGATACAGACAAAGAGTTGCTTACAGAAATGGCAGTTGCTTATTTATAGGAAAAACAGTGGCAATTGGGAATCCCAGTCTAGCCAGTAAATGTTGCATCTGTCTTCAGAGACACTGCATAGTAGCTGACAGATGGAGAGCTGCTGACACTATCCCATTTTATTTCCTACGATACTGATGGTTTTACATTGGCTAGTAAGTGATTAATTGTTCTCAAATTTACACAGAAAAATGCTTTCCATTTAAATACAGATTCTCAGCTCATATCTTCTTTCTACTTTCAGCCAAGAGTCTTTTACCAATACAGACTGATGCAATTAAATGTTAATTAAAGGAAGTAGCTACTAAATTCTGCAGTGGAATTTTGTTCCTAGGTGAGAGATTCAGCATCTCCAAATCACAAGTCTTGGTTCTGCCTCTTCCTCATGCCAAAATATATTTTTGAGAATAAATAGCAAACCTAGTATTTCACTGATCTTACCCTGGCCATGTTGCAGATCCGGAATATCCGGTTGATGATATCTTCATCGATGTCTGCTGAAACAAACTCTACTTGAATTGGGCCATAACAACAGGACGTCTTCTCTGGCCAGTACTGCATGCAGAGCTGGAGAAAACGCCAAAAGAAACAGAAAGCACCTTAACTATTTAACAAGGAAATACATGTTCAGTCTTCTTTCCTTTCAAATTTATAACCAGCTCAAAATCCATAACCAATCCATGTATTACATGTATTACATGTATTTGCTCAGAGAAGACCTCCTTCTAGCTCAGTAAAAGTTTTTTATATCATGAAGAAAAAAGAAATATATTTTAAAAGTTTGACTTCCCCCCCCCTTTTTTTTTTCTGTACGAACACACTTTGTAACTGATTGAATTCTGGGGTCTAAAGGTGTAGAAAAGGTGGCTGGCAAAAGAAGCTTCTATAGGGGTATAGATTTAAAATGAACATTAAAAGATTAGTGTCTGTAGGTAAATTTAATAGCAACCACAGAGGTTTGGTGTTAATAAGGAAACAGTACACGCACCAAGAAAATTAACCTTAATTCAAGTAAAGTGGACCTTCTTTTTTCTGTAAGATGAACTTTTTAGCTTTCTGACTCTACCAGTGAGCACGGGAGGGAGAATGAGTTTGCTCCGAGAGCAATGAGAGCAACTCTGATTTCAGGGTGAACCACAACTGAATCTCTGAAGTTTGTGAAGCAGGTTGGAAGTCTTTTTTCTTATGCTGATATTACTGAATTCAAAGTACAAAAAAAAAATCCTATCCACACAAATTACAATCTAAGTATTTCAAATCCATCTGGAAATAGATCATGGCGAGAAAATATTTTGCATGAGATCTCATTAGCAGTTTCTGCTGAGATTGTATTTCTTTCTGTTTTTTTCTTCCTATTTTCAAGTGTAATTTTTTAGAAGTTTTGAAACCCCCAGATGCTCATTTGAACTTGATCTCAAGATTTTCAAGTTCAATCATTGCCAGTAATAACGTCAAGTGCGTGCATGCTACTGCATTAATTCTGTATTCCTGTTATTCCTTCGATCATATGGGATTGAAGTTGGGTGGGATATTCATGCAGTCTTATGCACCTTGGCCCTTGTTAGTTTTTCAAGATTAAGCAAGCCAGCCAAGACCACATACGCAAGTCCTCCTTTGAAGGTTGTCTTTACTCTTCATTCAGACTTTCAAGCAGCCTACAGATCTCCTCTCAAAGCATCTGTCCAACAGGCAAGGAGATCTGAGCTGAGCAGGTGCTTTAGGAAACAACCTCAAGGTGCATGGGAAAGAAGAAAAAGATTAAACCTTTCCTTAACATTGAAAATCTGCTCTTCATAAAGCAGGTCTGTGAATGGCCATCTACCCATATGTATATGTATATACAGTGCTTAAAATTGTCTGTTATGTTCTCTGACCTCCACATGGTTATATTTGCACCTTTTCCCTGCACAGTGGATTAAAGGTTCACTTACCTATTTAACTCTTTTCCTCTCTACAGTTCAGGGACAGCTTTTATATAAGCAATTTTTGTATTTGTGTTCTACTCATGGGTAACACACCCTGCTCATGCACACAAATATGGTATCTGCAGGCAACTGTACACCAACAGTTCCGTAGTGCTTATGGTACAGCGCTTGGATTAGGCAATGATGAACAGCTAGATACTTACATCGTTGTCATACAATGACAGTGCAAGCACAACATTGTTAAGTTTCCTTTTCAGAAACCTCACTTTCACAACTTATCTGCTGATCCGCTTGAGGGTAGGAAGGCTCTACAGAGGGATCTGGCCAGGCTGGATCGATGGGCCGAGGCCAATTGTATGAGATTCAACAAGGCTCAGTGCCAGGTCCTGCACTTGGGTCACAACCACCCCATACAATGCTACAGGCTTGGGGAAGAGTGGCTGGAAAGCTGCTCGGCGGAGAAGGACCTGGGGGTGTTGGTTGACAGCCGGCTGAATATGAGCCAGCAGTGTGCCCAGGTGGCCAAGAAGACCAACAGCATCCTGGCTTGTGTCAGAAATAGTGTGGCCAGCAGGACTAGGGCAGTGATCGTCCCCCTGTACTCAGCACTGGTGAGGCCGCACCTCGAATACTGCGTTCAGTTTTGGGCCCTCGCTACAAGAAAGACATTGAGGTGCTGGAGCGTGTCCAGAGAAGGGCAACGAAGCTGGTGAAGGGTCTAGAGAACAAGTCCTGTGAGGAGCAATGAGGGAACTGGGGTTGTTCAGCCCGGAGAAAAGGAGGCTGAGGGGAGACCTTATCGCTCTCTACAACTACCTGAAAGGAGGTTGTAGCGAGGTGGGGGTCGGTCTCTTTTCCCAAGTAGCAAGTGATAGGATGAGAGGAAATGGCCTCAAGTTGCGCCAGGGGAGGTTTAGATTGGATACTAGGAAAAATTTCTTCACTGAAAGGGTTGTCAAGCACTGGAACAGGCTGCCCAGGGAAGTGGTGGAGTCACCATCCCTGGAGGTATTTAAAAGACCTGTAGATGTGGTGCTTAGGGACATGGTTTAGTGGGACTTGGCAGCATTAAGTTTACAGTTGGACTTGATGATCTTAAGGGTCTTTTCCAAGCCAAATGTTTCTACGATTCTATGATACCGAACTGTCACACTTTGCCTTGAAAGCTCATAAGATACAAACTTGAAAATCATCCTTAACTTCCAGGGCTAGCTGAGTGGTTTTGGCATTGGTTGCAGACTCGAGCTAGGTGACACTATGCTAGAGTAACCGTCAAAGTGACTTTATGCATTGCCAAATCTCCTTTTCTGTGCCTACAGACTACCTCATAAAAACAAAACTTTGCTAGGAAAAAAACAAAGCAGGTAAAGTCTTGTGCAGAAAGATAGTTGCAAGAATAACACTGGCTGAGGCTGATACGTTTGTGTTTTCCAAGAACGAAGTGTGAGAAAGTGTGTAATTTCCAGAAAAAGCTGTGTTTTTCTTTAAAGTGTCAGAAAAAAAAGGAAAAGATTAAATTTGCCTCTGGATTCAACGCCAAGACGCAGAATCAGGCAGGGTGAATCAGATAGGAGGCAGGAAATGCACAGGACCTCCAGTTCCTCGCACAGTGGTGGGACTCTGCAGGTCACCAAGAGGGTCCACTTCTGAGCAGAGCTCTTACTGCGGCTGGAAATGGAATCCCATAGAGTTCACCCTGAAGGGAGATCCCCTCAACGAACGGGGTGATTGGCTTCTTCATTACCATCAAAAAAAGAGACTAATAATCTTGCTGCCTTCAAGTGTGGTAAGATTTTGAAGACAGAGAAGAAACAAATGAAAAATTAATTCATGAAGTACCAACTACTTGAGGGTTCCTCTCCTCCTGCTTAACAAGTGCTGTAATGGGTGAATTAGCCATGCCAAATGTACTCTTCACACAAATTGCATGATTATGCCTTTTTGAAAGCTGTTATCTTCTGCCACTCATCAGCAAGGTGGCTGGAAACGCTAGTACAGGAGGAACTGCAACAGCTCCTCCCCTGGCAAGCTTCAACTCCTGAAAATAATGGTGTGTTTAGTAGCCAAGAAACCGACTTACACATGACACTAGAAAGAAAAAAAAAAAAAAAATACACAGCACAATGTGCTTCTCCAGAAACTGTGCAAACCACACTTCTCAGTATTACAGAGTTGCACTGGAAATCTCAGGGAAAAGATCCTTCGAATGATTTCAGCATCTCTCTTGGTTTTATTCTTCTGGAGATGCCATGTGAACAGGCAAGCATGAAGCACAGTGAGGCTGTGGTAGGGAACATTTTTCTGAGCCAAAGACAGACAAAAACATGAAAGGGAAGAAAGAAGGTTTGGGAGGAAGATTTAGGCCCACGAACATAACTTATTTAGATATCCTTGTTAACTGCAGTAAGAATTAGCTGCCTTAGAAGGAGCCAAGCATGTGGACTTATTCTGCATTATACCCCAAAACATCACCTATTACTTTCCAGTTCCCCTTCATTTATTTATTGGGGTGGGGGGGGGGCACAAGAAAATGGCAGCAGAAACGCTCTTAAAACCATCTGGATTTGAGAAGAAAGTTAACATGACAGAAACGATGAAAAATCAGTTACCTGTGCTGCATCCATCTCATTCAGCATCACGACAGAGGAGCAGTTATAATCAAACACCAGCCTCCAGAAGTCTGCTATGGTGTTGGGCAAAGGGTGTTGGGTTACAATAAAGGCAGCAGGTTGCTTGTGGCTCTAACAAAAGAATAAGATTAGTTAAAAAAAAAATTCAATCAACTTTTATTCAAACGAATATTATACCCGGGAGGCTATGGCTAGGCAAACTGAGCCATTTAACCAGATTATACAAATCACATATCCTTCTCCTTGTTATCGCTCTGCAATGAATGAATGTCTCATAATGGGATTCTTTTGCTCCCAATGAAGACATTTCATTAAAGAAGTGTCACAAGAGCAGAGATTACCCAAATCAATTATTTATATTTTGAGACTCAGCAAATAATACTAATTCTACTATTACTACTACTAACAGTAATATTAGTAATTGGAAAGAAAACAGCTGGAAGCAAATGCTATCCTTTTTGCTGCAATGGACTCTAGGAACTACAGAAGGGATTAGCCCCCGTCTGCTGTTGCTCCCTGGTGATGTAGTGCTACAGAGGTGGCACATTTGGATCCCAGCCATCCTTTAAGAGCTTGTGGGGCAATATTCACAGCCTGTGACACTGGCATTTAATTTCTGACGCTATACTTTCACCTCAAAAAAGCCCTCTGACCTCAATCTCCCTAACCACGAAGGGGAGGAACTGTGCTCCTAACCTCTGCGGGGCTGTGTTAATGAGTGTTTCCAAGGCACTTTAAGATGAAAGGGTACAAGCTCAAAACCTTATCGCTTTCCAACCATGGCAGACAATGCTTAGATGAGCCTACAAACTGCACAGTCCTTTGTGCTGTACATCTGTGAAGCAGACTTGAATCAAAAGGCACAATATTTCTAGGTTAAAAAAAAAAACAACAACAGATTAAGATTTTGGGTTTAAAGTAAAGAAATAAATAAACCCCCAAAGTATTAAGATGGCAGTTGTGGGGGCTTTCCTTTTCTCCTCTGTATGAGTCAGATGTGGGTGGAAGTGCTGAGCAGACCATGCTGGGAGAGGGAGAAGGTGCTGTGCATGCTCTGCACCAGCTTGCAGGGTGGCTGCGCCATGCTTCTGCGTGTGCACGTGTGAGAAGGGTGATGGGACGTAAGGTAGAGAGAAGGAAAAGGAAATGATTTCTTGGGAAATGACCAGTCTGGAATGGATTTTCCTCTTTCTCCCTACTCTGTATTTCAAACCTAGGAGCACCAATACGGGCGAAAAGCTATGTCGTACCAGACCAATGGTGGCAACAGAGTGGTAAATAAAATAGTGAATCTTATCTCTTAATTAAGAGTTAAGAACCTCATAATGTTTCTGCTATGTTTTTTCATTGTGTACCAATATAGCAGATTGCATAATTGGCTAAGCTGTTGGCTGAAGGCAAGATGTGTTTGTGGGTTTTGCCATTTAGGAGAAAAAAAGAACCATGCCCCACCTGTTTTCTTTGCTACAGGTGAGGAACCAGGTTCACTGTCCTATTTTAAAGGGAAGGTGACATAGAGATGTTAATTACTCGAGAACATGTGTAGGATCTTGGGGGAATGACGATGACAGGGACACAATGTGGACTCATGTCTTTCTCCAAGCGCCATGCATTAAATACAAACCTATCGCCACTTCTGTATGGCTTGACTCAGAGATGTGGCTAAAGTCCCTTTGCTTAAGGATTATGTTCAATTGTTTTAGGGGAAAGTGAGGGACAGTATTTCTCCTTTCTTCTTAACACATCATTTTGCAGATGCAAACATGGCTCTCCAATGCTTCTCACAGGAAAGATCCTAAGGTCTGTTTACTTGAAAGGGACAGAGGACATGAAGAGGAAAGGCCAGGAGTCTCAAAATATGCTGGGGGAGAATTCCTCCTCTCTGGGGACAACAGTAGCCCTGTGGCTGCATTCCCAAAAGCTAACTCAAGGCAGAAGAGGCTGGTTTTTAATGCTCTGCAGTCAACAGACTGAGACAGTCTCCAGCACAGTTTCAGCTAGGAGCCCAGACTGAGTGCTTCACCCCCTGAGGGAGGGTTCAAATGGCATTCTGTGTCTAAGGTTAATTTTGGTGAACACAGTCCAGAGCAGCCTGGCAGATTGCCTTCCTGGGACAATTCATGCTTCCAAACTCAGGCTGTAACCCATTCTAGCTGTACCATCACCCCTTCCTGCTCTAGCACTTCTTCCATCATAGCTTTTACATAATACACAGAACAAGATGCAAGTCAAATAAGGTTTGGGGAGAAGTTTTTAAAAAAGAGAGAAACATGAGGAGTCTGTAAATAAAATGATCAGCACTGGAACTGTGTTGTCAAACGTTCCCCAGCACGTGCCTGTCTTCACAATGAAAGGACTAATGATAGTTCAAGGCAATATGGGATGGATGATCTCTTGTAAGAGTCCATGCTCAGTACAAGACTGCAGACATGAAGCTACTGGAAAAGAGAAAGAATTTGCAAGGTCTGTCCTCAACAGGAATGCCTATGAAAATGTGGGATTTTGGCTGCTCCCCTCTGATTTTTTTTTTTTTTCCCCAAAAGCTGCTGATTTCCTCTATGGAACAAGAAAGGAGAGCCAGGGAACATCATAGTGGCTGAATTTCAATGACGGGTGAAAAATTCCTTTGTACAAAAATTTTAATTAGCAGGAATTTTGTGGGGAAGGATACAAAGTATTAGCAAAGTGATTTGAGGTAATGAGGGCTGAAATGTGCAAACATTCCCAGTCCCTAAGAAGCCACAGAAAAATTGATTGTGCTTCTGCAGATTTGCCAAAGCACAAAGCACACTTTAAAGAAAAAAAAAGTTTCCTTAGGCATATTTGCAGTGAAAACATCACAATCTTTCTGAAAAAAATCTAAAATTAATTCTATGACCATGTGACTTAACCTCTTAAATGCAGTAGTATCACTGTTCCCCAAAGACTGCAAGAACAGACAAAATTAAAAAAGACCGAACCCAACATTGCTAGGGAAAAAATGATGACATTTCACCCTGGATCATATTTACACATACTCCAGCTGCAATAATTAGTGGCTTTAAAGACATTTCTGTCCAAAGGCAGTTAGGCACCACAGCAAAAAAACCCCATCAACATAATTCACCCTACACAAATGACCTGTGCTGTGAGATTCTAGCCTATAAACAAAGCAAGGGAAAATGCCTCCAGACAGATTCACATCAGCTTAACTCATGCCCTTCAGCCTTAAAGTATTTTGCACATCTGGTCCCTGTACTCCCATATTCTTAACTGCATAAGCTCAAATGAATCACTCGCTCCACACTGCAAACTATTTTTTTCAAAGAGCTGACCTGGCAGCTCCTGGCAAACATTTCTCTCCCAAGTTATACCACAACCAACGTAGGGGAAGAGTTGTCCCACCACTTCTTTGTCCACCTGCCTTTCTACGATACAACCTCAGGCTGCATGCTCATGAACTTCCTTGTCAAAAATTTTCCGCCAATGTGAGGCAGAACTACAATGGTAGTGTGATAATCATAGTCTAGGTGACACATTTCTGTGTGGCTTTGCCCAGTTTGGAGATGTCAGCCCCAGAAACTGCAGGCAAAAAAGCGTTTTTTTGCTTTGGATCCCTTTCTGCCAGAAAAGTATCCTGAGAATGAATAAACTCAATGCAGACTAGGATCAGTGAGGACAGTGCAATGCTGCTTACATCCATGAGTGCAGCATTGATGTAGTTACTTGATTCGCCATCCACGGAGATGAGGAAGGGCAGGCACCGGTCCAAGGGCAACACATCCATGCAGCGGTTCTTGTCATGGTTCCTTGGCAAAAGACCGATGCTGCAATCTTCTGGCCGAACACGTGGTGTCACAATATTGAGAGTCTGTGAAGGGGGGAGGAAAGAAGTGAAAGAAAGACAGAAGCAAGCTGAGTGTCTTTGAATTTGCTTCCAAGAAAGATGCCATCTGCACAATACGTTTATTTTAAAGGTACTTAGACTAGTAGATCTTTGGGATCCCAGAGAATGAAAAAGAAGGAGCACTGAGGAGCTTGTTGCTGTTGTAATACATTGCATTTTGAACATTGTCCTGAGGTGCTCTTCCGAAAACCATAAGCTCCAGCAAAAATTGAGGGCACTATACACCTCCCAACAATTTCCAGCTCTGAAACCCCACAGCAGTTAGATAACATTTCTGTTCTTTCCTAGAGGTTGGAAATAGCTGTCACAGGTACAAGTTGCAGCTTTAACCTGGTCACAGAGTGAAACGTCCTCGTGTTTCTACCATCCCTAGGGTGGAAGCATGCATCCCTCTCCCTCTTCCAAGTGGATCCTGTGCAGAAGTACCCTGAGTATTGACCTGGCTTGCGCAGCAGGTCAGACTGGGTTCAAATCCTCTGGTGATTCCTCAGTCAAACTATTGATTTATCTTAATAACGCATCTAAAAACCTAAGAGAAAATGTTGGGGGTTTTTTAACAGGAAAGTCTATCTGTTTCATATATTATTTAGAGTGCTACTTTCCTTTTGGAGTGACACATAGGATGCTTCACTTACATAGTCATACCTTATCTCTGGGGTCTTGCTGTCAGTCTTGGACTGTTATCTGTCTTTCCCACAGCTTGACAAACTGTATTTCTTTAAATCTAATTTTCTTTTGTGTTATCCATCGTGGAGGCCTCCTGACAAACCAGTCCAGGTTGGTCAGCAGGGACCAAAAATAGCAAATCAAAGTGAACACATCTTAACGCTGTTGCTTAAGTTGTGGCGGATCAGTGGTTATCTGATGTTATTCTACTTTCACTTGTTATGCGTCCTCTTCCTCAGCAAAGCCCACGCAGTCACACAGTGAACTCCTCTGCAGCCATCAGAGGAACACAAAATATTTAGGGGCCAAAAAATCTTACAAAGAGCTGGACTTCTGCCACGGAGAGGTTACAAATGGAGAAAAGAGGAGGGTCAAACAATCCAAGATAAAGGAATGTGTCCAATTATAAAATTTGAAATAATATAGTTCCTCTAAATTATGCAGGTTCTACATAAAATTCCCTTTGTCTAGAGACGGAAAGCAGGTAGTCTGGCTAGGGAAGCAACATGAAATCTCAGATCTCTGACAGTGCAGACAATTAGGCAGGTGACTTGTTAGTGATTTACTCCTGCCTATTTTATGCCCTTCCCCTCTCTCCCTTGTTTTTGTACTTACTCAGATTACAAAAACTCTCCAGAACGAGCTTTTGCATGTTCAGACAACATGTAGTGCATGAGAAATACATCCAGCCTTACCTGAGGGCCAGTGGGACCTAAATAACACATACTGCACCAACAGATCTATAGTTAGATCAACTGGTTCATAAAGATTGTAGCAAAGGATACCATCTTTTGTGTTAAATCCAGACAATTAGGGCTGAAGAATGCTCTGAGCCAAAATCCCGTAAAAATAGATTCTACAACTAGACAGAAAACGAACCTCTTATGCAAAGTACAGCGGAGCATTTCCTTCCCACAGGAGTTGCCAGCCCCTGGCAGCTGAAAAGAACAAGCACGCAGGCGACAAATCTTGTCTCATATCATGACAAAACAAGCCCAGCAAGCGGTGACTTTTTTTTTTAAATAGCATAACAGCATTTGATGAAGTTAGGCTTTGGCTCCTTCATGCCAAGCGTCCAGAACCAGAAACACTTTTACAGATCTGATATCACTTGATAAAACCAGATCTTTTTTTAATTGAACTGTCATCAATTGGGATCCACATTCTTTATCTCACTATACCAACCCTGATGATTCCCTGTAAGGTTTCAGATAAAAAACACACATTCTCCCTTTGCGCAGAGAGGGAGGAAAAGAGCCATCTGACTCAGACTGGGGCTCCCAAAAGACATTCTCTTGCTGCAAAAGATACTTTGCTGGGAAAGGGGGTGGGCATTTCCTACAATTAAAGGAATCTCCACCTTTTTACTGCTGACTAAGAAGAATGGCCTCTTAACAAATAGCAGAGGTCTCGCTTTCCCATCAAACTCACCTTGCCCCAAATTTCCCACAATATTATGTTTTTTCCATACATTGGTGTTGGCTGAAAATCCTAAAGGGATTTACAGATACATGGGGAATAAGACTGGAAAACTTAGTTCAGTGTTCTGCAGGGTGAGTTCTCTACTGTGCGAGAGGTACAACTGCACAGGGCTCGTGGCTCGTGTGTCCCAATCCCATTTATTAGGGTGGGATAAGCAGTGGTGATAGCAAAAGGTGGAGACGTCCCCATCTTGTTCCTTGCCCCAGGGAAACCGCGCTACGCCAGCACTTGTGAGTTTTACTGTATGTCACTTCAGTTCTTGTCACCAGGTACTTGTTAAACATCTATAGTGAACCGAGGGATTCCGTTCATTGAAAATCAGTAATAGCGAAAGTAATGCTCACTGAGCTCACTTTCTCCTTCGTATGGAAGGATGTCAACAAGTTGATTGTCAAGACTCGGAAGCAGCATATGAGCCACCAGAATGGATAATAAGGGACCTTGAGGCATAAGTGTTTCTGCATGAATTACAGAAGAAAATGAACAACAGAATAGTTGTTGAAATGAGAAGTACAACATTATGTGTGAAAATTAGTACCCTTGCTCTACTGAAGTGATGGGGAAATTTTTTCCTTGCCGAAGGCTGAAAAGTCCATGGTCAAAACCAAATCTCTGCCTGATCCAGTAGTAAAACAAAAATCAGCTGACATCAGACCTTGGCTCAGTGTCCCCCTTCTCTGCTCTGTTGGAAATTGTAAAATAACACACAGAAATTGATTAAACACCTTCAATACACCAACTGCAATGACTGAGACACATGAAATTACCTGAAACTCATCTTTTATCTGGCTGGAATTGGTCTGTGGATCTAGTCTGCTGATGTTGTAATATATGGATCTGAACTCACAAACTGGAATGGCCGTGTTGCCACAGAGACATGCCTCCAAAATGGCATCATGGACAAATACATACTGCTCCTGCACAGGGGAGGGGATAAGATATTAAAATTGTATTTTAATACAGTTCATGAAATATCACGGGGTTTTTTCCTTAAATCATGCCCAATATGCATATTTGGCTCCATTTCATGTGGAGACAAATTACACAGTGTGTTATGTGACAGCTTTGTAAGCAAATCTCATCCATCATTGAACGTGAGGTCTCATGTATTCATTTCAAATTTACAAGTAAAATGGGAAGTCACCACTCTCAGGAACGCTAGGACAAAATGGGGGTGGGCCGAGGAGGAAATCAGGGTGTAAAGCTTTTCTGTTCACAATCACGAGGCAACGGTCAGGAATGGATTGTGCTTTGGACCTACGACAACACCAGCAGAAACAGCTGTACTAACAGGTCTGCTCCCTCTGTCTCTTCAAAACTCCTGGACTCCTGGTATTCTGGGTAAAGTTCCTTCCCTGAACTAAATATGAGAAGTCCAACAAAGTTAAAAGCTCTTCTCTATTCGAGGCTACTGTCCTGTCCCTCAGGAGGGGAAGGCATTGAAGCACATAGAAAAAAACTTGCGTAGCAGGATAACGGTTCCATAGAAGTTTGTGCAGCTGCTAGACGCTACATGATGGAGCAGCTTGCTTAATCGGCACCCAAAGCTTGAATCAAGGATGTTTCATTTGTTTAGCTTGCAACTGATACAAACTAGGTACTATTCGAGTCTGCAGTATACCTATGAATGAGTCATGAGAGGATTCAGGAGCTAGCTTTTTTCTACAGTGAGAATAAAATTAATCAGCAATGCTAAGACCTAAACTTCAAGGTTTGCCCTCCTGTCTTGGAGGCCCTGAGTAGCTGCCAGTGAATGTGATTCAGTGCACATCTGGTCATGTTTAGCCACCGAAAGTTCTGTATAATCACATCACAGAGGAAGCAAGTGTTGACTTAATGAATTGCTGGGCTCCTGTCGAGCAGAGAAGCTGACAGAAAAGCAGTACATCGTAAGAGGAGACCTGCTGGCACCTACCTCCGTCTGCACCAGATTGACCCTTTGGGATCGCAGCTCTCGCACGCAGTTAAATATATCTACCACGCCTTCGTTCTCTGCCATGTCAAGCATGATGTCGATGGCAATAAAGCATCCTGTTCTCCCGGCCCCAGCACTAAAAAAAAGAAAAAACCATGAGGGTCTGCATGATCAAGGGACCGTAGAGGGGCAGGGCTTTACGGAGGAGAAAATAACTGTATCACAGACACAGCTGTCTTCTCGTGGAAGCTGCTCCTCTCGCCCTAGTGGGCTGATTTTTGTGTGTACCTAATTAGCTTAGGATTTAAGAGAATGAGGTAAAATAATATTTCTTGAAAGGGAAATGGAGTCAGGTAGCAGGAAAAAAAGCCTTGTGTTCTTGCACATCAACAAAAAAACTACGAAAATAATCATTATGATTTTACAAGTTGGTTCACCTGCACACCTCTCATCACATAGGAAGTGCGAGAGCAGCCTCCAGGTCGCAAATAGACACAATTCCAGAAATTTTCTTCCATGGGACTCTTTAAAAGGCATGCACACGTTTACTCAAGCGGGCATGATGAAAGGGGCTCAGTCCTCCACCTCAAACATTTCTTTTCCCTTTTTAATCCGGAGGCGTTTGGGTCTGAGGAGGGTGATTTCAAGTTGTGGATTGTAAAATTATAGAGAAAGGAGCTTGAAGCTACTCAAAACCTTCAGTTTAGAGCCCCCCGCTGCTTGCGAGAATTGGACCATCTCCTGCAAAACTGTGTTGTCATTGTGTCTTCCTTCCCTCCTGGGAAATCATCCAAGCTGTTTAGGTGTGAAGGATAGAGAGAGGAGAACGTCTCTTCACATTACTCCGAAGGAAGAAAGAAAACTCAGCTCAAATCAGGGAAACTTCAGTTGCATGAAAACTCCAGCAGAGCCGAAAGCAAGGCAATATGAATGACCATAAATTAATGGACCAGATTAATCAACTGCTGAATAGAGAGAAGATATTTTTCATTTGCAGAATTTTAATGAATAAGTGGCATTTCCTCTCCCTTTATCTCTCAGCTTTTCAGAATTTTAACAAATAGTTATAACATTTCTATATTTAGAGGATCCTGGCACTTCATAAATATCGAACAACGATATTATCCAGCCAGGCATCGGTAGGGAGAATTTGGTAATTACCACTTAAAGCAAGTCATTAAAATTCAAAAGCAGATAAATAACGGAGAGGAAATGGCATTTATTCATTAAAATGTGAAGGATGAAAAATTTCTCCTTGCTTTCTTGGTGACAATGAATCAGGTTCAGACTCCTCCCAGGGCCAGACCCATGTCATGGCACCAAGGTAGCAAATTCAGGCCCTGAGCTCTGAATGAATTCCCTTCTGCCAGCTCCTCAGGCTTAGCTGTATTTTATTATAAAACTGATTCATTGCTTGCTAAGAACAACCAACAAAAAAACCCACCCCCTCAACCCAAAACCGCTTTAAATAGGTAAGATTTAATTGACTGTCCTTTTTAAAGTGGTTGTGGGATGTATTCTCTCTTTCTTCCTAATCACACAGCATGGCTCTTAGAGGTAACTGCCTGTGGATTGATTAGGGGTGAGACTTCGGGATAGCCAGCTCTGCTCTCTAGCCTTGTGCTCCAGCCACGTCTCCTTTATAGAACACATGCCCTGAGCTGTGGCCTGAGCACTGCAGAAGTAGCTGCTACAAACCCACACTCTGTTTTTGTAGCAATGTCTTTCCTCACATTTGAAGTCATCTAACTCTGATGCCAGTCTGTGTGTGTGTGTCTGCTCTCCCACCACCAGCAGCATGCTTGATCATACCTCAAACTGTTAGTTCTTCATGTCAGGGACACTCTCCTACATATTCATATAGTGCCTTGCACAGTAGGGCTTTAAGCTCAGTTGGAGAAAAACAGTGCAGAGAGCCCTCACCAGCACCAGCGCAGCAGAGTTAGCAAGCACGTGATTGAATAGTCTGAATTTTCACAGCTGTAAACCAAGCACCGATGTTTCCTCAGGCATTCCGCTTTTATTTACTAGCAGGAAGGCACTGGGCAGGTTTTCAGTCTGACATTCCCATTCCTGCTCCTGGGCTTTGAGAAGGCCAGGATGTACAACGGCTGGCATCCAGACCCAGGAAGACAGACTAATGTTTCAGATAAGACTATTGATGCCAGTACAAAGCTGAACTGCAGTGCATGTGGGTACAGAAAAGCAAAGCTGCTTTAAAATTCCCTGTCTTTCTGTAGGCATTGTCCCTTCTGCCACGTGAGGTTTGTTGTAGATAACGACTGGAATGGCTGTCCCAGATATTTACCATTTTCCTAGCTCTGCTATGAGCATCTAAGAGAGTATAGGTCACCAGAGAGTCTTCTACATTCGAATGGCCCTCTCTGACCTACTTACGTCATCTCCAATTCATGCCAGCTAAGCTCCAGAGCTGCCACTTTAGAAAAGAAAACCAAATTCCACTTTGTTTCCTGGTGAGGCCCACAAATTATACTCTTAAACAAACAAAACATAATTCATTATTGCCAGACAAGAAGAAAAAAGGAAAAAAGCTGAAAAAGCTGATGGAGGAAAGGCTCACAAGAACTCGCATACCTGCAGTGCACAACAATAGGTCCTGCTTCTGGGGGATTGAGAAACTTCACTTGACGAACGAAGCCCAGGAGGCCCGTGGCATAGCAAGGAACCCCGTGGTCCGGCCAGCTGGTGAAGTGGAACTGCCGAATCTCTCGGATCTCATGGTAGCCTTTCTGAGGAGACAACACAGCCTCTATTTCTCTTCCATCAGACTGCAATCACTGCCCCTCTCCCTCACGCAGAGGGCTGAACAAGCATTTAGCTCTCGTTATATGCGGGAACGTGTGCTATGCCGCTTTTCACTCAGAGATTTCAAGCTGAACTCCAATTACAAATGAAGTGGGTAACACACAACTGAGGACTACGAAGGTGAATGCCAGCTCCCAATTCAAACCTGTGGTCTTAGAGTTCAAACCCAGCTCATTAGGAACTTTACAGGGTGACTTCAGCCTCAGCATACCACGGCTGCATTTATCCAGCCTCCTTTGGTGTTATTGCCATAAACCACCAAGAAGTCACTCTTAAATCCTTCTTGAGGCATTGAAGCAACAGCCTGGGGAACGAACACCTAGAGAGTGGACGTGCCCCAGGCAACGGTAGATTTTCTGCCATCTCCTGCCAAAAAATCTCAGTTCGAGATTACAGCTGGTGGTGAAAAGGGCAGAAACTGGTACCCAGACCCATCACTTGGCTTTTCTGGTGAGACCAAGTTATTGCACATGAAAATTGACACCACTTTTATATGCCCTGCAAAGGGTTAGACAGAAGTATCAGTGAGCTGTGACATTTCATCGTACAGGAAATGTAGGCGGAATCCAGCAGCAGGTCCTCTAACCTGGCAGATTTTGGCATTAGCATTTCTTATCAAGTTTTTCAGTGATTTAATGAAATATGGAGCTGATGTATTAGAAAACTGGAACAATATTCCCAGTGTGGCTGAAGTTCATTTAGCAGGAATTTTTCAAAAGCTTTAAAACCACTTACTGAGTGTTTGGAGAGTAATTTGGACAGACCTGGAATACTCTGACACTTAGACTTCCAATTTCTAATTACAAGTAACAAAAACCTTCCAAATCCTGCCGACTTGGGGATAACTTTTATACTCTTGCCTTTATTATATTTTTATTTCTGTTGAAAGCGGACCCTACCTGGCATCCAGTTTAACTGATCTCTTTTTTTCATCTGTAATTTGCCACTGTGAAACAGGACAGTTATTATTCCTGGCATACCATCAAGTATCTGCTGGCTTTTGGATGCATTTAAACTTCATGCACTGTGGATTCTACTTTCGTGCCTACATCAAGATGTTCATGTAAAATCATTTGTCCAAAACTGGAATCTCTGTCAAAAATTTAGGTTTCTGAAGTGAAACTTGTCCAAATAGTAACAGCTCCCATCTCCAAGAGCATTCTGGATATGTTTCCCAGAGTTCCCATTTCTGAATGCAAATTAAGTGTTGTATCAAAATTTCAGCTGACTGAAGATTTCCTTACCTTTTGGACAGTAAACGTGCGTATGACATACTCTGCCAATGGTTCTGTCTCAATTAATGTGACTTTGATATCTCCATAGACCTCTGTGTCATCTGGCCAGTATCGAACACACTTTACCTGGGGGGAAAAAAGAAAATATTGAGAGGAACTAGCTCAAGTTGAGTCAGAGCTGACCTACATTTTACTCCACTTTCAAGCTGAAGCCAACGCAAATTGGGCTTTCTTCTGATGTACAGACTTTGTCAAAATTAACTGTATAAATTAGATCATAATTCCTTTACTGTATATAGAAACCACAGGGAGGATTTTTTTCAGTTTCCTCTATTGTGAATACAAATGAAAAGGATGCATTTAGCTCTTCTTTAAGACAGTCTTCCTTAAATTTCCATACATGCCTGACCATATATCAGGTTTACAGAATATCTGGCAGTCACTACCACCATCCTCTTTGAGAAAAATCTATGCTCTTGCTATTGCTACTGTAATTCTGAACTCTCTCTGTTTAGCCAAAGAATTTCAGTTCATAGGGATTGTGAGATACTTGTTGATACATTAAATTTGATTGACTCTAAGCTTTCCTTATCAGATGTGGACACAAATTTGACACTTTACCAGCTGTGACAGGCCTCAGCTAAGGCTCAAGAAAGAAATCTCCTGACCACGTAAACATATCCCAAGCTTAGCTGCTTCTAGAAGCCATGTGCAAAACTCATAGTAGAAATTAAAGCCAATACTGTGAAGCTCTAGAAGGGATATTTAGGCTAACAAAGACTATCAAGTTACTAACTGCTCTAGCATGGAAGAGCGGAACAGCACCTAAAAGCTGAAGCAATTAGCTACTGTGAAGCAGGTTTCATGTTCCAGTTCCAGTCATAATCGGAAGGGGTTTTATAAATATTAAATATGATTAATGTAGGTTTGTTGATTTTTTTTACAGAGGCATTTATTTCAACCTGAAGTGTCAGTAGAAGGTGAAATAGAATAAATAACAATAAATGAACAGAACCAGCTGGCATTCAACCATGAGATCTAAAGGAAATCAAATACAAAGCAGCTGAATTACTAATGGCTGTGAGTAAACTATCATTTAAATTTTTCTTAGTACCAAAGCAATGTAAGGTGACAAACATCAGGACAAAATTTTTAAAAGCTCCAGTTTCTGGCTGAGAATGTCTCTAAACCAGAGACCACCAGGAGTGGGAAGAATATGCTGGGGAAAGCCACCCCAGACATGCCTTTTTCTTATTCCCTAAAGTCTAGCGTACGCCTTTTGAATTATTCACGTTTGCTCCCATCGTGGGCTTTGGCAATTGCCTTGTGCTGACACAGGGCCTTCTGGTTCATCTGAGTCCAAGAGAGAGAAGCAGTGGGTGCTGAGGAGGCCAACGCTGCTGGGTGGCCCCAGGATCCAGCTGTGCACAATCTCATACCACCACGGAACAGTGATCTTCTGAAGTGATTGGAAACTCTCGGCTTTAAACTGTCATTTAAAGAGCTCTTTTGATAGTCTGAACACCAGTCGCACGTTCTCGCCTCTCCGGATTTTTGTGGGTAGAGAAGTATTCAAATTATACAGATAAAGAATAATTATTACAGAAGTACATTTTTCCTTCTGTACTGAAAAAGGAGACAGCTTCTCAGCTAGCATAAATTTGTATAACTCTGCTAAAGCTGAGACTTACACCAGGAACACGATCCTTATTAGTCTAGAAGGGAAGCAGCTAAGTATTACAAAATCTAGCATTTGAGACAAAAACCCAGAGTGGCTTAATTCATTCCCTTACTGCAGTAAGCAAAAGGCATTTCACTTGCTGAGCTTGCCTAAACAGCAGCACCGTGTTATACCCAGCACTGGTTTGGCTTCATATGTCGGGAAAGTGGTACCCTTACCCTGCCCACTTCCACCAAGTTGGTGACCATGACAACACTTGCAGAGTTTTCTTGCCAAATCATTCTCCAGAAATCCTTCACCGTCTCTTGCATTGGCCCTGGGGCAAGAGAAAAGACAAAAGGACATCTTTAACAGAGTGTATCGAATGCCAACAACTCTTTTCAGCTGTGCCCCAGCCATTGCCCTGTTCCCACAGGATCCTGCTCTCCGTTTCAGAGCATCCCTCTGCGATTCAGGGTTACAGAACAGCCTGGAGCTTTCTGAGAGATCAGGCACCTTATCCTTCCTCGCAGGGGGTATTTAAGGTTTTAGCACCCTGGAAAGAGAGGTGATGCCTCTATTGTAAATAGTGGAGATAGTTCCAGTAGGTAACCATGTGTAAGTGATGGGACATGGATGCATCCTATAGTGAGTCTGTAATTAAGGTTGTATTGAAATTTGTATCCGATGCAGCACTAAAATTCCTCCATTTCACATTTTAATATTTATTAATTACGAAGGAGGAAAGAAACATGCAGAAATTAGCCCTTTTCTGAAGTTCCCCCAGGGAGAAAAATTTCAGGTTCCAACAGCCAAACAGCCAGTGCTCACAAGAGGTTTATTAGACCAGAGTCTCTCTCTGACCTTGCTTCCTTCCTCTCTTCTGCATTGTAGGCGAAATCCTCCCACAGACTCCTTCCACCCACTCTGCCCATACTCGTCCGCCATGTTCTCTGCCTTGCTGCATTCCCTATTCCTGTCCATCCTCAAATGCCAGTTTTACTCTAATATGTTTCTTTATTCTTTCAATAGGGACAAGCCAGCAATGAAGTCGTAAAGCAGAATTTAAGAAGAGAGTCATTTCCGTGAACATCACTTTTGCAGGTATGGCGTAAGAGTTTGGCCAGTGATGCAGGAAAACAGCACCCTATTGTAAAGAACAGGAGTAGGGAGGTTTGTCATCTAACATGGATAGCCCTCAGCATTGAATTGTGTTGGTTTTTAATTCTTCCCCCCCAAGGCACAGGAAACTCATCAACTAACTTACAGAAAGTGGTGTTCAAATGCATTTCCTACTAGTTCCCACTAACCAAAAGTTCATCAGTGACAGGCTTACTCATACTGCCCCCCCCCCAGCAATTTCACTCCAGAAGGTAAACCCAAGCTCTGTAAAGTCCCTTTTAGGTCTAATCTCATACTTCATGCACAACGGACACATTATAGATTGTACACATTGTACTGCCACCTCTAAGGCTGTAGCATTTTTTTATTCCTGTAGCTGAGGTTTTGCATTTGAGTGCCTTAAAGATCTTGTAACATCCTATATCCTTCCCTTTTGTGCCCCTATACCAAGTTCTCAGACGTTCCCCAAAACAGAAGATGTCACCCTATAAATAGCTCTTGCAACAGTTTAAAACAGCAGTGGTTTTACAAATATTTAGACATACAAGAATGAACTTGCCTTGAGTTGCAATGTAATGACGAGGCCGGTGGTATCCCTGGAAAAAAAGAAAATACGTGACAGTCTGTGAGATCACAGTTCAAAGCACAACAGCATGTATTTTATACTTTCCAGGCACCAACAACTGCTGCATACTTAACAGCGCACCAACACTGGTTATCGAATGAGTGAAGATAGGCAACTAGGTTGGCCCTTTGGTATTTTAAGTGATGGTACCTCACTCAGGCTGAATGAGAAGATCTCATTATGCCAAAGGGAAAACAGAATGGGGCAGTTTTTACTATTTCCTCAAAGAAACACAAGTCCTGTGACTAACCTGTGGGCAACTCTGAAAACTAATAGGCAAAAAGTTGCACCTTCTTGTTTGAAAAAGAAGAAACGTGTGCATTTACCTCTGTATGAAAAAGCTGCATATCAGTCTTACGTAACTTTATTAGGTGTATTTTTCATCCCTTAAAGAAACTCTTCGGAACGTTGTCAAGTTCCTAAGAATTAGGAGTTGCATACAAGAAATGCATGTTCATTTGATCATTCTGTGTGTGAGGGAGGCTGCTTTCTGAATGTTATTTTATAACACTAAAAAAAAAAAGTCAATCTATTTACACGCCTTCTGCACTGCAACTTTGTAAGAAGTCGATAAGTCTCAGATATCTTCTAATGCTATTGCGAGGGGCTGATACTGATTTCTGCATACGTCATTCAGCCCACATTCCACTTATGTTGGTGGATCTGTCAAACACAGGAAATCTCCATCTGTCCAGACTGGTCAGACAGAATAAACTGGAGACTGAGAACCTTCTCCCTGTCACAACACGATGTTTGTATAATGTTCAGCTGTCATTTGTATCAGATCAACAGTCTGTCCCTATGTAAGATGCACCGAATGCCTAAGCAGACTTGTCAGCAGGAGCGTTTGTCATAGTGGGAACATCTAGGAGGCTTACGTCGATGTAATTGGCGTTTATGTAGTCAGAGTGAGGGTCCCCATCCAGCAGTTGCAATCTCACTCTTGAATGATCATCTGAAAGAAGGAAAGAAAAAAAGTGACAGTAACGATAAAGAGGACTTTGTAAGTGCTTCATTTTATCTGCCGATTCCTGCAAGAGGGTAACTGAATACTTACAATAATAAAAAAGGAAAGAATATCAAGACATATTCCTGTTCCTACAAGCCCTTTCTTTTGTGTTTAAGATGTAACATTTAGGTTAGTGTTCATTCATACTCTGTGTTCATTAAATTCACTGCTGTCACCATAACCCTTACAGAGCTTTTACGCAGACCACAAATGTTGCTTGGTTTCAGGGTCTCAGGACAGATCTTTGCAGGATGTATCTCCATTACAAAAGCCATCTTCACGCTTGGAAGTGAGAGCCTCCCTGGCTTCATCTGATCTATGGAAACCGAGGCAAGAGCTAAAACTGTTAAGATCAGGATAAAAATAAATAGGTCACGACAGAGGTATAAAAGATTAAGGAGGGTAAAATGGCAAATGAAATCCTGCACATAAGAAATGGGGCAACCCAGAAACCTGAAAGGAAATACCGAAGGAAATCAGAGCAACGTTCCTTTATGCCACCCACAGAACTCACAGCACCAAAACGGCATCAAGGCAGTGTTAAAAAAAAAAAAAATTAGAAATGTTCATGCTTTTGAGGATGTTCAAAGTTACTTTAGATAAGGCAATAAAATAACAGATATCAATCTTTTCATCTCCCAGCATGCTCTTACAGTTCAGACACAGAAAGGAACTACCCCGGCGGGCAGATCGCGGCACGATTTTCCACCAAGGGAATATTTTGATCTTTCTCTGGAACAGCTGGTGCTGGGCTCTGTCACAGGAGACACTCCGCGAGCTGGGCTGCTGAGCTGATTTGGTCTGTCAGTCCCAGCACCGGTATGCAATCAGTTGCAGAACTGCTATCTAAGGGCTAGTTGCTTGGCAAAGGCTACTGGGTTACAGAGGTCACTGCTGGCCATGCTGGGCTCATTTGCAAAGGATTATTTAAAGAAGTATAATATAGAGTCCATTAAGTTTATTTCCTCTCCACCAGCTCTGTAGACCCTAGCTCGCAGTCAGTAAAGCATTAATGTTTAGAAGCACTTTGCAAAATACGGGCCTAAGCATGATTTACATTCAATTAAAAAGAATCATAGCAATGAAACATAAAAATATGAGGTGTGATTCTGCAGTAACTCAGTCAAAAAGGGTTTTAGTCATCACTTAATTAAATACAGACTCAGATAATAATTGTGAAGACAGATGTGCATGCAGTTCTGAAAACCAAGATTCGGATATATATTAAATATTCATTCGGTTATGTAAAGCAATGATTCTCATAACTCCGTTCATTCTTTGGGTGAGATTTTCACACCCGAAAAATACAACCACATTGCTGTATTTATCAAATCCTATATTTGCATTCAAAAAAGGTTACGCAAGTGAATCCATCAAAAGCTCTGTTATATTTGTATTAATAAATATAACCTTTGTAGACGCAGTGGAAGTAGGTATATTTCTCAGAGTGCTGATGTTGTTCCCAACTCTAGACAATTACCTACGCTCAAGGCAACGGCACTAGGAGTTGCAGTAAATCATGTGGTTAGACAGACAACAAAAGAATTTATACTTAGAGCAATTCACAAAGACAGACAAAGAGCTGATTAAACCAGACATCCAGATGAAATACACAAAATCTCCCGTAGACAATCTCACACTTGCAATTCAAGGCAGCAAACTAAGCTAGCTACGAATCACACAGAACAAAAGCAAAGCAAAAAAAACCCTAGAGCTAATGGTTGGGAGGGGAACATGTACTAACTCCTCTTGTGATGCCACGATATAACAACGTTATGGAAGTCTTAAGTTATTGCAAGAACAGAACTAAAAAGTGATGAGACCAAAAATGACCCTAATGACAGGTGAAAAGAATCTCGGGCTGATTTTTTAAGTGGGACAAAGACACTGTCTACGCACAGTGTGGAACTGAAGTGCTCTGAATAGCCCTCAAGGCAGAATCTGCCTCCCTTCATTTAACAGAACCAAACCCCAAAATTAAGTTTCAGCTCTTTGAGCCACTCTTTAGTTAAAAACTTAAAACAGACAGGACTAATACCTCCTGAGGGAGCTAGATGTGGAAGACCTGAGAAGCAGACTGCAGAAGAGGTCTATGCATTCAAGACAATTATGGATAAAGAAAAGATCTCTGTAGCTGTAAAAAGAGTTGTTGGTTGTCGTTTTTTTCCCCTTTAAGCCAAACATGGTTATTCTACTTGTGAAAACAGTAAAGGATGAAGAAATGATCATTGGAAATGAATATTTTAAAAAAAGGAGACATTCAGGTTTAGGTCCAATTATATTTCGGGACCAAATGAAAAATACTTTTAGCTGAACTTTGCCTTGGGAGGACAGAATTCAAAATGTTTCATTGCATATTTTACGAAAATGAGATTAATTCCTGTGGGAGATTTATTTCTCTTGTAAGTGTGAACAGTGCAGCAGAAAAAAAAAAACCTGTGTATATGGTAAGCACACAAATTATTAATGACAAGTTAATGGTGTCTTTAATCCTGTTTGTAAGTTTAGGAGCACAGTCTGGATAAAAGTTCATGAAACAACCTACCTTGTAAATCCCTCTTTCCCCCCCAATCTTTGGAATTTGGCTTTTTTTTTTAGTGGAGAGGGGCAAAAAACAATGCAACTTATTATGCTATTAGCAGTAACAATCTTGCACTTAGTTTTTGTCGTCTACACACTTTAAAGGGCTTTTTAAAGAACAGCAAATGTCTTCACTATCTCTTCTCCCAATAGTTAAAATTTATTTCTGATTCTGCACCCTATCCACGGGACTACACTAGCCAAGGAGACTACATATTTGGCACACTGAAATGAAAGTGTTGCTCAACTCTTCTGTAAATTTATCAGACATCATATCACCGTGTGTTACAAATGGATTATAAGAAACTTTAAAAATGGAGAGAGAAACAGAAGAAAAATTTCATGTCTGTAACGTTTAGGGCTGCAAAAAACGGAAATATACTTCAACAAATGTATAAATGATTTTATTTCTCCCTGTTTACTATAGTCCATATGCAAGTTAGCAGAACTCTAAATTTGTATGAAGAGTACTTTGACTGAAAATTGGTCTTAAAACAGATCTCAAAAACGACAAGAATTTCACTGAAAAGCATTGTGCTCCCATTTTAGCAGAAAAATGTTATCGTTTCAAACTTCTGTCAAAATTCCCATTAGTGATCATTTGAAATATCATTGCAATTTTTCCACATCTCATTTTGACACCGGTACTGGATTAATCTCACACAACTTTCGCCATCTAAATATTACGCAGCTAGTCTAAACTGGCTGTCAAGGTTCCCCACATAGTCAATGGAGAAATACAGACATCTTTTGAAATGATTCAACCCAATTCTGGTACGAAAGGATGATTTGCCCTCTCAAGGACACACTGCCCTCCGCTTTCTATCCCCACTGATCCTGGACTGTGCCTTGAGAACTGGGTAACAGCAAGGTGTGATATATCCCATCCTCTCAGGATCACATACCACGGACATTGCACAGACAAGCAAGAGTTTAGGCACTACAGAAGAAACCATGGAATAAACATGCTTGGAAGATGAAAGACTTCTATTCTAAATCCAATAGTGATGTGGGGTTTTTTTATTTTATGCATTATCCCTGTCCGTGGCCAGGAAATGCACTCCACTTGCGCTTCAGCTGAGAGCTCCGTTAATCTCCCTCTGTTGTTCGTGTCTTCCACCACAAAATTCTCTGATTAATTCACAGTCTTCCAGCTCAAAGCATATGGTAGTCAGAGTATGAAGGAAGAGAAGCAAATTTCTCTACTGTCTTTTGTCATCAACTCAATAGTTTTTAACGGACCATCACAAGACTTTAAAACCATGGTGCCTAAGTGGGAAGATGGTAGAGCTCCACTGCAGATGGGAGGATGTGTTTAAAGTAGGACTGGTATGAGCACCCCTGTGAGTGCTGACCTCCTCCTGTAATACTATGCTCAGTAAAGGGAGAAAAGAAAGGGAAAGAAAGTGCTCTCCTGTAAGTCAAAGCAAAACACAATCTGATGTCTTCATTTCCTCAGCTCTCATCTGAGAGCTTTCACACTCTGATACGTAATGACTCTAAATTTGGAGAAGATGGGGAGAAACAGAATAGAACCAAAGGTCCCATATAGCTTCTGGATGTTTTCTCTTCTATGGAATGGGTTCAGCTCAACCCACAAAAGCTCAACATCCCTCCCCTAACAACCACTTGCTGATGCACTTTGAAGGCCTCAATATCTAGGCCCTAAAGTGAATTTAAATCATTTTGCTTCAGCACATAAATGGATCCACTACCTACCCTTGCCCCTGAAAGAAAAATCCCGCATCTCCACAACTGTCTTTGTGTTTACAGCTTTTATACCCAAAGCGCAGGAGTAAAGCTCACGGACACTGCCAGTGTTACAAAAAGTTCAAGTAGGGCAGCTCCCTCCAGCATGGCAAATCTGTGCAATTACAGTGCATCTTTCCACCATCAACAGTGGATTTCTGTGGTCACACAGACCCCAAATCCACTCCTCAGCTTTTCCCTGTCTCCAAAAAACATATCAGTGTTGCAGATTGAAGGGAACCCTGGAAAGCTGGGGTTTGAAGCATGGGAGAGCTTAGAGCTCTCTTGCATCTCCTCTCCATGAACAGATTAGCCTCATCTGCAGTTTTGGTTTGCAAATGTAAGAACAGCAGATGTTGGGGCTGGTAGTAAGATCTAGGTTTTCGTAGAGAGGCACGATGTTAATACAGCCCTGGGAAAGCAGTGAGCCGAGTAAAACAGTCCTGTAAGTGTACTATTACCCAGAAGGCCATAAAGACAAGATCTAATCTGCTGTGATTCACTGAGCAATGCTACTTATTGCAAGAGCTTACAAACCCACATTTTAACAAAAGTCTCTGAAGCAGTTACAAAAGTTAGATCAAAACCTGACTTTTCAATTCACTCCCCAAAAGGCATGAGATATCTCGTTCCAGGAGCGATGAAATGGCAACTGTGGTTAAATAAATAGTGTTAATGGCCATCTGCAGCCCTTTACCAAATAAACCGGTAGGAGCAATCAGTGCATATTCTGGGTTTTACCAGCAATTACAATTCTAGTACAACAAAGGAGCTAAGGGTGTAATTGTTTTCCACCTCCCCTCCTCTGCTCAGGCTTTTGCACAGTTTGTACCCACTGAGCACAATTCGTTTTCATGATCTGCCCAGAGGGAACTACTCTCCTGCTATTCTCAGCTCTGCTATCAATTCTCTATTCTGGATCCTGTCGTTGCCTTTACTCAGGGAAGTTGCCCAACATTGCCGATCAGTAGGGTCTGGCTCAAGGCTTAGCCAGTGACACCACTGATAATTTTGCAATGGTTTTACAAAACGTCTGATGGATGATATGCTCCTTCCTTAGGCATCCTCCCTTCCTTCTCCCTAGCCTCTTCAAAGCGAAGCAAGGATTTCACTCCATTTTATCACTCTTTATTGCACATTACTAAATTCTCCTTGTTGTCTTTTAGAAGAGCTGCTGTCTCCTCCTCAAACTCTTTGTTCTGATATATATTTGAAGCAAAGAAAACCCACTCAACTTTGTTATTTACCTTCAACTCTTGAGCATCCTTCCTCTCTTTCACTACCTTGCTTTCTTTATTTTTCTTTATCTATGCCTTTCCACCCTCTCAACCTCATTCTGAAATCTTTCCCAACAGCCCTCAAACTTGAGCTTCTTTTCTGCTGTTTTATACTGTGCAGATACTTCTTCCTTAGCTTTGATTATACTCTGCATTCCCTTATTCAAGCGCATCACCTCCTATCTGTATTGCTACTGTGTTTATATTTATAGCTAAGAGGCTAACATCACTCTTCGTTAGACAACAATTCATCTTTGTGAACACCTTCCCTTTAGATAATAACCCATTTATCTTCCTTGATTTTGCTTCCTTAACTTCTTCTCACATTTCACTTGGTGTTCAACATTTTCCTTGTGACCACCTTCAAGATAAATTAGATGGTGGCTATTGCACACAGTCTTGTCTCTTTTCACCTCCACTTTTACATCATGTCAACTGCTTCCTCAAAATCATACAGAGAAACAAAGAGTCTTTCACGTTTCCTTCCTTATATCATACTATGGCACTTCCATCTTCAGTCCAGTGTGTAGTTGTTATAGCTGGACGATTCATCTGTCCTAGACTAATCTAATCTAAGTTAATGGTATAGACAGGTAAATTGAACCTCTGTCTGGAGGTATCGCACTTTGCCACTAGGAACACAGGAAACTTAACAGCGAGGTGGAGCTTTTAGGCAGCTGAAGTTAAGGGAGATGATTTTTACGCTAACTGTAATACTCCAGCAGTGTCACTTCCATTTTCCACATGGAGAAATAGAAACTGATGGAACTGGTGACCTGCTCACAACCAACACAGAAAACCAGCAGCAGAAGTGGGATCAGATCAGGGCTCATGACCTTCCGATCTTCATTTCCAGATTTCTTCATCTTTACCATGGGGTCCCTGAACTGAGCTGTTCTATGCCATTCCCCCAAAACTGTTACATGAATCATTTCTTTCAAGACTTAAAAGAAAGAGTGGAGTAGTTACGTGTGAGATTATCTGTCTTTGTGGCCAAGGTTTTTTTTTAGTTCTTTACTAAAGTCTGTTTCTTCTACAGGAAATACATATTTAAACTGAGAAAAAATACAGTACTAAATCTATCACTCAGCATGACTTAATTTTGCTCTTACAGCATTCTGTAGATTTATCCAGTCATGAAAGTCTATGGCGCACTCATTTATATTCTTATTTCTTGTTCTGATGGTCTCAGGCCTGGCTTCTCCAACTTGATGCTGCTCAGCAGCCCTTAAAAAGAATTACTTCTCACACCTCCTCTCCCCAGTCATTATAAGGAAAAATGAAACACTGGGGTAAGCTGCTTGGACAGCCTGTGGAAAGCTCAACTTTGGAGATCATTAGGAAGAGGCTTCACAAATACCTGATAAAAATGACAGAGGTGAATCTAGTCCTGACTTGGAGAATAAAGCTAACCTAAATGGTTTTATGGAGTCCTTCACTTCCCTGCAGTTCTGCAATGTATCAATATTCCTATAACATCTACAGTAACTGGTTATTGAAAGAAGTAAAACTAAAAAGCTTTAGTGCATTTTCAGCTGCCTTATTGCGATTCTGAGGCAGAAGCTAAGTTTGTCCCACACGTCAAACCAGCTCTCTGGGGACAAGCAGCGACTGCTCCACTGGCTACTGACCACAAGGAAGGAGAAAATCTGATCTCTGATCCAAATCTAAAAATCTGATACAGCTGCATCTCCTTTTGTGCTCCCATTCGTGGCACTGAGCGCTCTGGGTTATGTAGTAAAAATGGGCAGAAAATGTGCATCATCACCCACTGCGAAAATCTGACAAAAGGATTTAGCCCTTAAATTACAAACATTAAGCACAAAGCAAGGTAGATAGAAAATGCGTAAAAAACCATAACGTCATGCAATGACTTTATGTAAAACAATGAAAAAAACATAAAATAAAAAAATCATAGAAACATAGCCTGTAACAAACAGACTAAACTACTGAATGCCCAGCACTGTAAAGCAGCTTTTAGTGAGATTCTCAAACACACCCTTTTCCACAGGATGCATATAAAATCTTACAGAAAGCTCACTTTAATGTGAATTTACACCTACAGGAGATTATGTTTCCATATCTGTTCTTATTGCGGTTTTCGTCTTCCTTGGCTGTATCCCAGGATGCCGTCTGCCCCTCGGGTAGTGCCTGCAAAATAAACAATAGTGGAGTGTTTATAAAAATCTGGCCAATGCCTTCAGGTGGATTAAGATGGCTGAGCAGGGCAAAAATAAAGGCGCTGTATAATTCAGTAGTCAACGAAGCAAACAGCTGTTCTTGAGGAAAGGGCACATCCACTAACGCAAAAAGCAGAGCTTGGTGCAGACCATTTGCATCTCCTGGCTTCTCCCAGCGAAGAATCATTTTCCTCCTGCTACTTCACATCTAAAAGAATCAGGGGAATTTGTTTCTGGCTGCGCAGACACAGGTTAACCTCATTTCCCCTGTAGAACATGGTTTGTGGAGATTTCACACACATACACTTCTAAGAAAACCCAGATGGCTGAAACATAGTGCTCAGTCTTTCATATTTAAGTTGAAAACAGATACAGTGGTTTCACCTATTTCTATATTAATAACAGGGCGATGCAATACAAACCACCAGCTGGTTTTCTCTGGGGAAAAATAAAAAAGCTCAGGGTTTTAGATCACGTATAAGGAACAGAAGCAAAAGGAGGTAAAACATGCTCATGAAGTATCAAAATAAATAGTCGTTTTCCTAAAATCTGCTCTCTTAGTTGAGAAAGGATGGGGTAAGGAAACTGGCAGCACACAGTGCTACCCTACCCTACAGCTTGGCCCTGCAACTATTCTGAACACACTCAAACGAGCCACTCTCCCCTTGAGACACGTCCAGGAAGGATTTTCAAGGTAGAGCCAAGAAAACGGCAGTTGTCACAGGATCTGGCTGGAGGACGGTCTTGCCTTCCTCGGGAGATGGCCCAAATGCCTGTAAGCAGGATGATCCCTCTCCCTGTCTCAGGACGGTCGGGAACGTCAGTACAGGCAGATCAAAGCAGCAGGCACAGCAGTGCTTTCTGCCGGCACAGCGACGGCATCAGCTCCCTGGGTATCGCCGGCATCACAACTGGATGGAAAGCCACGACCTGCAAACCTCTGCTGTTGGCTGCAGCCAGCCTAGTCTTGACTTGTGCCAAAAACACAGGTGAGGAGAAGAACAGCTCCCACTGAATTGCCTCTATAAGATCTGCCTCCTCCAAGATCTACTCCCTAACACGATCCTACATTACTAAAAACAGCAGCAACATTATAAATTGTATTATTTATGGTCCCTTGGGAATTACGGGGTTTTTATACTACCATCATTGTAGAATCGTATCTGCCTTAGCTAGCAGCGGGTAGTTTGACACAGCTGTGCCAGAAAATGAATTTATATTCATCTTCACAAGCCATCCAAGTCTATTACAGTGCCTGAATGCAATAGCAGAGACACACAATTATTAGGATCTACAACACTGACATTACAATTAAACTTAATATGAGCAAACCCCCGGCAGACCAGATCGTTGTGAATTTCCCCCAAAGGGGTTCCAGGACAGAAAATGTCAGGCACTGCAGCACTGCCACGAGCATTGCTGACAAAAGACAGGGACAGTGAGTTCCTGTTCAAAAGCCCAGAGGAAAGAGTAATAACTCTATAATTGGTGAGCGCTTTGATCACACATATATTTCCTTTACAGACAGCTGTTTCCAAATAGCAGCTCATCTCCTGAGCAAAAAAACCCCAACCAACAAACCCACACACAACAAAAAAAATCCCTGAGTAAAAGAAAAGAGGTGACGAAGGTTCATTTTCATCTTCA
Organism: Gymnogyps californianus; assembly: GCF_018139145.2. NCBI lineage: Eukaryota > Metazoa > Chordata > Aves > Accipitriformes > Cathartidae > Gymnogyps > Gymnogyps californianus. Next base: position 3,977,792 of record NC_059487.1, on the reverse strand, counting down.
AAGACTGAGCAAAAAGGTGCCTTATTTTTCCACGAATATCAAATTAGAGCAGATTGACCAGAGAATGGCAACAGTCATTAGATATCTAAACATAGCTATCTGAAAAGAAAAAGAAAATTCTCTCTCATGACTTCCACGTGGGAGAAGCTATCTTGGCCAACGAAAATACATTCAGGTCCGATTCCCTTTTCAACAAATCCTATCCTTTCATGTGATCTGAACATGAAATTCTCCATTGAAATTGATGTTTTTATATTTGCCTGATATAGCCTCCAAAGATTTAAGAGTCCAGGATTTTTCATCTCATTCAATACCAAAGAAATCTCTGCCTTTCACAGACCTATCCATCTCTGAAGGGAGGAGGCACAGCTCTGGTTGGTGAGGAACACAAACTGCCTTTGCAGAGGTGTACCTTACATCCCTACTTTTATACACACCAGATGAACAAATTGGAGTAACTGCATGTACACGGGTGGTACAGCACAAATAATTTTTCTGTGAGATCACTAAAAATGCAGCACCAAGAATCGAAACTGCATTAGAAATACAAAGGCAAAAATATCAATTATAATTCGGTTGCATCCAGAAAAAGAGGAGCATGCCTAATGTTTGTTTCTTCAGTTTTTGTTTGTCCAATAAGTATCTCTATAACAGCAAAAAGGGTTAATATTTCTGTTTCTCTCTGCATTATCAGTAATGGTAAATCAGGATAGATCACTCAGGCATTGGCACTTGATCTGCATTTCACAGGAAACGCTCCCCCTTCTTTCTTTGATTTGTTAACAGCAAAATTTCAGTGTTCAAAAATCTGGACTGGATTTTTAGGCTTTTCTTACTTTCCTTCTTTTCGAGTTTTGTAAAATTTATACTGAAATATCTTCCCAGTAGTGGAATTTATGTTACAATGATGCTTTTAAAACTAAATTGATCTAATTTTTATCTGAAATTACAAGGATAGATCTCTAAAAGTCAGCTTCACCTCAATCAAGCTTCCTAAGCACCATGGCCCAAACATAGCTAAAGTGTTCACATTAAATTGAGGCTTATTGCAAGCCAATTTAAATTTCCAATGCATGCATTTAGTTAGTTCGCTGTTTGTTTTTAATTTAAATACGAAAACTTGAATCATTCATCTGCACTGATCTACCCCAATGCTGCAGTATTGCTGCCAAAGGCAACAACATCCGTTAAAAGCCTTGCTGCTCATCTCAAAGCGTGCTGCAGAGTCCGGGCCCTCTCCCTGCAGTCACT